>NC_052101.1:98145018-98763881 GCF_015852505.1 Tachyglossus aculeatus | reverse complement strand
TTTCCTTGCTAATTTAAAATGTTTCACAGGGTAGACTTATTGTTATCATCGGAATTTGTAAATGTCATTTAACACTGATTTACATTTACTTAAATGAGACTCCAAAATGATTCATGAAAAGAACTCTCTTGGTTTTGAATAATCTTTGAAAATAGATGAAATGAGAAATGTTAATAAGCCACATAGATCTATTGTCGAGTGGAGTATGTAAATCACTTCATCTGTAAAATCTGAGAGAAGCTATGAAAGAGAGAATTTGATATTCCTCAAACAGTATATTAGCTCATTCTTGGTTAAATGGCTTCTGACTGTGATCATCTAGAGTCAGGTGGGTAGAAAGCAGAGTAACAAGTGATCATAATTGCAATGAAATTAGAATCCCCTAGTCAGCCTTTTTCATTCAAAACTTTAGGGAAGACATTGCGTATGGCTCCTTGTTCTAAGCAGGGATATTGCATGCAGTTTTGACTTTGACAGTGAGTCTACACTAATAACTTATCCATGTAACTTAGGCCTAAAAATATACTCTAGGCCTAGTTATCTGCATTTTTCAGGAGAGAATATATTTCTGGACCAAAACCTCAAGATAAATTAGAGCAGAATATAGTTTGTGGGGCAAAAATTGTCTAGATAATTCACTACTTTAAATCCTTTAGACAAGGATGCTAGTAAGCAACCTTTCCCAAAGTCTTTGAATTGGGAGATTTCCTCTGTAAGAGGAAGGGAAGAGATGATTAGAAAGTTAACCCTTATTACTTCCTAAAGTTCTGTTTCAGGAAAAGATTTATTATTGCAAACATTTGACAATTTCACCTTGCATTATAGAACCCGCTAAAGCGAGCAAGATATGGATACATTTGGGGAATAGACAAAAGAAATGTAGAATGTCATGGAGGGAAAAAAAGAGTCAGGCCCATTAGATGCCCAGTATCGTTGGATCCAGTTTTTCACTTTGGCATATGCTTGGGAGATAAATGATTCATAATTGGGACAGGTGGAAGGTAGATTGACCACTGCCAGCATCCCTGACAGCAGTTGACACTTTGGAACAAGGAAGCTTGATCTCGAATGTGTTTGCTCTCTTTTGATTATATTAGATTAAGTAGCCTTTGACCTAGACCATCCGAGCAAGCCTGAATGTGGATTTCTATTACTGAAAAGAATTTGCATCTGCATTTAGAGCAACGGCAGTAGCATATACCTACCCCCTTCAGCTAAAATTGGAAAACTCTATAGGGCCTACTGATTTGATGGGTCTGCTGCCTTGGATAAGAGCAACGCCTCACGCAAAAACACAATGTGAATACTTGTTCCCTAGCATGCCGTGTTCAAGGCCATCTGCTAAGATGGCATCATGCTCATTTACACAGTAGTGTGCCAATTCCTACTAGGCGCAGATGAAAGATAGATTCTAAAGACTAGCCTACACATCAACAATATGATCACTCTTACTAAATCTTTATAATCATCAAGAATAATGAATTGCACACTTTTGCAATTTTTGTATTGATTAAATTCCTCATTGCATTTATGGTACATCTGTTAACCACTTCATGCCAGCTAGTGCTTCCTTTCCTCCTTGGCTTATGTCCAAATGAGCCTTATTCTCTCTTCCAAAGCTCCTGAGAGCACCAGAACCCAATCGCTCACCATCTTCCTTGATCTCCATTTGAAGCAAGGGTATGCCTGATTTGAGAGGAGAATCCCTGCTGTGTGGTTGTTGCCTGACCTTAAACCCACTCTGCCCCTCCCTAGCACAACATTCCAGCACACTGAAGAGCTTAGAAAGTGGGAGCAGACTCAGGAGAGTGGACTGAGGTTACACAAAATTAAGAAGAGGGCAGGAAGGTTAGTAATTTGGTAGGAGAGGGGAGGGGTGGCTTTGCTTCTGCTACTAGTCCACCAAATTATCCTCAGATGGTCCTGCCAGGAGGAATGATTCCCCCCAATGCTTGACCCCACCCTAACTGATGTTTTCTGGATGGGGAGGTCTTCTCTGCCCTCCTTTCTGGTTCTTAGGATTCTTCTCCTCTGTCCATCTTATCTCTTCCTTCTAGGTACATGATAGGTTTGTAACTTGCTAAGCTACATTTCCTAAAATGAATGAACGGCTTCCAGGTAAACTCTGTTGTTTGGATTCTTCTAGTTAACATAATAGTAATAATAATGATAATACAAATGAGAATAATAATGAGACTAATAATTATGGTATGTGTTAAGTATGGTATGCTTGTGTGCCAAGCACTAGGCACTGGGGTAAATACAACCCAATCAGGTCAGACACTTCCCTGCCCTATTTGAGGCTGGTAGTTTAGCTCTTGAATTCAGTCAGTCAGTCAATCATATTTATTGAGCAATTATTGTGTGCAGAGCACTGTACTAAGTGCTTGTGAGAATACAGTATAATTATAATTATAAACAGACACATTCCATGCCCACAACGAAATCATAGTCGATTCACATTTTAGGGATGGGGAAACTGAAGGACAAAGAAGTGACTTACCTAAGATTATACAGTAATAACTGGAAGACCCAGAATTAGAACCCAGGTCCCCTGACTCTCAGGCCTGTGTTTTTTCTACTAAGCACACTGCTTCTCTTTACATCCCTCCCCACCCCCTCATCTAATTGGTTTCCTGAGGCAGGATTTGATTGAAGGGCAAATCTGCCTGTTTAGTGCTAGCTACACCCTTTTCTCTGATTAGCCCCATGCCTACAATGTCCCTCCTATGATTGGTTTCAGTAGGTTGGATTTGACTAGTAGGATAATCTGTTTGTTGAGCGACAACCACACCCCATCTTCTGATTGGTCAAGATCCCTTTCTCATTTACTTTCCTCCCCTAATAATGACAATTGTAGTATTTGTTAAGCCCTTATTATGTGCCAAGCATGATGTCCACTGAGGGGCAGGGAGGCTTAATGAAAGTGTGTGGCCAAGTGGAAAGAGCACGGGCCTGGCAGTCTGACAACCTGGGTTCTAATTTCTACTCTTCCACTAGTCTTCTGGGTATATATGTTTGTACATATTTATTACTCTATTTATTTATTTTACTTGTACATATCTATTCTATTTATTTTATTTTGTTAACATGTTTGGTTTTGTTCTCTGTCTCCCCCTTCTAGACTGTGAGCCCACTGTTGGGTAGGGACTGTCTCTATATGTTGCCAACTTGTACTTCCCAAGCGCTTAGTACAGTGCTCTGCACACAGTAAGCACTCAATAAATTCAATTGATTGATTAATTGATGTGTCAAGCACTGTTTTAAGCGCTGGGATAGACACGAGGTAATTAGGTTGGACACAGTCCCTGTCCCACATGGGGCTCACAGTCTCATGGAGACATGGAGAAGTGACGTGACTTGCCCAAGGTCACACAGCAGGCAAGCGAAAGACCTGGGATTAGAACCCATGACCTTCTGATATTCAGGCCCATGCTCTATCCACTACGCCATTTTGCTTCTGATCCTGACACCTGTCGACTTGTTTTGTTTTGTTATCTGTCCCCTCCCCTTCTAGACTGTGAGCCCATTGTTGGGTAGGGACTGTCTCTATATGTTGCCGACTTGTACTTTCCAAGTGCTTAGTACAGTGTTCTGCACACAGTAAGCGCTCAATAAATACGATTGAATGAATGAATGAATGATCTTGGACAAGTCACATCACTTCTCTGTGCCACTGTTACCTCATCTACAAAATGGGGATTAAGGCTGTGAGCCCCATGTGGGACACAGACTGTGCCCAACTTGACTACTTTGTATCTACACCCGTGCTTAGTACAGTGTCACCCCTCACTCAGGCCCACAGCACTTATGTACATATCTCATGGCTCAGTGGAAAGAGCCCGGGCTTGGGAGTCAGGGGTTCTAATCCGGGCTCTGCTGTTTGTCAGCTGTGTGACCTTGGGAAAGTCACTTAACTTCTCTGTGCCTCAGTTCCCTCATCTATAAAATGGGAATTAAGACTGTTAGCCCCACGTGGGACAAACTGGTCACCTTATATCCTCCCCAGCACTTAGAAAGGTGTTTGGCACATAATAAGTGCTTAACAAATGCCATCATTATTTTTTTTTTAGAGAAGCAGCATGGCTCAGTGGAAAGAGCATGGGCTTGGGAATCAGAGGTCATCGGTTCTAATCCCAGCTCTGCCACTTGTCAGCTGTGTGAATTTGGGCAAGTCACTTAACTTCTCTGGGCCTCAGTTACCTCATCTGTAAAATGGGGATTAAGACTGTGAACCCCATGCGGGACAACCTGATTACGTTGTATCCCCCTCAGCACTTAGAGCAGTGCTTGACACATAGTAAGTGCTTAACAAATGCCATCATTTACTTTTATTTTATTTATATCTGTAATTCATTTATTTTAATGGTTGTATCTCCCTCTGGACTGCAAGCTCATTGTGGGCTGGGAATGCATCTCCCAACTCTGTTACAATGTACTCTTCCCAGGCACTTAATGCAGTGCTTTGAACACAATAACCACTCAATTAATATGATGGATTGATTGATTGGAAGTGGTATGTTGCCTTTATCTGCTCCCCCAGCCTTCTCCATCAACAATACAACACTCAAAATAAATTCCATAATTTGGAGCAGACTTCTTAGATTCATTCCTACTCTTTTCATCCTAAATGCAATTTCTCTGCTGCTCATTCTATCTACTGCTCTGCTCACCCTGTGTCTAGTATTTCTTTCTCCGAAGGGGAGTGTTGAAAGCGGTCTTTGGAGAGCCTTTAATGGGGAACCAGAAGCCACCAGTCCTAGTAATCAGTGAAATACAATTTTCAAAGTATTTTTTATTACAATGACAAGGAGAAACATAACATTTGCAAAAATTGTTTCAGTGTCTTCTCCACAAGACTTGTACACAGATATGGCTGCATGGGGGAAGGGATTTTCTTTTATTTAATTTTTGCTTTTTTGGAGAGGATTTTCAGGGGGAATGTCCCCTAGTAACTTGGGAGTATGTGCAAAGAAAAAGCCCAGGAAGACAGTCATATAATCCCAACAGCCATCTCTAGCACTAGCATTTTTATTCATACCTATTTTCAGGACTTATGTGTATATAATTTTACATATTAAATTGCACACAATTATTTATGCTGATTACTCTGTTTGTAAGCATTTTTATAGCTGTCTTCCCCAGTAGAGTATAAACTCCTTGTGGTCAGGGAAGGTGCCTTTATTGTATTTTTCTAAGGCTTACTACATGCATTACACCTAGTGGGGGCTCAATAAATACCGTTACTAATACTATTACTGAAGAGAAGGTGAAAATCTCTGTAGCACCAAATCTCAGGTCCCACTCCAGGGCCCTCTGAACCCTGAAGCCAGAGGTAGAGTGAAAGTGGAGATGTTGCATGTCTCAGGGCAGAAAAGCATGAAACAGTATCAAAACAGTGTTAAAAGTTTAACATTTTGGTAAGTATCTTTTAGTCTTTAAAGTTCCCATTAAACAAAGAATTATTTCCATCATACACTACTGTTTTGGATCTCCCACACTAAATCACTTTGGGGACTGTGGTAATAATAATGATGGCATTTATTAAGCGCTACTATGTGCAAAGCACTGTTCTAAGCACTGGCACTGTTGTTAACTGCCCTCTGAGAAGAGATAGAAACCAAATAGTTGCATTTGTAATGATGAAAAAAGTGAAAGAAACACTTTTCATGGTTTGCTGCTTTCCTAAGAGCTGGGGGGTGGGGAGTGCAGAAATAGATGTGTGAAATATCAGACAGCCTACTGACTAATCACGAGGGACACAGGAGTACCAAGCCTCCTGCCAAAAATATCTACATGTCAAATAGCTTGTAGAATGCTGTCAAAACCACTTTTGCCCAACGCTGAGCTGATATTGAATTGCTTTAGCAATAGGTACTATTTCCCCTTCAGGACTTATTTTGTGCTGCTAAGAAACAACAGGATTTGAGATCCTTTCATTGGAAATGAGTGTTAGTCTTACTCTGTGCCAAGCTGACTAGTGTTCGTCAATGGTTTAGCAAACAAAGCTCTGCTGCCTATAAATCCTATCCTACAAACCAATGAATTGATTTTGCTATAATTGAAAAGACACGTCAGTTCAGCTTTTGAGTGTGGTAAAAGTGTTCTGTGTTCTAGGTTGCAATACTACTCCATAGGCCTGAATTTACATGCCCTTTGGATTTGACACTTTCTAGCTCAGTGAGAGAGCATTAAACCAGCACAACTATCTATATATTTTTTTTTCAAAATTGAGGAAAGTGCGAGAAGGATTAAATTTCAGTATTCTTGTTGAAGGCAGTACATCAAACAAGATCAAGAAAGTTTTTAAAAAATGATAAAAAAAATCCTCCCCTAATTCTTCAAAAAACAAGGTTATCTCTGAATTGCCTCACTCTCCTTTGAATCAAAAACCAGCCGGGAATACTTCACTTTCCTTTGTAGATGTTTTGCTGTGAAAATAAAAATGCAAGTTGTCAACTCAAATTGGATGAGGTACTAAGTCATAACTAAAGAGCTTAAGTTAAAAATGTTGATTTGCCCTTGTCTGAATCTTATGTGATTTGCAGAGTGTATCTCTGGAGCTCTGTTTCCTTTGCTTGATACTTCGGCTACTCCAGAGTGAAATACTTTATGCAGAAATCCAATGATAAATGCCTTATTTCAAGTCGAACGCAAATGCATCAAGCCGAAGAGGAAAAAAACCCAACTTCCTATCCTTCTTTCAAGAACTTAATCTTATTTCAAAAAAGTCTCCTTTTTATTTTTCCTGATGCCATATCTAATTGATTACAATGGCTGGCTCATCAAAGCCTGAAGTTTGGTAGTTTCAAACCCAGCTTTTAGAAGCCAGTGAGAATAAACAGTAGTCACGTCTGCATAACACAGTTGTATTAGACATAGGGGTCCCAGGTCAAGCTTAATGTATAAATGCCACCCTATGTCTAATGAGAATTGTGCCTCTAATAATAATAATAATGATGGTATTTGTTAAGCGCTTACTATGTATCAGGCATTGTACTAAGTGCTGGGGTGGATACAAGCGAATCAGGTTGGACACAGTCCCTATCCCAAATGGGGCTCATGGTCTCAATCCCCATTTACAGATGAGGTAACTAAGGCATAGAGAAGTAAAGTGAGTTGCCCTAGGTCACACAGCAGACAAGTGGCAGAGCCAGGATTAGGACCCACGACCTTCTGACACGCAAGCCCATGCTCTATCCCCTATGGCATGCCTCTAGACTGTGAGCTCATTGTGGGTGGGGAATGTGTTTGTTTTTTGTTAATTTACTCTCCCAAGTGCTTAGTACAGTGCTCTGCACACAGTAAGCACTCAATAAATGTGACTGAGTGAACGATTGAATGGACTGATATGTTTAGAGAAAATACCCTTAGTGCCATCTCTGAGGTTGTCCTGAGATTTTTCCAAATCAGCATGACTGATTGATTAGTTGGTATTACATGTTTTCCCACTCTCTAGCCCTGTTTCCCCACTGGCTACTGCCTGAGGGAGTGTGTGTGGGTGGGGGGAATCCTCAGAATCCTAAGAGACCAAATCTGCAAGGTGGTGAGTCAAAGGAAGTATTTAGAGCTGCCTTATTATGCAATGTAGCCCAAAGTGGTCCTAGCAAAAAAGCAAATGCTTAATAGAAGAAGCAAAGAGGCACTCACTCCTCCCACTTCTCCCTGCCACCCCCATCATTTTGCATAGCTTCAGCTCCAAGAAACAACAATGGGGGGAGGTTAAAATAATAATAATAATAATATTATGGTCCATTAGGGACATACTTCAAACCAGTACCCACACTTCAGGAAATAGCCATAGAGTAAAGCACTTAGCAAGATTAAGGGCGCAGGGAGACAGAGAAAGAGTTTAGGTTCAAAGTCAGAATAGTTCTAAAGAATACTTAATTGCTGAAACTTGAAAACTTCTATAATACTTTTGTAGTACATTATACATCATTTTCTTACACTTATGTGGAGCATTTTCCAGTCTCTCAAAGAAAAGCAAACTATATTGTTGCATACATCAAGTGATTAAGATTAAGCAAATTAATTCACTTCTAGAAAGAAACATTAATGACTGCTGAGATAAAGATTGCTGAGTTTCAATCAATTCTGTAATTGAAAATGCCTTCCTACACTGTCCTTTGATTCCCAGGATGCTCTGGGACTTTGATTGATATGGAACAAAGTGAAGTCAATGAACTACCATCTGTAAACTGTTATTTGATGTATGGGTATTATTTTTTATGCTTCAAACCAGTTCTTGAAAATTGTTAAAAGGAGTTTCTCTGAATTTTCAAAAAAGGAAAATATAAAAGAGAATCTGACAGAATCAATTCCCAATACAAAATTGACTCTTGATTTCTAGTATGTTTACCCGTGAGGAAGAAAAATGCCCCAAGAGCCATGTTATAATAATAATAATAATGATGGTATTTGTTAAGCACTTACTATGTGGAAAGCACTGTTCTAAGTGCTGGGGGGGGGGGGAGATGCTATGTGATCAGGTTGTCCCATGTGGGGCTCACTGTCTTAATCCCCATTTTACAGATAAGGGACCTGAGGCACAGAGAAGTTAAGTGACTTGCCCAAAGTCACACAGCTGACAAGTGGCGGAGCTGGGATTAGAACCCATGACCTTTGACTCCCAAGTCTGGGCTCTTTCCACTGAGCCACACTGTTATGAAAAATAGCTAAGTATATATACTTTAAAATTTTCAGTGTTTACACCCAACATCTATATTTACAGGGCTAAGCAATACTAGTTTTATGGAATATTTTGAAAGAAACCAGCATAGCCTAGTGGATAAATCATGGGCCTGTGAGTCAGAAGGACCTAGGTTCTAATTCCCGCTCTGCCACATGTCTGTTGTGGGCAAGTCACTTCACTTCTCCGTGACTCAGTTACTTCATCTGTAAAATAGGGATTAAGACTGTGAGAACTATATGGGACAGGGATTGTGTCCAACCTGATTAATTTGTATTTACGCCAGCACTTAGTAGAGTACCTGGCACATAGTAGGCATTTAACAAATGCCATTAACCAAAAAAAAATACCCCAACAGAAAAGAAAGTCCTGTCTACTTTTATGGGATATCTGAAACTTTTGGCTGAAATGTCCCTATTTCTTAGTGTACCTGAAAAACTACACAGACTATCATTTAACAATGCCCTACATATAGGCCAATGGACATAGATGGTGTCTGACTGCAGAACCCTACTTGTCGATATGTCTGCCTATTCATAGACTTAGATTTAGACCATGAGCCCCATGTGGGATATGGACTGTGTCCAACCTGATTATCTTGTGTCTACTCCAGCACTTTCAGGATCGCAAGTGGAAAGTTTCCAGTACTCTATCAGTCTCATCTATGGGAGGAAGAATCGAACAGAGACATACCCATTCCATTCCTAGCTTGGGCAGTGGCTAGTGAATGGAAGGCAATCTGCTACAAGTCAAAACTCACCTTTGCTGGACAGCAGCACCACGAGAGAAAGTCAAGTGAGGAGACTCAGGTTTACTGCGCAGAAGAAGGCAATGGTAAAGCACTTCCATATTTTTACCAAGAAAACTCTATGTATACACTACCAGAATGACTGCAGGTGGAGAGTGGGGCATTCTAGTAGAGCCCCCTGTGGGACAACCTGATCACCTTGTAACCTTCCCAGTGCTTAGAACAGTGCTTTGCACATAGTAAGCGCTTAATAAATGCCATTATTATTATTATTATTATGTGTCATTGAAGTCTGTGAGCCCTCTGTTGGGTAGGGATTGTCTCTATATGTTGCCCACTTGTACTTCCCAAGCGCTTAGTACAGTGCTCTGCACACAGTAAGCACTCAATAAATATGATTAAATGAATGAATGAATTGAAGTCATTACGAATCAGAGACAACTCAACAGAAGACAAGATTCCAGTGCTTAGAACAGTGCTTAACTATTTAGGAAATAGTGGAAAGTGTATGGGTCTGGGAGTTAGAGGCCCAACCTGCAATTACTTTATCTACTCCAGGGTTTAGAACAGTGCTTGGAACATAATAAGCACTTAACAAATACCACAGTTATCATTGGCACATAGTAAACACTTAAGAGAAGCTTCAGTGTTAGAGAAGCAGCGTGGCTCAGTGGAAAGAGCCCGGGCTTGGGAGTCAGAGGTCATGGGTTCTAATCCCAGCTCCATCACATGTCTGCTGTGTGACCTTGGGCAACTCACTTAACTTCTCTGAGCCTCAGTTACCTCAACTGTAAAATGGGGATTAAGACTATGAGCCCCATGTGGGACAACCTGATCACCTTATATCCCCCCCAGTGCTTAGTACAGTGCTCTGCACACAGTAAGTGATCAATAAATACGATTGAATGAATGAACAAATGTCATCATTATTATTATTAAGAAGTACCATTACTATTATGATTCTAGATTAGTATGTAATCAATTTCTCTCCTTCAAATTCTACCTAGTTAATCCAAGCAAAGATGGCACATGCAATTTGCATGATGCTGCACCCCTGCCTGCACTCCAGGCTTTGGGACAATCGCTCCCTTTGTTCTTGGCCCCCCTCCCCGCCCCGCAGCATTAAACATTATACATTATAATTCTATTTAATTATACATTATAATTCTATTTATATTGTTGCCTGTTTACTTGTTTTGATGTGTATATATCTATAGTTATATTTATATTGATGCCTGTTTACTTGTTTTGTTGCCTGTCTCCCCCCTTCTAGACTGTAAGCCCAGTGTGGGCTGGGATTTTCTCTATTGCTGAATTGTACTTTCCAAGTACTTAGTACAGTGCTCTGCACATAGTAAGCACCCAATGAATACGATTGAATGAATGAATGAGTGCTTCCTTTGTGCAGAGTACTTACTGTATTACGCACACTTGAGAGTACAATATAACTGAATTAGCGGACATGTTCCCTGCCCATAATGAGCTTACAGTCTAGTGGGACAAGAGAGTGTGTGTGGTGCTTTGTTATTCCTTTTTTTTTTTGGTATTATTAATCTCTTATTAAGTACCAGGCACTATTCTAACTGTTGGGGTACATACAGGTAATCACGTTGGACACAGTCCATGTCCCAAATGGGGCTCTCAGTCTTAATCCCCATTTTACAGATGAGGTAACAGGATCAGATAAGTGACTTGCCCAAGGTCAAGCAGCAGACAAGTAGCAGAGCCAGCGTTAAAATCCAGGTCTTCTGGCTCCCAGGCCCATACTCTACCCACTAGACTCATCACCATCACATTCCCTACCCCTTCCTTTAAAGGTCTCCGTCACCTTGCCCCCTCCTAGTCATTCATTCAATCATATTTATTGAGCGTTTACTGCATGCAGAGCACTGTACTAAGCGTTTGGGAAGTACAAGTTACCTCACCTCCCTTCTCTCCTTCTCCAGCCCAGCCCAAATACTCCGGTCCTCTGCCACCGCTAACCTCCTCACTGTGCCTCGTTCTTGCCTGTCTCGCTGTCGACCCCTGGCCCACATCCTACCTCTGGCCTGGAATGCCCTCCCTCCTCACATCCGCCAAACTAGCTCTCTTCCCCTTTTCAAAGCCCTAATGAGAGCTCACCTCCTCCAGGAGGCCTTCCCAGATCGAAGCCCCCCCTTTGTCCTCTGCTCCAAATCTTGTCCTCTCCCTGACTTTCCCATCTCTGTTGACGGCACTACCATCCTTCCCGTCTCACAAGCCCGCAACCTTGGTGTCATCCTCGACTCTGCTCTCTCATTCACCCCTCACATCCAAGCCGTCACCAAAACCTGCCGGTCTCAGCTCCGCAACATTGCCAAGATCCGCCCTTTCCTCTCCATCCAAACTGCTACCCTGCTCATTCAAGCTCTCATCCTATCCCGTCTGGACTACTGCACTAGCCTTCTCTCTGATCTCCCATCCTCGTGTCTCTCTCCACTTCAATCCATACTTCATGCTGCTGCCCGGATTATCTTTGTCCAGAAACGCTCTGGACATATTACTCCCCTCCTCAAAAACCTCCAATGGCTACCGATCAATCTGCGCATCAGGCAGAAACTCCTCACCCTGGGCTTCAAGGCTGTCCATCACCTCGCCCCCTCCTACCTCACCTCCCTTCTCTCCTTCTACTGCCCAGCCCGCACCCTCCGCTCCTCCACCGCTGATCTCCTCACTGTACCTCGCTCTCGCCTGTCCCGTCATCGACCCCCGGCCCACGTCATCCCCCGGGCCTGGAATGCCCTCCCTCTGCCCATCCACCAAGCTAGCTCTCTTCCTCCCTTCAAGGCCCTGCTGAGAGCTCACCTCCTCCAGGAGGCCTTCCCAGACTGAACCCCTTCTTTCCTCTCCCCCTCGTCCCCCTCTCCATCCCCCCGTCTTACCTCCTTCCCTTCCCCACAGCACCTGTATATATGTATATATGGTTGTACATATTTATTACTCTATTTATTTATTTATTTATTTATTTATTTTACTTGTACATTTCTATCCTACTTATTTTATTTTGTTGGTATGTTTGGTTCTGTTCTCTGTCTCCCCCTTTTAGACTGTGAGCCCACTGTTGGGTAGGGACTGTCTCTATGTGATGCCAATTTGTACTTCCCAAGCGCTTAGTACAGTGCTCTGCACATAGTAAGCACTCAATAAATACGATTGATTGATTGATTGATTGCTCCTCCTCCCCTCCCCATAGCTCCTACTCCCTTCCTCTGCTCTACCCCCTTCCCCTCCCCACAGCACTTATGTATATTTGTACATATTCATTACTCCATTTATTTTATTGATGATGTGCATATATCTGTAATTCTATTTATCTATTTGATGGTTTTGACACCTGTCTACTTGTTTTATTTTGTTGTCTGTCTCCCCCTTCTAGACTGTGAGTCCATTGTTGGGTAGGGATTGCCTCTGTTGCTGAATTGTACTTTCCAAGTGCTTAGTACAGTGCTCTGCACACAGTAAGTGCTCAATAAATATGATTGAATCAGTTGGAATGAATGAACGTCACCCCTGGCTCAAGATGTCCATTTAGAAGAAAATAAGGGGCTTGGTAAAGGCTTTCTCTTTTTCCAGTCTGGGCTGTAATCCCATTTCTCCAGCCCAACTTGTGCTGTACTGGAACAGCCACAATTGTTTATTTCCAAGGATGTGATGAAATCCTCCTGTTTCCCTCTGCCCTTATATCCTTGTCCTCTAGAATTCTGCCCAAAACTCTCACGGAGCAGAGATAGCAGACCAACTTTCAGTTAGGAACTTTTTAAAAAATGCTTACATTGGAGAATAGAGCTGATTATCAGTCAATCCATCAATCATACTTATTGAGCACTTACTGTGTGCAGAGCACTGTCCTGAGTGCTTGGGAGAGTACACTGTAATAGAGTTGGTAGACACATTCCTGGCCCACAATGAGCTGACAGTCTAGATGGAGAGACAGGCATTAATATAAATTAATTATGGATATGTACATAATAGTTGTAGGGCTGAGGGATTATGTAGTATTAGAGTCACAGAATCTTAGAGCCGAAAGGCTCTTCAAAGGATTCTGTGTTTCAGACCCCTGCCTCCATAATTAGATCCAAAATCCTATTGCTTTTTTTAAAACAAGTCAATCTTCTTAGTGGCCATGTGAGGCAAGATGACTTATCTTCACTGCCCAGAGAAGGCACAGAAATTTCAATCAATCAAATTTATTGAGCACTTACTATGTGCAGGGCACTCTACTAAATGCTTTGGGGAGTACAACACAACATTTTAACAGACATATTCCCTGCCCACAATGAGCTTACAGTCTAGAGGGATAGACAGTAATTAATATTAATAAATCAATTACATATATATATATATATATATGTATATATATATATATATATACACATAAGTGCTGGGGGGCTGGGTGGGGAGTGCTGGTGAGTAAAGGGAGCAAGTCAGGGCAATGAAGAAGGGAGTGGGAAAAGAGGAAATGAGGACTTAGTCAGGGATGACCTCTTGGATGAGATGTGCCTTCAGTAAGACTTTGAAGCTGGGGAGAGTAATTGTCTGTCAGACACGTAAAGGGAGGCTGTTCCAGACCAGAGGTAGACTTGGAAGAGAGGATGGCAGTGAGGTAGATGAGATCAAGGTACAGTTGCTATAATAATAATAATGGCATTTATTAAGTGCTTACTATGTGCAAAGCACTGTTCTAATTGCTGGGGAGGTTACAAGGTGATTAGGTTGTCCCACAGGGGGCTCACAGTCTTAATCCCCATTTTACAGAGAGGGAACTGAGGCCCAGAGAAGTTAAGTGACTTGCCCAAAGTCACACAGCTGACAATTGGCAGAGCCAAGATTTGAACCCATGACCTCTCACTCCAAAGCCCATGATTTTCCACTGAGCCAAGCTGCTTCTCTGCTATCAGTGTGCAGGAGAGCAGCAAAGGAGGTAGGAGGGGGCAAGGTGATTGAGTGTTTTAATGCCAATGGAAAGGAAATTTTGTTTGATGCGGAGGTAGATGGGCAAGCCCTGGAGGTTCTTGAGAAGTGGGGACACATGGACAGAACGATTATGGGAAAAATGATCTAAGCAGCAGAGTGAAGTATGGACTGGAGTGGGGAGAGACAGGAAGTAGGGAGGTCAGCCAGGGGTCTGATAAAGTAATCAAGGTGGGCTAGGATCATTTTAAATGTCTTGCCCAGAGCTGCAAAGCAAATCAGTGACAAAGGAAGAATTTGGATCCTGTTGTGCGAGATTAGGTCTGAACCTTGGTAGGAGAGAGGAGAGAGAGAATATTCCTGAAATTCAATCAAGTCAAATATCTAATAGGAGTAGGTACACTGTGTCTTTGTTCACTGGACACTGCAGTGTGTCTCCTTAATCCTGAGCTCTGGAGTTCTAATTTATTTCTCTAAGAGGTTGGGAAGGGGACAGGGAAAGGCTGGTTGGCCATGAAGGGCCAGAATGAATCCCCCTGGAGCCAGTTTAAATTCAGCAACTCAGAGTGGAATCTAGTGACTCATGAGAGATCTAGGACTGCTTTTCTACCCATGTCACTCCTCATTTGCCCTGAAGAAAAAAATTACTGGATAACATCAGCTGCCGGATGGAGTCCATTCCCTGTGATATTAGTAGGTGACGAGCAGTGGACTCATGATAATCATATTTCACACTGAAACACTACCAACTCCTTGGAACGTACTGTACCCTCTGTTTTCCCTTTGAAAATGGTAATTTCCACTCAGGTGCAGGCTTTTAGCAGTAAAGAGGGGTATATTTAAGCATCATTTTACCATTAAGCAAACCAAGCACAACATTTGGAAATCATACACATCCATTGTCATGAAAACAATGCCAAAAATTGTTTATCATTATTAAGTGCTTACAAAGCAATTTCTTTGCAAAGTGCTTTCCCAGAGTGATTGCACTGTATAGATTCATACATGTTATTTCATTACAACTCAAGGGAACTTCCATTAGAAAATACTCTATGCCTGCATGGACCTTTTCATTTGGAGATCTCTAAGCACTTAAAACCACTCAAGTCAGTCTCCAAACATCTTCTGGAGTCTTTAGAATTCTCCAAAGCAATATCTTACCAGCCTAGCTTGAGTGCTCTTATACTCCGCATATTAAGTCTTTTTCCTGAGAGTCTCAAGCCTATCAAACCTAATCAGGTTATTACAACTTACAGTAACCAGAACAGGAAAAATCTGTTGGGCTAGTAATGCCTTAGATAAGAGGCTGCCTTAAAATGGCTGTTATCGGCAGTAGCCATATACTGAAATAAAACCTAAATGAATATAATCAAATAATGTTGTAGTGCTTCCCATTATGCTGTCCAGGACAGTTTGGACTCAGAGAACCATTTTAAAAATGCATCTCAGTTGAAGTTCTAAGAGTCATTTGTTTAACAGCTACATATTTGAACAATTTTATACTAGAAGAAAAGATGATTTTCAGCATCACATGTAAGTCTTTCCAACCCATGGTCTCTTTCTCTCTAGAGTAATACTCAGGTGTGGGTTCTATCTATTTTATAAAAAAGAAATGGTGACTTTCTGAAATAAAATATGGGAAGCAGCATGGCCTAGTGGATAGAATATGGGCCTGGGAGTCAGAAGTATTAATATAATTATGGTATTTGTTAAGTGCTTACTATGTGCCAGGCACTGTCCTAAGCACTGGGGTAGATATAAGGTAATCAGGTTGTCCCATGTGGGGCTCATAGTCTTATTCTCCATTTTACAGATGGGGGATCTGAGGCCCAGACTAGATAAGTGACTTGCCCAAGGTCACATAGCAGACAGATAGCAGAGGAGGGATTAGAACCCACATCCTCTGATTCCCAAGCCCATGCTCTTTTCACTAAGCCACGCTGCTTCTCCACTTTTCTGCTGTGTGACCTTGGGCAAGACATTTTGCTTCTCTAGGCTTCCGTAACCTCATCTGTAAAAAATGAGGATTAAAACTGTGAGCCCTACGTGGAACATGGACTGTGT
This sequence comes from Tachyglossus aculeatus, assembly GCF_015852505.1. Lineage (NCBI taxonomy): Eukaryota > Metazoa > Chordata > Mammalia > Monotremata > Tachyglossidae > Tachyglossus > Tachyglossus aculeatus. The sequence goes on along the minus strand of NC_052101.1, from coordinate 98,747,448 downwards.
CCACCAGGATTAGTTTATATCTACCCCAGTACTAAGTGCTGTGACTGGCACATAGTAAGCTCTTGGCAAATACCATAAAAAAAAGGTAACAAATTAGCTCACACAGGACTGCCCATCAAGCTCAAAGCCTGCATTACCCCCACATTGACTGATTGACCTCTTCATATTAAGACAAGTGGAAAGATAACTTCCCTCAACCACAAAAATGTTCAATGTTTTGCCCTTTGCTTAAAGGCATAGATAAATTGGTAGGGTTTTCTTTTGGTGCATTAGTGAGCTAGTCAACTAATCATAATCACCACTACCACCCCTCCCTTCCAGCTCCTTTCCTGCCACTCACTTCCCACCTAAGTGGCTTAGTGCTATCACTCACTGTGTACCTTTCGCAAGATTCTCTTTGTCCAGGGAATCATATAAAAAGAACTCAAATCAAACTCCAACGTTCAGGTTGTTTTAATTCAATCTTACCTCAAGTTTAAAAATAAAACCTGATAAACCTTTAATTATGGGTTTAACCTGGAAAATCTATACACTACTTATACTTCTTGTGCCTATTCTCCAAGCACTTAGTACAGTAATTAGTAGAACATATAGTAAGCATTCAGCCAATTCTGCATAATGATAATGTATAGATTGCTGTATGTGATTTCTTAGTAGCAATATTGTTATAAATATAATATCAAAAGTGCAAAATTCCAGGATGGAAAATAAGTTTCTGAAACGGCATCTTCAGACCTTTCTAATTCTACCTCTAAAAGAATGATTGTGCAGAAGTCCAACTATTTAAAGGGAAGTATGACACCTGAAACACAAAATAACAGGGGTTGTGGTAATGATGTAAAGTGACAAGAGATGCACTAAAAACCTGGCCCATATCTGTTTTTCATTAAAAGCTAGAAAGGAAACACTGAAGCCCCAAATTTTGAATGGGTTTTGCCAAAGCAGTGTTTAGTTTGAACTCTGCATTTACACTACTCATCCTGAAATCTCCAAATTGGACCCCATCACTATTCTGACATGAACTATCTAATAACAAAACAGCGATGGGAGTTTAGCATCACGTCTCTTCTACATTCCACCATGTTACCTGAAAAAAATGCAGCGGTGATAGGCTTTAAGTACCTCTAGGGCTCTGTGGTAACAACACATTGCGCGTTGCCTATCAAGTTATCAATGGTAGCTCATCTGTCAGGACCAGGATGAAAGGTATAATTTGTTGCAAAAATACCCGGAGAGCTATTACCTTTTCAAAGAAAAACAAGCATGCTACCAGGTAATGAGCAAGCTGGCCATCTTATTCTCCAAAACATTATCAAGCTGCCTAAGAGTTATTTTGATAGATGTGAATGGAACTCTGAACTGATGAGAAACAACAGAGAAATGAATACAGTTCGTGGCCTTATTCCCTTTTTCGAGAGGCAGAGATTGTAAAAATGATTTTTTTAGCTTAATTCCTTTGCTTTGTTTATTAATATTTTGAGTGCTGTTTAAAAGCAACCAAAGTTTCTGCAGTACAAAGTGGGTCAGGGGGAGAGAAGCCAAGGATTCAGGGATATGCAGTGGAGGGGGGAGAAGAGAAAAAGGCAGGAAAGGGAGAGTGTCAGAGACAGTGGGACACACAGGACAGGCTGGGGCAAAGTTGGGAATGGAAAGACACACCTACACACACATACACAAATCACACAAACTCACACTCCCAAACATATTCAGTGCAAGAATCCAAGAGGAGATAAGAAACCACAGCAGGTTGGTATAGTACCCACCATTGCCCAGTGCAGAGGTAAGAAGGCAGCCTATTTGTACTATCCATGGAGGTGGGAAACAACAATGGGAATTCCAGGGAGGGCAGCCACCACTGCTTTTATGAGCAAAGACAAATCCAGGTGATGCAAGGTCTGAGGCAAAAGATCTCAAAGGGGAGCTGTTTCTACGCCCCAGGCATTTCTGGGGGCTCTAGGGCAGATGATGGCTTTCCAAGAAATAGGTTTTACTTTTAGAATTATTATATATGTCCCATAGATTCTTACAACAGGGGACCTGACAGTGATAATATCAATTGGTCAATCAATCCATGGTATTTAGTACAGAGCTCTGTACTAAGTGCTTTGGAGAGTACAGTACCATAGAATTAATAGACATGGTTCCTTCCCTCAAAGAGCATATGATTTAATGATTCAGAGCCCAAATTTCTCGATGGCCAAGTGTCTATGGCTCACAACTGCAGTATGAAAGCTTCTGAGGCTTGTGATGTCATTGATGCAAACTTTCTTATTGCAACAAAACTGCTTTGAGCAGGATTGGGGTGGTAGCCTATAGCCCCGTAACTCTCCAACTGCCCACAAAGGCACTTCTGTATCACCTAAGCACTGAAATGCTCTCATCCTCCCATAGCACTTTTGTACATATCTTCTATATCCTATTACTTGAGCACTTACTCATATTCATTTCCCTTTTCCTTCTTCCTCCTATCTGTGTCCATCTCCCCCACTAGACTGTAAACATTTTGAGGTCAGGGATCATGCCTTCTAATCTCAAAAATTTGGTAAATATTGGTAATGGGCCTAGTGAACTCAAGGTAATGACCCCCCCTCAATGATTTCATGACTACAGTGATATTCTTTCAGACTGAATTTTCGAGTAGAAATTTCCATTCCAGTCACAATTCCATTCAGAGCATAACCCGACACCCAGGACCAATTTGATGCTGGTAGTTGGGGGATGCGTAGCTGTAACTTGCCATTAGGGAGGCACATACTTTATGTCCCATTGCCAAGTCAACTAAAGGAACCGTGATGATGTCCCACATCCTGATTGACTGAACATTTCAGGCCACAATCAACTTCAAGGTTCTCCACCATTTGTCCCCATCTACCCTCTACTCTCTTCACCTGCTATTCCCCAACTCTCTATTTTAGTTTCTTCCAAGTCCACCTCCTAGGTGTACTTCCTGCTTGATTCTCCCACCTCCGTCACCTTACACAGTTTCCCTGGCTTAGAACTCCATCCTTCCCTATATCCTACTGACCACAACCCTCCCCACATTCAAATCCCTTCTAAACTCCCACCTTCTCCTACAAACTTTCCAATTAATTTCCCAGCTTTCTGAGCCCTATCATGCCTTAAACCAACTCCAGCACTAATGAACTTATTTATACCCTCCTTAGCAAATATGTATGTTTCTTGATTATTTTGATCACTCCACTTGTAAATACTTCTATGTTTGCCTGTCCCATTAGAGAGCACTCTCCTTGTTCATTGTGGGTAGGGAATGTGTCACTTCTTCATTTAGTACTTCCCAAGGAGTATATGGTACAGTGCACTGCACCAAGTGAGCAATCAATGTCATGCTGCTGCTATTACTACTACTACTCCCTTCTCCACCCCCTCTCCCCTTTCAGTTATCTTCTCCCTCTCCCCTCACTACCTAGGTGGCTTTAGGGTAATTCCCAGAGTCTAAACAGGCTAGGACCATGATATGAGCAGAGGAGGGGAAGGTTAATGGTAGTCTCAGACATACTTTTTCAATTATGTGAACTCCTGGGCCAATGAAGAGGAAACATACTCCATAAACTTTGCCTTTCGTTTCTTTAAGCATAGCTTTATGAAAAACGTATCAGAACAATAATGGCTGTTAAGCAGCAGGTGAAATTTAGAGTATTATTTTTTCCCCAAACTGCCATTTTTCTGGTGTAGGTCTGAAAATGCTTTTTTCCTCCTAACAAGGTTCTTTGCTTGAATTGTCTGTACCAGCAATGCATTATTCCTAGTATGATTATTATTATTATTCCTAGTAAATACTTATCCTTTCTTACTTTTCACATGCTCTCATATTTCTCATTCAATGAAAATTTAAAGTACAGTACTATGCAATTAGTAATAATGTCTAATATATCTACAAATTGTGCTCAAAGCACAGATGTACACTATCAAATCATTCAGGTAATTTGAGGTGGAAGCACTATGGCTTTGACCTTCTGTATGTTTTGGAAGTATTGACAACTGGATTCAGAAATTAAGGAAAAGATACATTCTTTTTACTATTATAAAATCACCTTTTGGAATGATATAAGGACTCTAGTGAGTCACATGAAATTGTTAATCACCAAGTTGATATCTAACCCTTCAAATATGCTTGAAACTGAAAATATCCCAGTTGAAGTTATACCTTGATGTCAATACTCATTTCTTGACATCTGTCATCAAAAAGCTTCAGATTCCAACTGAAATAAACTTCTAGGGCTTAAAAGCATTAGAATTCCTAGAGATTATTTATTTCATTATTGTCATTTCAAAGACATTTATCCAGACTATTCACACACACTTAATTCAGACATTTAAAGTGCTAAAACAACATTTCAAATTTCTGCTTTAACCTGGCAGTTTCTTTTCAAAATAAATTTGAATTTCACCCACTGCACCCTTATGTAAATGGCCAGATTAAGGGTCTGATGCTCAGACCCAAACCATATATCTCATGTAAGATATTATATTTTTTTCAGGTGCACTCTAATTTTGCTAGATATTCACCCTTACATCCTTTATGGGATAGAAAGACAATCAAATTTCTGATTTCCTCTTATTGAAGAGTTTCAGGAAATGAACATGATCTCTATTTCCAAAGTACATTTTACACTGAAACATTCCTGACTAGAACTGGTTAGCAATGATGCTTTATGTCATTTAGTGGATGCACCAAACTACTAGCTCTCTCCATTCAAAACCTGTACATAAAAATAATCAAGTAAAAACAAAGAAAGATTGGATATGTCTTTTGATCCCAATACTATAAAAGACAACAACATTTGGATGAGAACTACTCACCACTCATCTTCCCACCCAAATGCTGCTCTCCTCGTTACTATCCCATCCCTGTAGACAGCACTACTGTTGGCCCTGTCTCATGAGCCCGAATCTTTGAAACAATCTTCAACTCTTCTCTTTCACTGGACCTACATATTCCATATGTCACCAAATCCTGTTGGTTCAATCTTTACAACATCATTTAAATCTGCACTTTCCTCTCCAGCCAACTGCTACTATCTCTAGTCAAGCATCCCACTTTGACTACCGTGTCAGCCTACTTGCTGACCTCCCTGCCTCCTGTACCTCTTCACTTCAGTCCATGCTTCACTCTGGTGCCTAGATCATTTTTTCTGCAAAACCATTCAGTCCACGGTCCCCCACTCCTCAAGAACATCCAGTGGTGGCCCATTCACCTCCACATCAAGCAGAAACTCCAAGCCACAGGCTTTGAAACATTCAATCACCTTGCTCCCTCCTATCTTATTTCACTGATTTCTTACTATAAACCAGTCCACACACTTCACTTCTCTGATGGCCAGCTGCTCACTCTACCTCAATCTCATCTATCTCACCGCTTACCTCTTGCCCATATCTTGTCTCTGGCCTGGAACTGCCTCCTTTTTCATATCCAAAAGATGATCACTCTCCCCACATTCAAAGCCTTATTAATAGCGCATGTCCTCCAAGAGGCCCTCCCTAAGCCCTCATTTTCTCTTCTCCCACTCCCTTCTGTATCACCCTTGCACTTGGATTTGCACCCTTTATTTACCCCTCCCTCAGCCCCACAGCCCTTATGTACATATCCATAATTTATTTTTATTAATGGCTGGTTCCCCCCCTGACTGTAAACCCCTTGTGGACAAGGAGCATGACTACCAATTATGTTACGTTACACCTAGGTTCATAGTCCAGTGATCTGCATATGGTAAGCACTCAATAAATGATCGATTGATTTGTGCCTAGGATTGATGATCTGAGTGTTGGGAATTTACAATCCAGTTCTCTTCAGCTGCTATTCCCCAGCTCACACTCTCAGCTGCTCCCAAGGTCATCTTCTAACTATACCTTGCTCTTCACTCTCCCACCTTTGACCCTTTACCTACACCATTCCCCCATTCTGGAATCCCTCCCTCAAAAACAGCCACAACTCTCTCTGCCTTCAAATCCCTCCTGAAAGCCCACCTCTTTCAGGCAGTGTTTGCTGAAGAGTTCCAAACACCCCAGTCATGTCCACATACCATTAGCAGTTTTATATAGTATATATGTGTGTATATATATAAAATATGTTATGTGTGAGCATATATGTGTATATACTCATTTTCTCAACATTTATGTATATATATATATATATATATTCATATTTCAATATATTCAACTATTTCATCTTAATGCATTGGTACTGCAGCAGCATTGCATGATCTCAGCCTCCCAACTCACCAGATACATCCCTGGTAACTTCTTCTGGCCCTAGTTCATGCCATCCTGGGGCCAGATTCCTGGCCTGCCATCATTACAGTGCTCTGCACACACTAGGTGCTTAATAAATATTATTACTTCTTTTTAAAAAAAATTGTACCTGTTGAGCACTTATTACACATCAAGCATGTACTAAGCAATGGGGTAGATACAAGATAATCATGTTGGATCAGGCCCTGTCCCACATGGTGCACACAGTCTAGATGGGAGGGAGTAGGATTAAATCCCCACTTTAATGATGATAATAATAATAATAATAATAATGATAATAATGATATTTATTAAGCACTTTCTCTGTGCCAGGCACTGTACTAAATACAAGCAAATCAGAGTGAACTTGGCCCCTTCGCATGTAGGGCTCACAGTCTCAATCCCCATTTTACAGATGAGGTAACTGAGGCACAGAGAAGTGAAGTGACTTGCCCAGGGTCACAGAGCAGAGAAGTGGCAAAGCCGGAATTAGAACCCAGGACTTTACGATCCTCAGTGCTATGCGCTATCCATTGCGCTATGCTGCTTCTGACATTTTACAGATGTGGCAGTTGAGGTACAGAGAGTTAAATGACTTGTCCAGAGTCACCCATCAGAGAATTGGCAGAGCCGGGATTAGAATACAGGTCCTCTGACTCCAAGGCCTGTGCTCTATCCACCAGGTCACACTTCCTGTTATATCATTAATTAATTCATTCAATCATATTTATTGAGCAGTTATTGTGTGCAGAGCACTGTACTAAGCGCTTGGGAAGTACAAGTTGGCAACATACAGTGCTCTGCACACAGTAAGCGCTCAATAAATACGATTGATGATATAGAGACGGTCTCTACCCAACAACGGGCTCACAGTCTAGAAGGGGGAGACAGACAACAAAACAAAACATGTGGACAGGTGTCAAGTCGTCAGAACAAATAGAATTAAAGCAAAATGCACATCATTAACAAAATAAATAGAATAGTAAATATGTACAAGTAAAATAGAGTAGTAAATCTGTACAAACATATACAGGTGCTGTGGGGAGGGGAAGGAGGTAGGGTGGCGTGTGTGGGGAGGAGGAGAGGAAAAAGGGGGCTCAGTCTGGGAAGGCCTCTTGGAGGAGGTGAGTTCTCAGTAGGGCTTTGATCCTTTTCCTTCCTCCTATTCCAACTAATTTGTAAATCCTTTTCTCTTTCATCCACCCCTTTATATTGTAAACTCCTGGAGGGCAATTGATCAGGAATCCTACGTCTGTTGTAGTCTCTCAAGTGCTAGTTACAACAATTCATACTCAGTAGGCACTCAATGCATACTACTGATGTTGATGCATATTACTAAGCAACATGTTGCTCAGACAAACATGCTTGGAGAAGCAGCATGGCCCAATGGAAAGAACACGGGCTTTGGAGTCAGAGGTCATGGATTCAAATCCCAGATCCACCAATTGTCAGCTGTGTGACTTTGGGCAAGTCACTTAACTTCTCTGTGCCTCAGTTACCTCATTTGTAAAATGGGGATTAAGACTGTGAGCCCCTCATGGGTCAACCTGATCACCTTGTAACCTCCCCAGTGCTTAGAACAGTACTTTGCACATAATAAGCACTTAATAAATGCCATTATTATTATTATTATTATTATTATTATATGCTGTGGAAAAGAGCAGGGGTATGGGGAGTCTCTCCCAGTGATCTGCCATGAGACCCTGGACAACTAATTTAACCTCTCTGTGCTTCAGATTACACAACTGTGAAATGGGGATAATACCTCATAAGGATATTTTGCCTAATGTCATCAATTTTCGGTACGGTACCTAGTACATTGAGTGCCAATGTTTGGGTGTATTTCAATGCAAAGATGATCTTTCATCATTTTATTTTCTGTAATAACAGTCTTAATAAACCCCAGCTCCAATTTCAAACCACAAGACAAACAGGAAGTCTCCCAACATATAAAACAATTCAGTTCAGTTCTTCTCCCAGGAACACAAGCACCACCTGGGAGGGGTGATTGGGTCACCTCAGTCTAAAGGGCAGGTGTCCATTCTCCTCCCCAAGTAAACAAGTCCTTTTAAATACACCAGCTATCCCCTCTTCAATAGCTCCAGGTGGGCCCTTTAGAGGAGATGAGACAATCTCTCTGCTACAAGCTTGTGTCCTGGGTTTGGCTTTTCAGTCATACACTTGATTCATTTTATCAAATAAAGAGAGGCATAGACCATTCCTCAGGCACTGAGGTAGCAGGTATGAATAATCTTGGAGCATTAGTCAAGTTGCTCCTCCAAATACTTGGCTGAGATGCTAGAATCAAACCAGCCAAATGGCTTGGCCACAATTTAGCTTAAACTCAGTCACAAAATGGTGACCAGCCAAAAGACCATCATATATCAATTCATTCAATCGTATTTATTGAGCGCTTACTGTGTGCAGAGCACTGTACTAAGCACTTGGGAAGTACAAGTTGGCAACATATAGAGATGGTCTCTACCCAACAACAGGCTCACATGATATCAAGTTTCAGTTGTTGGAATGGGAGTCTCTTTTCAGGACATCCAAATTCCTATCTCCATTACAGACTACAATTCTGTGGATTAAGAGGATTCTCCACCCCCACCCTCCATCCCCCTACTATGACCAATGGCTGAAATGACCTTAAAAGGCAAACTTACATAAAGAAGCTTTTACTGACTAGAATTATTTTTACATAGTCACGTTTTTGCTTTCATGAACTAGAATCATACTGGCTGGATTTTTTTTAAAATTTCCTCTTTAGGATTTTTCACTTCAGGTAATTAGTTCGAAAGGCACTTTTTGCAGGGCGAGGGGCTTCTGTTCACTCAAGTGCATGCAAATTCCATTGTAATCTTCCCTGCTTGGTTTCATTTCCACGGGAAGACCCAAACATACTTGATGGTTAGAGTCTGTATTGTCAATTTGGGTGAGTAAATTTGGGGACCCAACAGCAATGCTCAGTTCGAAACACAATTTACCAAGAATAAGGTTTGGGGGTGGAATTTGAGGCAGGGCACTTAAAGCACAGAAACACACAAATGCAAATAATTCAGTAGAATGCAGCTGCTTTCATGGGTATAGTTAGGGTTTTCTCACTAAAGTATTTCCTCTCTTACGACTGATAAGTCCTATATCTAGGTGTGACTATCAGTATAAATACATATGAGTGCAGAGTTCTTTTCCATTCGATTGGTATGTTTTGAGCAGCTGAATATTTGGTATGAAATTAATGCTGATTTCAACTGGGTGGCATGTCAGAGTGAACTTTAGCAAATGAATTTTATTGTGAGGTAGGTAAAGAAGAGTGTGGGAAGCAAATTATCTGCTACATTGAACTTGCTGCATTCCAACTACCCAGTCCTTGTGAATACTTGATTTCGTGATTATCTGCTTGGTTTGCTTCCCAGCACCGATATTCTCCTTGCAAATCTCAGAGCTGTGAAGTCAAACTACTGTGATGGATACAAGGTGACAGAAAAACCTGACTTGGGTTCTGAATAAGACTGTGGGAAGAAGACACTGATCTGCTACGAACAAGATCATTACTTTTGCTTCTTTTGTTAAAGAGACTTTCAGTTTTACATTGAAGAAGTGCTTAAGTAAAATCAGCCCAGGATTTTAAAGGAAATTAAATCAGGGCAATGAAAAATAAATTCAATTTGCATGGCACATAGATTTAAATCAACTTGGTGGGGGGCACCAAATGAGCAATGCCTGCACCCAGACAGATTAATGCAGTTCCTAGTTAATTTTGCCAGAGGGGAGTTGTAATTTCCCTCTTCTGCTAAAAGTGAGCCTTGTGCAAAAGTTCTCCTTCTCGTTGATATTGAAGACTGAACTCTTAGAAACTGTTTTGAGAGATTTGCTTTTTGCCTTATGCATCTACACTGGTAAAAAAGAGATCTGATATACTTGGAGGATGGAGACATTTTGTTAGAAAACAATTCCCTCAAGTGCCAGGTTGCACATTCAGTAGTGTTGTGTTTTTATGAATAAAAAATTCCCTACCTCTCTGGTATATGCCCCCAACTCTGCTGGGGAGAGTATAAGGATAAAACAGATTAAATGTACACAGTGTTTTGAATGCCCTATCATCAAAGCCCTCCTGAAAACTCAACTCCCCTAGTCATGCCCCCTTGTTGGATAGGGATTGTCTCTGTTGTGGAATTGTACTTTCCAAGCGCTTAGTACAGTGCTCTGCACACTGTAAGCACTCAGTAAATACAATTGAATGAATGCCATACAAAGGCACCCTGGGGCACACCGTGTCCATGCATGCATACACGCACGTGTGTGTGTGTGTGTGTGTGTGTGTGTGTGTGCATATAATTTATGAAATTTATTTTTAATTTCTCTTTTCATGTATTAATTTTCTGCATATTGTTGTCATTACAAATTATAGCTATGCATTTGTTCCTACTCCTATTGTATGTGCCTGCCTACTTCTCCCACTAGTTGTAAGCTCCTCGAGGGTAGGGACCGTGTTTCCTGTCATTTACTGCCAAACAGGGCTCCGCACATGGTAGGCACTCAGTAAGTAGATTGAATGACAAAGATAAGTCGAGGATAATGCCAAGGTTACAGGCTGTGAGATAGGGAGGATAGTGGTGGAAAAATCAGGGGGAAGACAGGGTTTGGGTGGGAAGATGAGGAGCTCTGTTTTGAACTTGGTAGAACATCAGAAAAAGGTTCTAGCTCAGTGTTTCTCACATGTAGCCATGAGCACTACCGGTAGCAGAAGTTGCCTGTAACCAGATGGTCCTGACCTCTTCACCATCTGGATTCCGGGGACCAGAGGGCAGCACCTGAGACTGTGGTGACTTGCATTCTCCCTTTTCGCCCTCCAGAACTGGAGCAGGGTAGGTAACAACTGTGAAACCACTAGGAAGGTGGTGACTGCTGGACCAAGAATAGCTAAGACCGGAGCCAGGAGGAGTCTGAAGATTCCTTCCTCCTAGCAGTAATGGAATGTTGCTTTTCCTGCTGTTAATGCAGTGTGGCATTTGTAACATTTTCCTAATTAATTCTTCCCTTATGTGTCCATCTTCCCCACAATCTTAGAGAATGTGAGCATCCTGTGGGCCAGGAACCAGGCCTGGTTCAACATCTGTATACCTTGTACCTTTCTCTTAGGGCTTGGCACTCTGTTCTGCACAAAATAAGCACTTTAAACAGCCATCAGAAATTACAGCAACAACGGTAAAAATGAAAACATTGGGTGATGAAATAAAATAATATTCTCATTGAAGATTTCATTTTTTCAGATGATTTATTTACTTTGCCTAGATGCTTTGGGAGCATAATTACTGATCATTATATGCCTAATTCTCAAAAATTCAACCTCAGAAAATTTAGGGTCACCACAAATGTGCTCAAACAAAATATTCCTGGAAAATCTTTCCTCTAGATATGGACAGGCCTCCACACCACACTTTGCTCTTGACTCTTCTGCACCCAACATACTGCTCTTGCTTTTTCTCTCATGTGGAATGTTCTCTCCCTTTAGTCTCTCCTCTCCTTCTGATCTCTTGTAAAAATCGACCTCTTCCAGGAAGCACACCCTGATCCACCTCCTCATCACCATGGACATGCCTTCCCCTCAGCCACTTTAGCACTATGGATTTACCTGTTCATATGTTACCGATTTACTTATCCATTCCAGTTTATTATTATTTAGTGTTCCTCCCTTTTAACTAAGGCATGTTTGTTCATTTACATTGTAGTAATTGTATGTATTAAAAGCATACTGGGTGCAGAGCATTATACTGAACACTGAGAGGGAGTTTCCAGTTGGTAATTAGATGTAGTCTCTGTCTCTCAGGGGTCTCACAATCTAAGAGTATAAATGGGGTGAAGGGACTGGAGACAGACATATCAGCAGAATTTCAGGCTCTTGGCTCAGAGATCAAGGCACACCCACAGCCAAAGTGCGTTTTAGAGCAGCCACCAGTTCTTCCTGAGGTTTTGTGGAGGAGGAGGCTGTTTGTGTTTTTCTCTTTACCACCAGGGTGGTGAAAAGCAGGATAGGATGGAGTCTCGTTTAGAGTCGAGGCAGTGTGACTGGTTGGGGGTATGTATATATATATATATATATACACACACACACACACATCTGTGTGTGTGTGTGTGTGTCTGTGTTTTGTGCATGTTTGGGGGCAGGGGAAAGAGAGCCTGAGGGAAGGGGAGGAGCAGTGAGAGCATTTGGCAGCAGTTTTTATCCCCAATCTGGCACTTACAGAGCACACCGAAAGGAGGGGCCCTAAGTGGTGGGAGGGATGACGGGGTGATGTTGCTAAGCACCCAATATAACAATAATAATAATAATAATGGCATTTTATTAAGCGCTTACTATGTGCAAAGCACTGTTCTAAGCGCTGGAGAGGTTACAAGGTGATCAGGTTGTCCCACGGGGGCTCACAGTCTTAATCCCCATTTTACAGATGAGGGAACTGAGGCCCAGAGAAGTGAAGTGACTTGCCCAAAGTCACACAGCTGACAGTTGGCAGAGCTGGGATTTGAACCCGTGACCTCTGACTCCAAAGCCCGAGCTCTTTCCACTGAGCCACGCTGCTTCTCTATCTGCCTCAGGCTTACTTAGGACAGGCATTTGGCCAATCTGTTTTTCCACTAGTCTGGCCAGTGCTTAGTACAGTGCCTGGCACATTGTAAACACTTAAATACAACAATTATTATTATATGGCATCGGATACCTTTATATCTGACATTTATATTTTGAAACATCCAGCCTCCCTCTGCTTGAGTCCCATGGCTCAGAAGTTTCACCCCTGGTTAAAGGGTTTTGGAAGGGGAATTTAAAGACTCGGGAGCAATAGAGGGGGGTCAGGGACCCACACAGTGAACTGCTCAGGAACTAGTTCTGCAAATTTCTGGACAAAAAAAAGGTGTCTGTCTTTGTAACCACCTTACACACATACATAAATATGGGATCGGCAAAGGGATGGCCATTTTTTTTTCAATGACACATCCTATGTGCCAGGCACTTTACTAACCTCTGGGGTAGATACAAGCTAATCGGGTTGGACACAGTCTCTGTCCTATGTAGGGCTCACAGTATTAATCCCCATTTTTCAAATGAGGTAACAGAGGCACAGAGAAGTCAAGTGACTTGCCCAAGATCACACAGCAGACAAGCGGTGGAGCCAGGACTAGAAACCAGGTCCTCCGACTCCCAGACCCATATACTTTCCACTGAGCTGCTTGTCCACTTAGCTTCATAGTGATGTGCCAGACTGTATAAGGGTGCAACAACCCTGTATTTGAGCCATTCCACTTGTACATAGAAGTGGGGAGAAAGATATACCTTCACTCCTCACCCAAATTTGGTCAAAATCTTTAGCAGTCTGTGGTGTCAGAGGAGTGGGAGAGGAATCAACCTCAGTGATTTCAGGTAGCAATGAGCATTTGATGAGATTCAAAAAGTTTGACCGGAATTAGATTTACTAAGCCTCAGAGCTGTCCCCACTGGAGAAACCCATTAAATCAGCAGATATTAAAGTCAGTTTGTTCACAGAATCTCTGAAGTGTCAAATGCATAGATAGTCATTCAGTCCTGGACCATAGCCAAAACCCCCTGGGAAAGCTGTGCTGATTATGTCACTTCCTCTTTGACAAAATACTCAGATGAAACATGGCACTGGGGAAATTCCTTTCTCTGAATTTATTGGGAAAACTTGTGATTTTTCTCCAGTCTAGTAACTAGGCTGCTATGGACATGCTAGAGAGGTGTCAGTGAAATTATATGTCAACAATAGGTGGACATTGTAATAGTGTAGTGGATAGAGCACGTGCCTGGGAGTCAGAAGGTAGTGGGTTCTAATCTCAGCTCTGTCACTCATCTGCTATGTGACCTTGGGCAAGGCACTTCACTGTGCCTCAGTTTCCTTATCTGTAAAATGGGGATTGAGACAGGGAGCCCCGTGTGGGACAGGGACTGTATCCAATTTGATTGGTTTGTATCCAACCTAGCACTTAGTTCAGTGCCTGGCACACAGTAAGCACTTAAATGCCATTATTATTATTATGAATTGTACTCTAATAAAATGCAAAATCCTCAAGTCCTATGCTTCCCGGAGGACAAAGGGAATGGAAGTGTGGGGAATTAGCTGGCTAACATTGGCTGTGTCCTCAGCCTAGGTGGGTAGTTCAGATTCTAAGGAATAGGGAAGCAATAGGTCAGCAATGGCCCTCTGAAGACACAACTTTCCCTTTAGTCTTTAGGACGACATACCAATATTCACTCCCTCCCACTCAGTTATAAAACCTCTTTCCTCCAAGCAATCAGCCAGGTTCCCCATAATTATATCCACTTATGTCAGAGAAAGCCTCTGTCCTCCCTGCTCCCCCCGCAATGATGACAAGAAAGAACCCTTTAAATGAAAAGACAGTAAGAGACTTTACGAGAAATGACACCTTTTTGGCTCATCTCCCAGTGGCACCTGCACTTCCTCTGCTTTCATAGAGTGAGTGTTGGGAGCAGAAGGGATTCAGAATCTTGCACTTCCTGAAAGGAAGTTTTGCATAATCTAATTGAAAGGCACTCATTAGGGGGTGGTTTGAAGAAAATAAAAGCAGTGAAATTCTGTGTAGAAAGATGGGAAGCGAGGGAATAGAATTAGACCATTAGTCCTTTAAGATCTTTTCTCCTGTGGTCACACTGGGGTGAAATATGATATACTTTGGTCTGCATGTGTTTAACAAACTGATCATGGCAGAGTTGGTTTGCCTGATGGCATTAAATGAACATTACAAGTGCTTTGCGTAGCATTGCTTTCAATAATTTGCATTAGACAGTGACAGTACAGGTCATTATTTGTTAGCTGTATGTATTTGAACTGAAGAATCAACCAAACCGAGCATTTAAATAACCCTCTGCCTTAATGTTCATTTAGGGAAGTGATGTGGTCTAGTAGGAAGACCATGGGTGTGGGAGTCAGAGGACCTGGGTTCTAAACTCAGCTCTGTCACTTGTCTGTTGTGGGACCCTGGACAAATCACTTAACTTCTCTATACCTCAGTTACTTCATCTGTAAAATGGGGATTAAATCCTACTCCTTCCAATTTAGACTGTGAGCCCCATGTGGGACAGGGACTGTGTCCAACCAAATTATCTTGTATCTACCCCCAGTGCTTAGCACATCTAATGGCACATAGTCAGCACTTACTTAACAAGTCCCATAAAGAAAAAAAAATTAGCTCAATGATTATTTCCTATTTTATTTAGGTGTATGGACTCAGGGCTGATGTCAGACTTTAAACAAGGAAGGCAGTTGCCTCAGAGCACACCCATCCAGGGATCAACACCTGTTGCTTTTTAAAATGCTCTGTATAAAAAAAAGTGCTCAGTAAATGCCATCATTTGATGGATTGATTGGTTGTCAGTATGGTAGTCATTGGCTCCCATCTCTGCCTTGGATCCTATCTCCGAGTCCTGAGGCTTGCCCGGCTCTGCCACTTGTCAGCTGTGTGACCTTGGGCAAATCACTTAACTTCTCTGTGCCTCAGTTACCTCATCTGTAAAATGGAGATGAAGACTGTGAGCCCCACATGGGACAATCGGATTACCTTGTATCTACCCCAGCGCTTAAAACAGTGCTTGGAACATAGTAAGTGCTTACCAAATACCAACATTATTATTATTATTATTATTATTATTATTATTAGTGGGACCCAGGAGGGCAACACATTAGCTCTAGAACAAATTTGGGGGGAGGGGGTCCCCCCCAGAGAAATGCTTTAAATTCATGGGTTTGGGCACACTTACTCCATTGGACATCATAATAATAACAATAATAATTGTGGTTTTGGTTAAGTACTTACTATGTGCCAGGCACTATGTGGGGTAGATACAAGATAGTCGGGTTGAATGCAGTCCCTGTCCCACATAGGGCATACAGTCTTAATTCCTATTTTACAGATGAGGCAACTGAGGCACAGAGAAGTTAAGTGACTTGCCCAAGGTCACACAGCAGACAAGTGATGGAGCTGGGACTAGAACCCAAGTTCGCTGACTCCCAGGACATCGTTACATTATGCTGTGTGCCTGGTGCAACACACACAGCAGCACATGAATCTGTGGTGGCTAAACTACGGAGGGGAGACTATTGTTGTTTCTGCCTTAGGGTGGCCAAATGTCAGAAGTCGGCCCTGTGTGGAATGTGTTTTCTTCTGTATTTTTCAGTGAAAGAAAAAAAAGGTATGCACCTCTATATGACCAGGAGTCTCAGGTTGTTATTAATAATAATAATAATAATAATAATAATTTGGTATTTGTTAAGCACTTACTATATGCCAAGTGCTCTTCTAGGTTCTGGGGCTGGGTACAAGCAAATCAGGTTGGACACAGGCCCTGTCCCACGTGGGGCACACTGTCTTAATGCCCATTTTACAGATAAGGTAACTGAGGCCCAGAGAAATGAAATGACCTGCTCAAGATCACACAGCAGACAAGTGGCAGAGGTGGGATAAAAATCTCAGGTCCTTCTGCCTCCCAGGCACGTGCTTTACCCACTATGCCAGGTTAGGCATCTTACTAGCAAAGTAAATCAGAGAACTGATGCAAGTCATTGAATATTGACTTCACACCCCCAGCATACAGTATCAGATAATTCAAGACCAAAAAAAGATGCTGCTGAAGCAGTTGTCTGGTTAATTTAGTCCCTTCCCTGTATAGGTGTAGCAATTTGTTAAGAATCAGTATTAAAAGAAATCTGTTTACTTCCAATTCTTCTGCTGTCTTAATAGTGCATGTTTATTTCATTGTGATTTGTTAGTATGGCAGCATGGTTGGATGATTTTGAAAATGTATAATAAAGTACACCACCACCACCTACACATTAGTAGTCATGATTAGTCCAGTAATACATCAAATGGGAGTTGCTGTGAAAATTTGCGCATTTCAGAATAAATAGTTCATCTCTCAGTATTTTGCGGAATAGTACAAAGGAAGCAGCATGTCCTAGTGGATAGAGGACAAGCCTGGGAGTCAGAAGAACCTGAATTTAATCCTGGCTCCACCACTTGTCTGATGCTCCTTTATTCATCCCCCCTCCCAGCTCCAAAGCACTTATGTACATATCTATAATTTATTTATATTCATGTCTGTCTCCCCCTCTAGACTGTAAGCTCACTGTGGGCAGGGAATGTTTCTGTTTATTGGTATACTGTACTCTTGCAAGAACTTAGTACAATGCTCTGCACACAGTAAGTGCTCAAATACGACTGACTGTGTGACCTCGGGCAAGTCACAACTTATTTGTGCCTCAGTTACCTCATCTGTAAAATGGGGATGAAGACTGGGAGCCCCATGTGAGACAGGGACTGAGTCCAACCCGATGTGCTTGTATCCACCCCAGCACTTAGTACAGTGCCTGGCACATAGTAAGTACTTAGCAACTAGTACAGTTATTATTATCATTATTAAAATCAACAGCATGGACTAGTGGCTAGAAAGTGGGACAAAGGGTCTGGAGACCTAGGTTCAATCTCTGGCACTGGCCGCAAGTGTCACCATGGCCAAATTACTTCTCTGTGCCTCAGGTCCCTCATCTGTAAAATAGAGATAAAAATGCAGGACAGGGATTTATGTCTGATCAATGTATTTGCAGTGTGGCTTAGTGAAAAGACCACAGGCTTGGGAGTCATAGGTTGTGGGTTCTAATCCTGACTATGCTTCTTGTCTGCGGTGTGACCTTGGGCAAGCCACTCAACTTCTCTGTGCCTCAGTTACCTCCTCTGTAAAATGAGGATTAAGACTGTGAGCCCTATGTGGGCAACATGATTACCTTGTATCTACCCCAGCACTTAGAACAGTACTTGGCATGTAGTAAGCACTTAAATATCACAGTTATTATTCAATCGATTGTATGTGCTGAGTGCTTACTGTGATAATAATGATGGTATTTGTTAAGTGCTTACTATGTGCAAAGCACTGTTCTAAGCACTGGGGAGGATACAAGGTGATCAGGCTGCCCCACTTGGGGCTCACAGTCTTAATCCCCTTTTTACAGATGAGGTAACTGAGGAACAGAGAAGTTAAGTGACTTGCCCAAAGTCACATAGCTGACAATTGGTGGAGCTGGGATTTGAACCCATGACCTCTGACTCCCAAGCCCGTGCTCTTTCTGCTGAGCCACACTGCTTCTCTTGATAATAATAATGATGGTATTTGTTAGGTGCTTACTATGTGCCAAGCACTGTTCTAAGCACTGGGGGAGATACAACGTAATCGGATTGTCCCACGTGGGGCTCACAGTCTTAATCCCCATTTTACAAATGAGGGAACTGAGGCACAGAGAAGTTAACTGACTTGCTCAAAGTCACACAGCTGGAAAGTGACGGATCCGGGATTAGAACCCTCGACCTCTGACTCCCAAGCCCATGCTCTTTCCACTGAGCCACGCTACTTCACTAATGATCAGAGCATTCATTCAATCATATTTGAGTGCTTACTGTGTTCAGAGCACTGTACTAAGCACTTGAGAGAGTACAATATAACAGAATTGACAGACACTTTCCTTACCCACAATGAGTTTACAGCTCTGTGTGCAGAGCACTGAACTAAGGACTTGGAAATTTATAATAGAATACAGTTGGTAGACATGAGCACTGCTCACAAGCTTACAGTCCAATTTCATAATCTTGTTTCTACCCTGGAGCTTAGTACATTGTCGCTGCTTAATTAAAAAACATTTCAAATATAAGTATTTATTACTTTGTATGAAAGACCTCATAATGTATTATAAAATTGTCCTTTTTCACTTTGGCTGGCTAAGGCAATGCCAAAATTAAGATAAACATTTCTGGAAGGTGAGAAGTTGATATGTAAATGTGATTTTTTTTTAACATTAAATTGTCCTCAGGTTTTCAAATCTTCCATGCTTTGAAGTATAGAGAATCCTATACAAATACACCCTATCATACAATGTCTGAATCCAAATCCTTCCTCAGCATCGTGAGGAGTCCAGGTAAAGCAATCTGCCCAGCATGGAAGACGACAACTATGTCATCTCAACTGCCCTCTTCTTCCCCTGCGATCCTGAAACCTCCTATTCCTCAACTAGATTCTCTTGTCATCCTGAGCAAAAAGTGGGCTCCAGGAGGATACCGCTTCACTATTTCCTGATCAGGAGATATTTCTCAAAAAGAAATCAGGATACCATGTTCCTGAATCTGGTTTTGTAATGCTCCGTTATTTTGGTGAAGCTTAGAATGAGCCTTGTAGACTGAGTAGAAGAGCTTGGGGAGAGAAAACCAGAGGAATAAGAAACAGAGACAGACATGAGAAGAAGAGGACAAAGACGGTGGTAAAAAAAGGAATGGGAAGAAAAATAAAATAGCCCTCATTTGTGGCCTTAGGCCTCTAGTTCCATTATTAAATTAGTCTGTCATTCAACCAAAATAATTAAACCTCTGGGGAATATTATTTTAAATAAAAGCCTCTCATGTGTATGAATTACAACTGATAGGTGAAGTGAGGCTAGAGACAGAGAGAGAATGAAGTGAACCATCATAGCCCCTAATTATCTAGTGTGAAAAAATGAAATAACTGGCAGGTGCCTGCAGCCTGAGTCTCAAAAACTGCTGGACATAGGTCAGGAAATCAATCAATCAATGGAATGCATTGAACACTTAACTGTGTGCAGAACAATGTCCTAAGTGCATTGAAGAGTGCAATGCAATAGATACGTTAAACATGATTCCTGCCTTCAAGGTGGTTACAGCCTACAGGGGGATTCCAACATTCAAATAAATTACAGATAGGGGAAGTAACAAAACAGAAGAATATGTGTATGAGTGCTGCGGGGATGGGTTAGATAGCAAAGTGCTTAAGGGGTACAGACCCAAGTGCATAGATGATGCAGAGGAAGGATGAATAGGGTGGGGAGATGAGATGTTGACCACGTTAGTACAATCACTCATCATATCCTGACTGGATTACTGAATCAGCCTCCTTTCTGATCTCCCAAACACCTGTCTCTCCTGGTTTCAGTCTATACACTTCACTCTGCTGCCCAGCTTATCTTTCTACAGAAACATTCCGGGCATGTCACCCCTCTCCTCAAAAATCTCCAGTAGTTGCCTATCAACCTCCATATTAAGCAAAAACTCCTCACCATTGGCTTCAAAGCTCACCATCACCTTGCCCCTTCTTACCTCACCTCCCTTCTCTCTTTCTACATCCCAGCCCACACACTTGGCTCCTGTGGTTCTAACTGTGCCTCATTCTCACCTGTCCCACTGTAGGCCCTTGGCCCACAACCCAAGAAGCAGCAGCAGCGTGGCTCAGTGGAAGCAGCGTGGAAGCAGATAGAAGAAGCGTGGCTCAGTGGAAGGAGCCCGGGCTTTGGAGTCAGAGGTCAGGAGTTCAAATCCCAGCTCCGCCACTTGTCAGCTGTGTGACTTTGGGCAAGTCACTTAACTTCTCTGGGCCTCAGTTCCCTCATCTGTAAAATGGGGATTAAGACTGTGAGCCCTACGTGGGACAACCTGATCACCTTGTAACCTCCCCAGCGCTTAGAACAGTGCTTTGCACATAGTAAGTGCTTAATAAATGCCATAAAAAACCCACCTCTGGCCTGGAAAGCCATCCCTCCTCAAATCTGCCAAACTAGCACACTTCCTGCCTTCAAAGCCCTACTGAAAGCACACCTCCTCCAGGAGGCCTTCCCAGACTAAGCCCCCCTTTTCCTCTGCTCCCCTTTCCCTCCCCATCACCCCAACATCCTCCCTTTGCTCTACCCTCCTCCCCACCCCACATGTGTATATATGTATATAATTATAATTCTATTTTTATTAATGATGTATGTATATCTATAATTCTATTTCTTTATAATGATGCTACTGTTGCCTATTTACTTGTTTTTATGTCTGCCTCCCCCCTTCTAGACTGTGAGTCCATTGTGATTTACAGGGAATTGTTGCTGAATTGTACTTTCCAAGCACTTAGTACAGTGCTCTGCACACAGTAAGCACTCAATAAATACGATTGAATGAATGAATCTTAATCAGGGAAGGCTTCTCTTGGAGGAAATATGATTTTAGTAGGGCTTTCAATGTGGGGAGTGTTGTGGTCTGTCATATAAGAAGGGGGCGAGAGTTCCAGGCATGTGGGAAGACATGAACAAGGGGTTGACAAGGAGATGAGATGAGTAAGTAGTTTGGTGTAAGAGGAGTGAAATGTATGGAGTGGGTTGTACTGGGAAATGAAAGAGGTTAGGATGGAGGGGGAGAAATGATTTAGTGCTTTACAGCCAGTGGTAATGAGTTTCTATCTGATGTGGAGATTGATGGGCAAACACTGGAGGCTTTTGAGGCATGGGGAGACATGTCCGGAATGAATTTTTAGAAAAATGATCCAGGCAGCAAAGTATGGACTGGATGAGGGAGAGACTGGAGGCAGGGAGGTCAGCGAGGAGGCTGATGCAGTAGGCCAAGTGGGATATGACAGATGGTTGTCCCGGAGGAGTAACAGTCTGGATGAAGAGGAAGAGGCAGATTCTAGAGGTGTTGTGAAGATGGAATTGTGGAAAGTGATCCTCAAACCAAATCAATTAATCAATCAAGCAATGATATTTGAGTGCTTACTGTGTGCAAAGTATTGTACTAAGTTCTTTGAAAGGTACAACAGTTGGTAAATGCTTTCCTTGCCCACAAGGAGCTCACAGTCTGCAGGGGAAGAAAGACATTGATAGAAATTACAACTAAGGGAAATTAATATTAGAGTATAAGAATAATTGCATAAGTATTGTTGGGCTGCGGGGAGTATCAAGCCGTGTGGCTCAGTGGAAAGAACACGGGCTTTGGAGTCAGAGGTCATGGGTTCAAATCCCAGCTCTGCCAATTGTCAGCTGTGTGACTTTGGGCAAGTCACTTAACTTCTCTGTGCTTCAGTTACCTCATCTGTAAAATGGGGATTAAAACTGTGAGCCCCCCGTGGGACAACCTGATCACCTTGTAACTTCCCAAGTGCTTAGAACAGTGCTCTGCACATAGTAAGCTCTTAATAAATTCCATTATTATCATTATTATCATCAAAGTTGTCCACAGCCAAGTGCATAGTTGACACGTAGGGGAGGGCAGATAAGAGAAATAAAGGACTTGGTCTGGGAAGGCCTTTCGGAGGAGATGTGATTTTAGGAGAGTTTTGAAGGTGGGGAGAGTGGCAGACTGTTGGATGTGACGGGGGAGGGAGTTACAGGCCAGAGGGAGGATGTGAGTGAGCGGTCAGTTGTAGGGTAGATGAGCTGAAGATACAGAGAGTTGGTTGGTGTTAGAGGAGTGGGGTGTGTACGTTGGGTCGTAGTAGGAGATCAGCAAAGTTTGATAGAAGGGAGTTGATTGAGCGCTTTAAAGTCATTGGTGAGGATTTCGACTTTGATGTGGAGGTGGATGGGCAGCCACTGGAGGGGCTTGAGGAGTGGGAAACTATGGACTAAATGTATTTTTCAGGAAAACGATCTGGGCACACAGTGAAGTATGGACTGGAGTGGGGAAAGACAGATGCAAGGATTTTCCAAACAGGTTTAAAAAGGAACCAAATTGATAGCTCAGACCTCTTCCTTCAGTATAAGAACAAGTACTTAGCTTATCGAGCTGTGTGGAGTTCTGTTAACTACATCTTTAGTAGGAAAGGAGAACTAGAGAAGGATCTGAAAAAGTTAAGCAAGATGATTGGGGAATCTCTGTATGAGGAAAGACTGAAAGAATTAGGACTCTTTCGGTCTAGAAAGACAAACACTAGAAGGGAATATGATTTCATTTTACTAAATTATGATGAGTATATAGCAGATGAACACAGAATCACTGTTCTCCAAAACCTCACTATCAAGAGGAAGGGGACACCATTTGAAGTTTAAAGGTGGTAGCTTCTAAACAAATGAAAGGAAAAATGTTCAGCATGCAGTGAAGTAAACAGATAAAATTCCTTACCACAGGAAATTGTGCAGACCACAAGTGTCAGTAAGTTTCAGAAGGGTATGAATCAATTCGAGAACAAAGGATCTGTAACCAACACCGGGGGAACTAAGCACTACCCCCTGAAGGAGCAGAGGGTGGGCAGAAGCTGGGGTCAATGAGGTCAGCGTCTCCTCACCACCAGGGACCCCAGCATCCATGATGGCTACCTAATGGCTTAGACTTCCTCCCTCCTTCCACTGAGGCTGGGGAGCTAAACCCCACCTACCCACAGGAGCAGAGAGTGGGTAGAATCTGGAACCCTTGTGACTGGAATCACCTCACCCCCAGAGGCTCTGAAAAACTCCTGATGGCCAGGTAGCCTCCTTTCTCTTACCCACTCCTGTTGGAACCTGTTGTCACCGTGATGAGAAATTTGGTGGCAGAAAGGATTTGGGAGCGACCATGAGTCCAGTTGTGACAATTAAGCTTATGTTGCTGGAGAGATGTCCTGGGGGTAAGAGGAAAAGTGGGGAAGGGAGTAGTCAGGGCTAAGTGAGTTAGGGCTGAGAAACAACCTCTAGACTGTAAGCTCACTGTGGGCAGGGACTATGTTTATTGTTATATTGTACTCTCCCAAGAGCTCATTACAGTGCTCTGCACATAGTAAGTGCTCAATATGCTTGAATAAATGAATGAATGAATGGGTGTAAATTGAAGCCTGGGAGTGGATGAGCTCCCCACAAGGGAATGAGGATAAACAATTATGTAAACAATACAGCAGCATGTTTGATCTTCCACTGGTCTGCTCAGCTGCACTTTCCCACTGTCAGGAGCATCATCTTTGAAAACAAAGCACAGTTATAGATAGCTGCATATTATTTATATATGTAATGGCTATATGTTTACTGTGTTGATTATTTTAATGTTGATTATTTTGATTGGTGATTTTAACTTTCTCAAATATATTCTTGCTTTATTATTATTATTCCTCTCGACTGTTGTGGGCAGGGAACTCATCTATCAATTTTGTTGTATTGTTCTCTACCAAGTGGTTAGTACATTGGCCAGCATGCAGTAAGCACTCCGTAAATACCACTGATTGACTGATTGATTTTATGTACCCCTCCTCCCCAATTCAGATAGAAACCCCCATCGGAGACAAGAACTGTATTAATTATATGGTATTTACCCAAACAGAACAGTGCCTTGCACAAATTAAGGGTTTAAAAATTATCAGTGATACTTCTACTACTACTAACAATAGCAGCATGGTATAGTGGATAGACCATAGGCCTGGAAGTCAGAAAGTCATGGGTTCTAATCCTGGCTCCACCACTTGTCTGCTGTGTGACCTTGGGCAAGTTACTTCACTTCTCTGGGCCTCAGTTACCTCATCTGTAAAATGGGGCTTGAGACTATGAGCTCCACATGGGACAGGGAATGTGTCCAACCTGATTTTCTTGTAACCATCCCAGCACTTAGTACAGTGCCTGACAAATAGTAAGTGCATACTTAACAAATATCATTAAGAAAAGTAACCATTCAGAAAGGTTTGTCAAGGAGAAAATCCACATTCTGTTTCTCCAAGGACCCACTGTATTATGTGAAAGTTCAACCTCATTCATTCAATCGTATTTATTGAGCACTTACTGTGTGCAGAGCACTGTACTAAGCACTTGGGAAGTACAGGTTGGCAACATATAGAGATGGTCCCTACCCAACAGCAGGCTCACAGTCTAGAAGGGGGAGACAGACAACAAAACATATTAATAAAATAAAATAAATGGAATATGTAAATATGTACAAGTAAAATAAATAGAGTAATAAATCTGTACAAACATATATACAGGTGCTGTGGGGAGGGGAAGGAGGTAGGGCAGGGGGGATGGGGAGGGGGAGAGAAAGGAGGGGGCTCAGTCTGGGAAGGCCTCCTGAAGCAGGTGAACTCTCAGTAGGGCTTTGAAAGGAGGAAGAGAGCTAACTTGGCGGATGTGTGGAGGGAGGGTGTTCCAGGCCAGGGGGAGGACGTGGACCGGGGGTCGACGGTGGGACAGGTGAGAACAAGGCACAGTGAGGAGGTTAGCGGCCGAGGAGCGGAGGGTGCAGACTGGGCTGTAGAAGGACAGAAGGGAGGTGAGGTAAGAGGGGGCGAGGTGATGGAGAGCCTTGAAGCCGAGAGTGAGGAGTTTTTGCCTGATGCATAGGTTGACTGGTAGCCACCGGAGATTTTTGAGGAGGGGAATAACATGCCCAGAGCATTTCTGCACAAAGATGATCTGGGCAGCAGTGTGAAGTATAGATTGAAGTGGGGAGAGACAGGAGGATGGGAGATCAGAGAGGAGGCTGATGCAGTAATCCAGTCGGGATAAGATGAGAGATTGAACCAGCAGGGTAGCGGTTTGGATGGAGAGGAAAGGGCGGATCTTGGCGATGTTGTGGAGGTGAGAACGGCAGTTTTTGGTGATGGATTGGATGTGAGGGGTGAACGAGAGAGCAGAGTCGAGGATGACACCAAGGTTGTGGGCTTGTGAGATGGGAAGGATGGTAGCGCCGTCAACAGTGATGGGAAAGTCAGGAAGAGGGCAACCTCATGGAGTCTACCATCTCTGTCGTACTCTCCTAAGCACTTAGTACCATACTCTACATATAGGAAGTGCTCAATAAATACCATTGAAGATGATGATGAGCAGCAGCATGGCCAAGTAGAAAGAACAGGGACCTGGTCATCAGAGGACCTGGGTTCTAATCTTAGCTCTGCCAACTGCTTGCTGTGTGACCTTGGGCAAGTCATTTAACTGCTCTGTGCCTCAGTTTCACCAACTGGAAAATGAGGATCAAATCCTACTCTCTCCTTCTTAGACTGTGAGCCCCACGTGGGACAGGCACTGGTTCCAACCTGGTTAACTCGTATCCATCCCATGGCTTAGAACAGTGCTTGACAAATGAAAGCACTTGACAATGACAACACCACCACCACTAATAATATTGTAAGAACTTTTAGGTGGTGAGAGATCTTGATTTTTCTTTCACTGAGATTAAAGTGAATATGATGAAATATTAGCTTCTGTCTACTTCAATAGGGATTAACTATTTGTAAATTCTATTCCACCTTAACCAGCTCCCTTTTACAAACCCAGGATGCTCTTCTTTGTCCCTTATCAGACTATGACCTTGATCAGAATACTTTGTTGGATTCTCTTCTATACATTTGAATATCTCCATCTCCTACTCCTCCACTGAATGTCAGTGGAATACATGTGGGTTAAAAAGACAACCCATCTTTTGACTCACTTCTTCCTCAATAAATCTGGCTGATGAAAGGTTCTGATGAAATTTCATCCCTCAGTATCTTTCTTTCCTAAATTCCAAACCAAAATGTTTACATGCAGCTCTGTATCAATCCTATATTTATGAGGGTGTCAAATAGTAGCAGTGTTGAAAATTTCATTAAAAAAAGACTTTTCCAGCAAGATATCAGCCTTGTAAACCCAGGAAATGACAACTTAAATGATAAGGTTTTTATAAACTCAAGAAATTGCTCAAGATTAAAATGAGGTAATGCCATGTCTTTCACAATTCACTTTGGGCAGGTGTAAACGCCGTATAACCTGAAGCTGTCAAGACACTGCACATGGCCAGGTGAAACCACCAAAATTGGTATGACAAGTGACTCGGAGATAAAAGTCCACATGCAGAAAAACATCTGCAGAATCAACAACACCTTGCAGCACTCCAGGACTGGACAGGACTCTTAGAAAACTCCATCATGACATGAAAATCAAGTTAAGGGACAAGGGCAGTAGGTAGCAGAATGGGCAAAGAAAATGGTATTTGTTAAGCGCTTACTATGTGCAAAGCACTGTTCTAAGTGCTGGAGGGGGGATACAAGGTGACCAGGTTGTCCCATGTGGGGCTAACAGTCTTAATTCTCACTTGACAGATGAAGGAACTGAGGCACAGAGAAGTGAAATGACTTTCCCAAGGTCACACAGCAGACAGGTGGCGGAGATGGGATTAGAACTCAAGACCTCTGACTCCCAAGCCCAGGCTCTTCCCACTGAGCCATGCTGCTTCTCAAAAGATTATCAGGTTCATTCATTCATTCATTCATTCAATCGCATTTATTGAGCGCTTACTGTGTGCAGAGCACTGTACTAAGTGCTTGGGAAGTACAAATTGGCAACATATAGAGACAGTTCCTACCCAACAACGGGCTCACAGTCTAGAAGGGGGAGACAGACAACCAAACAAAACATGTGGTCAGGTGTCAAGTCATCAGAACAGAGGTAAAACTAGATGCACATCATTGACAAAATAAATAGAAGAGTAAATATGTACAAGTAAAATAGAGTAATAAATCTGTAAATATATATATACAGGTGCTGTGGTGAGGGGAAAGAGGTAGGGTGGGGGGGGAGAGGAAAAAGGGGGGCTCAGTCTGGGAAGGCCTCCTGAAGGAGGTGAGCTCTCAGTAGGGCTTTGAAGGGAGGAAGAGAGCTAGCTTGGTGGATGTTTTGGTGGGGGGGAGGGCATTCCAGGCCAGGGGGAGGATGTAGGCTGGGGGTCGATGACAGGACAGGCGAGAATGAGGTACAGTGAGGAGGTTAGCGGCAGAGGAGCGGAGGGTGCAGGCTCAGCTGTAGAAGGAGAGAAGGGAGGTGAGGTAGGAGGGGGCGAGGTGATGGAGAGCCTTGAAGCCGAGAGTGAGGAGTTTTTGCCTGATGCGTAGGTTGACTGGTAGCCACTGGAGATTTTTGAGGAGGGGAGTAACATGCCCAGAGCATTTCTGCACAGAGATGATCTGGGCATCAGCGTGAAGGATGAGCTCAGACAGACAACAGATAGGATTGCTTTGATATATTTTCCTTATACATGCGTTTAGTTTATTCTGAACATTTAACTGCTGCTACTTCAGGGTGAGGTAGACTGTAAGGTCTTAGTGGGCAGGGATCATATCTATCAACTCTATTGTATCGTACTTTCCCAAGTATTTTGAACAGTGCTCTGCACCCAGAACAGAGTAGGCACTTAGTAAATACCACTGATTGATGGCATCCTACTGCTCCCTTCTTTCCCAACACTGTTGGCCCATAGAGTCACTGGGACTGCACTTGAGGTCATTCAGCTGACAGAGGGGACAGAAAGTAGGGTTGGGGTATGGAAGAAGATGAGCTGATCTTTAGCCATCAGGTTGTCCCCTGTGGGGCTCACAGTCTTAATCCCCATTTTACAGATGAGGTAACTGAGGCACAAAGAAGTTAAGTGACTTGCCCAAGGTCACACAGCAGACAAGTGGTGGAGTTGGGATTAGAACCCACGACCTCTGACTCACAAACCCATGCTCCTTCCACTGAGCCAAGCTGTTTCTCTAAGAAGAGAAGCAAAGAAGAGATTCAATGTGACAAAGTTAAATACTTCTATATATCCTTAAAGACATTACATGACTCTCTCTATAGATATGTCATCATGGCACCTCTGAATCAATCATATTTATTGAGCATGTACTGTGTGCAGAGCACTGTACTAAGCACTTGAGAGTACAATATAAAAGAGGTGGTAGACACGTTCCAGGCCCACAGTGATCTCAAAGCCTAGAAGGGAAGACAGACATTAATATAAATGAATGAATTATGGGACATGGACTTAATTGCTGTGGGGTGGAGAGAGGGGTGAATAAAGGGTGCAGATCTAGGGGCAAGGGCTATGCAGAAGGGAGTGGAAGAAGAAGACTTAAAGAAGGCCTCTTGGAGGTGATGTGCTTTGAATCAGGCTTTGAAGGTGGGAAGAGTGATTGGCAGATATGAAGAGAGAGGGAGTTCCAGACCAGATGTGGGAAGTGGATGAGAGGTCAATGGCAAGATAGAGATACAGTGAGGAAGGTGGCATTGGAGTAGTGAAGTGTGTAGGCTGGATTGTAGTAGAAAAGCAATGAGGTGAAATAGGAAGGGGTTTGAGTGCTTTAAAGCCTATGGTAAGGAGATTCTCTTTGATGTGTAGGTGGATGGGCAACCACTGGAAGTATTTGAACAGTGGGGAAACATGGGCTGAACATTTTCATAGAAAAATGATCTGGATAACAGACTGAAGTATAGAGTGAATTGTACTTTCCCAGCACTTAGTACAGTGCACTACACACAGTAGGTGCTCAATAAATATGATTGAATTGAATGAATGAATGACATGGAGATAGGAAGCAGAGAGGTCAGCAAGGAGACTGTTGCAGTAACCAAGGTGGGAGAGGATAAATGCTTGGATTAATGTGGCAGCACTTTGGATGGAGGGAGGACTTTAACAATGTTGCGAAGACTGAACCAACAGGATTTGCTGACAAATTGGATATGTGGGTTGAATAAGAGAGATGAGTCAAGGGTAACACCAAGATTATAGGCTTGTGAGAAAGAGAGGATGGTGGTGCTATCTAAAGTGATGAGAATTTAAGGGGAAGGGCAGAGTTTGGGTGAGGAGATAAGGAGTTCTGTTTTGGACATGTTGAGTTTGAGGTGTCAGTGAGACACCCACCTTGAGATTTCCTGAAGGCAGGAAGAAATGTAAGACTGCAGAGAAGGTGGGAGATCAGAGCTGGAAATCTATACCATCCTTGTAGAGATGATAGCTGAAGCCATGTGAGAGAATGAGTTCTCCAAGGGAATAGGTCGGTCAGCCACTTGTATTTATTGAACACTTACTGTGTGCAGAACACTGTACTAAGCACTTGGGAGAGTACAACATAATACAACTGACACATTCCTTGCCCACAATAAGCTTACAGCCTAGAGGGGGAGATAGACATTAATATAAATAAATAAATTTGCAGATAAGAAGGTAAGTGCTGTGGAGGGCGGGGGAAATGAATGAAGGGAGCAAGTCAGGATGATGCAGAAGGGAGTGGAAGAAAAATAAAAGAGTTTAGTCAGAGACGGTCACTTAGAGGGGATGTGCCTTCAATATGGCTTTGAAGGGTTGGGGGGGAGGTGTAGTAATTGTCTGTCAGATATGAAGAGGGGGGTTTTCCAGGCCAGAGGCAGGATGTGAGGGAGAGGTTGGCGGCGAGAAAGATGAGATCAAGTTTCAATGAGAAGTTTAGCATTAGAGGAGTTTAGCATTAGAGGAGTGAAGTGTGTCGGCTGCGTTGTAGTAGGAAAATAGCAAGGTGAGGTAGGCAAGGAATGGGTGTAGATGGAGAATAGAAAGAGACTCAGAACTGAGCCATGAGGGACTCCCACAGTTAGGGGGTGGGAGGCAAAGGAGGGGCCTATGAAAGAGACTGAGAATGAGTAGCCAGAGAAATAGGAGGAGAACCAGGAGAGGATAGTGTCAGTGAAGCCAAGGATGGATAATGTTTCCAGGAGAAGGGGTGATCGACAGTGTCAAAGGCAGTTGAGAAATTGAGGAGGATTACGTTGAAGAGGCCACTGAATTTGACAAGGAGATCATTGGTGACCCTTGAGAGGACTGTTTCTGTGGAGTGAAGTGGGAGGAAGCCAGCTTGGTGGGGATCGAGGAGGAGGAGATGAACTGGGACAGCGGGTTTAGACAACTCACTCATGGAGTTTGGAGAGGACTGCTAGGAGGGAGATGGGGTAATAACTGGTGAGACTGCGTGTCATCTGGGGAGCTAGGTTTCAGTGATGGCAAGTAGGGGCAGTGATTGGGTCAGGAACAGATCAAGGATGAAGGGTAGCTTTCCCATGGTGGAGCAGGGGTTCCACAGGCTGCACTTGGCTGAGGCTGTGGAGGTGGGGAAGGGGTGTACTGGGAGAGGGGAGAGTTTGAGAAGTGGGGAGAATTTGGTTGGGAGTGAGCTGATGGGAGCCTGTACAGGAGGAGGGGGATAATAATAATAATGATGGCATTTGTTAAGCACTTACTATGTGCAAAGCACTGTTCTAAGCACTGGGGAGGACACAAGTTGATCAGGTTGTCCCACATGGGGCTCACAGTCTTCATCTCAATTTTCCAGATGGGGTAACTGAGGCCCAGAGAAGTGAAGTGACTTGCCCAAGGTCACACAGCTGACAAGTGGCCTAGCCGGGATTTGAACTCATGACCTCTGACTCCCAAGCTCGGGCTCTTTCCCCTGAGCCATGCTGCTTCTCAGGATGAGGATGAGGAGTGGCGCTGGGACAGGATAACAGGGATGGGGTTGGGGAAGAGGCTGAGGGGTTGGAGGGCATAGGGTGTGGGGCGGGGTTGGATGGAGGAGGATGAGGTGGGCTGCTCGGAAGGGAGGGCAGGGAAGGGTGGAGTAGAGGGAGAGGATTGAGTAGAGTGGAGGTGAGGTTGTCCACAGCAATACCTGCTTAATTTGGTGGTAACATGATTACATTTCTGAATTAAATGCAGGTCCTTGGGCCCTTGAGAGTGAAGAGGTGAATGTTTAGGAGTAAACAGAGGACTGAAGAGTGAAGAGAATAATAATAATGGTATTTGTTAAGTGCTTACTATGTTCCAGGCACAGTATTAAGCACTGGGGTGCATACAAGCAAATCAGGTTGGACACAGACCCTGTCTCATGTGGGGCTCATAGTCTCACAGTCTTCATCTCTATTTTCCAGATGGGGTAACTGAGGCCCAATCAATCAATCGTATTTATTGAGCGCTTACTATGTGCAGAGCACTGTACTATGTGCAGAGCCCAGAGAAGTGAAGTGACTTTACCAAGGCCACATAGCAGACAAGTGGTGGAGCTGGGATTAGAACCCATGACCTTCTGACTCCCAGGCTCGTGCTCTATCCACTACACCATGCTGCTTCCCCAAGATGGCTTTAGCCTTATCCCTGACAAGGGGAACCCTGAAGAGATGGCAATAGTGTAATATTCTCAGCATGCCTCTACTATTGACAGTGTGGACCTATAAAACTTAGCAAAATTTCCAGCATGCAAAAACATGGCACTGGTTCCAATTGCAACAGAGCCATGAAAAATGACAAAGCACCTTGCATTGGCATTTTCGCTGAGGTCAACAAGCACCGAGGGGACACGCTGATTAGACACTTACACAAGCATTTCCTCAACATATAGAAGAGATGCCGCAAGAGCAAAAAGATGTCACAATAATCATAATCGAAGTGTGGGAAATATGACGGCATTTCATTACCCTCCATTGCTGGCAAGATCCTAGCCAGAGAACTCCTGAGAACTCCTGAAGAATAATGTTGACTGAAGAGTCCTGAAAGGACACTGTGACCTAAGAAAACAACATGGCATGGTAACTGTGATCTTTGCAGAACACCGGATAAATGCAGGAATTAGCATCAAGACTTTGATAGGGTGTTATCAATAATAATAATAATAATAATGGCAATGGCACTTGTTAAGCACTTATGTACAAAGCACTGTTCTAAGCACTGGGGGGATACAAGATGATCATGTTGTCCCACATGGGGCTCATAATCTTAATTCCCATTTTACAGATGAGGTAACAGGCTCAGAGAAGTTAAGTGACTTGCCCAAGGTCACACAGCAAACATGTGGGGGAGCTGGGATTAGAACCCTCGACCTCTGACTCCCAAGCCATTGCTACTACTAATGCTATGTATTAAGTGCTTACTGTGTACTAAGCACTGAGTTAGAATCAAGATTAAGAGATCAGATCTAGCCCCTGTCCCACAAGGGGTTTACAGTCTATTTTTACACCCATTTAGCAGATGAGGAAACTGAGGTCCTGATAAGTTAAGGGACTTGCTCAAGGTCACGCAGGAGGCCAGCGGCAGAGTTGGGACTAGAATCCAGGTCTACGTATTTGCAGAATTGGGCTCAAACCAGTGGTTGAATAACAATATTTAGGCCACCGTGATTTTCCAGCTCAAGAGCACAGGGCAGTGAGCACCCCATTTTGTTTACTGTAGATTTAGAACATTTTTAGATGAAATAACTGATGGCATTTTCAGGCAGCCGACAGTCTCCCAGACAGCTGAAAGCTGGGTGTTCAAATTAACATCAAAGAAGGCTCTCAGGTACCCAAGTTCCATATTTGATGGCTTTCTTCATTATGTGATCTGAGCTTCTAGACAAGGATGTGGAGAAAGAGGAAGACGACGCTCATGGAAATAATTGAAATGAGAAATGTCACCTTAAATTTAGTGTCACTAAGCTTAAACTCAGCCCTGGATAGAAAATGGATGGTGGGAACAAAATGGCATTTACTCAAAAATGCCCGACAAAATCCAGCTTTCATTTATATTTCTTTTTTTTTTCAGTTCTTGCAGTGATTGCCATGACATGGCTGTCACCAGACGGAGTCACACAACTTCTATCACTTTCCTAGAAGGGTTGAAAGTTATAGCAGTCTTGTCAGGCTGCACATATGTCAAAGGGATTTGGTACTGACTGCTCAATAATTAATTTACTATTCTGTGCTGACTGTGCTATTTGAAAAGCCCTTGTTTTCTGGGCAGCCTATTTGATGATAGCATAAAAAAGCAGGTCATGAACTTATAGGCAACACAAATATCACATTAATAGATGATTTCTTCCTAGGAATCTTTTCATTTCATCACAGTTTTCATCATCCATCTAATGCTCTTGTAACTATTCATTTTGTGTGCTGTTTCCAAATCACACTTTCCATTGGAACTGATAGATTGATGATCCATGTTGCTCATGTAGTAAATAGCAGGAAGTTTATAAAAAATGCACAGCATCATTGAGCCATCCACATTCCTCTGTCACTATGCCGCTTTCTACTGGTGCACTATTTGGGGTCATTGTAGACACAGCTTAAGTCTACAAAAATAACGTTTACTGACTATTTCCATTTGTTCTTCGTATAAATGTCTCTGGTGTGCTGGTCTTGAAGCTGGCACTCAATGAAGTTTTCAGTATTGCTTAATATCATCAGGAGTGGGACTTCATGGCTTCGGTCAGAGGAAGGGCCCTGTGGCCCAGCTGAGGTACTTCCAAATATGGCTCCTACAGCCACTAAAAATTTAGTTTAGCCTCTTGCTGCCCAGCGCATCCCCACAAATGCCCCATCGCTCATTATTCATTAGCATCTGAGTATCTCCTGAATGTAGAGCCCTGTACAAAGCATCAAGTACGAAAGAGTTAGATGACCCAATCTCTGCTCCAAAAGAGCTTAGCAGAGGAGATGGGTACTTAAATAAATTACAGCTTGGGGGCGTAATAAAGAACATAAGATGTATCAGAAGCTGGAGTCTGAAGTAGTGGATTGGCCAGGCCAGAAGAAACAAGCAGGAGGGAACTGGCTGGGTTCTCACTGAAAGCCCACAGGTTACAATTAGTGTGTGGACAGACAGCATATTCTCCCTCAGAGGCCTGGCTAGAACAACTCATCCTCCATGACCAATAAGGTCTGAATGCAGTGACTCATAGTTACATGTAGTTGATGTTAGGTTCTTAGCTACAGCAACCATTTCACTTCTTTATCTTTCATTCCTTTCCTGGGAGGGCAGACTGCAAGGTCATGACTTGGTAAACAAAGAATATGAGGCTCTTTCTACCGTGGGGCTTGGTGCCATGAGGAGGAACAGCTAAGGTTACCCATATTGGAAGAGTTAAGGGGGGCCACGTGGAATGAAGCAGAACCTATGGATGTATAAGCAAATGGAAATATTTGGAAGTTTGAGTTCCAGCTCAGGGAGTAGAAGGGAAACAGAAGCAGGAGATTTAAGGCACTTGATCAGCTCTCTCCCCATTACTTATCTTGACTTTTCTCCCACTACAACCCCAGATCCTTCACTTTGTTTCTCTCGAGCCAATCTACTCATTGCACCTCATTGTCATCTCTCTCACCAAACTCTTGCCTAGAATTCCCTTCACATCTGGCAGACCACTGTACTCTCTGACTTCAAAGCCCTTTGGAAAATCACATCTCTTCAAGGATGCCTTCCCCCATTAAATCCCTCATCGCCCTACCCTACTTCCCCCACTTCTGCCATTTCAGCACTTTCATGTAACCAAAGCACTTGTTTACTCATTTCACTGTCCCCTAGTAGCACTTAATTTACACATCTTTACGTTTTATTGATTCCTCCTACCTGTGATTTGTTAGCATCTGTCTCTGCCACTAGAATGTAATGTCCTCGAGGGAGGGAATCATATCTACTAACTCTACTCTGTACACCCAAGTAGTTAAATACAGTGCTCTGAACAGAATAAGTGCTTAGTAAATACTAATGATGGATCAATGGAAGGAGATTTTTTGTTTTGTGCCTGCATTTCATTTTATGGTCTTTTTACGCTCTATTAATGCAAACTTGTTACATGCTGCAAGTTCAGTACTGATTCTTCGTTAGGATTTTATTCAGTAGTTCGACAACAAGTCTTTAACAAGATGCTGTTTATCTCCTTTCTAATATAAAGAGGGAATGTCTCCATGCTTGTGTTCTGGGCACTCAGTTCATAGTGGAAGCAAAATCCTTCCAAGCTCAGTTATCAGTGCCAGAGTAGAAGAAGACTGGATAAGTGAATCTCTGATTCAAGAAGTTGTAATTTTAAGAAGCAGCAAGGCCTAGTGGAAAGAGCATGGACCTGGGAATCAGGGGACATGAATTCTAAACCCAGCTCAACTACATGTCTGCTGTGCCACCTTGGGCAAGCCACTTAAATTCTCTGTGCCTCAGTTACCACATTTATAAAATGGGGATTAGGACTGTGAGCCCTATTTGGGATGGGGACTGTGTCCAACCTGATTATCTTGTTTCTTCACCAGTACTTAGTACAGTGCCTGGCACACACTAAGTGCTTAACACATACCAACAACAATGAAATAAAAGCCCCAGTGCAATAATGGCAAACTACCTGAGTAATCTGGGGTTGGTGGGAAATATTTTCCCGAGAATATTCATTCAATCGTATTTATTTATATAAAAGACTTAGGACATTAAATATACAATAGAGTCTGATGGTTCAGATTGGTCCCGATCACTGCAGGCTGAAGGAAGTCTTGGAATGGCTAAGGTGAGCTATTTGATCCCTTCGAATGAAAACTCCTTGAAGACAGAAACCATGTATTTTACCTCTACTGAATTTGCTCAAGTGCTTAATACTGTGTTCAGCAGAGAAATTGCTAGAGTTGAGAGACTGATCAGTGAAAGGAAATCTAGGAGCACAGCTTAAACGATCACAATGATATATCTGTGCTGACTGGAGTTGGTGGTGGGGTTACTAATGCCAAAGTGATACCTTTACCTGCTGTTGCCAGCTGTTTCTGCTATTGTAGCCTCCTGTTGTCCTTACTGACTTTTCTGGGGATGTCCTCTGGCATTCCTACTTTCATTTCCCTTGAAGCAAACCCTTAACGAAAGACACCCTGTGAAGATGATGATACACTGGAAAGGGCAGTTCCAACAGGCTCTCAGACAACTGGTACAATAGACAAACTGACCCTTGTGTACTTGTTTAAAATGAAATCCAGTTTCACTGAGAAGCAGCATGGTCTAGTGGAAAGAACATGGACCTGGGAATCAGAGAACCTGGGTTTTAATCCAAGCTCCATCACTTGCCTGCTATATGTGACCTTGGGCAAGTCACTTCACTTCTCTGTATCTCATCTGTAAAATGGGGATTAAGACTGTGAGCCCCATGTAGGACATGGACTGCAACATGGCCTAGTGGATAGAGCATGGGCCTGGGAGTCAGAAGGTCAGGGGTTCTAATCCCGGCTCTGCCACTCATCTGCTGTATGACCTTGGGCAAGTCACTTAGCTTCTCTCTGCCTCAGTTCCCTCATCTGTAAAATGCAGGTTAAGACTGTGAGCCCTATGTGGGACAGGGACTGTGTCCAATCCAATTATCTCCAGCGCTTAGTACAGTGCCTGCATATAGTAAGAGCTTAAATACCATCATTATTATTATTATTATTATCTACTCCAGTCCTTAGTAAAGTGCCTGGCACATAGTAGGCACTTAAATACCATAAAAAACTGACCTCACTGTAGCTACAGTGTTAGGTTTTACAAACATAGTTCTCCATATTTTAATTTGTAACCTGCATCATTCTTCAACCTCAAGAACACTCAAAACACCTTCCAAAATGGAAGCCATAACAGCTAGGGTGTAGCTATGGCTCCTTTGGTGAGTCATTTGTGATCAAGGCAAAAATGGCCCTGAGACGGAAGGAGAAGTTGCTGCAAGGAGACGGGCATCATTGTATATGATTTGTAAAGCAAAAATGCTTTCATAGTGCGATAATAAAATGAAAAGGCATGCAAGCAACACAAGAGAATGTTAGGCAGTGAATGAAGCAGAATCTTAGTAGAGTATGTTTAGAGCTAAGAGGACTCTGGAGAATAGGGGAGATAAATTAAATTGAGTTGGAAGCTACAGGGTTTATTTACTTCTCTATTTTATGAGCATGTAGCTCATGCTGCTATTAGAAGACTTCTGTTCACACAAAATACTAAGATAAATAATATTAATTAGTCATGCTAGAGTCTATTAGCCCACTGAGAAAATCTATTTAGTTCTGTTTTACTGACAAGCAGTGGCAGCACAGGTTTTCAAGGTGAGCAGACACAAATGAAAACTCATGTTCAATCAAAGAATGATTTTAACATGACAGGCATAGCTCAAGATCCAGATATATACATACAGTACTAGAAATACATACAACAAACCCCAGGATTCATAAGCCCCGCCCCGATGATACAGTCACTCCCAGCAGGTCTGTCATTCATTCATTCACTCATTCAATTGTATTTATTGAGTGCTTACTGTGTGCAGAGCACTGTACTAAGTGCTTGGGAAGTACAAGTTGGCGACATAGAGATGGTCCCTACCCAACAATGGGCTCACAGTCTAGAAGGGGGAGACAGACAACAAAACAAAATATGTGGACAGGTGTCAAGTCATCAGAACAAATAGAATTAAAGCTAAATGCACATCATTAACAAAATAAATAGAAAAATATGGAATGCTTCATGAATCTGTCAATTCCTCTCCACATCTTTGTCCCTTCCCGCTTCCCTGCACTTCCCACCACCTTGTCCTCATTGTAGGAACCAAGACAGACTGGGGCAGGATGGGGGTGACAGCTTTTGCCATGGACATGAGGGCCAGTTCAATTAAACCACTTTTCTCTTCACCTTCATGGCTGGGACGGGCACGGGAAGGGTGATATGGTAAAGGTAGCCAGACCAGTAACAACAGATGTTATGTATAATTTTTTTAAAAAAACAACCCTGTAATATTGCAAGAAATATAGTTCTTAAATCGGCACAATACAGTTTTGTCACCTAATGGGATAAATGTTCAATTAGATTCTCTTTAGGAGGTACACATTTTGGACACTACATTATCATTCAGCAAATTATATGCAGCTTGTTTGGGAGGCACACATTTTGGACACAGCATTATCATTCAACAAATTCCATGTAGCTGTCCTCTGATTTTGAAGAAAACCCTACTGAGGGTGACATCTGTGTGTGGGTGTTGTTGACAAGATTTATGCATAGTAAGAAGCCCATTCTACTCTGTGTGAACATATTGTCTTTGTCCCCCAGATGCATTGGCCCCATGCAGTGTCTGTTGCAATTTCCTAATCAGATTCTTGTGTTATTGATCATCCTGAAGTCAAGCAATGTTTACCCAAACTATATTAAAAAAATCAAACAAGCCTTCTGTATTCGAAAAGTCCTGAGTCAAAAAACGTTTTTCTTACAAAAGCAATTCTTTTCTTGAAGTCTTTGAGCTCTCTTATAGACTAAAGGCTCCTTATGGGCAGGGCATGTGTCTGTCAACTTTGTTGGATTCTTCCAAGGGCTTAGAACAGTGCTCTGCACATAGTAAGTGCTCAGTGAATATCACTGATTGTGAGGGAAGATCCCTGAAATACACATAGATCAGCAGAATCATTTCTATTCAATCTATTTCATGTGCAGTTCTTGGTCTTAACTTGATGGAACTGGAAGCTGCTGTCAGAATATTCTTCCGATCTACCAGAAAACTCTTTCAACTTAAGCAAATTACTTCATTGCAGTACCTGTGAAATGATAACTCTTTGAAACAGGATACTCTTATCTGTTTTTAAATTTTCAGTGCTGTTTCTCCACTAAGGCTTCTGCCACTGAGTTCCCCAGCTAAGACACTGTGCCAGACTTTACAATGACCTGGGAGAAGAAGGTAAAGGCTCTAGAGCAAGTTGGGGTGGGGAGGGGGGATTCTGAGGTCCCCCTAGGGAAATGGGAAGTTTGAGTTCAGGAAAATGGTACCAGTCAAATCACCACCCTAAGTTTCTTGTCTAGCATAACAGGTGATGTCACATCATCTTCTTGTCTGGTATCAGCAAGGGTCATCAGGGTTCACCCTAGTGGCTGAGTATACTGTGAAGGGTAAAAATCGATTTTCTGCTCTTATAGTTACTGAATGGTCCTTATTGTCTGAAAAAGTTAGTCTCGCTTCCCAAGGGTCTAAATTATTCTCTAGTAGTAGTCTAGAAACTTGGAGAAATACACATTTTGTCATAAATTAGGATAAAGCTTGTGTTTATGCTGAAAAATGAGTACTAGACAAGCATACGAGAGCCCACGTTCCCTGCCAAAAGGAAGAGACTGGTATACTGGACAGATTGTGTAGAAAATTTTAATTTTAAAATGACTTACTAAATTAGATGGAGTTTTTTTTCCTACCAACTCTCCCATTTCATTTTGTGAGGCTCTCAGGGACAGATCTTTATTTGTATTAGCTTCTTCTGCCACAATATAGATGGTTGGCTAGCAACGCTGACATTATTAGGAAAAGTTAATGATACACCAAAGAAAGCTAGCAGCATATGTTTTCCTGAGAGAGTGTACTGAAGTATCTCACATCAAAAGAAACAACTCATGCACTAAATATATTTGTAGTATATGAGAATTAGGAAAGCTATAACTTCTAAGTCTAGAAAATAAATGTTTCATTCCTGTACCAATAAGTACATTTCAGAACAATTGATACTGTACAGCTTGTGCAAATGTTGCCAGCAAAGACTATATGTTGCCCACTAATGACATCAAGCATTAATAACCTTAATGGTTCTTCACTCCCAACTCTCCTGCCTCCTACCCATTGTTCCTGCCATTCTCCCCATTGATACCTGCTCTCCCTCTTAGATGGTGAGCCCCATATGGGACAAGGACTGTGCCCCACCTGATTGACTTGTATCTACCCCACTGCTGGACACGTCAGAATTACCAGAATTATTACTCCTCAGATTTCCAAACAGCAGCCCTCTCCTCCTTTAAAGCCCCTCTAAAAACCACCTCCTCCAAGAGGTATTCCCTGATCAGCTGAGCATTCCTATGCACTTTCTGTTTATGACATTAGCTTAGGTAGCTTATAGATTCATTTGGCATAATAATAATAATAATGGTATTGTTTAAGCACTTACTTTGTGCCAGGCACTGTCCTAAGCACTAGGGTGGATGCAAGCAAATCAGATTGGACATAGTCCCCTGTCCCATGAGGGGCTCACAGTCTCAATCCTTATTTTACAGATGAGGTAACAGGCACAGAGAAGTGGTTTGCCCAAGGTGACATAGACAGGTGGCAGACCTGGGATTAGAACCCAGAACCTTCTGACCCCCAGGCCTGTGTGCAATCCACTACATCAGGCCACTTCTCTTTTTAACTGCTTACTTATTTCTAACCCAACACCCTTTTAAACACCTGTGCATTTGTTAATGTATTCCAGCTTGCCTTCCCTATTTGACTATCTCATCAGCAGAGACAGTGTCTTATACAATGGTAGGACTGTTCTGTTTTACAGTCTTTGGTGAGAACTGTATGCTTTCACATCATCCATTCAGGAGGCCTGTTGAAAGTTGATATGAGAATTGTAGACAAAGGAGGGACTATTTTTCCCCCAAAGCAAAAGGTTTGACACTATTGCAACAGTAAGATAAATTATTCTTATCTGTAATGGATTTAAGTTTCAATTTCCCTTTATAGACTGTAAACTCCTTGAGAGAAGGGATCCTGTTTTTTAACTCTCCTGAACACTTAATACAGTCCTCCGCACACAAAAGGCATACAAGAAATGTAATTGATGATGATGAAGACAAACCCCCTAGAGTTCTGCTCGGGTGGGTGGGGTGGAGACAAAAATTTTCTCTCCTCTCCTGGCTTTGGTACAGTGAGGTGGTATCTTTCTCCAACTCTCAGAAGCAGGATCCATGTGGTAAGAATCCTCTTTTTCATCTAATTAAGCTTCTGGAAAGGTAGATTGGGGTTGTTGATCTATTTTGAGTTTTTCCCCTTTAAATCTTAGTTTGTCTTAAATCTCAATTTGAATTTCCATTTTTGCATTCTTTTCAATTGAATTTATCAAACAAGTTTCATCTGCAATTTACAACTCTGCAAAGGTCTCAAGCAGAGCTCATTTTTGGATTCCAGCCAATTTCCTGCCTCCATTATTCCTTTTAATGCCTGGGTGGTGAAGGGCTCCTTTAGTATCTCTAGGTCCTTTAACAAAGGTGGCACCAGTCTCACAAATAAAGTGAGTCTAATAACAGCCCTAGCCTCCTCCCTTGTCAACCAATGATATTTATTGAACAGCTGACTGCTGAACACAACACTAAATACTTGAGAGGGTACAATAGTAGCAAGTCACATTCCCTGCCCTCAAGGAACATACAACATAATGGGTTTCTTTCAGAGTTGGCATGATATTTAAGAACTGTGCCAGACTTCAGAGAAAAAACACACAAAATCCCAGTTTCTGCTTCTTAGTTGATCATCTGAAATTAGACAGCATCAGAGAGTAAAGTATTTGTCCTAATGTATGGAAAAAGGATAAAGGTGGAAATTTATTAGTGCCGGGATTAGGCAGTGTCCCCACCAAGCCAAGAGGAAATTCCACTGACTAACCGCTCATATCTTCACCCTATTTCCCTTCCTATTGTGTTTCTACTCGTCTCCCAAGTCTCCTTTTCTTGTGAGAATTCCAACATCTCTCCCTCTGAAAGAGAACAAGGAGTGGGAGGGGAAATCAGAACCATTTCTAAAACAACAGAGTTGTCGAAGCAGTCAGCATTTAATTGGATTCTGCACAGTATGCACTGTAACACCATGCCATACTAACCCCGCCTTCGCCTGCTTGCTTACTCTCACTCCGGAATTTCCCTTGGGCCTTCAGCATATATGACAAAATAAAAAGGAAGGTAGCAGAATTTGTGGCTAGAGAAGCAAAGTGCCCTAGTGGAAAGATCAGAGGCCTTGGCATCAGAGGACCTGGGTTCTAATCCTAGCTCCTCTGCATTTCTGCTGTGAGACCTTGGGCTAATCACTTCACTTTTCTCTGCCTCAGTTATCTGAACTGTAAAAGGGGGATTAATACTGTGAGCCCTATGTGGGAACAGGACTGTGTCCAACCTGATTAGTTTGTACCTACCCCAGTGCTTAGAACAGTGCTGGGCACATACTAAGCACTTAAATACCATTAAAAGAAAAATAAAACAAAAAATGAGAAGAGTTTTGGTGAGTGTTGTTAGAGGAGGTGGTGACATTGCCATTACTACACAAAACTTCCTGAGAACTTCAATATTCCCAATAGATCATGACTTCCAGATTGAGAAATCCTACTTGGCCCTGGTCTATCTCCCCTAGTATGTATTTTGTAGGGTTTGGGGCTTTTTTTTTTCTTGGGGGGCGGGGAGGTGGCATGGAAGGGCAGGGAGGTTGTGAGGGATAATTCTAGGATCTAAGTACCCAAATTTGAATTTAGACTTTTCATAAAAAGGAAATAAAGAATTATCCCCTCCTCATTAAAACCCCAATAATCAAAATACTATATTGGGTGTGTAGTCATCCCAAAAGCTATTAGGAACAGTCCCTTTCATTATGTGTAATACACAGAAGGCTTAGCTTTCAAGGATAGATCTAAGAAGTTGATTAAAATTTATTAAAATAAAGCCAAGTACAAGAGCTACAAAGCAACAAAAAACTTTAAAGCACAGAACTTTAGAGTTGCCTTAGAGAAAAAATATATATATATCAGTACCAAAAAGGAATAAGTACAAAATCAAAATTGTATTTTATATTGATGTTTGCAAACAGGGCACAAATCAGAACACTGTGGAGAAAACACCTGGGGCTAAAGTATGCACTGACAGACAGCTTGAATATTTTAACAGATGGGATGATGTCCTGTTTAAGCCATCTGCTATTTTTACTTCATGTCCAGCAAATCATTCAAATCTTAGATGATGCAGATTCTGCATAAACAAATCTTGCAGACAAAAAGTCAAATGTGTAGAATTGGAGGAGCAACC
The DNA here is from genome assembly GCF_015852505.1 of Tachyglossus aculeatus. Lineage (NCBI taxonomy): Eukaryota > Metazoa > Chordata > Mammalia > Monotremata > Tachyglossidae > Tachyglossus > Tachyglossus aculeatus. The sequence continues at coordinate 98,704,065 of NC_052101.1, read as the reverse complement.
TAGCCTAATGGATGCAGTAGAGGACTGAAGTCAAAAACCCCAACTCTGCCACTTGGGTGCTGTGTGACCGTGGGCAAATCACTTAATTTCTCTGTGTCTCTGTTTCTGCATCTGTAAAATGGGGATATGTGGGATACGGACTGTGTCCAACCTGATGATAGACTGTGTCCAACCTGATGAACTTGTACGTACTCCAGTGCTTAGCGCAGTACCTGGCACTTAGTAAGTGCTTAAGAAATACCATAAAAATATAGATTTAAAAATATTTTGGGCAACAATGTTTTAGGATTCAATATAGTCTTCAAAGGGCATATAAAATTTGTTGAGATAAATTAAGTAATATTCAATAGATAAGTTACTTACTTCCTGGAATTTCCCCTAATTTATTCTCCCAAAGAGCATAATCACCATCAAGTCCGTTCTGACTTATTTTTCTATCTATCCTCAAGAGTTGCCATCCTTGGAGCTAATTCATGTCAGGGTGTGGAGCAAGCGGGAACTCCTATATTCTACTTTCACTGAAAGAAGGTAACAGGAAATGAATCAGGGCCATGAACTTCTCTTCTTTGAACAGGGTTGCCATGTAAAATTACTGGGATAAGGGACACCCTCAAAATACCCCTTGGCCTCAACTATTCTCATATAGTATGCAGTTGAGGCCAGATGGAATTTGGCTGCAGAGGGTGGGGCCTGAATTATCCAAATAATTTGCTAAAGTAAGCTTGGTTTTTAATTCTAAGCACTTAGTAAAGTGCTCTGCATACAGTAAGCATTCAAATATGATTGATATAATGAATAATATTGAACTGTGTGCAGGTCTTAGCACATCTCTTTTACACTTGAATGAGGAAATAACCAGCGGATATAAATGTGGTATTTGTAAAGTACTTACTATATGCCAAGCACTCTTCTAAGCACTGGGGTAGATAAAAGATAATCAGGCCCCACATGGGACTTATAGTTTTAAGCCTGAGGGAGAACAGGTTTTGAATCCCATTTTGCTGATGAGGGAACTTTGACACAGAAAAGTGACCTGTCCAAGGTCATACAGAAGGTAAATGGCACAGGATATGCAGGATAGAAGAACTTGACCCTGGTAGGTTCTCTGTGTTGGGAATGTTGCCTCACTTCTCCACTTCTCTATGCTATTGTCCACCTGGCCTGTAATCAGCACTGGTTAGAATAAATCTAAAATGAACTACTTGGAAAGAGTTTAGGTTTCCTTTATTGCTATGATGGGGAAGAATGGATTGGTAAATATTGGATACTTATTTGCAAAGCTGGATTTTTAAACTGGTTTTAAAATGAAAAACACATGTGACCAAAGTTGAAAAGAAAAATAGTGTAATGGCTGTATAACTTGGAGGGGAGGGAGAACAGGGCAGCATTCCAATTTAGCTAACCTGCTGTAATTCACCTGTCATCGACTGATAGAAAATGAGTTAATATGCAGGTGGCCAAGTTAAAATTAGCATAATATAATTTGTCTGCATTTGTAATCAGGGAAATGACAGAACACAGAAATGGCCCTACCTGCTGAGATGCAATTTTTAATACTTGTCATATATTAATCATCCACCTATAATAAAGCTGTTTACATGGTGATAGAACTGAATGTAAATGGCTCCAATTAATGATTCTTAGCTGCATTCCGAAAAGATGTATGATTTACAGTAGTCCATCCACTTGGATCTGTGACCTTTGAACCTTTGATATTCACCTCAAGGCCACTGCACTTATGTACATGTCTTGAAGATACATCTCCTCCAAGAAGCCTTCTCTAAGTTTTCCCTCATTTCCTACTCCCATCTGCATCTCCCTGACTTGCTCCTTTTACTCACCACCCCTCCCAGCCCCACAGCACTTATGTATACATTCATAATTTATCAATTTATATTAATGTTCATCTCCCCCTCTAGACTGTAAGCTTTTTGTGGGCAGGGAATGAGGTCTGTTATATTTTGCTGTACTCTCCCAAGAGCTTAGTACAGTGCTCTGCCCACTGTAAGCACTCAATAAATATGATTGATTTAACTTTGAAATTGTATTATGAATTGCTAATTTTTTCATATTAATGTCTGTCTCCCCCTCTAGACTGTGAGCTCATTATGGGCAGGGAACATTTCTGCTAATGCAGTCATATTGTACTCTCCCAAGAGTTTAGTATAGTGCTCTGCGCATGATAATTGCTCAATAAATACCATTGATTGAACAACAAAACTACAGAAAAAAACAAACATCATCAAATCGGGGAAACTGAATTTGCTTTTCAGTTTAATAATCTTTTCCTTTATTTGGAATGTTTCCAAAGCTGCACCAATGGGAGCAAAACATCTACCAGTTGAGGAATTTCATGATTTTTTGGTGGATAAACAGGGGTAAAACGCACATTGTACTGCTAATTTCCTGTTGGCATTTTCTGCTGAATTTCTATAGGAACAGAATATTCCTGTTATTGTTAGTATGTAGAATAGAGAAAGTAAAGCATTTCCTGGAACAAAAATGAGTTTCCTGTGAAGACATATTCCCAATACAGAGGGCAGCACAGAACACATGGTTGATATAGTCTCTGCACAGTATTTAGATCAACTTCGCTGGAAGAATTTCTTGAAATTTGCAGCCTCAAAATTTTTCACAAAGTGTTCATTCTCCTGCCATTTACTGGCAGTGAGGATCCACCTGATGATTGGACCAGGTTTACCAATAAAATGGAAGTGGAGAGTCAATCCACAAAGGCAGCCCCCCTAGATCTTTCATGTCAAAAAAAGTCTACTGAGTGATGATAATGATATTTGTTAAGAGCTTACTATGTGCTAAATGGATCAAATAAATTGCAGTTTTCAACTATCCACTATCCAACTATCCACTTCACACTACACTGAGGAAGAAGCATGGCCTAGTAGAAAGAGCACAGGCCTGGCAATCAGAGGACCCGGACTCTAATCCTGGCTCCACCACTTGTCTGCTGTGTGACCTTGGCAAGTCAGTTAACTTCTCTGTGCCTCTGTTACCTCATCTGTAAATGGGGATTAAATTATCCTCTCAGAATTAGACAGAGAGCCACATGTGGGACAGGCACTGTGTCCAATCTGATAATCTTATAGTATAATAATAATTATTATTATGGTATTTGTTAAGTGCTAACTATGTGTCGAGCACTATTCTAAGCGCTGGGGTAGATACAAGGTAATCAGGTTGTCCCACATGGTGCTTACAGTCTTAATCCCCATTTTACAGATGAGATAACTGAGGCACAGAGAAGTTAAGTGACTTGCCAAAAGTCACACAGTTAAGTGGCAGAGTGGTATTAGAACCCACAACCTCTGACTCCCAAGCCTGTGTTCTTTCCACTAAGCCACGCTGCTTTTCTAACCCAGTGCTTAGTCCAGTGCCTGGTTGTGGTTCTTACTATGTGCCATGCACTGGGGTAGATACAAGATAATCAGATCAACAAAGTTCCTGTCCCACATCAGGTCCACAGCCTAAGTGGAGAGGGAGAGAATAATAATGATGGCATTTATTAAGCACTTACTATGTGCAAAGCACTGTTCTAAGCGCAGGGGAGGTTACAAGGTGATCAGGTTGTCCCACGGGGGGCTCACAGTCTTAATAACCATTTTACAGATGAGGTAACTGAGGCATAGAGAATAATAATAATAATAATAATAATGGCATTTATTAAGTGCTTACTATGTGCAAAGCACTGTTCTAAGCACTGGGGAGGTTACAAGGTGATCAAGTTGTCCCATGGGGGGCTCACAGTCTTAATCCCCATTTTACAGATGAGGTAATTGAGGCCCAGAGAAGTGAAGTGACTTGCCCAAAGTCACACAGCTGACAATTGCCGGAGCCGGGATTTGAACCCATGACCTCTGACTCCGAAGCCCATGCTCTTTCCACTGAGCCACGCTGCTTCTCAGGTATCTTATCCAATATTACAGATGAGGAAAAGAGACACAGAAAGTTACGTGATTTGTCCAAGGACACATAGGAGACAAATGACAGAGCGGGAATCAGAAACCAGGTCTCCCAACTCCCAGGTCAAGGCTCTTTCCCCTCTACTTACCTAAACCTCCCTCTAGTTGCTCATTATACAACATTGCTCTGACCCAACAATGACATTTTCCATGGACTCATGTTCACATTTCCCTGCAGAAAGGTTTGTTCTGTGTTATTATTTCTAGAGATTGACTGATTGGAGAGAGCCCATCTTACAATCCCACTCCCTATGCCTCACCTCTGCTCAACATTCAGCATGTAAAACCCAGTTCTGAAAGCCAATTGAGAGATTAGCTCTAGAACTTAGAAAATAGAAATCATCTGTCAAGCTTAGGCAGGCGCAGGTTGGAGCCCTTTCCTATACACTGAGTGGTATAGCAAAAGTTCCCTGGCAGCGAGCTGAGATTTTTTCCTGTTCACAGACTTTTCCCGGGTCTCTTAGCACTAGAGGAGCACAGTTCTTCCTATCCCAGCATTTGTGCAGGGCACACTGGGTTGTAAAGGAACCTGCTCCCAAGCAATAAAATGTTTCTTTCCAAGCATTTGTACAGTGCTCTGTATGCAGTAAGGGCTCAGTAAATACCACTGATTGATTGACTGATTTTACAAGAGTGAATTCAGCTTTTAGGGAGAAAAGGGAACTAGGTTTAGAGTCTATGGAACATTCAGAACAAAAAACAAGAAGGTAAGGTCCTGAGGAAGTTTTAAGGACTGAGCAAGTCATTACTATTTCATTAGTAGCAATGCTGAATGGTTGAATCTACATGGTTTGAAAGGAATTATAAAAGCAAATAAATCTCATTATTAACAATTCTAAGAAGTGATTGATGGAGGAGAACATTACCCCCCTTTCTTATGTTAAGTCCCAGTCTTCTTCCAGGATACTAACAGAAATTCACTCTCCGGACAGGTCTACTCACATAATGAATTCGCTTGTGTGAGTACTGAGCCTCCACAAGCTCAGGGGTGGGGAAGGCAGAAAAGGACCCTACTAGAGTTATCTAATAATAGTAATAATAATAATGATGATGGTATTTGTTAAGTGCTTGCTATGTGCCAAGTACTGTTCTAAGCACTGGGGTGGATACAAGGTAATCAGGTTGTCCTCTCAGTCTTAATCCCCATTTTTACAGATGAGGTAACAGGCACAGAGAAGTTAAGTGACTTGCCCAAAGTCACACAGCTGACAACTGAAGAGCCGGGATTAGAACCCATGACCTCTGATTCCCAAGCCCATGTTTTTTCCACTAAGCCACGCTGCTTCTCCCACAACTGGGGAAAGAGCCCTACTCTGTAGTTCTAATATTATTCCATATTGTGCCTCTGTTACCTCATCTGTAAAATGGGGATTAAGACTGTGAACTCCCTGTGGGACAACCTGATCACCCTGTAACCTCCCCAGAGCTTATAACAGTGCTTTGCACATAGTAAGCACTTAATAAATGCCATTATTATTATTATTATATTGTACTACAGGTCATCCAGAAAATCCTGGGCAGAGCCCCACTGGAGTTTTCTGGCTCCTTCTCTGCCTCCCACCCCCCAACTGTGGGTGTCCCTCAAAGTTCAGTTCTGGTTCCCCTTCTTTTCTCCATATATGCCCACTCCCTTAGAAAACTCATTCACTCACACAGCTTCAACTATCACCTCTATGATGATGACACCCAAAACTACATCTCCAGTCCTGATCGCTCTCCCTCTTTGCAGTCTCTCGTTTCTGCCTGCCATCAATCCATCTCTACTTGGATGTCCGCCTGTCACCTCAAATTTAGTATGGCTAAAACTGAACTTCTCACCTTCCCATCCAAACCCTCTCCTCCCATTCACTTTCCCATCACTGTTGACAGTACTGCCATCCTTCCCGTCTGACAAGCCTGTAAACTTGGCATGATCCTTGATTCCTCTCTCTCATTCCATCCACAAATTCAAGCCATCATTGAATCCTGATAGTTCTACCTTCACAACATTGCCAAAATCCACCCCTTCCTCTCCATCCAAACTGCTACTACATTAACCTGATTTCCTTGTATCTACTCCAGCACTTAAAACAGTGCTTGACACATAGTAAGTGCTTAACAAATACCATCATTATTATTAATGCAAGCACTTATCATATTCCACCTTGATTATTGTATCCACCTCCTTGCTGAACTCCCTGACTCCTGTCTCTTCCCACTCCAGTCCATACTCCATTCGGCTTCCCGAATCATTTTCCTTCAAAAGTGTTCAGACCATGTTTCCCCACTCCTCAAGAAACTCCAGTGGTTGCCCATCCACAATCTCATCAATCAAAACCTCCTCACCATTGGCTTTAAAACACTTCATCACTTTTTCATTCATTCAATCGTATTTATTGAGTGCTTACTGTGTGCACAGTACTGTACTAACTCCTTGGAAAGTACAATTCGGCAACAGAGACAATCCCTACCCAACAATGGGCTCATAGTCTAGAAGCGGGGTAGACAGACAACAAAACAAAGTAAGTAGACAGGCATCAATAGCATCAGTATAAATAGAACTATATATATCAATAAAATACATAGAATAATAAATTTGTACATATACACACAAGTGCTGTGGGGTGGGGAGGGAGGTAGAGCAGAGGGAGGGAGTCGGGGTGAAGGGGAGGTGAGGAGGAGCAGAAGAAAAGGGGGGCTCAGTCTGGGAAGGCCTCCTGGAGGAGGTGCGCTTTCCATAGGGCTTTGAAAGGGGGGAAGTATGCTAATCTGATGGATGTGAGGAGGGAGGGCATTCCAGGCCAGAGGTAGGATGTGGGCCAGGGGTCGACAGCAGGACAGGCAAGAATGAGGCATAGTGAGAAGGTTTGCACCAGAGGAGTGGAGTATGTGGGCTGGGCTGTAGAAGGAGAGAAGGGAGGTGAGGTAGGAGGGGGCAAAGTGATGAAGAGCTTTGAAGCCAAGAGTGAGGAGTTTTTGCTCATCACCTTGCCCCCTCATACCACACCTCACTACTCTCCTACTACAACACAGCCCTCACACTTTGTTCCTCTAAAGCTAACCTCACTTGTTCCTCTATCTCATCCAGTGCTTAGAACAGTGCTTTGCACATAGTAAGCACTTAATACATACCATTATTATTATTATCATTATTATTATTTACCTCACCTCTGACCTCTTGCCCACATCCTACCACTGGCCTGGAATGCCCTCCCTCCTCATATGAGATAGATAATTTCTCTCTCCCACTTCAAAGCCTCACTGAAGACACAGCTCCTGCAAGAAGCCTTCCCTGACTAAGCCCTCCTCTCCTCTTCTCCCATTTCTATGCCGCTCTTACTTGCTCCTTCATTCGTCCTCCCTCCCAACCGCACAGCACATATGTGTATATATATATAATTTATCTATTTATATTAATGTATATCTCCCCCTCTGGACTGTGAGCTCATCGTGGGCAGGAATATGTTGGTTTGTCGTTACACTGTACTCTGTAATACAGTGCTTTGCACACAGTAAGCACTTAATAAATATGATTGAATGAATGAATGACAAGTTGCCTGCCAGTTTTGCACTTTACTGAGTAGATTCAACCTTGTCCAGTGATGATAATAATAATAATAATAAATAATAATAATAGTAATGGCATTTATTAAGCGCTTACTATGTGCAAAGCACTGTTCTAAGCACTGGGGAGGTTACAAGGTGATCAGGTTGTCCCACGTGGGGCTCACAGTGTTAATCCCCATTTTACAGATGAGGTAACAGGCACAGAGAAGTTAAGTGACTTGCCCAATGTCACACAGCTGACAATTGACAGAGCCTGGATTTAAACCCATGACCTCTGACTCCAAAGCCCATGCTCTTTCCACTGAGCCACGCTGCTTCTCAGTGATAGTGGGAACAAGGAGAGCAGGGGAGAACACATGAGTGGAGCAGAGTGGTCATAGCTGTAGTTCTATTCATTTGAGTACTGGATAATAATAATAATAATAATAATAATAATAATAATTGTATGTGTTAAGTGTTTATTATTTGTCAAGCATTGTACTAAGCACTGCAGTAGATACAAGATAATAAGGTCTCACGTGGACCTCACAGTCCAAGGGAGACCAGGTATTTAATCCTCATTCTGCAGATGAGGGAACTGAAACACAGAGAAGTTAAGCAACTAACCCAAGGTCACACAGTAGACAAGTGGCAGAGGTCCCAATTTGAACCCAGGTCCTCTGTCTCCCAGACCTGTGGTCTTTCCACCAGGCCATGCTGAGTAGGGGGGCTGAGCCACTAATTCATGTCTCCCTATTTCAAGGTTTACCACAAGTTGAGAAAAAATAACTCACTAATCAAAGGCTATTTATTGGTTTCACTGTAACAGAATGATTTCCTGAAAGACAAAATTCCACAATGTTTTGTCCTTCAAAACCAGAGCAGCAGGCTAAATATGAACCAAAAAGCACACCACTATCAACCTATCAACAGTTTTTGCGACCATTTAAAAAATGCTTGCCCAAGAAGCAATAAGAGTCAGAAAATATAACATGAAAAATAGGAGATCCGTTTGACATCCATTGAAACATCTGTTGAAATTCCTGTCCAAAATATGGCACAGAGGGATCTGGTGGCTGATTGTCTGATCTGCTTCATTAAAGTAGGCACAGTCAAGCCTTACCTTCAGAGCTGCAGTAAAAGCCTTGCGTGTTTGGTCTTTTCCAATGAGAAAAGCAATTTTTTGCTTCTGCGGGAGAAAAGTTATCACCACTGTTACCTGGCCAGTTTACGAGAGTTCTGCCTGGATAAGAACCTTTTCCTTGGTTCAGGTTGCTGTTGCCATCACCTCTAAGTCCACTTTAATGGATAGCAAAGCACCAGCCACATCAAACAGACTTGCAACTATGGCTGTTCAGTGGACCCCTTCTTCAGGCCCAGACTTAACTTTGCCAAAGTCCAGGGAACACAGAAAATGGAATCTTCAACTAGTCTGCTCCTGTGCATGTTTGACTCTTAGAAACATCCACCTCACACAATCTGGTCAAATAGGAGCAGGAGAGGCAGTTGCAGAGATGAAGCCTACTGTATATGTTCATGCTAAGCTTGCTGCTAGACTATATAAATCATATCTACTAACTACTGTACTCTCCCAAACTTTTAGTCTAGTGCTCTACATCAATTGTATTCATTGGGCACTTACTGGGTGCTGAGCTCTGTACTTAGCACTTGTGAAAGTACAATATAACAGAATTAGTGGATACATCCCCTGGCCAGAATTAGTAGATACATCCCCTGGCCACAGCTGTTGCTAAGTACTACTTACTGACTGACTAAAAGGAGCTCCAGCGTTCTGGGCTATTCAAATCAGGGGTGAACTGGGGCTGATTCAGACCACCCAGTCTCTTCTTCCCATTCCACCCTCCCCAACCTGTTAGAACATGCTAGAGATGTTTGATGTTCCATCCTAATGATTCAAATGGATGTTGAATATCACAAATTTTCTAAGCATCCTGTTACCACTGACAGACCCAGAATACTATAGTAGACTGGATGGACCATGGGCCCAGTGTCAAGGAATGGAACAGCTGATGTCTTTTTATTCCTTCCCTCAAAGAGAACTGATTCAACCTCAGCATTTCCTTCACAAATACCTCTACCATCTCCCGATCAACATTTGCTCCCCACTCTGGATAGGCTTCTAAATCCTTTACAACATATACATTCCTTTAGAGAGAGTGCTCAGAGAGCACAGCACCCACTGATATGGCAAATTGGCTTGTCAATTATTAGCCTGCTCCCTTCAGGTTTCTGGTGCCACAGAAAAGACACAGAGTGCTAGAGTGACATTTGTAACTCTGGAATGAACTTGGGAGGAGAACTGTCTCAGTTCACACCCCGGCTCATAAGTGGGATGGAGATGTCCCTGGATTCTCTGTAGTTGTGGATTCTAGCCTAGTTCTGGGGCCACAGGAAACTTGGAGACAGCTGGGTCTCACCCCCACAGAGGCAGAGGCTGGCCCTCCAATTTCAAGAATGGGATTCTTGTGATATTTCTATATCCACTTCCCACACCACAAAGGTAATTTCTTAATTTATTAAACAGTGAATTTTACACAGAACACAGTCACTTCCTGAAAGATTTTGCAAAGGGATAAGATGGGAAATTTCATTTCAATGGAAAATTTTATTTCAAATGTGTGACTAGGACAACTATTCTGAAATGTATCTTTTCCTTTTAAATGTACAAATAGGCAAATATGAGAGATGTCAATTTAGCAACTAATTTTCAGCCTTAAAGCACTTGACAAGACGAAGACAAAGCAATCAATGATCCTGATTCTGTCTTAAATCCATGTGACTAACCCAGGTGGATTCCAAGGGAGGATAGAGGTGTGCAGAATACACTGTGAAGAATTCATTCCACAACAGGTTTCTACCATGTTCTTTAACCAAGCACACCCCCAAATGCATATAGCCCCATTTGAAGGCTTGTCCTGAGGCAGGCTCGAGGTGGGTGGCAGGATTCTGCCTTGGATGTGGCTGCCTCAGCTCTCCCCCTGCACATCACTTTCTTTCCAAAGGGCCGCCTAAGCAGCCATGTTGTCAAAAAGAGGAACACAGTACCAGCCACTGAGGAAGTCTCCTCTTGAATCAAGTTAGACCCCTGCCTTCAAATGGAGAGTAGAAAGAGTAATGACCCGGTTGGGGGGGGAAGCACGGTGCCAGTAAGGGAAGTCAATCAATCAGTGGTATTTATTGAGTGCTGTGTGCAGAGCACTCTACTAAGGTCTTGGGAGAATATAATACAACAAGGAGTGTACAGACTAGAGCAGGAGAGACAGGCAATATATTACAGATGGATATGTTCATAAGCAACATGAGGGTGGGGTGAAAAAATCAAAATGCTTAAGTAGTACAGACCCAAGTGGATAGGTGACACAGAAGGGGAGGGCAAATAGGGAGAGTGAGAGCTTAGTCAGGAAATTCATTTGGAGGAAATATTATTTTAGTATGGCTTTGGAGATGGGGAAAGTGGTAGTCTGTCGGATATGAATGGGAAAGGAGTTCAGGGACAGGAAGAGGACATGGGCAAGGTGTCAGGAGCAAGATGGATGAGATTGAGGTACAATGAGTAGTTGGTGTTAGAAGAGTGAAGTGTGTAGACTGGGTTGCAGCAGGTGATCAGTGAGGTGAGGTAGGTGGGAAGAGCATTTCCCCAAATGCATTGTTTGCTCTCAGAAGCCTTGACCAGAATCAAGCGCCTCATTCTTCTTGGTGAGCCCACTGTTGGGTAAGGACAGTCTCTATATGTTGCCAACTTGTACTTCAAGCGCTTAGTAGAGTGCTCTGCACACAGTAAGCACTCAATAAATACGATTGATTGATTGCTGATCAACCTTCCTTTTAAACTTTGTGTTACTTTTTCCCTTTGCGTTTGTATTCTGCCTAGTTTTAACAAACTAAAAATTGAAAACCTTATCAGCACAATCTCTTACTTTGTAAACACTATGCAGTAACTTTTGTGAGGGGTAGAAGCCCAGCAGAGAGTACCAGAACAATGTGGAAGGGGTCAGAGGGTCTCAAGACAGAAAAGGACTGACAATAAGAACAGAGAGAGGAATGATGCATCACTTAAAGAGGTGTGCTGGTAGGGTGGCACACTGGCCAGTTCTATGCCAGACTGGTTTTCAGCTGACCCGACCCTACCCAGATTTAAAATGGAACCAGACCCTTTTCGATCTGTTTTAATTTTTAGGGCAGAACCTCCCACTGCCTTGGCTCCTGCCACTAAATTCCACAGCTGAAATGTTGTGCCAGACATCTCAGTGGGCACACAATAAATATCCGCCTGCTAAGGTACAAAGAAAAGCAGCGTGGTTCAGTGGAAAAGAACCCGGGCTTTGGAGTCAGAGGTTATGGGTTCAAATCCCAGCTCTGCCAATTGTCAGCTGTGTGACTTTGGGCAAGTCACAACTTCTCTGTGCCTCAGTTCCCTCATCTGTAAAATGGGGATGAAGACTGTGAGCCACCCATGGGACAACCTGATCACCTTGTAACCTCCACAGCACATAGGACAGTGCTTTGCACTTAGTAAGTGCTTAATAAATGCTATTATTATTATTACGAAGGGCCAAAGAAATGATTGGTCCCTAAGAGTCCTTCTACTGTCCAGCCCGCAACCTCCGCTCCTCCACCGCTAATCTCCTCACTGTACCTCGTTCTCGCCTGTCCCGCCGTCGACCCCCGGCCCACGTCATCCCCCGGGCCTGGAATGCCCTCCCTCTGCCCCTCCGCCAAGCTAGCTCTCTTCCTCCCTTCAAGGCCCTGCTGAGAGCTCACCTCCTCCAGGAGGCCTTCCCAGACTGAGCCCCTTCCTTCCTCTCCCCCTCGTCCCCCTCTCCATCCCCCCATCTTACCTCCTTCCCTTCCCCACAGCACCTGTATATATGTATATATGGTTGTACATATTTATTACTCTATTTATTTATTTATTTATTTTACTTGTACATTTCTATCCTATTTATTTTATTTTGTTGGTATGTTTGGTTCTGTTCTCTGTCTCCCCCTTTTAGACTGTGAGCCCACTGTTGGGTAGGGACTGTCTCTATGTGTTGCCAATTTGTACTTCCCAAGCGCTTAGTACAGTGCTCTGCACATAGTAAGCGCTCAATAAATACGATTGATTGATTGATTGATTCTTTGATCATATTACAACAGGTGAAATGATTGCTGCATGGGTTGTTTATAGGCCACATCCTCTGATTGGTTCCCACAGACAGGATCTGTTGGGTGGTACAGTGCTCTGCACACAGTAAGCTCTCAATAAATACGATTGAATGAATGAATACATATGCCAAGATGCCTATTTAGACTTCCTCTGATTTGACTGGTTACCCCCGAGGGGATCTGATTGCTCAGAGGGTGGAGGAGTGTAAAATGGCATTAGGTTCTCCCCACGAGCAGTGGAGTCTATAGTCCCATGTAAAGCCGCCAGAAGTAGCATGGCAGGGATAACAGTGTCCCCCAAGCTCAGGGCCAAGGGTCATGGATGATCTCACTCGGTGCTGGGTAGTGGCTGGGACTTCCGGAGAAGTTGATCCCCTTTGGGATCAGATCTGCTCCTGGGAGGCCGATCCAGAGTTCCATGAGGTTGGCCTGAGACATTCAGCTAGGTCCTCCTGGAGAGCACCCTAGGGGCTCCTTCACACCAGTGGCCATCTGCCAGAGGCCCCAGACACCTTCTCTTGTCCAGAACTCTAGCCAGGGTGTCAAGAGTCAATCCACCCTGCCAGGCAAGTTTCCCCTAGTGGTCCTTGCCCAGACACAGCACCCTGCATTCCGCTCCAGAATGGGGCTCAGCCTCAGGCTCAACCCAGCCTGGGGCTTCTGGCCTTAGTATCTGCTGCAAAGGGCTTATTGATAAGTGGGCCCCACGGCTCAGAATCTGGAAAGTAGGGGCTGGGGGAAAAGCATCTGGCTGGAGAAAATGTGGCTTACAATTGCTACGGCCGCCACTGTTGTGTCGGGTGTATCAGTGAGTTTTCTGGGGGGAAGGAGAGAAGGGAAAGTATCCGATTAAGTGTCTTAAGGAGATGAGAACAAGACAGGTATGATCTTTGTTTCACATATCCCACCATTGAGGATGATCTACATAGATTAGTTCCCCTGTTAAATGATGGGAAATGTATCTTTCACTCCAACACTTAATGAAGTCTTCATTGCAGTTAGAGCCAAGAGGAATGGCCAAGCTCCAGATTCTGGTGGCATACAAGCCAAGGAGGAACATGCTGCGTAATTATTGCCTTCACAGGCTCTTACTCAACATATGGTATTCAGAAAAAATTCTACAGCAACTCAAAGATGCCTCCATTGCCACCATCTTTAAAAAGAAAGGGGAGAGCCAACTGCAGAAGCTATTATAGGCTCTCATTGCTCTCCATTTCTGGAATGATCCTAGCCATATTCCTCCTGGATAGATTATTGAAAATCATAGCTAACCGTGCACTTTCCAAATCAAACTGGCTGCAGTCCACAGCAGGTTACAGTAGGTATGATCTTTGCTACCTATTTGGTACATTCTGGGTCTAACCATGTCCCTTTTGGGGATCTCTCTGTAATAATAAATTATAGTAATAATACTTGTTAAACATTTAATATGTGCCATGTGCTATACTAATAATTAAAATAATAATAATAATAATAATGGCATTTGTTAAGCACTTACTATGTGCAAAGCACTGTTCTAAGTTCTGGGGAGGTTAGAAGGCAATCAGGTTGTCCCACGGGGGGTGCTCACAGTCTTCATCCCCATTTTACAGATGAGGGAAACTGAGGCCCAGAGAAGTGAAGTGACTTGCCCACAGTCACACAGCTGACAATTAGCGGAGCCGAGATTTGAACCCATGACTTCTGACTCCAAAGCCTGTGCTCTTTCCACTGAGCCACACTGCTTCTCAAGCAGTGGAGTAGAATATGAGATAATCAGGTTGGACAGTCTTTTCCCACATGAGGCTGAGGGAATATGATTTAATCCCCATTTTCCAGATAATGAAACTGAGGCACTGAGAAGTTAAGTGACTTGCCCAAGGCCATCCAGTAGAAAAGTGGAGTGGGAATTAAAATGTAGGTCCTTTGAAGCCCAGACCCCTATTATTTCCACAAGACCATGGCGCTTCTCATGTATAAGGATCCCCAAGCAGACTCTTACACCCTTTAAACAGCTCCCTTTATCTACATAGGAAGGGATAACAGAGCTGAAGAAATATCCACAAGTTCATTTTTTCCTATAACAAAATTGTTCTTCCATTCAGCATTGCTGTACTGGCTCTGGGGAAAAAAACAACATTTATAGAAATTAAGGCCACATAATGTCTCTCTGGACTGATGAAAATTGAATTGAAAAATATACATCTGAAGTATCAGTTCTTCAATATGAAGTTAAAAAGATGGAATGAACCAATTAGAAAAAATATCTTCCTGCCATTAAGGCAGAGTTATGATTTTGGAAGCATCCAGATGTGGACTCTACTGTGCCCCTGCTAGGAACAGATGGACTTTAAAATATGAATGAGTAAAGTGGCAACTAGATGCAGTTTGTGTGAGCAATTAGTGAGAGGGGATAATGACCCTGTTATCAGATTGGGGATGTACAGAATTAGAGTATGCTCATGACACCACTTTTATTGTCTTAAAATAATTTGAGAAAAAAAATCAGGCTTAAGTTATTTTCCTTATTTTGTGCCAATACGTAGACTGAAAAGAGAGAGAGAGAGAGAGACAGAGAGAGACAGAGAGAACAACTTTACCAGTATGTTAAAGAATGAGAACTACAGGTCCTGACAAAAATCTTCTAGACTGTGAGCCCGTTGTTGAGTAGGGACCGTCTCTATATGTTGCTGATTTGTACTTCCCAAGCACTTAGTACAATGCTCTTCACACAGTAAACGCTCAATAAATATGATTGAATGAATGAATGAATCATCCATCTAAAAATAAAGGATAAGCCTCTGTCCTTTTACTTCAAGACTGAAGACTTGTGCAAATAATTTATTATAGGGCTAAATGTTTGCACCCCACCACTTATATTTCCTTGTCATTTGTGCTTCTGCTGGAGCATGGTATTCAACAAGTGAATAGGAGGGCAGTTTGCAAAGGGCACATGAAAGGGGTTTTTTGTTGTTATGTGCAGAACCCATTTAAGGCCTAATGCGCTTAGTACAGTGCTCTGCACACAGTAAACACTCAATAAATATGATTGAATAAATGAATGAATAGTGCCTCAGCATGCTGCTTAGGATGTACCACAGTGCTATGCCCCTGGAGGTGGCTGCCACAGTAGCCACTGCAGACAGCCACCTATTTTTCAGGATTCTGGGAATGTCTGTTGAATCTCCTTTACCAGTGACACATTCCCCTCTGGTTTTTGAAACCAGGTGGGTGGGTATTGTGGGCACTCAGCATCCACTGTAATTTGCCTTGCTTCTTCTATTACACCAAGATGTGATCTTCGAAGTGGGGAGTGGAAAGGAGAGAAGTGGGTTTCCTCCCCACCCTTAAAAAGCTGGGAGATGTCAATACCTTTTTAATAGCAATAATAAAGAGAAGGGAAAAGCAAAAAAAAATTTCTCCTGCAGTCTCCATTAAAATCTGCAGTGTTTTTGTTGTTGCTGGGACAAGGGATGGAGGTGTGGGTGGAGGGAGAACTCAAGCAGTAGAGCAGATAAACTGCAAACCAGTGAGAAAAGAAAATACTCTTTTCCCCTGATTCCCACATATCTCCATGAAAATCCTGGGCAACACCCTGATCCACCCAGCTTCCTCCCCCAACCCCATCTCTTTGCTAGCAATTCTGAAACTGAGCCATAGTAGCCCTGTGAGGAATAATCACCTTCATAAAACCGCTTTTTAAAATGGTTAACCTTTGGAGAATTGGCAAACATGAAGCTCGCTATCCACAAAGTCAGACTGGCTTAATGGTTCCTCCACCACTCCTCAGATTTTCAGCAGCTTGCCATCTCCCTCAGTATCAAACAAAGCCTCCATATTACAGAGTTCTAGACTCTCCACCAGCTTTCTACATTTTCCATATTCCATGCCCACAACCTCCTTCTGGTCTGCAATTCCCTTCCCTTTCATATCCAACAGACCACCACTCCCCCTACCTTCAAAGACCTTCATGTATTACACATAGAGAAGGAGCGTGGCTTAGTGGAAAGAGCACGGGCTTGGGTGCCAGATGTCATGGGTTCTAATCCTGGCTCAGCCACTTGTCAGCTGTGTGACCTTGGGCAAGTCACAACTTCTCTGTGCCTCGGTTACCTCATCTGTAAAATGGGGATGAAGACTGTGAGCCCTACATGGGACAATCTGATTACCTTGTATCTACCTCAGCGCTTAGAACAGTGCTTGGCACATAGTAAGCGCTTAACAAATACCAATATTATTATTATGCAATCTGAGTTCAATATTATTTAATATGCAAATATTTCACATTAGAGATCCCGGATGGCCTAGTGGAAAGAGTGCAAAACCTGGAGAAAAGAAATGTGAGTTGTAGTCCCACCTCTGCCATTGGTTTTTTGAGTGACCCTGGATCACTTAAGCTCTATGGGCCTCAGTTTTCTCATCTGTAAAATGGGGATGAGATAGATTGTGAGCTTCATGTACAACAGGGGTTGTGCCCAGCCTAACATCCTTATACCTATATCAGTGCTTACCTGATATAGCTTACCTATATCAGTACTTATTAAATGCCCTAATTCTTACATATCAACTCTCTTCACTCACTCTCCAGTTCGTATTCTTTGCTCCTCCTTTGTTCCTCCTATGGTTTGTTCCACTAACCATATGACACGTGCATTTCTGACCCCTTGCTCATGCCCTTACCATTAGAACCCCGCTCCCTGTATCCACCAGACCTCAGCCCTCCCCAACTTCAAAACCCTCTTCAATCCAACCTCCTCCAATATGCCTTCCCTAATCAATTTCCAGTACTCTGAATCTTATCAAATCCAGAGTCACCCCTAGTACTCGAGCAGTTATATCTGTCCTCGGCACTTATGCATATCAGTGGTACTCGACTGTTTACTGTGTGCAGAGCACTGTACTAAGTGCTTGGGAGAGTACAATTTAACATAGTTGATAGACATTTTCCCTGCCCACAAGTAGTTTATGGCTACAGTGGAGCTTACATGCTTCACATCTACTCTTTGAAAAATTATACCCTCTCAACAACAAGAATCAAGATGTTACTGGATCACAGTGAGGACAAATATATGGGAAATGAGAATATTATCTGAATTAAGTATTAGTGAAGAGAATCTACGAACAACATAGCATGCACGGACATCAACCAATAAAACCACTTCAGCATTTCAGTGTTGCCATTATTAATGGGAAAAAAATGCCTGCAATTACTACAAAGGACTATTTTACAATTAGAGGATCATACCAGAAAAGTGTTTATGCCTTCTGGTCCAAACTGTAATAATCTTATAACCAACACACAATACAAAAGATTACACATGCTTCTTTCCACAATAAAATGCAAAATATTCTCTTCTCCAACTTGAATTTGTTCTGGCGATATGTCAAGACAGAGTAAATCAAGTATTCAGTTGGAAAAATCTCAAAACCTACCCAGTCAAAAAATGGAAGAAGTAATGAACTTTTGGTTGCAATTTTCTCATGCCCTTGCAGCAAGACAGTGGCTAAACTAACAAGCATTTAAAGATAAACACTGAATTGAACAACCTGGCCTGAGCTCATATTCTCTCCTACACATAAGAAACCCAATAATAAGGCTGGCAGTGACTTGAGATATAAATCCTAAAGAAATGTCAAGAGTGAATGATACATTTTGTACTAATGAATTTGAAAGAGCCTTTAATTTGGCTCATAATGATGAGATCAACACTGAAATCAAGCAATACTATTTACTAGGTGTTACTGAGGGAGATGCCTCGTTCTCGCCTGTCCCACCGTTGACCCCCGGCCCACGTCATCCCCGTGGCCTGAAATGCCCTCCCTCCGCAAATCCGCCCAGCTAGCTCTCTTCCTCCCTTCAAAGCCCCACTGAGAGCTCACCTCCTCTAGGAGGCCTTCCCAGACTGAGCCCCCACCTTCCCCTCCCCATCCCCCCCGCCTTAGCTCATTCCCCTCCCCACAGCACCTGTATATATGTTTGTATGTATTTATTACTCTATTTTACTTGTACATATTTATTCTATTTATTTTATTTTGTTAATATGC
Organism: Tachyglossus aculeatus; assembly: GCF_015852505.1. Classification (NCBI taxonomy): domain Eukaryota; kingdom Metazoa; phylum Chordata; class Mammalia; order Monotremata; family Tachyglossidae; genus Tachyglossus; species Tachyglossus aculeatus. The sequence continues at coordinate 98,685,370 of NC_052101.1, read as the reverse complement.
TTTGTTTTGTTGTCTGTCTCCCCCTTCTAGACTGTGAGCCCGCTGTTGGGTAGGGACCGTCTCTATATGTTGCCAACTTGTACTTCTCAAGCGCTTAATACAGTGCTCTACACACAGTAAGCGCTCAATACAAATGAATGAAATACTGTAATATATACTGCATAAATGTACTGTATTTATACTGTAAATGTATAAATATAAATACTGTAATAGAGAAGCAGCATGGCTCAGTGGAAAGAGCACAGGCTTGAGAGTCAGAGGTCATGGGTTCTAATCCCAGCTGCAACACTTGTATGCTGTGTGACTTTGGGCCAGTCACTTATCTTCTCTGTGCCTCAGTTCCCTCATATGGAATATGGGGATTAAGACTGTGAGCCCCACATGGGACAACCTGATTACCCTGTATCTCCCCCAGTGTTTATAGACAGTGCTTGCCACATAGGAAGTGCTGAACAAATACCATTATATATATGCCCATATATATTTGGGAGAGTTCAACAGATGCACATTTCCTACCCTCTATGACGTTTTTATCTACTAAAACTAGAAGATTTCATTAATGTCAGTGTTATTTATATAATCTACTTTGCTGATTCTTTATATTGCCACCCACCCTAATCAGCTATTTGATTTAGTCTGATATTTCATCCTAAAATATTAATTCTACTCTAGCTGATCCTTGTTCTTCCCACTGCTCCCACTACTTTAAAATACTTCATGTATCTGTCTCTATTTGACTGTAAACAACTTGTAGGCAGGGAATACGCATGGCTTTTGCTTCAGCAAATTCTTTGCAGTAAACTTAGAGATTCAATCAACTTGCCCCTCCTATCTCAGTAGTCATAATAATGACTATTATTAACTACTAACTAAAATAATAACTATTATCATCATTATTATTATGGTACTTCAAAGTAATGTTCTAATCACTGGAATAGATAATGGTTAATCAGGTTGGACACAGTCCCTGTCCTACATGGGCTCTCAGCTTTAGTAGGAGGGAGTAGGATTTAATGCCTACTTTACAGTTGGGGTAACTGAGGCACAGAGAATTTCAATCAATCGTATTTATTGAGCACTGAGTGCAGAGCACTGTACTAAGTGCTTGGAAAGTACAATACAGCAATAAAGAGACAATCCCTGCCCACACTCAAGAGAGGAGGAGACTGACATCAATACAAGTAAACAGGAATCAATATAAATAGAATTATAGATATATACATATATATACACAAGTGCTGTGTGGCACTTACATACACACACATGCACACACAAGATCACAGCAAACATGCACTAGAGATGGGATTAGAACCCAGGTCCTCTGACTCCCAGGCCCGTGCTCTTTCTACTAGACCACACTGCTTCTTGTACTTATCTCGCTGATCTACTACAACCCACTCAATTCAATTCAATCATATTTATTCATTCATTCATTCAATCAATCGTATTTGAGTGCTTACTGTGTGCAGAGCACTGTACTAAGCACTTGGGAAGTCCAAGTTGGCAACATATAGAGACGGTCCCTACCCAACAACGGGCTCACAGTCTAGAAGGGGGAGTCAGACAACAAAGCAAAAAAAGTAGACGTATGTCAATATCAGAATAAATAGAATTATAGCTATATATGCATCATTAATAAAATGAATAGAGTAATAAATATGTACAAATTAGAATAATAAATATGTACACATTAAATAGAGTAATAAATATGTACAAATATGTGTAAGTTGTGGGGAGGGGAAAGGGATAGGGCAGAGGGAGGGAGAGGGGAGATGGGGAGGGGAGGAGGAGAAGAAAAAGGGGGGGCTCAGTCTGGGAAGGCCTCCTGGAGGAGGTGAGCTCTCAGTAGGGATTTGAAGGGAAGAAGAGAGCTAGTTTGGTGGATGTGTGGAGGGAGGGCATTCCAGGCCAGAGGTAGGATATGAGCCAGGTTCAATGGCGAGACAGGTGAGAACGAGGCACAGTGAAGAGGTTAGCGGCAGAGGAGCAGAGTGTGCTGGCTGGGCTGTAGAAGGAGAGAAGGGAGGTGAGGTAGGAGGGGGCGAGGTGATGGAGAGCTTTGAAGCCTAGGGTGAGGAGTTTTTGCTTGATTCGAAGGTTGATAGGCAAGCAGTGGAGATTTTTGAGGAGGGGGAGTGACAAGCCCAGAGCGTTTCTGTACAAAGATAATCCAGGCAGCAGAGTTAAGTATAGACTGTTCACTCCTACGGCTTCAACTATCATCTCTATGCAGATGACACCCAAATCTACATCTCCTCCCCTGTTCTCTCTCTCTCCCCCTCCAGGCTCGTATCTCCTCCTGCCTTCAGGACATCTCCATCTGAATGTCTGCCTGCCATCTAAAACTCAACATGTCCAAGACTGAGCTCCTTATCTTCTCTCCCAAACCCTGTCCTCTCCCTGACTTTCCCCAACACTGTGGACAGCACTATCATCCTTCCTGTCTCACAAGCCCACAACCTTGGTGTCATCCTTGATTCTGCTCTCTCATTCACCCCACACATCCAATCCATCACCTAAACCTGCTGGTCTCACCTCCACAACATCACCAAGATCTGCCCTTTCCTCTCCATCCAAATCGCTACCTTGCTGGTTCAACCTCTCATCTATAGCAACTGGATTACTGAATCAGCCTCCTTTTTGATCTCCCATCCTCCTGTCTCTCCACTCCACACACTTCACTCCTCGATCGTCAACCTACTTGCTCTACCTTGGTCATGTCTATCTCACCGCCAACCCCTTGCTCATGTCCTCCCTCTGTCCGAGAGCCCTCTAGCCCTTCACATCCAACAGGCCATCACTCTCTGTCCTCATCTAAATCTTAAAATCATATCTCCTCCAAGAGGTATTATACTACTACTACTTCTTGTGTCCCCACCCTATCCTCCCTCCTCTCTGCATCATCTCTGCGCTTGTGTCCATAATCCCTAAACATTTGCATACTCACCCTAATCCCAGCCCCACAGCACACTTGAATATATCTGTATACTCTGCCATTTCCCCATCTGTAACTAATTTTAATGTCTGTCTCCTTAACTGGACCGTAAGCTCTTTGAGGGCAGGGATCTTCTCTACTAACTCTATTATATTGAACACTCCCAAAAGCTTAATACAGTGCACTGAACTGAGTGCTCAATAAATACTATTTGTACTTTCCAAAGTACTTAGCATAGTATGTTACACTCAGTAGGTGCTTAATAAATACCATTACAACTACAACAAATTTAACTCTTTCAACCTTTTCACAAAAAAAAAACCATCATCACCATCACCTCCACCTCCCCTCCCCACCACCACCATGGGGATTTCTTGAGCACCTTCTGCACTAAGTGCATGCATATAAGAAACAATGCATGACTCAGTGGAATGAGTGTGGGCTTGGGAGTCAGAGGTCATGGGTTCTAATCCCAACTTCGCCACTTGTCAGCAGTGTGACTTTGGGCAAGTCACTTAAATTCTAATACCATCATTATGATGATGATGATGATGATGATATTTAAGTGCTTACTATGTGCAAAGCACTGTTCTAAACTCTGGGGAGGTTACAAGGTGATCAGGTTGTTCCAGAGGGTGCTCACAGTTTTAATCTCCATTTTACAGATGAGGTAACAGGCACAGAGAAGTTAAGTGACTTGCCCAAAGTCACACAGCTGACAGTTGGCAGAGCAGGGATTTGAACCTATGACCTCTGACTCCAAAGCCCATGCTCTTTCCATTGAGCCATGCTGCTTATGTGTCTCCTGCCTTCATGGAATTTACCACAGATTTATTCTGAGCCTCCCCACCACCCCCGCACATAGAGAAGTAGGCTCATAAATTATAATGAAAGGAACCTCTATCATAAAGACAACTAATTTTTTGAGTAATTCTAGGAACAACATTGCAAGACTCTCTAAAATGATTCTGTGAGAAGGAAATGTAATAAAAATTGCATGTACACACAATCTATGTCATATTTACATCTGGGGCACAAGGTCAGAGTGGATGTATTCAAAGAAACTGAAACACTAAAGGATACAACTCCTTTTCATCCACTTCACCATTTCATATGTGCAGCCTCTCCATTTTCATTTGAGGTACAGATTAAAAAGAAAGACAGAAGCAAAGTGACTACCAAGCCTAAGTGCATTTGTCCAGAATAAAATGAATAAAAAACTGTTCAAAATGATAATTGCTTTGTACTTACATAGAACCTTTCATCTCTAGTCTAAAAGCACTTCTAAATAAGAAAATAGTATTCATTTCTGCCCCTCGAGCAAAGTCTCAAGGCTCTATATACAATATATAGAAGAGGCCAAATCTTTGTCTGTATTCCTTTATACAACCTATAGGAAAAAAAAGTTATTTTCTGACTGGGACAAGTATACTCTTGATTTGGCCCAAGGCATAGGATCCCTTGGTCATCTTCCCTCTCATCATTAAACCATAGAATATCTCCAAAACAAGGGCTTCCTTCTATGGTGAGAACCAGGCTGGTCACTCTGTGCTGTCATTTTAGAAGTGTACTCTTTCCAGATGCTTAAAATCCCCCTTCCAAAATTGTAATTTCCTAAATTATGAAAAGGTTAGTTTGACAATGTGTGTCCCTTCCTGGAAGGGGAAAGGTAGATGCATGTAGGTTCTGGTCTGATCAATCAGTAGTTCTTATTGAGTGTGTACTCTGTACAGAGCACTGCACTACGCATTTAGGAAAATGCAATAGAAAGAGTAGAAACAAATCGCACCCTTAAGGAGCCTACAATCTAGTGAGGGAGATAGACAATAAATTACAGGAAGAGGGAAACAATGGAGTTTAAAGATATGTGTTTGCCTAAGTGCTGTGAGGGGAAGGGGAGGTGTTATGAGCTAAAGGCTTAGAGAGTACAGAAATGTATAGTGACAAAGTAAGGGCAAGGGAATAGGGTGGAGAGACTCATGCAGAAGTAGGTGAAAGACATAAAAGCCAAAGCCAAAACGTAACATCTCCACAGGAGGAAAACTAATGAAATGATTACAATTAGAGAAGTAGTGAGGCCCAGTGGATAAAGCATGGGCCTGGGAGCCAGAAGGACCTGGGTTCTAATCCCTACTCTGTCACTATTCTGCTGGGTGAGGTAGAAGGGGGGTAGGGTGATTGAGTGCCTTAAAGGGGTGGTTGAATGCTTTTAAAGAGTGCTTTAACAGATACCATAAAAAAGCACCCTTCATAAAATACTGCATCATGCTAATATGAAGCTAACATTCATATGAGACCAGGAATTTTAAATAGGAGACTGGAAGAACACCTTTAAGTCATATTCTGCATAACTCAGGTTCATTTATTTCTATAAGAACAGTGGTATATTTGACAAAACAACAAAATTATTGTAGCCTTCTGTTAAATAACTAGAAGTCTGTGAAATGATTCCAGAGCCTAGCATGTTAATGTTATAAAATAGGAAGATAATTAAAAAAAAAAAACCCAGAAACTGAAAGGGCTTAAGCAGAGTGGTGAACTTTCCATTCCCTGGACCTTCTGTATGGCCTTCTCTGCCTTGACAGTCCAAGCCTTAAGATTGAGGTTTGCACCCAATGTACTTCAAAGCATTATAGAGTGTATAGTCACCAAGACAGACACTGGAAACAGAAAATAGGAACTGGAGGAGCCCAATAAGTAGAAATCACAATTGCAGGGGCAAGAGAGTGCCTTTTTGATATCCAAGATGTTGAAGCACCCCCGGAAACACTTTGTTGTCTTGTCTCCCAGGTCCACTAGGCCATGGTGCTCCTCTGTCTCTGGTGTGTTACAGTACAGCTTTAGCACTCACGTAGCCATCACGTCATCCATTAGAGTTAAAAAAAATTGTGTACACTTCAAAATGTTGCGCCCCTGCCAGTTAACTTATTGGACTCTTTGCTCCACAGAGAACATGACTGACCAGGACAGGAGTGTGAGCGCTGCACATACCACCAGCAGTATCAATCAATTCCTTCTCAGTGCTCAGACTTTCATAACTGGACAAAGGGGTATCCATTTATAGAGGGAGACTCCATCACCACCACCACTGCTGTGTCTGAGGGAGAATGAAAGAGGGAAAATACATGTTCCCTGCCCTCAAGGAGTTTCAATTTAATAGTCAGATGGGGTGGGGGGGAACTAAGAACATGGAGCTGGATTCAGATGAGTAGAAACAATACAAGGGATAGTAACAATAATGATAAGGATAATTGTAGTATTTAAGTGCTTTCTATGTGCCAAACACTGTACAAAGCACTGGGATAGTCACAAAATAATCAGGTCCCACAAGTTTAAGTGAGGAGAAGAACAGATATTGTGGGTCTACCTTTCGTGTCCTGGAGAAATGTGACACCAGTGAATGCATCCTGATTCCTTTGATCACGAAGCCTATACCTAACCAGGTGGCCTGACAACAATTGGAGCTATTTCATGGATTTATAATCTTTTCTCTGTCCCTTTCTTAGATTCCTATAAATGTACTTATTCATTATATCAAAATCATTTAAGAATGCCTATAGCACAGTAGTGAAGGAAGTCACTGACCAGGTAAAATTCAAGTTCCTGACCCCTTCAAGAGCTCAAAATCTAAAGAGGAAGGGAAACAGAAAAGAATTCACCAGTTCAGCATTTCAGCATGTATGGATAGAGATGTAACTGTCACCCAAAGACAGAGTAAAACCTTTTTTTTTGTTTAATATTTTTCCCCACTTCTTTTCCCCCAAGGGAAAATTAGAAATGTTCTATTTAAAAATGATGAAATATCTTCTGAGACTCACAAGATATTAAGATGTGTCTTTCTAAGCTTGCTTTCTAAAAAGTACCTTTTACTTTTGGGATTCAGATTGCTAACTGTATGAAAGAGTACCCAACTCCAGATCATGAAGATTCTTTTTCTTTCCTGTTTCAATTCCATTTTGTTTTTTCTACTATTTCTTATGTGATGGGAAAAAATAAAGGAGAGATGCTGGGACACTTTAGGGTGCAGACAGCAGCTTGTAGCTCCATCTGTAATGATAATTACAAATGCTAACTAGGCATATTCTCCCCACACACAAGGAAAAGGAATTTGCATAAAAGTTCATGGAGGGATCCAGAGCTCCTATTGTTCCCAGCTGGAAGATAGTTTGTGTCAACCAAATTCAAGGTGGAACTCCCCACCCACAACACACACACGCTCACTCAGTAAATCATATTTATTGAGCACTTACTGTATGCAGAGCATTGTTCTAAGCCCTTGGGAGAGTACAATATAACAATATATAACCTAAATTGGGAAGGCTCTAATGCTACCAACAAAACAGCACTCTATCCATTTTACTCAGGAGCACTGCAAGGAATCCCAAATTCTGGAATCCCTGAGCCCTGTAATGGTGCTGGGTATCCAACATTGGCTAGAGTTTAGAACAGCTTCAAGGAAACTGCTCCAGGGACCCAACAGGACTGGGGAGCTCTGGCCCAGGCTGGTCTGAGAAATTAAAAGCTGATCTGTCAATTCATTAATTTGCTATTTATTAAAATCTTACTCTGTGCCCAGCCTGGTCCTAAGCATTGAGGGTAGATGCAAGGGAATCAAATTGGAAACAGTCCCTGTCTCACAAAATGTTCACCATTTAAGAGGGAATGCTCCAGAAACAGTCATTTGTATTTGAGTGCTTACTAAGCACTTGGGCGAGTACGACCTAACAGAGTGGGAAGATATGTTCCCTGCAAATATCCATTTTACAGTCAAAGAAGCTGAGGCACAGGGTAGTTAAGTGACTTGCCCAAGGTTACACAGCAAGCAGGTGGTAAAGCCAAAACTGGAACTCAGTTGTCTGACTTTCAACCCTGGGCTCTTACCACTAACCTAGGCTACTTCTCCAAATCTGCCCCATGCTCTAGCTAGAAGCTGGTAGCAGGCTCTTCAAAGCCTCCCTGAATCCTTAGTGACCCCCAAATCACCATGAGCCTGGAGATCCTGGCTGTGTTGCTATGCTCCCTGCCACCTGTCTCAATCAGTGAATCTGGGAGAATAAAGCTCATCTGTATATCTTTAGCTCTGCATGATTAGACAATTAACAGTTAATTAACACTAAAATGAAGAACACCCCCCCCCCCCCCCACACACACACACACACTCACACACAAATATCCTGAGAAGGAGCATATGTATGCAGGCACAAGATGCATCTGCAGAAAAACCCTTACCTTTAATTGGAAGGCCAAATTATAAGGAGAATACACAGGTGGTTACTTTCTGAAAGTGTGTTTGGTGATAATGCTGTCTAGTGGAAAGAGCACAGGATACAGAGTCCTGGGTTCTACAAGTTCTGTGATCTCAAGCAAGACACATGACCTTTCTGTACCTCAGTTTCCTCATCCGTAAATTGGGGGCAATAATACCTGCCTCTTCCTACACTACTGTCATGAGAGCACTAAGGAAAATGTCAAGGCACCATGTAAATTCAAGGTATTATTACCGTTCGTAAAGACATGTTACAAACCCCAAAGCAGTATCCATGACCACTTTTTTTCCCCAGGGAAATAAATTAATTGTATTCATTATTTACTCTGTGCAGAGCACTATACTAAGAATTTGGGAGAATTCAATAGAGTTAGTGGACTTGATATCTGCCCTTGAGAATCTTAAAAATCTATATGAGAGAGACACTAAAATAAGTTACTTGTATGGGGAGCAACCCAACATTTGTACTTCCCAAGCGCTTAGTACAGTGCTCTGCACACAGTAAGCGCTCAATAAATACAATTGATGATTAGGATATATACATAGATGCTGTGGGAAGTGGGTTAAGTATGTAAATGCTTAGGGGGTAAGGAATCAACTGCATGGGTGACAGAGGGAAATAGGGTAGGGGAAGGGAGAGATGTGATTTTAAAATGGCTGTACAGTTGAGAGCAGTGGTCTGTTGGAAGCAAAGGGAGTTCCAAGCAGGGAAAGTGTCTACCGACTCTGCTGTATTGTAGTCTCCCAAGTGTTTAGTAAAGTGTTCTGCATAAAGTAAGCACTCAATAAATACCACTGACTGGAAGGAAGGCATGTGCACAAGGGTGATCAGAGATGACAGTGAGGCACAGTGAAGTAAAACAAAGGCTCACTGTCTCACCATTAGACAGAGTGGAACAATTATCTGATTAATCAGTTCATTCATTCAATCATATTTTAATCATATTTAAGTCAATGCAGACAACCTGGAGAATTCTGGGCACATGTATTTACTCCATTAAAGTGTGGTGGAATGGATAGATCACAGGCCTGAGAGTCAGAAGGTCATGGGTTCTAATCCCTGCTGTGCTACTTGTCTGCTGTGTCTCCTTGGGCAAGTCACTTAACTTCTCTGTACCTCAGTTACCTCATCTATAAAATGGTGATTGAGACTGTGAGCCCCACATGGGACAGGAACTGTGTCCAACCCAATTAGCTTGTATCCACCCCAGCGCTTATAGTGCCTTGCAAGTAGTAAATGTTTAACAAATTCCATAATTATTATTATTATTAGGACAAGTAAAGCTGAGCCACCTTTGTGCCATTTTTTCAGAATTGAAGGTTCAGTTATAATATACTTTATTTCATTTTTATAATTCAGATATACAATGTCACACATTGCTTCCTCTGCTGGGGTGGTACTCCCCAGCAGATTGAGTTTTCTTGCCTATGTTTCCAATGTGATCCATATAATAACTCAAGCATTTCAGGTGAGGGTGATTATTGGGCTTGACTCAAAATTGCAAACATGTTCCCTATCACTCTGTAGATCTGACTTATACTATCCCAGTAATTACCAAGGTCACCTCAGGCAGTAAGTATTTTTAGCCAGATAGATCCACTTAATTTAGAAAAAAGGATATTTTCATTCTCAAATTTCCAGACAAGTTGTGTGGGTAAGTTCATATTGAGTGTGGGCTCCAATGAATGCATATCCTTGTTGGTGGTGAGGTAAAAGTTGGGGAAACTCTCCCAAGACCATTCATTAAACTATCACTATCACCTGCTTAATCCAAATTAACATATATACCATTATATGTCTATAGCCTGTGCTTGGTGACCAATTGTATTGAAAATTAGTCTAGGAGCAGAGTGATCACTTTGCCTATTGCTTTCCATCATGATCAACTAGATTTCTTAGTTTATTTCAAATTGCAAAGCAATTTTTAATCATTGTTATAGTTGGTCTTTTCACTTCCTCAGCCAAATAACCCTGTGTGAATAGGGGTTGGTTCTACCAATTCAATTGTATTGTACATTCCCAGGTGCTTAGTAAAGCAGGATTGATGAACCTTTCCACCATCCAATTTTGCCTGTGAATACACAGGACTTCCTAATGGTCCATAATGCTAAAGGTCTCCAGTAAGGAGCTAAAAGATAGTAAAATAATAATAATAATGATGGTGGTATTTGTTAAGCGCTTACTATGTGCAAAGCACTGTTCTAAGCGCTGGGGGGATACAGGGTGATGAGGTTGTCCCATGTGGGGCTCACAGTCTTATTCCCCATTTTACAGATGAGGTAACTGAGGCTCAGAGAAGTTAAGTGACTTGCCCAAGGTCACACAGCAGACATGTGGTGAAGCCAGGATTTGAACCCATGACCTCTGACTCCAAAGCCCGTGCTCAAAGATAACCTAATGGATTGCAAGATGGATATGCATGTCACATTCAACAGTGGGGTAAAAAAGTGGTTGAGGACACAGCAGTGCCTGCTGCTGCAGAGAGACCACAAAGATCTTCTGTCCCAAGGCCACAGATCCCATTCATCACTCTGATCAGCCATCTTGTAATGCCTGCAACTGGGTACCAGGGGAGAGAGGAAAAAATAGTCCTATGCAAATCATTACCACTACTTGATGAACAATTAAAGCCCATGTCTCACTAATGGTGGAATGTTCCCCTCCCACCCCTAACCCCCCCCCCCCCAAAACACCTCCACACCTGGAACCAAGAGTGCTACGAATGTAGTTGCCTCCCTCAAAAATATCGATTATATAACAGCAGTGATTCCCAGCAATGCCATGAGTGTTTGGGCTACCCTATGTAGGAATAGACCACCCAAGGGTCTAGAAAAGGGCTTTAAACACTGCCAAATTTAACCCAAGAACTGGCTCATGAAAGAATTACACCTGGTGATCCTTTATCTTGTAATGCCACAAGAAAGAAAAAAAAACAATGACTAGACAGCAAATAACTATTGTCATGGCTCATGAGGACACTGATGGGCAAAATCATAGCTACCTATCTAAAGAAGGAAGGCACTTGCTTCTTATGAACTAGCTAGAGATGGTCTGTACATACATCAGTGCAATGAGTGAACCTGGAATACCTGATGAAGGTCAGCTCAGAGAGCCAGATGTCAGGTATAGCTTCGCCTCTGACCTTCCAAATATGCCCAGGGGCTTAGGTGACCAACTGATGGCCCTACACGACCCTCTTAAGCAATAGCACTTTATCACCACCACTCTGGCCTATGCCCCCAAAATGAAAATAGCACTGAAGGAAAAAAAAAAAAACCCACAAAGAATGTCCTATGTGGATCTAGATAGGCTCATATTATTGACTCCAAAAGCTGACAAGCTCATAGTCATGGGAAATTTCAGGGCAAAAGTGGGTGTGGATCCTGGAACATAAAAAAACCTAATTGGACCCTATGGGATGGGAAAGCAAATTATCAGGGGCCTACTTCTCTTCTCATTGAGTTTGCCACATGTCACTTTATAATCACCCACACCACCTTCCACCTCCCAAATAAGAGCAAGTCATCATGGATGCTATCAAGGTCTAGAGAAGGGCACACCATGATTGTGGGGGCTCAATAAGACCAGATGACCACAGTGATGATGATGACGATGATGAAGTGTAGGTGGCATTGAGTGTCAGTCAAAATAACCAAGGAGAAAGTAGATAGGGATCATACAGATAATTGGCGTGAAAATTATCCAGATAAAGGGAAAGAGCAGTAGGTTTGTGTAAATTATCCAATTGCCTCATTTGTTCATGCTTATTTGTAATTGAAGAACTGACTTCAACTTCCAAAAATTGATTACGGCAGACAAACTTATTTAAAAAAAAAACTTAGACTCTAGTATATTATTCAACATTTTCCAGGGCAAACTACTTACTGCTAAGGTCATATTCTGTGAGTACATTCTACGCAAAGAAAATGTATTGATGACAGGTGTAGGTAGACAAATATTAATGGAGCAGTTTCTTCTGACCTTGATTGCAACTCTCACATTGAAAAGGAACAGACCTGTATATAATCTTTCTAGATGAGGTTTACAAATTAATTTAATTTACCCATCTTTGCCAGGAATTTTTGTGGTAGGTTTTTAATTTTTGCACATTTTGTTTATTGGCAGAGATACATATATTATTCTGAAAACAATGCTACACCTAATTTGCTTCTGCAAATGAGGGCAATTAAAAATAATTCAACAAAAATGATAGTGGCTCTTCAATTATTTATGGATGAAGAGTGAGGTATAATGATCTTGTTTATTTCCTTGCTCAAACTCCAGTTGGTCAAGAAATACATAAAAAACATAGTTTGCCTATTTCTTTAATCTTCATGCCCATTGACTATGATTTCCAGCTGTTGTCAATCCCATTGATAGTTACATTTTCACACTATTATTCTTCCCCCTGCACCCACTATTTGAATATCATTTTTCTCTGTCTCCCCTATTTGATTGTGAGCTCCATGAGGGCAGGGAATATGCGTCTTTCTTATATTGTACTCCCCCAAGCATTTAGGATAGTGTTATGCACTCTGTCAGTGCTAGATGAATCTAGTTGATTGCTCGATCGCTATTACAAAAGTGAAATCTGCCCAGGAGCCCAAACTCTCAAGGCTGCAGGTATAATGGCACAGAGAAATGGGAGTGCTGATCAGCTACCTAGGAAGCTTCAGAGTGGACAGCCAGTCTGGATAATTCATGTGGAAACTTGTGTTTCTAAAGTAACAGTATACTTTTTTCCTGAATTATATTGACTTCAATTCTCCACCTCACCCAAGGGAATCTCAACTCCCTTGGTTTCTGACAAGGATCTCTTGGACAGTGCAGTTATTCATTCATTCAATCGTATTTATTGAGTGCTTACTGTGTGCAGAGCACTGTACTAAGCGCTTGGGAAGTACAAGTTGGCAACATACAGAGATGGTCCCTACCCAACATTGGGCTCACAGTCTAGAAGGGGGAGACAGAACAAAACAAAACATATTAACAAAGTAAAATAAATAGAATAAATATGTACAGATAAAATGAATAGAGCAATAAATACATACAAACATATATATATAGGTACTGTGGGGAGGGGAAGGAGGTAAGGTGGGGGGGAGGGGAGGAGGGGGAGAGGAAGGAGGGGGCTCAGTCTGGAAAGGCCTCCTGGAGGAGGTGAGCTCTCAGTAGGTCTTTGAAGGGAGGAAGAGAGCTAGCTTGGCAGATGTGCGGAGGGAGGGTATTCCAGGCCAGGGGGATGACGTGGGCCGGGGGTCGACGGTGGGACAGGCAAGAATGAGGCACAGTGAGGAGATTAGTGGCAGAGGAGCAGAGGGTGTGGGCTGGGCTATAGAAGGAGAGAAGAGGTGAGGTAGAGGGGGCGAGGTGATGGAGAGCCTTGAAGCCGAGGGTGAGGAGTTTTTGCCTGATGCGTAGGTTGATTGGTAGCCACTGGAGATTTTTGAAGAGGGGAGTAACATGCCCAGAGTGTTTCTGGACAAAGACGATCTGGGCAGCGGCGTGAAGTATGGATTGAAGTGGGGAGAGACAGGAGGATGGGAGATCGGAGAGGAGGCTGATGCAGTAATCCAGACAGGATAGGATGAGAGCTTGAACGAGCAGGGTAGCGGTTTGGATGGAGAGGAAAGGGCGGATCTTGGCAATGTTGTGGAGGTGAGACCGACAGGTTTTGGTGACGGATTGGATGTGAGGGGTGAACGAGAGAGTGGAGTCAAGGATGACACCGAGTTTGCAGGCTTGTGAGATGGGAAGGATGGTAGTGCCGTCAACAGTGATGGGAAAGTCAGGGAGAGGGAAGACAGGAGTTCAGTCTTGGACATGTTGAGTTTTAGATGGCAGGCACACATCCAGATGGAGATGTCCTGAAGGCAGGAGAAGATGTGAGCCTGGAGGGAGGGAGAGAGAGCAGGGGCAGAGATGTAGATTTGGGTGTCTTCAGCATAGAGATGATAGCTGAAGCCATGGGAGCGAATGAGTTCACCAAGGGAGTGAGTGTAGATTGAGAACAGAAGGGGACCAAGAACTGACCCTTGAGGAACCCCTACAGTAAGGGGATGGGAGGGGGAGGAGGAGCCCACAAAAGAGACTGAGAATGAACGGCCAGAGAGATAAGAGGAGAACCAGGAGAGGACGGTCTGTGAAGCCAAGGTTGGATAGCAGTTATCATTAGTGTTGTTAATCTCATGCTATAAATTAACAGATTATTTCAATGAATTGTGACCAGCTGTTACTGATAATACTGGGATATTGACCTTTCATTTTAGAAGGCCTCATCACTTGCGTTTCCTCCAGGGTGAGTACATTAAGATAGTTGGCAATCATAAATCCTTTCTAGAAGTCGAGCCATTAATTGCTGGGACTGTTTTCTCAATAGAATGCAAGTGAAGGGAAAGACCAATACCGCAACAAAAGTTTATCTAAAGGATCACATATCTTTATTACTAGTCCTGTCATTTTTGTGCAGTGACGTGAGGAAGGGCCAAAAGAGAGATTATTTTAAGATGTGGAAATAAGATGCTAGTGAAAATCAGCTTTCATAGAAAACTCACCATTAATCCTCTGATCTTTTACCCGAGGGAATTACTACAGAGGTCATCCAGTTGCATTCATAATGTTCTGTGATTTAATAGCTAGAGCCAGATTAATATTTCTGTGGGTCCAGAGTTATTAGATTTCATGGGGGCACTTGCATACAATTATTATCCCTAATTTGAAACCACATGTCCACAATACTGACATTATGTCTATTGAACACTATATTAAATTCACCTTTTAATTAACAAAAAACTATTCTATGGCTACATTTCAGGTTTAACACAAGCTGAATAGTTTGAATTCAATATAACCTACTTACCTTAAAGGATCTGATATTATATATGATGCATGAGTACATATATCTATGTAAAGAGATATATGTATAAAAACCCCCACTTCATTATGGATTTTTTTTTCCAAGGGCCCTCTTGGCCTGAGGCTCTGGGCTACAGCCTCCAGACCTCTGCATTACTTCAGCTTAATAAATAGCTACTAAACCCATGTTAACCATGGCAAATCTAAGACCTGAAATACCAAGCAGTGAATTTGGGCTCTATAAACCATCTGGAGAATTCAGGACCAAAACCTTCCACTCAGTGAGCAAAACTACATACCTTCTTCCCTTCTCCTTGATGTACATTACAGGAATGACCAGCCCCAGTCATTCAACACCAAAAGGAGATGGACAGTCAGGGAGACAGCCCCGAATGACAATAGTTTCCCTGTTTGCACCCACCAGCCCTCCATTTCCTACCTCTCCTGTTCTTTTCCCTCTTCCTTCTACTGATCTTTTCCCTCCTCCCCAACAAGAAGCAACATGACCTAGTGGAAAGAGCACAGGCCTAAGACTCAGGGGATCTTAGTTTTATTCCCAGACACACCCCTTAATAATTTTTATCGGCACTTACTACATGCAGAGCACTGTAGTAAGCACCTGGGAGAGTACAATATAACAATTATCAGACATTCCCTGCCCTTAAGCTTATAGTCTAGAGGACGAGCTCACCACTTGACTGCTGTGTGACCTTGAACAAGTCACTCAATTTCTCTGTGACTCAGTTTCCTCATCTGTAAATCAACAGTATTTATTGAGCCCTTGGGAGAATCCAAAAGAGTTGGAATACATGATTCCTGTTCTCCCTCCTCAGATTGAGTCCTACATGGGACGGGGACTGTGTCCAACCTGGTTATCTTGCATCTACCCCAGAGCACAGTACAGTGCTTGACACACATCATCATCATCATGATTATTCAGATTTTCTCTAGAGTTCCTCAGCCATACCAGGACAGTATTTTCTAGCTTGTTTTCTGTGTCTGCAAGAGGCTAGGGGCTGTCATCTTCCACCTGGAGCCAAACAGCAGGGAATGAGGTTTTTGGCGGTAGCTGAGCAGTTTTCTGGCTGGCAAATCAGGGAAAAGGGACAGAGATGAGCTTCTCTCTCCTCAGCCCTTGAAGGTCTATTATACATGTCCAAGCCTGAAGGGAAGCACTAAGCTGGATGATAGTATCTGCTGTTTTTCTGTAACAGAACAAGACAGGGCAAACCCCCAACCATTTCCCGCCTGATTTGTAGCTATGAGTTAATAAATTTCTCTTAAAATAAAGAGATGAATCATTCCTTTATGGAAGGGCTTAAATTAGAATCTGTGATACAATTAAAAAATATATGGATTTAGTATAATTTGCTAGAAAGTTCCTCTGTATGTTTTCTTACAAGTATCAAGAGTATTTCATCAACAAGCGGGATGTGCATTACATTTTAGTATTACATTTATACAGGAATGCAGTTTCTGGTTTGATCAAATCCTCCTTTTGAAGGCAAGAAATCTCAGAGATTCATGATATATATAATTTATACAGTTCCTGGAGTTATGAGACAAAGGGCTGGGTAAAACAAAACACCTAGCTATTGCACATTCCTAAGAAGAGGTATCAAGGGGACTAATTTAATCATTTAGAGCTATTTAAGAAGGAATTAAGTTTCCATGGATGCAGTGGCTTCAGATTTGTCAGGCTGCTGCTCAACTGCTTGTGTTTAGACTTTATAGAAATTGGAATAAGCCTCGATCATAAAACTCGGTTTACAATTCCCAAACCCACAGAACCTTCCAATCTGCCTACTTCACCTGCATAATGCATCACTGGTAATGATTACATTCATCTTCAGCATTTTAGGGAATAGATGGGATTTCCTAATTGGCAAACCTCAGAGGAGCCTTATTCAGGTTGAGATACTTGTATGAATTGATTGAAGTCTGGGCCATAACTATACAGGTTAAAAAAAGAGAAGTGAAAAAAAAAATCCAGATAATGAAGGCTAACTCATCCCTTCCCTATTTTTCCTCAGTAGAAGGATGTCAGTGTGGGTGGCAAGGGACCAATATATATTTACGTATCAATAACATTTACAATCTTAATACATTTCAATCAATCATTCATTGAGCACTTACTGTGTGCTGAGCACTAAGTGCTTGGAGAGTACAATATAAGTTAGTAGACACTAACAAATATGGAAATGAATATACTCCATATCTCCATCTAAATCTGCTCATATGCTGCAGGAAAATTTATTTTATTCTCTTACACCGAGCCAACGGTGTCCTATATTCTTCCCCAAATTCTTGGTCATTTTCTTCTTTATTCCTCATCGTTTTGCACTCCTACCATTTAGGTTTCCTTCTTGGGGAAAATGAGTGACTTTTCTTAAATGAAGGTAGGTTAGTAGCATGGGAATTGGGAGATGACCCCTGAACAACAACAACAAAAAAAACCCTACATATCAGCTCCCTGAAACTGAGGCACAGAAGTAAAACATCCATTTTCTCATTCTTGAGTATCTGTCAGTTCCAAGTCCTATGATTATTATTATTTTTGGTACTTAGTCTCTATGAATTGACACCTTATGGCAGGAGAGCTTGTGTATGCTGATGAAGCTCAGAGGTATGCCATGTAGGAGGAGCAAAGTGTAGTGGATAGAGCATGGGTCTAGGAGTCAGAAGGCTAGGGTTCTAATCCCCGCTCCACCACTTGTCTGCTGTGTGACCTTGGGCAAGTCACTTAACTTGTCTGTGCCTCAGTTACCTCATCTGTTAAATGGGGATTGAGACTGTGAGCCCCATGTGGGACATGGACTGTGGCCTACTCGATTTGCTTCTATCCACCTCTGCACTTAGTACAGTGCCTGGCACACAGTGAGCGCTTACATACCATCATCACATAGGGCTACCCATAATGGAAAGGTCTAAGCTGAAGCATCCAAAGTCGATTCACCTGTGCTAGGCAGCAGCAGCATGGGAAAGAGTCAAAGGCAGATGATCAAGCGATCAAAGACAACGGCAGAGAATTAAGTTTTTATGGCATGGAAGAAGGCTGTGGTACACCATTTCTGTGTCTTTTACCAAGAAAATTCTGTATTACACGTACCAGAACGACTTTACAACAGAGGATGGGATGTTCTGAAGAGGGTGTGTCCATGGAGTCACTAAGGGTCAGTAATGACAACCACTTCAGTACTTATTACGTGCCAAGCGTGGTTCTAAGCACTGGGGTAGATGGAAGTTTATCAGGTTGGACACAGTCCCTGTCCCACATGGGGCTCTCAGTTTAAGTAGGAGGGAATAGGATTAATCCCCATTGTACAGATGAGGAAACTGAGGCACAGAGATGTTAAATGACTGACCCAAGGCCAAAACAGTAGATACGTGGCCAAGTCGGGATTAGAACCCACATCCTCTGATTCCCAGGCCCGTGCTCTTGCCACAAGATCCTGCTGCTTCTCTATTATCCTACTGAATTTTAATCACCATCAGTATAATTACCTATACTTTCTTTTCTAATAGAGTTCACACTATCTTTCCTTATATGCACCTTGGTCTTGATAAGAATGTCCCAGAATGCTTTTCAATATGACATTTGGAAATCTAGTGTGCTCATTTGGTGATTTCTTCACAACCTGCTCTTAAAAATGTGCCTTTTTCCAAAGTTGATATTTGTTTTAACCAGCAACTTGATACCAACTATAAGCATCAGTGGTATTTGAAGGCCTTGTGCAGAGCAGTGTACTAAGCACTCATGCTGCTGCCTGGATTGTCTTTGTCCATAAATGCTCTGGGCATGTTACTCCCCTCCTCAAAAATCTCCAGTGACTACCAATCAATCTGTGCATCAGGCAGAAACTCCTCACCCTCGGCTTCAAGGCTCTCCATCACCTCGCCCCCTCCTACCTCACCTCCCTTCTCTCCTTCTACAGCCCAGCCCGTACCCTCTGCTCCTCTGCACTAATCTCCTCACGGTGTCTCGTTCTCGCCTGTCCCGCCATCGATCCCCGGCCCACGTCATCCCCCGGGCCTGGAATACCCTCCCTCTGCCCATCCGCCAAGCTAGCTCTCTTCCTCCCTTCAAGGCCCTACTGAGAGCTCACCTCCTCCAGGAATCCTTCCCAGACTGAGCCCCTTCCTTCCTCTCCCCCTCGTCATCCCCCCCGTCTTACCTCCTTCCCTTCTGCACAGCACCTGTATATATGTTTGTACATATTTATTACTCTATTTTATTTTGTTAGTATGTTTGGTTTTGTTCTCTGTCTCCCCCTTCCAGACTGTGAGCCCACTGTTGGGTAGGGACTGTCTCTATATGTTGCCAACTTGTACTTCCCAAGCACTTAGCACATTGCTCTGCACACAGTAAGCGCTCAATATGATTGATTGATTGAACAGAATTGATAGACATTCCCTGCAACAATACCTTTATCTAATCTTTTTCAAGTGTGCCACACCTCTTTACTCCTTCCTACTTAGTCTGGGAGCCTGATGTGGGCCAAGGAGCGTGTCAAACTACCCCAGTGCTTAGAACAATGCTTGACACAAACATTTTAATGCCACCAGCATTATTATGGAGCAGTGCGATCTAGTGGAAAGAGCAGAGGCCTAGGAGTCAGAGGACCTGAGTTCTAACCCCTGTTCCACCATGTGCCTGTTGCGTGAGGTTGGACAAGTCACTTCACTTCTCTGGGCCTCAGTTACCTAATTTGTGAAATGGGGATTCAATATCTATACTCCCTCCTACTTAGATTGTGATCCCTGTGTGGGAAAGGGATTGGTTCTGATCTGATTATCTTGTGTCTTCCCCAGAGATTAGAACAGTGCTCGACTCATAGTAAGTACTTAAATACCCACAATTTTTTTCCTTTGCAAAGTCTTTAATTTGTTCACTCACTTCAAAACATCTGCATGCAGTTATCCAATTTTTGTTTCTAACTTATGTTGCTTTATTCCCCACTTTACTTCATATGAAACTACTAAATGGGATAACAGTTCCTCTCACCCTTTCCCTTTTCAGAAGTGGATGAGCCCTCCCATCATGGATCCAATGGAGTAAAAATGCCTGTGCCTAACTTCTGCCACAAGTGCACATTTATCCCTCTAAGCATGAGTGGCAGTGCCTTAGCTCCCATGCAGTCCCTGATACTCTATTTCCTTTCCCATAGCCCTCAGTAGTGATAAACAGAGGATGAATCTGTATCTTACAGGACTGGGTCTTTTTTTTGTTTGTTTTTTTAAGTTCTATGTAGATACAGCATAAATATATTCTTCTGTAACTAAAATTCAAAATAAATTCTTGCCCCCAAACAAGAAAAAAAAACCTCACTTTTTAATTCTGGTTGTCATAAAAGTCATGCTTTAAGATTTCATTAAATATTTCATTCCCATCTGGAAAGACCCAAGAACCACCATAAATCTTGGAAGATACCAACTAAACTTGAGAGGCCCATGCATTCATGAATTTGTTGGAACAATTTCACTATAGGGGGAAAAAAAAACTGTTCATATTTAATTTTGACACTATGAAGTTGACTAAAGATCATTCACATGGATTCCAAGTAATTAAAATTAAAATAGAGAGAGGATTTCTATGCTGCCAGATTTTTCTCTAAATGGAAAGTGTATGGCATATTTAGGGATTTTTTTGAGCATAGAAAATTGATGTTTAATGTGCATTTTAAAAAGCCTATTTTAATCAAGCAGACCCCAAGGGCAATGTTCACAAGAATAATAGTTATTTTAAAAATCCTGGGTGGTGAGATTACATATTTCCTCAGTGACTTCTAGATAAAATTTATTCTGCTCCTTTGTCCAAGTAAAATATCCAAGCACTCAGCATAAGAATCCCCACTTGTGAACTGAGGGGGGGGGGGGGGGGGGGAGAAAAAAAGCTGTGCTCTTTCTATGACTTATCAATATTTTTCAGTTGCAATGTAGATAATTGTTGCCAAAGTGCCCCCCAGAAAAAAAACAACAAACAAAAAAGTCCCTTTATTGTCATAGCTGTGGTGTCTCTGCTGAGCTGGCAGCAATAAACTTGGTTTATTGCAGCACGCGCCCCTGGGCCTCTCTTTCCACCAGACTGCTGAGCAAAACTGTCAAGCAAGACCACTGGGAACCCCTGCCGCCTTCCCAGAGTGACATCCAGTATCTCTGTTCTTGACATGCCCTGTCCTTGCAGGAGATTTCAGCTGCAACCCTGTGTGGCCTTTGCACATATTAGAACACTAGGAAGCTCCATGACCTGGATGGCAGCACTCTGAGGCCCCTAGAGGTCTCCTTAACCACTGAACTTGTTGGCTGTTGAACTTCGTTTTGTATTTATATTACTTATTTCCTACTGTGTCTGAGCCCCAACCCCCATTTTTAGACTGTGAAGTCCTGAAGGTCCAGAGACTGGGTCTAACTCTCACCTGGGCATTTTTTTCCTCAGCACTTACTTTTTGTGCTGTGACACAGTCAAGTACTGAATATTCTTCCTACTACTAGAGAAGCAGTGTGGCTCAGTGGAAAGAGCCTGGGCTTTGGAGTCAGAGGTCATGGGTTCAAATCCCAGCTCTGCCAACTATCACCTGTGTGACTTTGGGCAAGTCACTTCTCTGTGCCTCAGTTACCTCATCTGTAAAAGAAGGGGGATTAAGACTGCGAGCCCCCTGTGGGACAGCCTGATCACCCTGTAACCTCCCTAGCACTTAGAACAGTGCTTTGCACATAGTACGTGCTTAATAAATGCCATTATTATTATTATTACTAGAAATAGACTAAGAAAAGAGTTTCAGAGAGATAGAAGAGGAAGGAAGTAAATATTGAACAAGGAGGATCTTTTTGAGTTTAATGGGCATTTAAGATATGGAATAACTTCAAAATTTGGAATGTGCAGTCAACTCCTTTACTGTCCAAGGGTTGATTTTTCCAGGATGGTTAAAACCCCAAAGTTTACCTTTTAACTCACATGGACTCCCTCAGTCATTACCACTAGGTTATGGGCAAGAAGAAGTTTGGTGAGACTCAAATAGGTCAGTTTTGCTAGTTTTCCACCAGTTTAGTCAGAGGAAATATTTTGTTTAGCCTTGCCAGCCCTGACACATATTTACATAAAGTGCTACAGACATTAGAGAAGCAGCATGGCTCAGTGGAAAGAGCATGGGCTTGGGAGTCAGAGGTCATGGGATCTAATCCCTGCTCTGCCACTTATCGGCTGTGTGACTTTGGGCAAGTCATAACTTCTCTGTGCCTCTTACCTCATCTGTAAAATGGGGGTTAAGATTGTGAGCCCCACGTGGGACAACTTGATCACCTTGTATCCTCCCAGAGCTTAGGACAGGGCTTTGCACATAGTAAGTACTTAAATACCATCATTATTTCCCATCAATTACCTTAGCAGGCAAAGCAGAGGTTCCAAGCCAAAATTGTCTATCTGAATATATAATCAATTAAAATGCTCACTATTTAACATGTTACCAAGCAATTAAAGTACATTCCATTTTGCAACTTCTAGCACTTGATGATGCCATCCATATTCATTCAATCATATTTATTGAGCCCTTACTGTGTGCAGAGCACTGTACTAAGCACTTGGGAAGTGCAAATCAGCAACATAGAGACGGTCCCTACCCAACAACGGGCTCACAGTCTAGAAGGGAGAGACAGACAACAAAACAAGTAGACAGGTGTCAATACCATCAAAATAGAATTATAGCCATATACACATCATTAATAAGAGTAATACATATGTACAAATATACACAAGTGCTGCAGGGAGGGGAGGAGAAGAGGAAGGAGGGGCAATGGGTAGTGGGGAGGAGGAGTGGAAAAGGGGGACTCAGTCTAGGAAAGCCTCCTGGAGGAGGTGAGCTCTCAGTAGGGCTTTGAAGGGAGGAAGAGAGCTAGTTTGATGGATGTTTGGAAGGAGGGCATTCCAGGCCAGAGGTAGGACGTGGGCCAGGGGTCAACGGTGGGACAGGCGAGATTGAGGCACAATGAAGAGGTTAGCGGCCGAGGAGTGGTGTGTGCGGGCTAGGCTGTAGAAGGAGAGAAGGGAGGTGAGGTAGGAGGGAGCGAGGTGATGGAGAGCTTTGAAGCCAAGAGTGAGGAGTTTTTGCTTGATTCATAGGTTGACAGGCAGCCCCTGGAGATTTTTGAGGAGGGGAGTGACATGCCCAGAATGCTTCTGTACAAAGATAATCCAGGCAGCAGTGTGAAGAATAGACTGAAGCGGGGAGAGACATGAGGATGGGAGATTAAAAACGAGGCTGATGCAGTAATCCAGTTGCGATAGGATGAGACAACCAGCAAGGTAGCAGTTTGGATGGAGAGTAAAGGGTGGATCTTGGCAATGTGGAGGTGAGACCGGAAGGTTTTGGTGATGGATTGGATGTGTGGGGTGAATGAGAGAGTGGAGTCAAGGATGACACCAAGGTTATGGGCTTGTGAGATGGGAAGGATGGTAGTGCCTTCCACAGTGACGGGAAAGTCAGAGAGAGGACAGGGTTTGGGAGGGAAGATAAGGAGCTCAGTCTTGGACATGTTGAATTTTAGATAGCTGGCAGACATCCACATGGAGATGTCCTGAAGGCAGGAGGAGATACGAGCCTGGAGGGAGGGAGAGAGAACAGGGATGGAGATGTATGTTTATGAACAAAAAGATCCAGGGTCTCCCTATGGAGGATGGCACCATCTCACAAGCCAAATTGTACCTGTTTGGTGAAAAACTCCAAAAGCATGTTTTTGGGGTGGGGAGTGGAGAGGGAAGAAGGGAATGATGGCAGCTGGTGAGGGAGCACAAAAAACACTAACATAGTTCACAGAACTAGGGATAGCAGAATGACAAGACAAATTTAGCATGGTACGATCAAGTCCCTATTCTCCTATCTGCATTATTAAGTTGACTTAAGATACCAAAGGGTACTGCATTATTAAGTGGCAGATATTTTTAAGGGATATATATATATGAAGGGGAAAGGCACAGCCGCTGTTTTACAAGGTGAATTCAGAGGTGGAAGAAAAGAGTTAGTTGTTTTCTAACTGGGATCAGCTCCAGGTAGCAACAGTGGGAAAAGTGAATAAGATGATGGGAGAAAAGAGCCACCTGAATTAGCTAAAATTCTCCATCCCAGAATACATATAATCATGCTGGCATTGCGAGACTCCTCTTCCATTCACCAAGAAAATACAAGATTGCTGTATGTTCAGCATGGGCCTGCTTATTGTCATGTACAAAGAGCTGCTTAGCTTTGCGGAAGTTGCAGGAAATGAAAAATGACTTTTGGATTCTGAAATCGCTATCCCCACACTCACATTACAGTAACTCCTCTAGATGGGCACTTTCAGTAAATCAAATCTTATGAACTGTGATTTTTGGTGTATTTATTTTCTAAGAGCACCCAAAATAAGGGATATTTAATCAGACTTTCCTCTTCATCTCTAGGAGGGTGCAAAGGAAAGAAGAGCTTCTGGTGCCTATTCCTCCCCCTCAATAAATGGGAATTGCTGAGGACTTTCTATATGCTGAGCACTGAACCAAGTGCTTGGGAAAAGTAGCATATAACAGAGTTGGTAATAACAATAATAATTATGGTATTTGTTAAGCACTTACTATGTGCCAAGTACTGGGGTAGATACACAGTAATCAGGTTGTCCCAAGTGGGGCTCACAGTCTTAATCCCCATTCTACAAATGAAGTAACAGGCACAGAGAAGTTAAGTGACTTACCCAAGGTCACATAGCAGACAAGTGTTAGAGCTGGGATTAGAACCCCCATCCTCTGACTTCCAACCCTGTGCTCTTTCCACTAAGCCAGGCTGCTTCTTCATTGACTGGGGAACACCTTCTGTAGGAAGTGGGATTTCAGGGAGGCTTTGAAAATGGGGAGAGCAGCCATCTTGTGGACTCATAGGACAGACTTCAATGAATCATTCAGTGATTCTGAATTGTTATCTAGCCTATGTTGTAGACTGACTAGGAGAAATGCTTAGGAAAGGGTCGTGATAGTATCCATTGAATCAATGGTACTCATTGAACACTATGCAAACAGCACTGAATGAAATGCTTCAGAGAGGACAGTACAGTAGATTTGAAAGAAAATCCAATCCCTCAAGGAGTTTACAGTCCAGCCCATTCCTTGTTCTGCCTTCTGATAGATTTTTCCTTAAGATTAGCAGGTAGATTGCAAGTCACATATAAAACCACCCACACTTTCCAGGATAATGGTTTAGTCTGAAAAAAATAAATCTGATAGGAGACATTTTTAGATACAAATCTGATTAATCATAATGATATTTAACTTACTTTGACAGTTAATGCTCTATCTGAAGCTATTCCTTCCTTTACTTTGAAAACTGATCAAAACCTGAAGCTGTTCATAGTAGCATGATTTCTTCAGGGCCATTTCAAATGATACTCACTGTCAGTATGGGAGAAATCTATGAAAAAAGAATGAGCTGGAAAATCTGAGGTAATGTTCTATGGTCCTTCACACTGAAACTAGCAAGATTAGACTCACTAACAAGCTAGAGGAACAGCCTTTCAATAGAGGAATTCTGGGCTTCTATAATGAAGGCTGTAACCTTTGGAATTTCTACCTTCATTTATTTTTCATACCTTCAAAACAGGATGGGAAAGGTTCTGTTCTCAGAATTTGTAATTCCTGGGAGTTGGAAAAAGAATTTGTTTACACTGTTAAGTCCCTATCGCTGGCCATTGTTTTGGACTTGCTGTTTAATTATACACTTTTATATGCTTTTAGTCATGTCCTGATCTCACAATGAGAATCTGAGAAACGAAAATGAAAAACAAATAATTGAGGATATTTCTTCATTTAGTAGACATTCACCTGTAAGAATCACTAGCAGCAGCATTTCTAGGATACATACTGTGCACTGTACTTGGGGAACACAAACTCCCTTGAGAATGAGAATTAAATTAGTTCGGTGGGAATGACAAGGGTAAGATGGATAGCCAAAAACCTAACTTTTAGCAAAACGTACAACCTCCTCCCTCAGAACAGTTTATAATTAAGGTTGACTTTTACCTTTCCTTGACCCCATCCATTTTCTGGGAAAGTTGCTTGACAGCAGTGAAATGAACAGAGAGAACTAGGAGCAAGAAGAATCCACAATCCCTGTGCAATTAATAATAATAATAATAATAATAATAATAATAATAATAATGGTATTTAAGTGCTTCCTATATCAAGCACTGTTGTAAACACAAGTTAATCAGATAGGACAGTCTCTGTCCTACATGGGGCTCAAAGTCTAAGTAGAAGGGAAAGCAGGTATCAAATCCCCATTTTACAGTTGAGGAAACTGAAGCACAGAGAAGTCAAGTGAAATGCCCAAGGTTACACAGCAGGCAAGTGGCAGAGCTGGAATTAGAACCCAGATCCTCTGATTCCCAGGCCCGTGCTCTTTCCATTAGGCCACACTGCTTCCCTAATTAAGAGTTGGTAATAAAATTCATGGACAGGTAAGTCCGTAGATAGCATTTACTGAGTGCTTACTCTCTGCAGAGCACTGTACTAAGCACTTGGGAGAGTACAATATAAGAATATGGAATACACATTCCCTAACCACAATGAGCTTAAGGTTAATCCATGGACAGGTCATCACTCTGATCTCACCATTATCAGTGGACAATGTAAGATCTGGCCAAATTAGTGATGGGGGCTATGTTCCAGTTTACTCTGGGCCAAGCCACTGAAAAGAAATCCATTATGAGGCCAGATTTCCACTGGCCTCACTTGGCATGGCCAAAAGACCTGACTGTGAGGCAGTTCCAAAGAGCCAAAAACCTCCTTGGGAATTTTGTTCTTCTAAAACTCTTCAAATTAAATCAAGGGTAACCACTTAGAATTTAGCATATTTGCCAGAACATTAATGGATTTACCAGGGGAATGGCACTAATAGTAAAGTGTCCTTTCACCCAAGGGGAAAAAAAAGGTTTAATCTGTTGATGGGGGTGTGGAGGAAGTAGAGGCGAAAAAAGCAAAAAAAAAAAATACTAACATATTTTACTAATATCCTTTCAGGCCAACCTTCCTACTGTGCCTTGCTCCCATCTCACCATTGATCTCTTGCCACTTCACATTAAGCAGACCACTGATCTTCCTATCTTCAAAGCCCTCCTGAAATTACATCTCCTCCAATTAATTTCATCTCTATACCACCCCCCACCACAGGCACACTGTGCCACCTATGCATTTGATTCCTCACCCCTCCTGCACTTATTCGTCCCCAATCCCTCCCCCCACAGCATTTACATACATGTCTTTAAACTCAGTTACTTCTCTCTGGCTGTAATTTAACATCTCTCTCCCACTATATTGTTAGCTCCTTGAGAGCAGGGATCATGTCCACCAACTCTATTGTACACTCCCAAACATTTAATACAGGGCTCTGCACAGTAAGTGCTCACTAAGCATTATTGAATGGTAATAATAGAGCTGTTCTCCCTACCACTTAGGTTGCAAGCCCTGGGTGGGGTAGGGTCTGTTTGATCTCTTATCACCCTAACATTTAAGTATACGGCTTGGCAAATAGTATGTAATACCATAATTACCAAAGGGGCAATAGTACATAACACCATAATTCTTAACTTTACTTGGTGGCAGGAACCTTTCTGCTCACCTCAGTCTTCCCAATTCAACTATTCACTTGCTTCTCCACCCAATTCTAAATTAATTGTTGCTGGGATACTAATGAAGTACTTCATAATTATTCAGATGACTAGAAGCATTCTTTGTTCTAGTTCTCCCTCCATTTTATTATAACATGATTCATTCAATCATATTTATTAAGCACTTACTGTGTGCAAAGCATTGTATTAGTGATCTACAGAAGAACAAGTACTTTGTGCCATTGACAGAAGATTGCATTAAATTTGGCTCTGGTGAGTCTCTATGTATTTTTAGTATTCATTGAAGAGAAATTTCACCTATATACCACTCTACAAGATATCTTGTACAATCTTTCTCAAATGGTGTCATTGGACACAGTAAAACAGAAAAATCAATTAAAAAGAAAAGACAGTTCTTTACCTTCATCATTCTCATAAGACAATGCATTTTTTAAAAGCTCCAGACAAACCCTTTGACAATTATATTAATTGAATTACTCACTCAAATTGCTTGAAAGCCAATCATATCATCTAATTTTTCCAACTCATTAACCAATAATGGACTGACGTAGGAGGGAAGGCTCTGGATATGAATTCACGAATTGCATTTGAATCCTATTCTGCTGCTTAGTTTAGCATATAGTCTGATGAAAAGTACCTAGCCTTCCCTGAGAAACAGTTTGTATTTAAGTTTCCTCACATGAAGGAACAAACACTAATAATACTTAAGGACTCCACAAAATTGGCCTTTTTCTAGATGTCTGACAAGTTTCACAAAAGCCACAGGTGGAAGTTTGAGAGGACTCCCTTCTCTCCTTCTTACTTTCAGCCACTTGGCAGAATAGATACTTTAGGCTTAGCAAAGTTAGCTAGAGGAGAACATGAGAGATTCAAGGAAGTGTTTTAGTAATAAGACAAACTATGTACTACTCTCAAACTCACTATAGCCTTAACATATGTACATGTATAAATCAACCAATGGCTTTAAATTTAATTTCAGGAGCCTTCCCCCAACTCCCTGAAAGAACACCCAGTCTCTGATGGTTCATCTCTTCTTTCACCTCCTAGAGTGAGACTCACCTTTCTGAGATAGACCTTCTGTAACATTCCTCCTTCCTGAGGCTTTTCATCCTTCCTATGGAGATGTTGCAGAACTGCTTCTTCCTGCTTCTCTTTCCCAGCTCCCAGCTGCTCTGTCTCTAGGCCTTCCATTCAATCCCAGCTGGAAGCAATTTATTTCCACCTGATGTGGGCAGTTGCTTTCACTGATCAAGGTTCTCCTCTCTATCACAGTTCCACCCTTGTCTGCCCTGCTCAATCACTCCCCATCTCAGGACTCCACATGCACATGTCTGGGTTAGTCACGTTTACACTACTGCCAGACAAGGAGAATAACACTGCAGAATTGCCAACTCAGTCTTAACTGCCAACTCTGCCCCCAACATGTTTTGACCTTTACCCTTTCCAGTGTGGCTGGCCAAGGCCCCTTTTAAGATTCTGTGGTTTTCTGTACCCTCATGGAATGCATCGATTTGAATCCAATATTTGATGACATATTTCTTGGGGAAGAATTGGTTCTCATATTAAACAATCTGACACCCTCACCCAGAGGCACTGACTCATTTCTTAAACACTTGTCTGCTGTTATGTAGACAAGGTTTCTCTTTAGGTGGGTAGCCATTTTCTCTCCCACACATAGAAATATAATTCAGTCATTCTTATGTAGGTCCATGGGGGCCCATGGGGGAGAAGCAAATTAGGCTCAATCAGGTTCCATAATTACAAGATTAAAATATAAATATCTTGAATGAATAACCAAGACACTTTAATGATGACACATGAGCATCAGTTTTTAATGTGAGGTCCTCTTTGGAATGAATAAATTGTTACAGCAAGTTCATTTTACATCTTTCCTGCAGATTAACTGCTCATCTGAACTCCTGAAACAGAATGATGAGCCTCTGAAGAGATTAAGGGACTTCCTGATTAGCTCATCTGTTTTAGTCTATTATAATGAGAAGTTACCACAGAGATCAGGATGCATTGTTTCCTCTGTAGGTGCTCCAATTCAGATTTGCCACGTGGTGGCAAATGGGTCAGAAAATCACCTCCCCTTGGTGAATATTCTATTTAAGAATATATCTCCCCCTCCCCTGCCCCCCAAATAAGGTATTTATAAGAGCTGGATGATTAAAAAATAAAACAGGCCCAATCATTTGGGGGTGATTCAGGGTCCATTTAAACAATCGGAGCAAATGAATGAAACTATTGGAGGAATGTATCTTCAGTGGACTCATTTGTGCTTGTCAAAGGCCCCATTTCTAACAGCAACTACCATTTTAGAGCATGAAACAGCAAACATCACCCTAGAGAGAAATTTTCTAGTAAATATTTTGAATTGCCTATTTACAAGAGTCGGAATTCTTTCTTTGAGGTCCAAATGACTATATAGATATAGGATGGGAGAATAGCTACATTCAAGCACAGTGGAAAAAGACCTAGGCTTCTAGTGAACAGGAAATTGAAGATGATTCAGCTTGGTGTGCTATTACAAGACTTAGAAGATGTTTGGACATGCATAGAGAAGCAGCATGGCTCAATGTTAAGAGCACGGGCTTTGGAGTCAGTGGTCATGGGTTCAAATCCTGGCTCTGCCAATTGTCAGCTGTGTGACTATGGGCAAGTCACTTAACTTCTCTGTGCCTCAGTTACCTCATCTGTAAAATGGGGATTGACTGTGAGCCCCCTGTGGGACAACCTGATCACCTTGTAGCCTCCCCAGTGCTTAGAATGGTGCTTTGCACATAGTAAGCGCTTAACAAATGCCATCATTATTATTATTATTAATATTATATTTCTTAGGATATACCATGAAGTCAGGAAATGATATTTGGAATTAGTAAAACCAATGTGTCCAGTAACTGGTCAATTTGTGGTTGGGTTTTGGTATCTATTTTAAGAGGGATTTGGGAAAATTTGGAGAAAAGGGTAAGAGGAGAATGAAATATGAAATGAATAAGGAGATGTAAACTGAATCTGTTATTTTAGTTTAGAGTAAAAGGAACAGCACAGCTATTTTCCAGGGGAGTATCAACCAATGTTCTGCACACAGTGAGTGCTCAATAAATAAGATTGATTGACTGATCGATCTACCAGTACTCTTCCTTGGAGAACAGAGATCAAGAAATAGGGACTGTGTCTGTTATAATGTACTTTCCCAAGCTCTTAGTACAGTGCTCTGCACACAGTTAGCATTCAATAAATATGATTAAGTCATTGACACAATTAACATGTACCTACCCCAGAGTTTAGAAGAGTGTTTGACACATAGTAAGTGCTCAATAAATACCATAACCGTAACAAATGCAGCAAGAATTTCCTGATGGTAAGGGTGATTATCATTGGATAAAACTCAAAAAGGAGGAGATGGAGGCTTCATCCCTGAATTTCCTTAAGAATTAGATAGATTACCATTGGGGGGATTATTAACATATAGCTTTTCCTGGATCGTTGGATGAGGTACTAGGGAGCTTAGGGAGTAATAATAATAATAATAATGGCATTTATTAAGCGCTCACTATGTGCAAACCACTGTTCTAAGCGCTGGTGAAGTTACAAGGTGATCAGGTTGTCCCACGTGGGGCTCACAGTCTTAGTCCCCATTTTACAGATCTTGCGCCAGTATTAACACATAATATAACCATATTAACACATTCCTCAAGCGAGTTGTCCACACCCAACGTCTCAAGGTCCTCTCCTCCAATTCTCTTCTTGACCCCCTCCAATCTGGCTTCCATCCCCTTCACTCCACAGAAGCCACCCTCTCAAGGTCAAAAATGATATCCTTCTTGCCAAATCCAAAGGCTGAAATCCTCTTTGACCGCTTAGCTGCCTTCGACAAGGTCGACCACCACCTTCTCCTGGAAATATTATCCAACCTTGGCTTCACTGACATTGTCCTTTCCTGGTTCTCCTCCTATCGCTACAGCTTCTCATTCTCACTTTATTTCATGAGCTCCTCCGCTGCCTCCCACCCCTAGCTGTGAGAGTCCCTCAATGTTCAGTTCTGAGTCCTCTTCAATTCTCCATCTACACCCATTCCCTTGGAGAACTCATTTGGTTCAATGGCTTCAACTACCACCTCTTTGGGAATTATTAGAAAAGCAGCATAACTTAGTGGATAGCACACGGGCCTGGGAGTCAGAAGGACCTGGGTTTTAATCCCAGATCTGCCACTTGTGTGCTGCATGACCTTGGGCAAGTCACTTTGCTTCTCTGTGCCTCAGTTACCTCATCTATGAAATGGAACAGGACTGTGTCCAACCCAATTTGCTCATATCTACCCCAGCGCTTAGAACAGTGCTTGACATAGTAAACACTTAAGCAAACACCACAATTATTATTATTATTATGATTCCCAAACCTACATCTTTAACCCTGATCTGTCCCTTTCTGCATTCTTTAATTCTGTGAAGGTGCACTTTGCAGAAACAGAAGAGGAAATTATCTTTAGTTTCAGTATGAGAGTTAGGTTAGGAAAATGAGCTTCCTAAACCCAAATGGATAACTATAGGTACCTGTGCCTTTCTGGAGATTTTTTTTTTAAGTTAAAAATAGCATAGAGTAGATGTTCATCCTGGTGCTGGGATGCATTTCTTGCAGTCCCATGAATTAAAGGGATCGAGGGCTGGGTTGATTTCCTTCAAATGCATTCTATTTTGAAATCTTCTTTCACTCTTGCATCATAATAGCTCTAGTTTATTGATCTTTGGGTGAAAGCATACTGACCTCTCGTTTTTAGCTCTGGGAAATAGGGATTTGTATTTGCTAATGTGAAAATTAGTCGTACTGACCTGACAAGCTGGAGGATCTCATACAAATGTGTTTTTAAACACAGTTCTTCAAACATTCAAAAAACCCAAAAAGGCTGTGATTGATAAGGTAAAATGAGAGGTTACTGTGTGAGACAAATTCTTTTAGTTTGGATTTTGAATGATCATCTGGGTCAGTTGGTATCTGATATAACTTTGCCTTTCTGTATCGTACATCCACTTCAAAACATTTTTCTGGGTACATTTTACATAATGCAACAATGAAATCAAACAGAATTGTTTCATTTTCAAAATATTCATCATTCAATGAAATGAAAGTTTAAGCTTTTAGATATCCTGAGTACCATATTCTTTTACTTACCTCCTTACCCTATATTTCTCAAGGAATGCTAATGAGATATACTTGTACAGATTGCCTCAGGCAGGAATCAATATCCTGTGCTGGCAGTAATTAATTTATGGCAAAGTGTACTTGCTGTGGAAAAGAGAATTTGTGAAATCCTCTGTGTGTTTGACAAGCATCTATTTTAAGGAGAGATAAAATGTACCCACTGAGATAAGTACAATCCTGAGGAGATTTTATCTTTGGTCTCCAACAAAAGTAAATAATTGTATCAATAAAATGATCTTTAAAGCTTCTTTCTCATATCCACGATGGAGTTTGCACCTATTGCTTCTTCTACCAAATGCATTTATCATCAATATTACAAATGGCATATTTTCAGAATTGATTAAAATAACCACTAAGTTAAAAAAAAGTTTTCCCCAAAACCAGTTGGGTGCTTGTTATTAAAAAATTCTAGCTCATAATATTCCTTATTTTTTAGGTACATCAAGGATTTTGGGCCAGTAGAATTCCACCTCCTAAAAGACAGCTTCAGGACACTCCTGGCCTATAGAGAAGCAACATAATCTAATAGAAAGAACATGGGCCAAGAAGTCAGGGGATCTGTGTTCTCTCTGTCCTTTGCCTTCTGTGTGTCCTTCAACAAGTCACTGAATGTTTCTGTGCCTCAGTTTCCTGATCTGTAAAATGGGGAAAAAATACAGGTTCTCTTTGCTCTGTGCCTGCTGGGCTAGGGAAAAAAAGCAGCTCCTGCATGTTCTCAGCCCCCTCCATCACCACCGAGAAAAGCACCATGGCAACCATCACCTTCGCTCCAGCCACCGAGGGTCCCCACTCTTGGCATGCTCCCTACCAGCCGGGACGGGGATGAAAGCTGCTGTCAGACTCCTCCATCCCTGCCGACACTTTGAGCCTACTTGTCTACTTGTTTGTGTTGTGTTTTGGTGTTTCATCCCTCCTGGTGTGTCTGTCTCCCATTCCTCTTTCCCACTTAAACTCTTAGATTGCAAGCAGCATGGAAGCTGCATGGAAGCAGCATGGCCTAGTGGATAGAGCACAGGTCTGGGAGTCAGAAGGACTTGGGTTCTAATCCTGGCTCCACCACTTGTCCACTGTGTGACCTTGGGCAAGTCACTTAAATTCTCTGTGCCTCAGTTAACTCATCAGTAAAATGGGGATTAATACTGTGAGCTCCATGTGGGACATGGACTGTGTCCAACCTGATTACTTTGTATCTACCCCAAGGCTTAGAACAGGACTTGGCACATAGTAAGTGCTTAACAAATACCATTAAAAAATATATGTATATATATTAACAAATACCATCATTATTATTATATTATTACTCTTATATTGCTGAGCCCTATGTGGAAAAGGGTCTCTTTCCACTAGACCACACTGCTTCAATCTTTCATATTTATTGAGAACTTACTGTGTGCAGAGCATTGCACCAAGTGCCTGGGAGAGTACAATACAACAATATAATAGGCACATTTCTGGCCTACAACAAGCTTACAGTCTAGAGGGGGCAATAGACATTACTAGAAATGAATAAATTACGGATGTGCACATGAGTGGTGAGGGGTTGGGGCTGCTTCTCTATGCATTCCAGCATAATCTGGTAGATGCTCACCTTTGCAGCAAAGGTTTGTGCCTTTCATAGCCAAAGAAATCCAAACTCCCAAAGAGAAATCCCAAATCCAAAAGAGAAGCAGCACGGCCTAGTAGAGGACCTGGGTTCTAATATCGGCTCCGCCACTTGTATGCTGTGTGACTTTGGACAAGTAACTTCTTTTCTTTGTGCCTCATCTGCCAAATGAGGTTTCAATACCTGTTTTCCCTTCTACTTAGATTCTGAGGTCCATGTGGGACCTGATTATCTACTATCTACCCAAGCACTTAGTACAGCACTTGGCACATATTTAAGGGCTTTCCAAGCACCACAATTATTACTATTAGTTCCCAAATGCTTCCCAGACTCCTCCCCTTAGTTCCCAGTCAATGAAGAAATTCCGCAAGCTGAGAAAATTCCTCCTTTCTTTAGCTGATAGTATGCAAGAACAGGCAGGAATGTTACCTTACCAGAAATTCCTCTTGTAATGATGTAAACAGTACTGATCCTCCACTTTTTGATGATACTATATGGGAAACCAGATCCGTGTGTTGATGCTAGTATAGGGGAACCTTCTTGAGCAGTTCCCAAGATGACTGGATTGTCCACCCTGGATTAATGCAGGCTCAGTGTGGGTATCTTGCTGCTAGTATTCTGTAACTGCTGGGTGGTATGCCCAGTGGCTTCTTGGACCACTGATAATGTACTCTATTTCGATTTCACTAGTTGTAAATAGTTGTATGCTTGTCTTCTCCATTTCAGTGTAAGTTCTTTGTGGGCAGAGAACCAATCAATCAATGGTATTTATTGAATACTTATTTTGTGAAGAGCACTATATTAAGCACTTGAGCGATTGCCATAGAGCTTCAGTAGAGTCCCTGCCTTCAGTGAACTTACATTCTAGTGGGGGAGACAGATATTAAAATAAATTACTAGAAAGGGAAGTACACAAGTATAAGGACATATATATATATAAAAATGCTGTGAGGGTGGGGAGACAGTACATGGATGAGATAGTAGGGAGGGAAAATAGGGTGGACGAATGAGTGAAAACTTATCAGGGAAGGATTCCTGGAGGAGACATGATTTCAGTAGGGCTGTGAGGATGAGCCCAGTGTGGACAGGAACTGTGTCTGACCTGATTATTTTGTATCTACCCCCAGTGCTTACTACAATGCAGGGCACACAGTAAGCACTTAAAAAATACCATTAAAAAAGAAAAGAAAACCAAAAAAAATCACTTCTTTATCCTGTACTTCCCAAACACCTAATACAGTGCATCAGCATCAAGTGGATGGTCAATCAGTACTACTTATTACCGCCACTACTACTTTGTTTCCAAAACACAGCCCACAGTGTAGTTTTTGCAAATGTAGTTTTTGCAAACCAAGCACAAGAGGCTGTATTGGTCTCAATGATGGGTGGCAGGCCCTGGAGGTGGGGGTGGGAGGAGGGGTGTGTGTGCGTGTGTGTGTTTGTGTGTGTGTGTGTGTGTCTGTGTGTGTGTCTGTGTGTCTGTGTGTGTCTGTGTTTGTGTGTGTGTGTCCTGAACCCATCTGTTACTCTCTCTTTCACTGTCCTTTCCAATCTTGCTTCCTAGAATTCCTCTGTCCCATTATGAGTACCTGAAAATATTGTCACTGATTTCACATGAAGCACTCCAACATTAAGGACACTGCACAATATGGACACTACACGAATATGGACACAGACATTTAGTCTTTTGTGTAGCTTTAATTGAAACATGGGTGTATGTAATTCTTGTGTAATGTTGAAATGTAAGAGAAGGCAATGTTTTTCAAAATTCTAACAAAGAGCAAATTGACTGATTGGAGTGTTACCTCTTTCCTCTGCCCACTGTGTCATGAATGGGTGAGTGGACAATCAATCATCTAAGAGAAAAATATAAGTGGTCTGTAAAATCAACTCCTGTATAATCAATTCCTCAATAATTGAGATATAACTGCAAGTACTTATGGAATGACCCTTCCCCTCCCACAGAATGAATCCTTAGCGATATCTTTTGAGTCATTTGTGGAAAGGCCACATACCCTTAGAGTACCCTTCGGCTTCAAGGCTCTCCATCACCTCGCCCCCTCCTACCTCACCTCCCTTCTCTCCTTCTACAGCCCACCCCGCACCCTCCGCTCCTCTGCCTCTAATCTCCTCACCGTGCCTTGTTCTTGCCTGTCCCGCCATCGACCCCCAGCCCACGTCCTCCCCCAGGCCTGGAATGCCCTCCCTCTGCCCATCTGCCAAGCTAGCTCTCTTCCTCCCTTCAAGGCCCTACTGAGAGCTCACTCCTCCAGGAGGCCTTCCCAGACTGAGCCCCTTCCTTCCTCTCCCCCTCGTCCCCCTCTCCATCCCCCATTCTTACCTCCTTCCCTTCCCCACAGCACCTATCTATATGTATATATGTTTGTACATATTTATTACTCTATTTATTTATTTATTTATTTATTTATTTTACTTGTACATATCTATTCTATTGATTTTATTTTGTTAGTATGTTTGGTTTTGTTCTCTGTCTCCCCCTTCTAGACTGTGAGCCCACTGTTGGGTAGGGACTGTCTCTATATGTTGCCAGCTTGTACTTTCCAAGCACTTAGTACAGTGCTCTGCACACAGTAAACACTCAATAAATACAATTGATTGATTGATTGATTGATTGAAAAAGTCTCATCAGGAAGTAACATATAATTTAAACTTCACTTCTGGCCGCTTAGGTGGAATAACTTGAAAAACTAAGGCCCCCATAATTTAAGAAAGAGGACATATTCATTTGTCGGACAGCTCTCACTGTAACCCTCCTCCCCCTCCCCATCCCCCCCGCCTTACCTCCTTCCCCTCCCCACAGAACCTGTATATATGTATATATGTTTGTACGTATCTATTACTCTATTTATTTGTTTATTTTATTTATACGTATTTATTCTAATTATTTTATTTTGTTAATATGTTTTGTTTTGTTCTCTGTCTCCCCCTTCTAGACTGTGAGCCCACTGTTGGGTAGGGACCGTCTCTATATGTTGCCAACTTGTACTTCCCAAGCGCTTAGTACAGTGCTCTGCACACAGTAAGTGCTCAATAAATACGATTGAATGAATCAATCAATCAATTATTGGCTACAGACATCTTGATAACAGTTATAAGAAGCTTGTAGATTATTCACTTTTCCCTACCTTCTCAATTCATGGCTGATTGTGCTGAGTTAAAATGACTTGAAAAAAATTCACCATTCCCACTCATGAGCCTTGAACAAGACCTACAGTTAACTGTGAGTTGCAGCCTTCAAGTTCCCTATCGTGGGCTTTAATTGCTGGTAGAAACCAATCACACTTCTATTCTCTCACTCTTACCTATGGAATATCCATCATGTTATGTCTAGGGTTTCCTCCATTTGATTGTAAACTCAATAAATCAATCAATTGTATTTATTGAGCACTTATTGTTTGCCGAGCACTGTACTAACCACTTGGGAGGGTGCACTATAACAGAGTTGATAGACATATTCCCTGCCCATAACAGGTTTACAGTCTAGAGGACTGTAATATCCTTGAGGATAACGTTTTACTTTTTTTGCATGTTCCCCAAGGCTTAGTAGACATTCATTGAACACAAGAATGATACCACTATTTGTGCTACCTTCTTCACCTGTGGAAAGCTAGATGCTTTATGAAGTTTGAATGCTAAAAAAAAAGTTCATTAACAATCAATGAACATTCAAAACCGGAAATAAGTGAGGTATCTCTCTCAAGGACTTGCCCTTCAATTTTCATGTCATCATAGATAATTTTGTGAGAGTGCTCTGGGTTTGGAAATTCAGTGAATCATCTTCTTTTCCCCTTTTAAGCTCTGACTACATCAGCTAGGGTGAGTGATGAGATTATTAAACTTCTTTTGGCAAGAGCCTCACAAATCCTGCAGCCATTTTAGTGATTCATCAAAGGCCCATAAATTTCCAAGAGAATTGCTAGAGAAATTCAATTTATCTGTAAACAAATTAAAACAGAAATTACCACTTTGGAGGCACCCTACTTTTTTATGTGTGTTGTATGAAGATGTGTTTGAAGTTAGATACTTGTCCTATATGGGTTATTATAGCTACATAAATCTAATGCTTTATCAAAACCAGCCAATCTGATTGGTTGAAAAGCAAGTTTCCATTAAAGGAAGAGTGAGTCAGGTTAAAACCCCAACCTAACCTTCAACTTGAGGCAGAAATAGCGATTTCCACTTACGATCATGCTCTAACTAATCCTTTACAAATTTCAGAAGTAATTTGTTTAGAGTACTGCACTAGCAGGCATTTTATTCCTCCACATCAGCAATAGGTTGCACATCAAGAAGATCTAACTACACTCATGAAGAGGCTATAAAAAGTTTGTTTAAAGGAATTAAAAACACTTTTATAGGCTGTCAGGCAATTTTTAAAAAAATCTTAACTGCATAGAGTGATCAAATTCCCTGGACGTCTCAGGTTAAAAATAACCAACACTTTTTTTTCAATTATAGGAGAGTTTTTGCATCTATTATCTGGATAACTGCTCCAACCCTCCACTTCTTTCTAGCATAGCCCTAGTCTAATTTCCTGCTCTCATTCTGGTCTCCCACTGTGTCTCTAACTATTGCTGCAGCAGCTGGAAGCTAAAATAACAAAGTGTCTTAAACGAATGCTGAGGAGTGAATGTTTCCAAATGAAATTTCAAGTGAAAACGAGAAAAGACCTGAATGGATTCAAGAAAATGCGAGTAAAAACGCGAGAGTAGCAGTACTCTCTATCCTGCATGTTAACGAGGCACTCAGGTGGCTGAAAGTTGGTAGTGACAGCAGCAGGAAAACAGATTCATAATGCACATTCCACCAACAGAGAAAGGCATATATATTCTTATCCCGATACATTAATGCTCCTACCACATTATCTGATTTGTAGTTAAACCGCAGATCCTGCAAAGTGAATTAAGTGGTAAGAAATATAATGTTTCCAATGTTGATTCTAATATCAGCCATCATTTAAAGTGTCCAAATGTGCCATGGAGATGGCTAGGAGATAAAACAGTAACATCCAGGAGCTACTGAGGAGTGATTTGAAGGACTTATAATGTCTGCAGAATGATTTCCCAAGATAACAAAAATATGTTCTAGCCTCATACCATTAGATTCAATAGCTGTAGTGGTTTCTAATATATCTAAAATGTTCAGAAGGTATATAAGCCTTCTGTATGAAAGACAGGGATTTTTGCTTTTCATATATAATTTTGCTGAGTGGCAATTCACATCTTTGTCTCGAGTAATTTAGGGTCTTGAGAAGATAGAATTGAAGATTTTTTTGTAGATTTTGACATATCCGTGTGGATGGCTGCCAATACCTTAAACGTGTCCAAAACTGAATTCCTTATCTTTGCACTCAAACCTTGTCCTGTCCATCTTGCCCATCACTGTAGACAACACCCATACTCTCCCTATTTCACAAGCCCATAACCTTGCCATTGCCCTCGACTCACCTCTCTCATTCTACCCACCTATTCCATCTGTCCCCAAATCCTGTTGGTTATACTTTCACAACATTCCTAAAATTCTCCCTTTCCCCTCCATCCAAACTGCTACTGTGCTGATCCAAGCACTTATCCTATCCAGCCTTGACTACCACATCTGCCTTCTCGCTGACCTCCCATGCTCCTGTCTCTCCCCACTCCAATCCATACTCCACTCTGCTGCACAAATCATTTATCAACAAAAACATTCAATTCATGGCTTCCCACTACTCAAGAACCTCCAATGGCTGCCCATCCCCCTCTGCATCAAACAGAAACTCCTTACTATTGGCTTTACAGCACTCAATCAGCTCAACCCACCCTCAGCTCAACCCACCGTACCTCATCTCACTTTACTAATCTCCTACTGCAGCCCAGCCCACACACTCCACTCCTCCAGTGTCCGGCTTACTCACTTTGCTCCGAGCATGTCTATCTTGCCGCCAACCCCTTTCCCACTTCCATATACACCAGACCACAATTCTTTCCACCTTCAAAGCATTACTCCTTAGAGTCACATCTCCTCCAAGAGACCTTCCCCGATTAAGTCCTCTTTTCCCTTTTGTGTTGTCAAATGCAGTTCAATCTGCCACCTTTGGACACTTGATATTCTCCTTACCCTCAACCCCACAGCACTTCATAAATTCATTCAATTGTATTTATTAAGCACTTTCTGTGTGCAGAGTACTGCACAAAGCACTTGGAAGAGTACAGTAAACAATAAATAACAATAAACAGACAATTTACCTGCC
Source organism: Tachyglossus aculeatus (assembly GCF_015852505.1). NCBI lineage: Eukaryota > Metazoa > Chordata > Mammalia > Monotremata > Tachyglossidae > Tachyglossus > Tachyglossus aculeatus. The sequence goes on along the minus strand of NC_052101.1, from coordinate 98,644,619 downwards.
CACAACGAGCTTATTAAGCTCATTATGGACTGTAAACTCATTATGGACAGGCATGGTGTCTGCTAATTCCATTGTACTCTGCCAAGTGCTTAGTACAGTGCTCTGCACATAGTAAGCACTCAATTACTGCAATTGATTGAGGATCACGAGAAGGCTTTACAATGGTCCTTACATTAACTTTAGCTATATCTAAAGAGCGGTTTTCAACCAATGAGGCTGTCCCACTGGTGATACAGCACTACCCTTCAACCTAGGTCCCTAGGTAAGCCCTTGAAATGCTTGTCTTACTGATGGAATAAGAATATTCTATTTGCTTATCTCCTTGTGGGCAGGGAACATGTCTACCAACTCTGTTACACTATACTCTCCCAAGTGCTTAATACAGTGGTTAATCTGGCGAGTTCCCTAAATGTTAAACTTCATAGATCCAGTCAGTCTAGATTTATATTAGCTGATGGAATGTACAAATTTTGCCAATTAAATGTAAATTTGTGTAAAAATGTCTAAGCAAACAAAAAAGATTCTCCCACCAAAATTTTACCTGCCACCCCCATACTCCACTTCAAGAAAGAAAAGAAAATAGAATGAGCAGTCATTACTTACTCTCTCACCGATAGATTTTCCCCCATTTAAATATGGAAAATTCAGGAAACTGGTTGTTCCATGTGTCTGCTGACCTGAAGAAGCTGAGCTTGTCTCTTAAATATTGAAAATTGCAACCAGCCCATTCGGTCAAACTGCACAAAGTGGAGTAATAAGGGAAAATCCTGTATCAGTAGGTAGCTGGAAGCCCTACTTGTTGCTTGCCATTGACTATTTCAGCTCAAGAAAATTTTGGTTGTTGTGAGGTGGCCTACTTTCAACAAGGTTGACTCTTGTCTTTTTATATTTTTAGGGGAGCTAGTCCAACCCAATGGAAAAACCATGGGTCTGGGAGTCAGGAGATCTGAGTTCTAATCCCTGCTCCCCACTTGCTTGTTTTATGACCTTGGGCAAGTCATTTGGTGCCTCAGTGCCTCACTTTTCTTATCTGTAAAATGGGGCTAAGATAACTGTTTTCCTTCCTTCTTGTACTGTGAGTTTCATCTAGGGGAGTTGATTATGCCTGATCTGATTAAATACCCTTGTGGGCAGAGATCTTATCTACTGACTCCAATGTATTATACTTTCCTAAATGCTTAATATAGTGCTCTCCATACAGTAAGCACTCAATAAATACAATTGATTGACGCAGTGCTTAGCACATCTTGGCACATAGTAAGCTCTTAACAAATACCATCATCATTATTATTATTATTTGTTTCTTTAGCCTCTCTTTCCTCTTCCTTCCTTCCTTTCTTGTTTTCCTATATTAACATTTTCTAGAATCTAGTCAGTGCTATTACACTTAAGTCTAACTGCATATGGTGATAATTGGAATGCAGGAGCTTATGATGGAATTCTGTCAAAAATAGATGAAATAGAACTGAGATGAAGTAAATACATCATAATATCTTGAATCTTTACAACATTTCTATTTTTCCAAAGTGTTTTCCTTCAATAATCTTATCAATCATATTTATTGAGTACTTTGTACAGAGCACTGTGCTGGACACTTGAGAGGTATATTAGCAATAGTAGACACTCTAGTGAGGGAGACAGATGCTAAAATAAGTTACAGGTAGGTAGAATCAAATGAGTTCAAAGATCTGTACAGGAGTGTAGAATGGGGAAGGAGGAGGGTGAATGTCTAAGTGCTGAGGACTCAAGTGAATAGGTAATGTAGAAATGTTGAAGTGACAGTAGAGGGTGAAAATAAGGTGGGGAGATGAGAGATTAATCGGGGAACGTCTTCTGAAGAAGATGTGCTTTTAGAAGGGCTTTGAAGATGGAGAGTGCAGTGGTAGGCAGGCAGGAAGGAGAGAGCGAAGCACAGTGAGTAGGTTGGTGTTAGAGTGAAATGTGCAGGCTGCATTGTAGTGGGAGCAGAGTGAGATAAATAGTGGGGAGATTGCTGAGTGAGTGGCTTAAAGACAGTTGTCAGGAGTTTCTGCTGGATGTGGAGAGGAATGGGAGAAGCAGCATGGCTCAGTGGAAAGAGCATGGGCTTTGGAGTCAGAGGTCAGGGGTTCAAGTCCTGGCTCCACCAATTGTTAGCTGTGTGACTTTGGGCAAGTCACTTAACTTCTCTGTGCCTCAGTTACCTCATCTGTAAAATAGGTATTAAGACTGTGAGCCCCCAGTAGGACAACCTGATCACCTTGTAACCTCCCCAGCGCTTAGAACAGTGCTTTGCATATAGTAAGCACTTAATAAATGCCATCATGATAATAATAATAATAATGGCATTTATTAAGCACTTACTATGTTCAAAGTACTGTTCTAGGCACTGGGGTAGATACAAGGTAATCAAGTTGTCCCATGTGGGGCTCACAGACTTAATCTCCATTTTCCAGATGAGGAAACTGAGGCCCAGAGAAGTGAAGTGACTTGCCCAAAGTCACATAGCTGACAAGTGGTGGAGCCGAGATTTGAACCCATGACCTTTGACTCCAAAGCCCGGGCTCTTTCCACTGAGCCATGCTGCTTCTCTGATTATTATTATAATGGGTAGCCATAGGAAATTTTTGAGGAGTAGGGAGGCATGTGCAAAATAATGTATCAGAAAAATGAACCAGACAGCACAGTGAAGTAGGACTGGGAAGGGAGAGATTAGAGACAGGGAGGTCAGTGAGGAGGCTGATTCAATAGTTGAGGTGGGATATGACAAGTGCTTGAATCATCGTGGTGGCAGTCTGGAAAGAGAGGAAGGAGAGAATTCTGGAGCTGTTGTGTACAAATCACTGATAGGATTTGGCGACCAAGTATGCAGCTGGAAAGAGAGAGATAAATCAATGATAATGCCAAGTTCATAGACTTGTGAGATGGGGATGATAGCCCGTTCTTGGGTAGGGACCATCTCTATATGTTGCCTTCTTGTACTTCCCAAGCACTTAGTACAGTGCTCTCTCTGCATGCAGTAAACACTCAATAAATATGATGGAATGAATGGATGAATGAATGAATGATAGTGATGTTGTCCACAGTGACAGGAAAGTCAATGAGGGGGGAGGATTTGGGAGGGAAGATTATTTTATCCGTACGCCACTCTTGTATTGTAGAGGCAAGTATTATTATCCATATTTGAAAAAAACAAAACTGAGTCACAGAGAGTTTAAGAGTTTTGCTTGAAGTCAGAGCAGTCCCATGGGAGATCTGAGTTTTGAACCCAAGTCTCGGTATCCAAGGCCATGCTTTTTCCACTGGGCCACACTATCATCTAATACGTTGTTCCTACTGAACAGTGAAAACTGTTCTGGTTTGCTTTAAACCATCAGTAATATACTGGGAGTTAGGAGAGTGGCAGGTAGGTAATTAAAAAAGCAGGAGAGATGGAAAATTATGAAAAAAAATAAAGGTCTCAAATTTCAGAAGAAGAAAAACAGTTCCACATGCTGGGAACAAGTAGATAGATTGGATGAAAAGAGCAAAGCAAGCAAGTAAATGAAACCAGATGCACAGAAATATGATTCAGTTTAGTATGATGAGTCTATTAAAGTCATTAGCAATTGGCCACTTTAAAAAAATGACTTTCCTGTAATTCTCGGAGACACGAGCCTTCTTCCTAGCCTATGGCATTGACTTAATTATGAAAAATAGTAGACTAATTAGAAGAATCCCTAATTAATATTTCTCTCTTGCAAAAACCACCATACTAATAATTGTATAATGAGCTCTTTCAAGCTGGAGAATAGGTATAACAGGCTACAAGTAATGGCAGTGTAATCTTCTCTCCTTCCTCCCCCCACCAATACTGTCCCGCTAATGAACCTCTACCTTATCCTGGAGTAATTATCATTGTCACTGCAATTAAGTTGAATTGTCTTTTAGAGTAAAATGCATTTTGAATGATGACTACAGCAATTGTGAATGTATGTATGTATAATCGAATAACTGATCACATCTAGCACACCAATGACTCAAGTGAGCACATCATGATAAAGCACCAGGTGGCTACCACTGTCACAGGGCCCTGGCTGGTCTCAGGAGGCAAGACACATTGCCTCCCTCACCTCCCACCATTTCTAATGCCACTTCAATATGAACACCAATGAGTAAAAGTTTGCATTACTGCATGGCGCACTGAATCCATAACTAGTGAGGAATGGAGACTCTAGAAGTAAATAGCTCTTGTCAGAACTCACTTTATGAGTTTGTTTAAGCTTACTAAGCTTGGTGTTTTTTTAAGCTTGCCTAGCAGACAGGTTTCTGAAGCTTTCACACAGCTCAAGTATTAATGTTTAACACTCCTCCCCTGGGCTGGGTAATGATTCCAGCATAGCAATCTCTCTTTGTTACCTACTGACACTCCCAAATTACCTAACGGCAAATAGCTAGCATCCATTTTTCAGCTGACATTTGAATCTGTATTCATAGTAATGATTTTCATCTATCAACTATCAGCTATTGATTACAACTGTCTCTGTCTGCAGGTGTAACTTAGTTCAAGTTGCAAACAACTGAGTTTCTCCTCCACTTGGTTTAGATCAGTCCAGCTTGGAACTCAGCATCATCCCATACCACTAAATGAGGTGACCAGAAACACAATTAATAAAATCAATCAGAATGTGCATTACTCTTTGATGAGCTAAGGTTAAAACAGCTTTAGGAATGTGGGGTTTTGTGAAGAAGGAACTTTAAAAAAAATCCATCTGTGCTACTGAAGTAGCACAGGTGCCATTTTGGACACATCAGTGCTTAGAACAGTGCTTGGAACATACTAAGTGCTTAACAAATACCATCATTATTATTATTATATTATTGAGGCCTGAAATCCCAGTTTACTTAAAATGCACAGCTTTGGTGCAGGTGAAAGATCTATTAAATATTTCACACTGATCTTCTACCTCTCACCCTACTTCTGAATTCATTCATTCAATCGTATTTACTGAGCACTTACTGTGTGCAGAGCACTGTACTAAGCACTTGAGAAGTACAAGTTGGCAACATATAGAGACGGTCCCTACCCAACAGTGGGCTCACAGTCTAGAAGGGGGAGACAGACAACAAAACAAAACATATTAACAAAATAAAATAAATATAATAGTAAATATGTACAAGTAAAATAGAGTAATAAATATGTACAAACATATATACAGGTGGTAAATATGTACAAGTAAAATTAATAGAGTAATAAATATGTACAAACATATGTACAGGTGCTGTGGGGAGGGGAAGGAGGTAGGGTGGGGGGATGGGGAGGGGGAGGGGAAGGAGGGGGTTCAGTCTGGGAAGGCCTCCTGGAGGAGGTGAGCTCTCTGTAGGGCTTTGAAGGGAGGAAGAGAGCTAGCTTGGTGGATGTGCAGAGGGAGGGCATTCCAGGCCAGGGGGAGGACGTGGGCTGGGGGTCAATTGTGGGACAGGTGAGAACGAGGCACATTGAGGAGGTAAGCAGCAGAGGAAGGGAGGGTGCGGGCTGGGCTGTAGAAGGAAAGAAGTGAGGTGAGGTAAGAGGGGGAGAGGTGATGGAGAGTCTTGAAGCCGAGAGTGAGGAGTTTTTCCCTGATGCGTAGGTTGATTGGTAGCCACTGGAGATTTTTGAGGAGGGGAATAACACTCCCAGAGCATTTCTGCACAAAGATGATCCGGGCAGCAGCGTGAAGTATAGATTGAAGTGGGGAAAGACAGGAGGATGGGAGATCAGAGAGGAGGCTGATGCAGTAATCCAGTCGGGATAGGATGAGAGATTGAACCATCAGGGTAGCAGTTTAGATGGAGAGGAAAGGGCGGATCTTGGCAATGTTGCCGAGGTGAGACCAGCAGGTTTTGGTGACGGCTTGGATGTGAGGGGTGTACGAGAGAGCGGAGTCGAGGATGACACCAAGGTTGCAGGCTTGTGAGATGGGAAGGATGGTAGTGCCGTCAACAGTGATGGGAAAGTCAGGGAGAGGGCAGGGTTTGGGAGGGAAGACAAGGAGTTCAGTTTTGGACATGTTGAGTTTTAGGTGGCAGGCAGACATCCAGATGGAGATGTCCTGAAGGCAGGAGGAGATGCGAGCCTGGAGAGAGGGGGAGAGAGCAGGGGCAGAGATGTAGAGCTGGGTGTCATCAGTGTAGAGATGATAGTAGAAATAGATGATAGAGATGATGAGTTGATAGAGATGATAGATGATAGCCAGATGCAAAGGGAAAAAATAGGTAGCCGTTAGAAATTTTAGGGTATTGAACAGATATATTCTGGGTGATATTTCAGAAGATGCTTAGGGAAGCAGTGTAGCCTAGTGGAGAAAACACAGGCCTGGAAGTCAGGACCTGGGTTCTAATCCTGCCTCCACCACTTGCTAGTTGTGTGACTTTGGGCAAGTCACTTGACTTTTCTGTGCCTCAGTTTCTTCAACTGTAAAATGAGGATTTGGGATCTGCTCTCCTTCCTTCTTAGGCTGTAAGCCCCAGGTGGGATAGGGACTCTGACCTGATTAACTTGTCTCTACCCCAGGGCTTAGAAAAGTGCTTGACACATTGTAAGTGCTATACAAATACCATAAATTTGTAAAAAAAAAAGATGAACTCTGAAAAAGATTGTGGAGTCTCCAACCTGGGAGATATTTAAGATGACTTTAGACAAACATCTGCATGATTCAGTTATTCACCTGCCTGGAGACAGAGATTTTAGGCCAAATCACTTCTCAGAATCTCTTCTGGCTCTAGAACTCTATAATTTCACCTTCATTTTGCTATCTGAGTTATCATTCAGGGAAAGAAGGATTGCAAAATGTGTGCCCTGGTTAGTTTTTGTATTTATGGACAAGCAAAACAGTGGACTTAATATGAGTACAGGATGATTCAATATAATTAACTTGCCTTGGGGCTTCTGAGAGGTTCTGTGATTTGTCTTCCCAAAATTTCATTATGGTGAAAATACACTGTTTAAAAATGAGGATTTTGTTTAGTGAGGTCACAATGGTGAGAATCCCTAAGGCTAATTTTGCAGAATTGCTCTAATTTTCTCCTCTCTCTGTCTACCAATGGGACCCCCCTTCATGTCCTCTGGGCAATTGTGTATAACCGAGGGTCTCTGTGTGCTTTTAGACACAAATTCCCTTTTTACACAGTGCCCACGGTACAATGGAAGCCAAGGAGCTGAAATCAGCCTAGAGTAGAAAGAGAGTCTGTATTCCCCCTAAGTGGCATCTGTCAGATAAATAAGTCTCCACCCCCCAGGCTAAGAATAATGGCAAAATGAGGTCTGATTTGTGGCTACATTTTGATATAAAGGGAACCCTTCCTTTGGAGAAAACCAGATTGGATGCGCCCCACTACCACGACCGAAAGATTTCTTACAAAAGTTAAATGTTCCAATTACCCTGTATGGGTCACTGCCAAAGCCCTGAAAAGAGAGGACTTCTATGGAGTGCTACAATAGGACAGCTATTCACATCTTGCTCTTTCTGTCATCTTTAAAGAAAGGACTGAATAGATTTTTCAATCTGGAAGTGCCTAAATTATATCGATGCTACTTTACTGAACCTTCAGTTCCCATAAATCTGTTCTTTCAATGTGTGAGCCCTCTTTTCAATCTCTTAGTAGTGCACTACCCTGTAGAGATGGCACCACTGGTTCTACCCAATGAAATGGTGCAAAGTTAAAAGAAGACACAACTCTATAACTTTATAATTCATAGAATTCAGCTTCTTAGTAAAATATTCTCATTTGCCCACTTCATGTTCTGGGGCACTGTACGCATCTCAAAAGTGGGTTTCAGATGTTGTGACCTTCAAGGAAAGTTGGAGAAAGAATATAAACACCTTTTTCAACTATCATATCTGCATTTCTCCTCATCCCATTTAGTCTATTCCCATTATTTGAATTCTTTCCCATCAGATTTTTCTTGTTTTCATTTACTTCAACAGGTATAACCTTGCTATAACCAGTATGACATTCAATAAGAACTTATTTTAGCAGAGAAAACACAATGACACTATTGCAGATGAATGGCTATGAGATTATTGTTGGCCAAATATATTTTAGGATGCGGTGAGCTTTGGCAGTAAAAGGTTTCATCTGGGTTGACTTTCAAAACCCTTTTGTTGCTTGACTTTAAATATCTCTATGATGTGATGGTTGTTTAGAAGGCAATGGGTCTTCTCCCTTGATTAGGTGCTGTTTTGAAACCTCTAGTGATGTTTCTCAAAAGCACTGGGTGGGGACCAAGTGTGGGACTCAAAATAGTACCGTGGCCCTACAACCTGCAACAACCATGTGTCGAGATGCCTCCTGCTGTATTCATTCATTCATTCATTTGATCATATTTTTGAGCACTTACTGCATGCACAGCACTGTACTAAGTGCTTGGGAGACTACGATATAACAATGAACAGACGCATACTTCACGTCGCTGCCCGGATTGTCTTTGTCCAGAAACGCTCTGGGCATGTTACTCCACTCCTCAAAAATCTCCAGTGGCTACCAATCAACCTACACATCAGGCAAAAACTCCTCACCCTTGGCTTCAAGGCTCTCCATCACCTCGCCCCCTCCTACCTCAACTCCCTTCTCTCCTTCTACAGCCCAGCCTGCACCCTCCGCTCCTCTGCCGCTAATCTCCTCACCGTGCCTCGTTCTCGCCTGTCCCATCGTCACCCCCCGGCCCACATCATCCCCCTGGCCTGGAATGCCCTCCCTCCGCACACCCGCAAAGCTAGCTTTCTTCCTCCCTTCAAAGCCCTACTGAGAGCTCACCTCCTCCAGGAGGCCTTCCCAGTCTGAGCCCCCTCCTTCCTCTCCCCCTCATCCCCATCCCCATCCCCCCCGCCATACCTCCTTCCCCTCCCCACAGCACCTGCATATATATGTGTATATGTTTGTACGTATTTATTACTCTATTTTATTTGTACATGTTTATTCTATTTATTTTATTTTGTTAATATGCTTTGTTTTGTTCTCTGTCTCCCCTTTCTAGACTGTGAGCCCACTGTTGGGTAGGGACCATCTCTATATGTTGCCAACTTGTACTTCCCAAGCGCTTAGTACAGTGCTCTGCACACAGTAAGCGCTCAATAAATATGATTGAATAAATGAATGAATGAATTCCCTGCCCACAATCAGCTTACAGTCTGTACCACTTCTCCTCTGCTCCATCTGTGCCTGGTATCAAATAGAATCAGATGTGAGGCTGAGTGAGAAGATCAAAGGTGACACAGCATCAATGTGACCTCCACTCTGAGCCTAAGGAGATGGCACCTCATTCTGGCGCTGGACAGGGGGCATGTCCCCCTCCCCAGGGCCTATCCCATTCTCAGAGTACTTAAAAGGTTGGCAACATTGGGCACAGGAACTATATCGTTTGCTCCTGTTCCAATACCAGACGACAAACCAATTCTGGAGCCTTCTGCTGAGGTGAAACAAAACCCCCGTGTCAGCTGAGGATATGGAAGCACTGGGGAGGAAGATATTTTGATATAAAAAAATGGTTCATTAGGGATCAAGGGAAAGCCTGAGACTTTTCAATTCTGAATTTTTCTCTTGACACCTAAAATGATGCCTTTAATTTAGCAAATTTTCAGTATAGAATAATAATAATAATAAGAATATTAGTATTTGTTAAACACCATGTGCCAAGTACTGTACTAAGTGCTGGAGTGGATAAAGGATAATCAGCTCAGACAGAGTCCCTGTCCTCCAAGGGGCTCACAGTCTAAGAGAAAGAAGGGAGAACAGGTAACTTGTTCTTATTTTTACAGATGTGGGTATTTTCCTTCACCTTTAGGGGAGCGAGCAGATACACAACCACACTGGAGCATCTTTTATACAAGTTGGGTGACAAGAAGAGATGCAGAGGACCTCCCTCTTCAACTCCATCTCCTTTCCCCCCTTGCTAAAATGAAAATGTCTCCTGCTTTTATGGTACATGATAACAATATGCCTATGTGTTCTCTGGCCCATGAGCTGGAAAGAGGCTGGATGCAAGGAGCATAGCTGCCAAGGCCGATCTTCCTGTGCCCTCACCAACTCCCCTCTGCTCTGACATAAGTCATGGACCCAAGCCTTTCCCTAGCAGCTCCCTCCTCCCCACTTAGCTCCTCATTTTCCTAAAGCCTAGCAGGAATAGATCCTGTTAGGTATAAGCTTGATTATCCTGGAGAATATGGGAGGGGCAATAAGTGCACCTTTTCTCTCCCCTCCTGTTCTTTGGAAGACATATTGTTAGAACTTCCCTGGGCTTGCAGAGTTGCATTATGCTAATAGGGAATAAGAAAGAGAAAGCAGAGAAAATAAAACTTATTTTTCATTATTATCATTATTATTATATTTGTTGGACTTACTAGGTGTCATGCACTGTTCTAAGCACTGGGGAAGATTCATATTAATCAGGTCAGATACAGTCCTTGTCCCATGTGGGACTCTCAGTCTAAGTAGGGGAGAGAACAGGAATTGAATCCCCATTTTGCAGATGGGGAAACTGAGGCACAGTGAGGTCACTTGCCCAAGGTCACACAGCAGGCAAGTGGCATAGCGATGATTAGAACCCAGGTCATCTGACTCCCAGGTCTGTGTTCTTTGCACTAGGACATGCTGATTCTCAAGGGGGCTACACTCTAATGGGAAAATCGAGCTGACACAAATTGCCAAAGATATAATAGGCAAAGGAATAGTAATGGCCTCTAGGCCACACTACTCCTCACAACCACATGAAAATATCTAACAAATAGCCTTAAAAGTACCTTCTTTAAACCATAACATGCCTATATCTCACACTCATGTGTCCCCTCTTTTTATTCATTCCCTCCAATAAAAATTTCTTTACCTCCCTGCAAAATTCCTCCAAGAACATGGGAGATTCACATGGCCATCTGGTTACAATGGACACTGGCCAAAACTTCACTAATTGCATAAGTATTTTGGCTTGCCTTTTTAATATGTTGGCATTCTTAATTTGTGCATGCCACATGATGTTTTTTAAGTTACTGCTGTTTGAGACTGAACCCCAGCCAGAAGTATAGCCGCTTATTTGGTTGGAGGCACTGCCATATATAAGTAAAGGTAGAGGGTGACAGTTGATATTTGTAGGGACCAACTGAGACAATTGGGCACAGTTGCTTTTCCACCGTGTGGGTTTAGCTACAGCTAACAAGATCATGGTTCCTCATCATCATCATCATCATCAATCGTATTTATTGAGCGCTTACTATGTGCAGAGCACTGTACTAAGCGCTTGGGAAATACAAATTGGCAACACATAGAGACAGTCCCTACCCAACAGTGTAGGGACTGTCTCTATGTGTTGCCAATTCCTCCATTAAGGACAGACTGAGAGTCTAACATATTCAGCTACTGAGTAGTAGTGCCCTCAGTATAGGATCAGACCACCAAGGAGATATTTAAGGATTTTCCCAGGGAGGGGAAAGAGCCTCAACCTCAACCCAAATCCCTCATCCTCAGACCATCTCTTAGGACATCACCAGATCAAAGAAGTCCTGCCCTCTGGAAGTTTCTCCCCTAGAAGTCCTCTCCTTGAAAGTCCATCAAACTTCCTGACTTTATGGGGATTTTTTTCAGAGGTTTGGCAAAGGGAATCCAACTTGGTTTTGATGAATATCTCTTCAAACAGTTTGTAGTTTGTTAAGGGGCAGCTATAAGACCCCAACATGTCTCTGAAAAGCAGCCACATTCTCCTGAAAATTCCCAACAAGCTCATACCTATATCCTTCTGTTGTGTTTCTTAATAGAAAAAAGAAAAAGAAAAATCATTCATGCTTCCCAGTTGTTGACCATCCGCACTTCCATCCTCCAGAGGCTCTTCTATTCTCCGTGAAAGCTTTGGAGCAAGGTTAAATGTGTTGTCATCTCCAGAAATGATGAGTGTTGAGTGTTGGATTGCAAAACAACCTAATATTAGATTTGTTTACAAACGAGTAACTTAGTTTAACACGCCAGTGCTCTCAGTCTTTGACTTGAAAATATGCCTAATCTGACATTGGCAGCAGGGGACCTAGAGTCTCTCCAAGAAGCACTGAAGTGAAAATGAGCATATATTAATGAAAATTAGCCTCACCGTTTTGCATTAAATCATCTTTCCAGGGTTGGGCCTCCTGGGATATTGTGTGATCTCATAAATTCAAACCCTTTGATCAAGTTGAAATTCCCAGTGGGGAAAGATGAGCACACATTTCAGCAAGAGATGAAAACAGAGCTGAAGTGGACGTATTTAGAATTCAAGAAAAGTGATTTTATAATCTGTCTTTTCAAAACAACTCATGGTCTTATTGCCTAGTACAAGCAAAACAGAATTTAGCTGTCTAGGCTGTTTGCGTCAGAGAGAGAATAGAAGACATCTGAGCAAAGCAATAAGGAACGTCCAAGAGATTGCAGGAGGAAAATTTGGTTTGGTAAAATCAGCTAATATGAAAGTGGGTCTGATATTTTTTATTCTTCCTGAAAATGGTGGAGAAGCAGGCCAGCATAGCAGCATGTAAGGACCTTCTGGAAAGCTCTCCCCTTTCCCTGAAAACATTAGTAGAACACTCAATCAATGAATATTTATACTGAGCATTTACTGTGCGCAGAGCACTGTACAGAGTGTTGGGAAAGTATAGTACAATAGTGTTGAAAGACACGATCCCTGTGCAAAAGGAGCTTATAGTCTAGGAGTGGAACAGCAGTGTCATGGGAATAGTTCCCTCTCTCTCTTTCTCTCTCTCCCCCTCTCCAACTAGGGTAGACTATCCATGTTTCTGCTATTTAAAACCAGGCTGGAACAAAGATAAGCAGGCTAGAGTGGGGCCCACAAGGCTAATACTCTTCCCTCAACTACCATATGATTTTGTTTACAAAAATACAAAAGAAAAAGCTCTAGATTTATCAACTGGCTTCTAACCCTGGATATGACAGTAGGACTGATGGAGAGATATTTGAACAAATGTCTCAATTATTTTAGTCTCAGAGACAGAGCTGGGGGTTTCTGAAGAGCTGCTTGGTATTGGCAGAGGCAGGTTGGTTCTTTAAAAACCCTTGCCAAATTATTAGTATTTCCTGAGCATTTGCAGCTTGCAAACCTCTGTAATACCTTAGAAGCAAAAGATGTGCCCGCTGACCTTAAGGAGATTACATTCTAATGGGAGAGTCAAACTTACACAAATTGCCAAAGATGTAATAGGCCAAGGAGTAACAACGGATGAACTTGGTGAAAAGATAGGATGATATATGAAATAATAACAAATGAAGATGGTCAGATAAATGCAAAGGTGAACAGACTTATGGGGCTGAACCAGGGGATGCTTCTGGGAGAAGGTAGTTTTTCAGGAGGGATTTGAAAGTAGGGAGAGATGTAGCTTGATGGATTTCCTGGAGGTAGGAGCTCTTCATGGGGAAACATATGTTAGCAACAAGTTAGAAAAAGGAGAGTCACAAGAAAGGCACAGTTAAGAGGTTTGGGAGGAGTGAGGAGTGCAAGCTGGGGTGTAACAGGGAAAAAGAACAAAATGGTAGGAGAGAGACAGAGGTGGAAAAGTTTAAAGTTGGTGTTAGGGAGTTTTTGTTACAGAGAAGAAATGAAGCATCCATTGGAGGTTTTTGAGGAGTGAAGTGATAACGTTCCAGATTTCAAAGAAAACAATAATAATGATGATGGTATTTATTAAGCGCTTACTATGTGCAAAGCACTGTTCTAAGCACTGGGGAGGTTACAAGGTAATCAGGTTGTCCCACAGGGAGCTCACAGTCTTCATCCCCATTTTACAGATGTGGTAACCGAGGCCTAGAGAAGTTCAGTGATACTTGCCCAAAGTCACACAATTGACAAGTGGCAGAATCGGGATTTGAACCCATGACCTCTGACTCCAAAGCCCAGGCTCTTTTCACTGAGCCACGCTGCCTCTCTAATATTTCAGTGCTTAGCATAGATGTTTTACCTCCTGCTGTGAACTGTTGACATTTATTCATCACCTCCTGTATGGATTTTTTTCTTTTTGGGGGTTGGTGCAGGGAGAGGAGAAGACATTGGTATCATCTTCCCCATTTATGAGCAAGGTAGAATTTGATTCCCTCCCAGCCCCACAGCACTTATGTACATATCTGTAATCTATTTAGATTAATGTCTGTCTTCCCTTCTAGACTGTAAGATTGCCTCAGGCAGGGAATGTATCTGTTTATTGTTATATTGTACTCTCCCAAGCACTTAGTACAGTGCTCTGCACACAGTAAGTACTCAATAAATTTGACTGACTGAATGAATGAATGAATTCCTTCAGAAAAAAAAAATCCTTGATCCAACACTTACTGGAGCACCATAGAAAGCCCGTTTCCTTTTCCTGTGAAGCTACTAGATTATGAATACAGTATTTATTTTAAAGCGAGAAGAATTCTAAAGAGAGCTTGATTCTCACTGACAGATTAACTTGGTCCTCATGGTGTGACTACTTTATGTTTTTCCATTAAGCTATTAAGAGGTCCTTTGACTCAAAAGGTTAACCTGAGAAGAGCAGAAGCCATAAAGAATGAAATATACCACAAAAATGGGACATCTACCTTAAATGTCATCCCTTGCCTTGCCTATTAGCCCCCAAAGTGACTGTAATTAAATACTCTTTAGTACACCAGCGCTCCAGAATGCCCTGGATTCATGAAACATTTTAATTGGTGATAATTTATACTGCAGGTGACAATGGGGCCATGTTATTATTACATTCAGTTTCTCCACTGTTGCTAAATCAATTTTGTGTTTAGGAATTTTGCCCCAACAAATATATGCCTTAGTTATAGCTAGAGTACAGTCTGGATTTAAGGAGGGTGGAAAGGAAAAAAAGTCAGATAATACAACCACCTGCTGTACACTGAAAAGCCAAGCAGACTGACAAAATTAAACAAAGTGAGGGGAATTGCTTATGGTATCAAGTGCTTTGTCATGCTAACAGAATCAGGATAGTAAACTTTTTTGTTTTTCTGAATACCCCAGGCTTCTTGTATCTAGAACCTTTCAATCAATCTGTTTTTCTTTCTAATAAGATACAGTTGTTGCAAGGATCTTAGCCTTCCAGGTCTGTTGCTTTATGGGCCCATACCCTAGAATAGAAAATCTTGGGTTCAAAGAACTATCACCAGTGATACTAGTTTTGTACCGGAGGAGGCACACAGCAGATTGGGTAGCAGTTCAGGAGCAGCTGTATGTAGTGGGGGATTTTGCAAAATGAAATCTGCTTCCACTATAACCATAACTTGTCCAGAGTCATCAACTGACTCCCATCTTCCCATTATCCTTCATTCTTCCCTTTCCCATCCCTTCTGGTGTCCAGTGCATTCAGAATGCCCAAGGGTGGGAGAGTAGAATGCAATCTGCCTCGGAATGTCTAGAAACGGTAAGGCTGATTGTGATGATGGGATATCTCTTCATTTTTCCAATGAATCTTTCACTGCAGGCATAATAAGCAGACAAGTTAACAGATGGAAGAAGCAACCAGAAAATAATAATGGATGCACAGTGCCCTAGCAGCATTATAGTATTGATTGATAATTATAATATTTGTTAAGTACTTACTGTGTATCTCCCATTGTGCCAAGTGCTGGAGGAGATATAAGATAATTAGGGCAGACACAGTCCTTGTCTCACATAGGGCTCACATTCTAAGGGGGAGGGAGAACAGGTATCAACATATTTATTCTACTTATTTTATTTTGTTAATATGTTTTGTTTTGTTGTCTGCCTCCCCCTTCTAGTCTGTGAGCCCGCTGTTGGGTAGGGACCGTCTCTATATGTTGCCAACTTGTACTTCCCAAGCACTTAGTACAGTGCTCTGCACACAGTAAGCACTCAATAAATATGATTGAATGAATGAATGAATGAATGAATGAATTTTACAGATGAGAAAACTGAGGCCCAGAGGAGCAAAGCGACTTGCCCAAGGTCACACAGCAGAAGAGTGACTGAGGCAGAATTCCAACTCAGATGTGCTGTGCTCTTTCCACTGGGCCATGTGTCACCTTTCCACTCATTAGTGATGATGACTGATATATGTTAGAGCAATCTCAAAAACCTAAGATGCTCAGAACTGGAACGTTACTGAATATTGAATTTTTCTGGATTTCTAATTAATGCATTTTTCTGAAAAGAAGAAAAAAAACTGGCAGGTGAGGTAGTGGATAAATGACCAAGAAATGCCACCCTGGACTGAGACATAGACAATGACATAAACATCAACTCCATGGAAACTGGGGTAGAAGCAGAGCTAAAGGCTTTATCCTATACCTATCCCCTCTCCCCAACCCTTGGAATCAGGAAGGGACTAATGGAAGAGCTCTTTATGGGCAGTGTTTATTCCAGCCTTGCCAGGCTCTGAGTGGGCCACAGACTCTCTCACCACTAGGGTCTTGTGCAAGTGGACTACCCACCTCATCCTGACCCACTCTGACAACTGGAGGATCCTCTGAGCACCTGGACAGGGGATGGAGCTCCAATTTATAGTCCACAGGGTCACACTTCCTTATGGCTTCTGGCTCTCTCCCTGCTGCTACACAAGCAGAGCCGGAGCCAGAGCCTGAGATCCGGGAACTGTTGCCAGAGGATTCCCCAGAGGCCTGGAGGCATGAGGGGGGAAGTATGCAGCCAGCTGTTCTTCACGAGCTCCCAGAGCCCGCTGATGGTGAGTGAAACCATGGGACCATCAGACAAAATATAACTAGACGTTCTGCTTCATTATACCCATTTCCTTGTCCTTCTCTCCCCTTCCATCTCTTATCCCTCTTTAACCCCCTTCATGTCCTACTGCCCCCTTCTTTTCTTCCCTTAAGGCCCCAACTCCTTGGTGCTCCATACCCATCTCCTTTAATGGCCTGTGTTCAAAATAAGAAGTTTATACCCTAGACACAGATGCTCAAGGGGAGGGCAAACGAAGTTCAAGAATGAATTCTAGGGAATGAGCAGTGACTGTGTCTTGTAATGGTTTGGAAGGTTCTGGGGTTGTGTCCAGACATCTAAAACTGCACTGCAACATAGTATTTTAGTTGTTGAACCCAACTCATCACTCAGGACAGGTGAAGAGCATTTTATTCATTCATTCATTCAATGGTATTTACTGAGCGCTTACTGTGTGCAGAGCACTGTACTAAGCTCTTGGAAAGTACAATTTGGCAACATATAGAGACAGTCCCTACCCAACAACAGGCTCACAGCATAGCCTAGTGGAAAGAGCACGGGACTGGGAGTCAGAAGACCTGGGTTCAATTCTGGCTCTACCACTTGCCTGATGGATGACTTTGGGCAAGTCACTTCACTGTAAAATGGGGATTAAATCCTACTCCTACCTACTTAGACTGTGAGCCCCGTGTGAGACAGGGACAATGTCCAACCTGATTATCTTGTATCTATCCCCTTAACAAGTACCATTATTATTGTTATCATTATTGTCACACGTCCACAGAGGAAAAATCATCCTCGAGTGATAGGCATATGCTGAATTTACCACAAAATGCTGAATAGGGGCAGAGCTATCTTGTACAGGCAGAAACTCCTCAATCAGGCAGAAACTCCTCACCCTGGGCTTCAAGGCTCTCCATCACCTCACCCCCTCCTACCTCACCTCCCTTCTCTCCTTCTACAGCCCACCCCGCAGCCTCCGCTCCTCTGCCGCTAATCTCCTCACCGTACCTCGGTCTCGCCTGTCCCGCCATCGACCCCCAGCCCAAGTCATCCCCCGGGCCTGGAATGCCCTCCCTCTTCCCATCCGCCAAGCTAGCTCTCTTCCTCCCTTCAAGGCCCTACTGAGAGCTCACCTCCTCCAGGAGGCCTTCCCAGACTGAGCCCCCTCCTTCCTCTCCCCCCCCTCCATCCCCCCTGCCTTACCTCCTTCCCTTCCCCACAGCACCTGTATATATGTATATATGTTTGTACATATTTATTACTCTATTTATTTAATTATTTTACTTGTACATATCTATTCTATTTATTTTATTTCGTTAGTATGTTTGGTTTTGTTCTCTGTCTCCCCCTTTTAGACTATGAGCCCACTGTTGGGCAGAGACTGTCTCTATATGTTGCCAACTTGTACTTCCCAAGCGCTTACTACAGTGCTCTGCACACAGTAAGCGCTCAATAAATACGATTGATTGATTGATTGATTGATTGATTTTGTTATCGGCACAGCCACCATCTTGGCACAACTACAAAGACACGTTGGAAAGGAGTGTGACAGGCAAAGGTGTGGAGCTCTGCCTTTTTGAGAAAGGGCAGGGGACTAGAACAATGTGGGTTTGAGTTTAGTACCGAATCATCTCAGTGGGCACTAGTGCAGCCTGAGGGCACACTGGGTTTAAGGCCAATGCAAAGTGCCCCTTGTACCAGGTTTGTGGGAAGCAGCGTGGCTTACTGGGAAAACATGGTCTGGGAATCAGGAGACCTGTGCTCTCATCCCACTTTTACCCCAGACCTGCTTTGTGGCCTCTGGTAAGTCACTGAACCTCCCTGTGTATCAGTTCCCTTATTTGTAAAATGGAGTTAGTAATCCGTGCCTCTCCCAACCTCACAGGGTTGTTATGAGGATAAAATGAAAACACTGATGGGGAAAGTGCTTTGGAAAAATTACAAAACGAAAAACAAATTTAAGGTGTAATCATTTCAGGGAAGGTGTGAGCCCCTTCCCTTTTCCCCTCTCCGCTCCCCCCAACATATATTCACATAGAGCCAGGGAAATATCCCTCAAAAGAAATGAAACAGCCTGCTCAAGCTCTACACAGTGGTGAGAATTGAGCTGAACATTATTATTGCCAGGAATGATGCTATCTCTGTAATTTCAGTTTCTCCAGACCAGGTATCCAGGACTAATTTTAATTTCCTTCTTGCAAATATGTAACCTACATTTAAAACATGATTAATATGGAGAAATTGCTCTCCCCACTAACTCCACATTCTCTAAGTAATTTTTTATTCAGTTTTAAATCCCTTATTCTTAATGTTTGTAATTAGACAATTAAATTTTACCTTACTACAAGACTGGCAATTCTTCTCTTCCTATATTCTTTTAAATTTAACAGTATATTCAGTATTAAACATTCCTTATAATAACAATCACTTAAAATAATTTTAGCTGTGCCCTTTATAATGCAGTTACATATTTTAAATCTGGAGCATACGTTACAATTTTGCAATCATTAATAAGATTTATGAAGCCAGAATGCCCCCTCTATTAGAATGGGGAGGAATAGGGGAAGGGAAAGAGAAGGGGAGGAGGAGGGGGAGGAGTGGGGAGGGGAAGGAAGAGGAGGAGGATGGAAAAAGAAGGGGGAGGGAGAGGGAAAAGGGGGAGGGCAATGGAGGAGGGGGAGGAGGAGGGGAGAAGAAAGTGGGGAGGGGGAGTGGGAGGTGAATTAGCTTCATCTTGGGGATAAAACAAATCCCCAAATCATTCAGTTTATGGTCAGGTGGATTTTAGTTATCACTAAAAATAGAAGATAAAAATAGAAGATGCAGTACATGTCTGAATTGTGGTTTTGAAAATTAAAGACAAAAATAAAGATGAGCATCTTCTCAGAATGTCATGATGGGCAGCTAATCTTTGTGTCCTCTTCTGAGAGTTTTTTTTTTTAGATTTTCTTTTAAGGGACTGTTAGAATGCACATCAAATTAATGATATTTTCAAAAAATGGCATCCTTCTTTCATTTCAAGTTCTTGGCATATTAACCAATTGTGAATCAAGAAAACCTGTCAAATTTATTTGATTAAAAATGAAAGGAAGAAAATCCACTTTAACATTTCTAATCAACAGGAATCTCATGAGTCATGTTGATTCCTGTAGTTTTGGCACAGTAGGAAATATTTTGAGCTTAATTCACTTCATTAATATTCAATGAAAGTAGATTATCCAATATTTCTGGAATGGTGAGGAGTTAAAGCAGCATAAGGAAAGTTTGAGTTTTTAGGCTTGTGTTTTTATATGGCTGTTAAACAAATGTTCCACTTTAAATAAAGTGTCTAATATAAAATGATGTCAGTTAAAATTATAGTACTAAAAAGTGTCCTCTGCAATGAGTAGCATTTAGCAGAAGACGAGGAAGAGGGTGGGACCCAGATACTAAGGAGAAATGAGGTGGGGCAGGAAAATGTTGAGATGGCGACTGTAGTGATCTGAGAACCCCAAATCTAATGGGGAAACAAAGTTGAAAATGGATGAAAAACAAAGAGGGGTGTAAATTAACAAGTAGAGGGGTGAGTCAAAATCTTAGGTTCCCCCCAGTTTTGGGTAGGTTCCAATTAATAATGACTTTATTTCCCATTTTAATCCATCTTCAAAATTGTGTTTAGAGGTAAATATCATTATATTATTATCAATTGAAGTGTTTTAAGACTTCGATGAAAAGTGTAAAAAACCTGGGCCTTGGGGGAGGGTGGGGGTCAGTCAGGAAACCTGGATTCTAATCCACTAGACTGAAAACTCCTTGAGGGCAAGGACGGAGTAAAAAGCTTTGGGTACCGCATGTGCCTTCAACTGGGGCATAGGGTAAAGAGGAGAATTTCTGTGCCCAGAAGAGTTTTTAAGTCTTCTGTCAAGGAGAATAAGATATTGTACTCTCCCAAGTACTTAGTACAGTACTCAGTAAACAGTAAGTGCTCAATAGATATGATTGATTGATTGGCTGACTGAAGAGAGGGAGGTTGACTTGAAGTTGATTGGGTGAGTAGGGAGGGAGGAGGAAGGAAGGAGATAAACCATTAGCAGCACAGCTGTTTACCACCTATCAGCTGCTTCAACTCTTGTGTTAGTGTTACTTTCCCCACAGTCAGCCAGGAGTCAGTCAGTCGATCATATTTACTAAGTGCTTCCTGTGTGCAAAGCACTCTTCTAAGCGCGTAGAAGAGTACAGCATAACATTAAATAGACACATTCCCTGCCCACAATGAGACTACAATCTAGAGGGGGAAAGGTGTGTATATGAAGGATTTGGCTGTCTCCTGCATTTAGGCAGGCCTCATACCTGTACTCTCCTCAGTGTCAGGAGTCCAAGATTCAAACCTAGTAGACTGTAAGCTCCTTGAAGCAAGGAGCAAATCCCTTACTACTTCTGTGTTTTCCCAGGCTTCTCAGCACACAGGAACTCCATCAATATTGTTGTTACTAAATAAGATAAAGATCTCTTTTGGTATTTCAGCACATTTAATTGTGACCTTCTTGGGGTGGCTACTGTGCTACCAATGGGTCAGGTGAAAGCACCAGATTAATGAGGAGATAGTTGTTCCTTTTAAAGGTAGAAGTTTCTTCCAGCTGAAAGACAAATGGTTCTGTCTTTGAGACAGTAAGAAACTACTAGTTTTCCAGCTTAGTGCTCCATGATGAATTACCTTAGAGAGCCCATTTCAATACCACCCTGCTACTGGAAACTCAGTTGTTAATGGTGCTGAATTTTAACTTTCTCATGTGTCAATTACTTTAAAGTAGATTAATAAAGCTGAAGATAACAAGTGTTTGAGTCAAGTAAGAAGCATACACAAGAATGCTGGAAATATCAAGCCCTGGTTACTAAGAGATATTGTATCCCATATGGGCAGATCCATCTATAATTCAGATCAAACTGTGAGCCCACTGTTGGGTAGGGACTGTCTCTATATGTTGCCAACTTCCCAAGTGCTTAGTACAGTGCTCTGCACACAGTAAGTGCTCAATAAATACGATTGATTGATTGATCAAACGAAATCAACTTTGAGAGAAGGCACACATAAACAAAGAAGAAGTGGAAAAAGTTAACATCTTCAAAACCTTTATTCATGCACTTTACTCAGTGGAGTAATGAAAGGAAGCTATCCTTAAACCTGGTTACACTGAATTTCAGTGGAGAGGTCAGCCCTGAAGTCACATACACCATTTTTATAAAGCAGTTTTTAAAAAGCTCCATCACTGTAAGCATATTATTAAAAAGATACAAATGATGAGCTTAATTCTTCCAAAGCCATAATAAAGTAGGCACTCTGAAAGTACCATCAGTTCTTTCCAGACAGCCTCACAACAAGTAGTTTACATCAAAAAATCAAAGTCAAATAATCTCAAAATGGAAATCCATGATGATTCCAGGTATCCTAATCAGGCTGTCTGAACAATCAGTACTTGAAAGTCCTAGTAGTTAAAGTGGAAAGTCTTATTTGGCCTTATCAATCAATCAATTAATCAATCGTATTTATTGAGCGCTTACTGTGTGCAGAGCACTGTGCTAAGCGCTTGGGAAGTACAAGTCGGCAACACATAGAGACAGTCCCTACCCAACAGTGGGCTCACAGTCTAGAAGGGGGAGACAGAGAACAAAACCAAACATACTAACAAAATAAAATAAATAGAATAGATATGTACAAGTAAGATAAATAAATAAATAAATGGAGTAATAAATATGTACAAACATATATACGTATATACAGGTGCTGTGCTCCTTGAGCAACTGGACAATCTGTTGGTTTTGTGGTTTGGGGTTTTTTTTTTGATATTTTAATTGCAATACCTTAATTTTAGGTGCTTAGTCACACAAACTTACACCACCATTGAGCACATTGCAATGGTGTATGCACAATGAGATAAACATTAACCCTCTGAGACAATAAATTGTTCAATTTACACCGAGAGAATAAACTGAGAGAACCAGGCTCATATATACCAAAAGGTTGTCCAACACAAACAAGCATAGGTGATTTACAGATAATTAGATTGTGGAGGTAATTATCCTTCATTCTTCACTGCAGTGTTTTATATCATATTAATTTACGTAAGCAGAGAACACATTTGGTGTATTCCGTGTCATTAGGATTAGGAATAGGACATATGCTTGAGGTGCTTTCCAATAGTGGTTACAGATTGTACTGAACCCTTCCCACAATGCTTTTTTTTTCTTTATGGCATTTGTTAAGCACTTACTAGTGTCAAGCAATGTTCTAAGTGCTGGGATAGATAAAAGAGAAAAGATTGGGCTCACAGTCTTAATCCCTATTTCACAGATGAAGTAACTGAGGCACAAATAAATTAAGTGACCTGCCCAAGGTCACAGAGCAGACAAGTGGTGGAGCTAGGAGTAGAACCCAGTGCCCCTGTAGCCAGCAGGAATGATGATGGAATCTCTGGTCGGGAATAATGATGATGGTATTTGTTAAGTGCTTGCTATGTGCCAAGCACTGTTCTAAGCACTGGAATGACAGATTAGCCTCAGTGCTAAGAACCTGCTTGAAAGAATTGATTATACTGCTTGTGGTTTGCACAGTGCAGCACAGAGTGTCCCAAGCATTCATTCATTCATTCAATTGTATTTATTGAGTGCTTACTGTGTGCAGAGCACTGTACTAAGCACTTGGGAAGTACAAGTTGGCAACATATAGAGACGGTCCCTACCCAACAGCGGACTCACAGTCTAGAAGGGGGACTTCTAGAGAGTCGGGCAGGGATGCAGCTCATTGCCAATTACATTTAAAGGTTTTTATGTTTAGGACCGTCAAGGGCTGAAATGATCATGACAAACCACTACCGCTGTGATGTAGCATCATGAACTGGCAGTAATTTGCCTTGTTATCTTCTATGGTTTTTGCTGCCCACATCATCTAGCAATTTTTCAGGTTTCCTGCTGTGCCTGTCACCTTATGAACCCCCAAAATGGTCCTCCTTTCCGCAAACTTAACCACTGATGGGGTAGTCCCACCAGCGATATTTTGGGACTAGAAGGCGGGTCTCCTGAATTTCAGAGCAGTGATTTTGCAAACAGACCAACTGCAGGACCAAGAGTACATTGTGAGAGATGATTGGTTGAGATTATGATGGACTGAGCCCAGGGAACAGACTATCTCAGCAGCAGACCTTGCTATATCCTTATCCTGTTTCTACACTGTTGTTGAACGAGGTACATCCCTTTGCAAAGTCCTGGAAATCATAGGACTTTGATACTGAAGTGTCAGATAGTGAAGGAAGGGAAAAGCAAAAAGCAATATATTCAGGAACTCACAAGTGCAGAACTCCATCTTAGCCAGGGAGCTAAGAGGAAGGGAATCACACTTTCCATAAGTTTCCCTACTTCTCTGGGCCAAGCCATTGGAAGGACAAGGAGAAAGCCTTGCTGCCTTCTTGCCGTCTGGATCTGGGAAGAGTTTGCAATTAAAATTATCTCGTTTGAGAGTGTCACAACTCATCTGCAGATCCATTCAACTGCTTCATTAATGATCCTCTCAGATTTTGAGACAGAAGTTGTTCACTGACCGAGTTCAAAAGAGGGAAGAGAACTGAGCAATAAAATAGCCTAATAAGAATACAGTGAGAACTTGATTACACAAGGAAGAAACTGGACAGACAGCAACTTAGATAATTGAAAATTTGAAAAAGTCAAATCCCAGTTATCCAGAGGGGACAAGACTAGAATCAATCAATCAATCAATCAATCAATCAATCAATCATATTGAGCACTTACTGTGTGCAGAGCACTGTACTAAGCGCTTGGGAATGACTAAATGAAATTCATACTACTCTCAAAACCTCATTTTAGTTAATCAATTACATATGGATCTAACCAGTACCATAGTGGATCAGACCATAGGTCCACCCAGTCAAATACTCTGCCTCAGATAGGGCACGAAAAGTTGCTAGGAAGAATGGTGTATCGGTTGCCCCCCAACATATACATGATGGTGTTTATGGATGTAAGTTTTTACCATTCCCAGGATCGCTTGATCAGTCATTCGATCAATCAATGGTATTTATTGAACACACAGAGTACTATACTAAGCACTTGAGAGAATGTAGTGTGGCTTAATGGATAGAGCACAGGCCTCGTAGTAAGAAGGACCTGGATTCTAATTCCGGCTTCGCTACGTCTGCTGTGTGACTTTGGGTAAGTCACTCAACTTTTCTGTGCCTAACAAATACCACTTAAGTTACAAGTGAATCTGCCCCTCTCCATATATCTAAAGCCAGTGTCCAATACAAATTCATTCATTCATTCAATTGTATTTATTGAGCACTTACTGTGTGCAGAGCACTGTACTTAGTGCTTGGGAAGTACAAGTTGGCAACATATAGAGATGGTCCCTAGTCTACTGTATCCCAGTTCTTCTATAATGCGAGAGTTGCATTCTTGCATAATAATAGTCACCAATTCTGATGTTGCATGCACGTACACTCATAGTTTCCCCTGCTCTGCCACTTGTCTGCTGTGTGACCTTGGGCAAGTCACTTCACTTCTCTGCACCTCAGTTACCTCATCTGTAAAATGGGGATCGAGACTGTGAGCCTCACATGGGACAGGACTGTGTCCAGTCCCATTTGCTTGTATCCACCCCAGTGCTTAGTAGAGTGCCTGGCACATAGTAAGCAGTTAACAAATACTATTATTATTATTAGTTTTATTATTATTATTCTGACACCGCAGCATGCTGTATCCAAACAGGCTCATGTCGTCAGATCAAAGTTCCTTATTTGCCTAATGGTGTTCTAGCCAAAACCTACAGTGAAAATACTGATATATGGCAAAACTGAGGATATTAAATACAAATGACTCCATACACAGCAGAAACTCTTTACCACTGGATTTAAAGCATTCGATCTTGCCCCCTCCTATTGCTGATTTCCTACTCCAACCCAGGCCCACACACTTCACTCCTCGAATGCCAACCTACTCACCATACCTTGAGCTCATCTATTTTACTACCAATCCCTCACCCAAGTCTTCCTCTGGCCTGGAGCTCCCTGCCCATTCATACCTGACAGATGATCACTCTCCCTACCTTCAAAGCCTTACTAAAATCCCATCTCCTCCAAGATACCTTCCCTGACTAAACTCTCATTCCCCCACTCCCTCTCCCTTCTGCTTCACCCTTGCACTTGGATTTGTACCCTTTATTCACCCCACCCTCAGCCCCACCACACTCATATACTATCCGAAATTGATTCCAATGTCTACCTCTCTAGATTGTAAGGTCCTTATGGGCCGGGAACATTTCTACCAACTCTTTCTTATTATACTCTCCCAAGTGCTTGGTACAGTGCTTGCACACAGTAAGCACTCTACAAATACAACTATTCGGTTGATTGGTTCCAATTAACTATTTAGGGGGCATATACATCAGTGGTCTGCTTGTGTTTCACTTAAAACAGGGAAAATCACCCTCAAGCCATTTTATTATTTTGGTATTTACAATGCTGAATAAAAATTTAGAACTGGAACCCTCTCGAAACCGTACACATTATTCCAGGCACACAGTGCAGTGTGGAAGCAGCCTAGAGGCAGTATTTCCTAGTGGTTAGGGAACAGGCCTGGGTGTCAGAAGGACCTGGGTTCCAATCCTGGCTCCGCCACTTGTCTGCTGTGTGACCTTGGGTAAGGCACTTCACTTCTCTGGACCTTAGTTACCTCATCTGTAAAATAGGTGGTTAAGACTGTGAGCCCTAGTTGGGACAGAGACTGTGTCCCATCCTTTTACCTTGTACCCACTCCACCACTTAGTACAGTGCCTGGCACATAGTAAGTGCTTAACAAGTGCCATAGTGCAATGAGGTGTCATGGCGTGGGCAGGAGGGAGCAGAGGACAGACACCTTGAGAAAGGGGCCATTATCCATCATCCCCCTTCCTCCCAGCAGGCAGAATGTGCTCCCTACAGCCCGTGGTAGTTTGTGCCCACAGTTCAAGTGACACAAGGGCTGTAGGGCTGGAACCCAAGCACCCCCATGGTGGTGGTGGGAGGGAGGGAGGGGGGGAACTCCTTGAGTGAGTTGTCTATACTCGCTGCCTCAAATTCCTCTCCAACTCTCTCTTCTGGATCCTCTCTAATCTGGCTTTCACCTCTTCTACTCCCCACTACACTGAAACTGCCCTCTCAAAGGTCACCAATGACCACATCTTCTTGCCAAATTCAATGGCTCCTATTCCATCCTATTCCACCTCGACCTCTCAACTGCCTTTGACACTGTGGACCATCCCCTTCTCCTCAGTATGTTATCCAATGTTGGCTTCACCGACTCCGTTCTCTCCTGGTTCTCCTCATCTCTCGGACGATTCATTCTCAGTCTCCTTCGTGGGCTCCTCCTCCCCTTCCCATCCCCTAACTATAGAGATCCCTCAAGGTTCAGTTCTTGGTTCCCTTCTATTCTCCATCTATGTTCACTCCCTTGGAGAACTCATTCACTCCCATGGCTTCAACTAGCACCTCTATGCAGATGACACCCAAATCTATACCTCCTCCCCTGTTCTCTCTCCCTCCCTCCAGGCTCACATCTCCTCCTGCCTTCAGGACATCTCTACTTGGATGTCCTCCCACCACCTCAGACTCAACACGTCCAAGACAAAGCTCTTTATCTTCCCCCCCAAACCCTGTCCTTTTCCGAACTTTCCCGTCACTGTGGATGGCACAACCATCCTTCCCGTCTCACAAGCCCGCAACCTTGATGTCATCCTTGACTCTGCTCTATCATTCACTCCATATACCCAATCCATCACCAGATCCTGCCAGTCTCATCCTCACAACATCGCCAAGATCTGTCCTTTCATCTCCATCCAAACCACTACCATGTTAGTATAATTACTCATCCTATCCTGATTGGATTACTGCACCAGCCTCTTTTCTGAACTCCCAACCTCCTGCCTTTCTCCACTTCAGGCCATACTTCACTCTCCGTCTCAGATTATCTTTCTACAGAAACGTTCAGGGCATGTCATCCCCCTCCTCAAAAATCTCCTATAGTTGTCTATCAACCTCCATATCAAACAAAAACTCCTCACTATTGGCTTCAAACCTCTCCATCACTTTGACCCTTCTTACCTCACCTCCCTTCTCTCCTTCTATATCCCAGTCCACACACTCCATTCCTCTGGTGCTAACTTTCTCACTGTGCCTCGATCTCTCCTGTCTTGCTGTCGACCCCTGGCCCACATCCTACCTCTGTCCTGAAATGCCCTCCCTCCTCAAATCCATCAAACGATCACTCTTCCCCCCTTCAAAGCCCTACTGAAGGTGCACCTCCTCCAAGAGGCCTTCTCAGACTAAGCCCCCCTTTTCCTCAGCTACCCCTCCCTTCCCCATCACCTCGACTCACTCCCTTTGCTCTTCCCCCCCATCCCACAGAGCTTATGTATATATGTATAATTCTATTTATTTATATCGATGCCTGTTTACTTGTTTCGATGTCTGTCTTTCCCTCTAGACTGTAAACCTGGTGTGGGCAGGAAATGTCTCTCTTTATTGCTAAATTTTACTTTCCTAGCTCTTAGTACAGTACTCTGCACTCAGTAAGCATTCAATAAATACAATTTAATGAATGAACTGCCATCATCACCTCTTTCACCCCAGAAACCAGGCTCAGAGTGGAGAATGGCAGTGGATACCCGGGTGGCCAGGGAGTTAGTGGCTGAGGGGCTAGACTGGTTTGCCTAGTGGATAGAGCATGGGCCTTGGAACCAGAAGGACCCAGGGTCTAATCATGGCTCCACTGCTTTTCCACTGTGCAACCTTGGGCAAGTCACTTCACTTCTCTGGGCCTCAGTTACCTCATCTGTAAAATGGAGATTAAGACGGTGAGCCCGGTGTGGGAACGGGACTGTGTCCAACATCATTCATTCATTCATTCAATCATATTTATTGAGCGCTTACTGTGTGCAGAGCATTGTACTAAGCACTTGGAAAGTACAATCTGGCAACAGATAGAGACAGTCCCTCTATATGCAATGCCTCCCTAATATGGCCCAAGCCAGCCAGTCTAGCCCCTCAGCCTCTGTCTCCTGGATCACCCAGGTATCCATTGCCATTCTCTACTGTGACCCTGGCTTCTAAGGCAACAGAGATGCTTGGGAGAGTACAATATAACAATAACAATATAACAACAAACAGACATGTTTTAGACTGTGAGCCCACTGTTGGGTAGGGACTGTTTCTATATGTTGCCAATTTGTACTTCCCAAGCACTTAGTACAGTGCTCTGCACACAGTAAGCGCTCAATAAATACGATTGATGATGATGATGATGTTCCCTGCCCACAACGAGCTTAGAGGTCTAGAGGAAGCATTAGATGCAAACTTGAAATGGAATCTTAATTTCATATTTTTCAGCAAACAATATGGTCAGCCTGCAAGTACCCACTTAAGGTGTGAGCACAGAGTTTGGAAGAAGTGCTTAGTTTGTGCCCAGCACTGTATTAAGCCCTGGGGTATGGACAAGCTAATACCCCAATTATTAGTGTGAGACCTACAGTCTAAGGGGAGAGAGGACAAGTATTTAATCCCCACTTTATAGATGCGACAAGTGGGGCATAGAGAGGTCAAGTGATTTGCCCATGCTCCTACAGCAGAGAAGTGCAGAGCCAGCATTCGATCCTAGATCCTCTGACTCCCAGCCCATGTTCTTTCCACTAGACCACACTGCTTCTCGATAAGGTTCCATTTGGTAAGGTTAGCTTCCAGGTGGTCATTCTCAGTAGTGACTCTCCCCAACCCAAGCCTAGCTCCCATCTTGATAGCCTCCACCATAGGTGTAGGGAAGTTCCCTGGGGTTCAGAAGAGGCATTTTCAGATCAAGAAATACACTGCTAGCAGTGTGGGCCCTGCCAGCATGTTTGTTGGAGCAGTAGATATGAAAAAATTGTCAATTCCCTGGAATACTCAGCAGGTGCAGCCAAGTATCTGTGTCTGGGACACTGCCAGATTTCTTAGCAATTTGTCACTTCATTATATACAGGTCAGTGCCTAGGAGAGCTCCATATGCATTGCAGACACTGAATAAATGTTTGAATTTTTGTTTTGTTTTTTTCTTTTTATTCTTTCTGTGCAAAATGAAAGTAATATCTAATCTCTCCTTGAATTACGAGAGTCCTTCTCCTGATGCACATTTTATGTTAGGGATTTGGTTTCCACTCCAAGAATTCTCAATGCTTTTGCTTCTGTGACATTTATTTGGCAGTGTTTTCCAGATGTCCCTTTGTCCAACACAAAGTGGTTATCTCTTGATGAGCTTTAAGAAAATGAATCTAGGGAAATAAATGTACCATTAACATCCAGTTGGGAGGCATAAAACAATTGCAGAAAAGGAATAAAGAAAAGGCTACTACAGTCTCAAATTGCTTGTTGTGTGCTTATGAAAGTTTGCACAAGCAACTCTGGCTCAATTTTTTTCAATTTAAAATGGTATTTGATTTTTCTCTCATGGAGAAAGTAACTGTCTCTTTATTTACCATCCGCCTTCACGATGATACTACCTTTTTCAGGTGTTGATTTTGATCAATGGGAGGGAGTTCAGAGAAGAGCAAGAAAAATGACTAAGCATCATAAGAGATATACTTGTACAAGATTAAACTAACCCAAAGAGTGTCACTTGCCTGAACAATCACTAAGTGGGTCCATGATAAATTTCTGCCAATATGTGAAGAGGAGACATATCAAGGGGAGGAAAGAATTGTTAGGAGGATACCAATAAGAGTCATGGAATGGAACTTGGACTTCCCAAGCGCTTAGTACAGTGCTCTGCACACAGTAAGCGCTCAATAAATACGACTGAATGAATGAATTCCTCGGGAGAACTGATGGTTGCCCGATTTGCCTAGAGAAGCTGTAAAGAGGAGTTCACAATCTATCTGATGGAGGATATATTCTCCACTCTCCTTTCCCTCATGTCAGTAATAATAATAATGGCATTTATTAAGCACTTACTATGTGCAAAGCACTGTTCTATGTGCTGGGGAGGTTACAAGTTGATCAGGTTGTCCCACGGGGGGCTCACAGTCTTCATCCCCATTTTACAGATGAGGTAACTGAGGCACAGAGAAGTGAAGTGACTTGCCCAAAGTCACACAGCTGACAATTGGCAGAGCCGGCATTTGAACCCATGACCTGACCTCTGACTCCAAAGCCCAGGCTCTTTCCATTGAGCCATGCTGCTTCTCATTGTGGCTTAATCCCCAAAGGATTTCCCCTCTATAATGTGCACCTCTGGGCTGGCCTGTTCCTGGCTCCAGAGCTATCATTGCCATGGGCTGATAATAATAATAATAATAATTGTGCTATTTGTTAAGCCCTTACTGTGTGCCAGGCACTGTACTAAGCACTGGGGTGGATAAAAGCAAAGCAGGTAGGACACATTCTAATGTCAGTACTACGACGGCCCTCTCCCAGTCATTACAAACGTAAAATGTAATCTAACTAAATGGCTTTAATTGCAAATTAAGCACTGATGCTATGTCAGACAATCTTCAAACATCGACTGTAATTAAATGTCTAAGGAGAAGGAGGTTAGTGAACAATTGTCTTGATTGATTGATTGACTGATCGGGTGGTGTCACATCTCCAATCGGATGATGGATGCAGGTGTGTATGTGCTGCAGGTAGGAGTTTTGCCTGCAAACTCTGCATCAGCAAGATTATGTAACTCTTGGCACTTTGGCAGCTGATCTTGTTTGGATTTATCAATTAAGTTTTAATACTCTCACATTTATAGAGGTGGGTTTTTTCCCTCTTAATTTTATACTTTTTCTTCATTTTACACTAGGAAGGGAAATGCCATGGTATTTGGGAAAGTTCACAGATTTAAAATAAATGCTTTTCATTTGGGAAAATAGCCTGTCTACCTGTTTCCCAGAGTAGCTGTAGTGAGATCACAAGAAGGCATTTAAGCTTCTATAATGTATGCCACTGTTACATTCCCTTTCATCTTCACTGGCCAGGCACTTACATTGGTCCTGCAGACCACAGAGAAAGGCCACAGATTGCCAGGGAATGTTTCTGCCAACTCTGTTGTACTCTTCCAAGCCCTTAGACCAGTGCTCTGCACAGAGTAAGCACTCAATAAATGCCATTGATAATGATTGGTGAAGGGCCAACCTGCTAATACTTTGCAAGGAATCAGACCTTGTTTTGCTTGTCTGCTGTGTGACCTTGGGCAAGCCACTTAACTTTTCTGTGCTTCAGTTACCTCATTTGTAAAATGGGGATTAAGACTGTGAGCCCCACGTGGAACAACCTGATTACCTTGTATCTACCCCAGCGCTTAGAATAGTGCTCGGCATGTAGTAAGTGCTTAACAAATACCATAATTATTATTATTATTATTCTTATGTTTATTGTTGGTAGCTTTCAGCCTAAACTACAGGATGGTTGCTGGGACCCTTGACCTGTGTGGGGTTTTAATTCCTGGGACAGCTTCAGGAGGGTGTCATCAACTAGCCAAGTTGTTAGCCCATCCCCATTTATTCACATTAATGTTTGTCTCACCATCTAGGCTGTAAACTTGTTATGGGCAGGGAATATGTCTGCTAATTCTGTTGCATTTTATTCTCCCACATGCTTAGTACAGTGCTCTATACATAGTAAGTGCTCTGTAAATATGGTTGACTGACTGACTGATTGATCTCCACCTCTGAAGCGAGAGAAGCAAAACTGCCCAGGCTTCCCACTATTTCATTCATTCGTTCAATTGTATTTACTGATCCCTTACTGTGTGCAGAGCACTCTACTAAACGCTTGGAAAGTACAAATCGGCAACATATAGAGATGGTCCCTACCCAGCAACGGGCGCACAGTCTAGAAGAGGGGGGAACGGGGACTGGTTCTGCCATCCTTGAAACCCAGGGGTAGACGACAGTGTGCTCATATGCTTTTAAGCAGTGAGAAAGCCAGACTCAAAATTTATGAAAAATATTTCCATAATTATTACAAAAATATAATGACTAATGAAGAAATTTGAAATGACCTACATTTTCCAAGACCTTTGAACATCCCATTTTAACCAGAAAATAGTTCTGCAAAAACAAGTTTTTTATCCTTGCTCTATGCAGATCACGCAGCTATACAAAGGTGACGAAACATATTTTGCTTGAATCAAACTGCTTAATCGAATTTTAGAAATGATTATAATATCATCAATCCTCCTAATTTAGTTGTTGTACAAATACAAATTCTTTGTCCATTTTCTATAGTTGCAGCGCCCTCCAGTGGTTAATTCGGGCGCTAAACTTCGTTACCGAAGTCAGAATTCTTCCTTGACATCTCCTGTCACCCGGACAAGCATTGGCCAAATAATCTCCAAACTGCCTAATGAAAACATCGTTCTCTTCTGTTGGATGCATTTTCTCTAATCAAGATATTGTTCCTTTTTTTTTGAACCTCCATTTTTCATCCGCCAAACTAGCTCTCTTCCTCCCTTCAAGGCCCTACTGAGAGCTCACCTCCTCCAGGAGGCCTTCCCAGACTGAGCCTCCTTTTTCCTCTCCTCCTCTTCTCCCCATCTCCCCTCACCCCCTCCCCAGAGCACTTATATATATTTGTACATATTTATTACTTCATTTATTTTACTTGTACATATTTACTACTCCATTTATTTTATTAATGATGTGCATATAGCTATAATTCTATTTATTCTGACAGCTTTGACACCTGTCTACTTGTTTTGTTTTGTTCTCTGTCTCCCCCTTCTAGACTATGAGCCCGCTGTTGGGTAGGGACCGTCTCGATATGTTGCCAACTTGTACTTCCCAAGCACTTAGTACGGTGCTCGGCACGCAGTAAGCACTCAATAAATACAATTGAATGAATGAATGAATCACTTTGAGTAAGTCTGCGCTTACAGAAGTCCTACTGCCGCTTCCTTTAACAATTCTGAAACTAAGCTATCTTTCAAGGAACAAAAAAACTGAAATTTGACAGCATGAGACCAAAAACATTGCATTAGGCCTTCAGTGCTGTGAATAAGGAGACTTGGCCTCTAATCCCATGTCTTCAATTTGCCTGCTGTAGGACCTTTGGAATGCTGCTAAGCCTCTCTGTGCCTGAGTTTCTTGAGACTTAAAATGGGGATATTAATATTCACCTCACCCTTCCTCACAACAGTGCTGTGAGAATAAAGTGAGATCACTGGTGTGTAAGTGCTTTGGATGAATAAATAAAAAATTATACAAATTTGAGACATGATTATTGCATGTAATTGATATTTCTTATCAATCAATCATTTAATCAATGGTATTGAGTATTTGCTGTATGCCATGGACTGTACAAGGTGGTAGGAAGAGAACAATGCAGTAGAATTGTTAGGCACATTCATCTGCCCACAAGGATCTTAGAGTTTAGAGGGGAAACAGACACTAAAATATATTTCAGATAGGAGAAATAGCAGAGTGTAAGGCTATGTACATAAGAGCTGTGGTGCTGGGGATAGGATGACTATCATGTTCTTAAGAGATATAGTTCCAGCTGCATAGAAATAATGGAAGGGGGATAAATAGGAGAAATGAGGGCCTAGTCAGGGAAGGCCTCTTGGAGGAGGTGTGATTTTAGTAGGGCTCTTAAGGTGGGGAAAGAGGTGTATTGTCAGATATGAGTGGGGGGTGGGGCTACTAAGGTGGGGAAAGAGGTGTATTGTCCGATATGAGTGGGGAGTGGGTTCCAGGTCAGTGGGAGGATGTAAACAAGGGGTTGGGCAAAACAGACAAGATTGAGGTAGAGTGAGTAAGTTGGTGTTAGAGGAGCTAAGTGTGCAGGCTGAGTTGTAGTGGGAGAGGAGCAAATTTTGGTAAGGGGAGAGATGATAGAGTGCCTTGAAGACAAAGGTAAGGAGTTTCTGATTCATATGGAGGTGGATGGGCAGGATGTCATCCTCCAGTTAGTGCAGAAGATAAAAATTTATAAAAGCAGGTTTGCTAATCGTGCTTTCATCATTGATTTACTGGTAGAGTTTCGCATCATCTAAATATTTCTGTGCCTTGGTTGGTACACTTTTGATAGGGAATGATATATTTCCAAAGGCTGAATAATTAATTATAATACTGCATTTCTACCACATTTTTACTGTCCCTACCTTTATAAATCCTCCACTTTTCTTTTTGTCATTTTTCAGTTCTCCATATTAGTTTTTAAATTGTAGGCATTCATTTTTGAGTATGTTACAACCCAGCCTTTGACCTTCAGTGCAGTACAATATACCTAATCAGGGAGATATGTTAGAGTGACTTGCCTAAATAAAAGGAAGAGAAGTTCCAATTTAAATCTAGTCTAAATTCTTGGCAAATCTCCAATTATACCATGGCCCTTTAATTTGCAAGGGTTCTGTCATTCCTAATTTAAACATTTCATTATTTGGTTAACAATAGTTGTGTCGGGTACTCTATAATTAAACTTTTCACTGGTGGAGAAAGAAATTATCTAAAAAATTAGTATATTTGAGTCTTACCTCTCCCAGTGTGGTCTCAACTTAACCAAGTTCACATCCCATTAGAGTGATTTACTCATGGAGATTGATTAGGTGCTTTATCGCTATAAATGAAATACTTCAGAATATATAAAATCATATTTTAAAAGTATATATATACACACATATATAAATATACTTATATATTTATATTTATTTAATCCTAGAACTGTACAGGACCATAAGAGATCAAACCAATTGTCCATCCAGTCCAATATTCTGTTTCTATAGTTGGTAACATGATGCTTGGAGGAATCATATCACTCAGTCAATCATAATTATTGAGCACTTACTGTGAGCAGAGCACTGTACTATGCACTTGAGAGAGTACAATATAACAGAGTTGGTAGCCCTGTTCCCTGCCCACAATGAGCTTACAGACTAGAGTCTGTGATGGTTGCCCTCCTGCATGTCCGTATTTAGAAATTCACCATTTAACACCCTATCTTTACCCTCCACGTTCTTAACTTGCAGTCTAGTTAGTTAAGAAATTTTAAGTTGCTGAGTGTATTCATTCATTCATTCAATCGTATTTATTAAGCACTTACTGTGTGCAAAGCACTGTACTAAGTGCTTGGCAAGTACCCCAGGCACTGTGCTAAGCGCTGGTGGTGAATACAAGATAAACAATTCAGATACAGTCCCCACTCTACACAGGCTTTGCAGTCCAGGTTGGTGGGGGAGAGATGCAGAAAAAAGAGACATCAATCAAAGGCTTTGTGAATATTTTTATACATAAGAATAAAGGGCAGTCTCTAGACTGTAAACTCACTGTGGGCAGAGAATGTGTCTGTTTATTGTTATATCTATCTTACTCTCCCAAGTGCATAGTACAGTGCTTTACACACAGTAAGCAGTCTGCTGTGTGACCCTGGGGAAGTCACTTCACTTCTCTGGGTATCAGTTACCTCATCTGGAAAATGGGGATTAAGACTGTGAGCCCCATGTGGGACAACATGACTACCTTGTATCTGCCCCAGTGCTTAGAACGGTGCTTTGCACGTAGTAAGCACTTAACAAATACCCTAATAATCGTCATTATTATTTACGATTGAATGAGTGAATGATAAGGCAAAATAGGTGAACAATACTAGGAGGAAATGAATGCACTGATGTCTCTCAGTCTTAGCTTCCAATCTGCTGCAGTTTCTAGCACAGCATGGCATAATGGATAGAACACGGGCCTGGGAGTCAGAAGGTCATGGGTTCTAATCCCAGTTCTGCCATGTGTCTGCTGTGTGACCTTGGGCAAGTCACTCACTTCTCTGTGCCTCAGTTCCCTCATCTGTAAAATGGGACTGGGAGCCCCACAGGGGACGGAGACTGCATCCAACCCGATTTGCTTGTGTTCATCCCAGTGCTTAGTAATAATAATAATAATAATAGTGGTATTTGTTAAGCGCTTACAATGTGGCAAGCACCATTCTAAGCACTGGGGGAGATACAAGGTAATCATGTTGTCCCACGTAGGGCTCACAGTCTTAATCCCCATTTTATGGATGAGGGAACTGGGGCACAGAGAAGTTAAGTGACTTGCCCAAAGTCACAAAGCAGACAAGTGGCAGAGCCGGCATTAGAACCCATGACCTCTGACTCCCAAGCCTGTGCTCTTTCCACTGAGCCACGCTGCCTGACACGTAGTAAGTTCTTAACCAATACCATAATTATTATTGTTGTTATTGTGTGTTGGGGCAGGGTCGGGGGCTGCTCTCAGGCAGTGAGAGATGGGAGGTGGGAAGGCTGTTGGGAGCAGGACTGACTTCCAGAGCACCAGTGGCTCTGAGCACTGGGCTCCTGGCTCCCTGTGGAGAGGTGGGGAGGGGGAAGCACTGGACTCCCCTGGTGACAGATGGAACTGTCTCAGAGCAGCCCCCCAGGGCTCTTGGTGATATGGTGGCTCTGTGCACCTTGGGTCTCAGTTCAGGCTGTTTCCAGGCCTCTAGTAATTGGCTACAGGCTGCTCATCCAGAAATTGGGCTAAACCTCCCTTGAGCCTTCTTCTATTTCAGCCGACATAGCTTCCACAGAAATGGCTCCCACATCTCCACAGCAAATGGAAAAGAACAAGTTGTCCGAAGTCGGATTCGATCCCTGGCCTTAAGAGACCACCGCAACCCTAACATAAAGGGCCTTAAACTGACCCACAAGACCTCAGTGTAAACATCCCAGACAGATGAGATTTTAACCTATTTTAGGAGCTGTCCAGAGAAGGAAATTTCACAACCTCTCCGTTTATTTATTGAACAAGCTTCAAGGTCAAATTCCTTATCTGACCAAAATCCATCATGCTGCAGTTCCAGCCGACGGCCATTTGCACTGTTCTCTATTCTCCCTGTTCTCTGTTGATAGAGAAGCTGTTCACTTTGAACTACTCTGAATTCAGCATTTCCCAGTCCTAAGTCTCTCTCTTGAAATTGGCCATCCCAAAATAAAGCTAAACCAATTCTCCTTTAAAAATACATAAATAAATGAGTAAACCTGACTGCCTTTCAAGCACCTGAAGGAATTTGAAGTAGAGAATGCTGACCAGTTAGTTCTACTCGTCCATCCACTGTGGCTGGAACAAAAGGAAATGGGCTTAAAGTGTAAGCAACTTGTGTGCAGAGAAAATGCTTTCAGCTTCTGTCATACTTCCCAAGGACTTAGCCTTTTGCCTTGCAAAAGAAATACTCCTCCTCCTCCCCTTCCCCCTCCTCCTCTGCCTCCTGCTACTATAATTTAAAGTTGGAAAAAATGTTGATTGGCAATAAGGAAGAGCTTCTTGACTATACTAAACTAAACTCTTGACTATACTAAACTCTGGAAAGGACCTCTAAGGAGCAATCTGGAGGGTTCCCTCCAAAAAAATCTTTCAGAAGACAGCCTGGATGGTTCAGTCCTTCACCTGCCTGGTAGCAGGAGTAGATCAATCAATCAGTGATGTTTATTGAGCGCTTACTGTGTAAGCCCTCCTGAGAGTGTACCTCCTCCAAGTGGCCTTCCCAGATTGAGCCCCCCTTTTTCTTCTCCTCCTTCTCCTCCCCTTCCTCCCTCTTCCCTTCCCCTTTCCCCTCACCACAGCACTTGTGTATATTTGTACATATTTATTACTTTATTTTATTAATGATGTCATATATAGATATAATTTTATTTATTCTGTTGGTATTGACACCTGTCTACTCTTTTTTTGTTTTATTTTTCTGTCTCTCCCCCTTCTAGACTGTGAGCCCATTGTTGGGTAGGGTCCATCTCTATATGTTGCCCATTTATACTTCCCAAGCGCTTAGTATAGTGCTCTGCACCCAGTAAGCATTCAATAAATACGATTGAATGAATGAATGAATGACTATTGAGCATTATGCTAAGTGCTTGGGAGAGTACAATACAACAGGGCTGGTAGACATGTGCCCGGATCCCTTACATTCATTCATTCATTCAATCATATTTATTCATTTATTAATTCATTCCATCAGTTGTATTTATTGAGTGCTTATAATAATAATAATAATGATGATGATGGCATTTATTAAGCACTTACTATGTGCAAAGCACTGTTCTAAGTGCTGGGGAGGTTACAAGGTGATAAGGTTGTCCCACGGGGGGGCTCACAGTCTTCATCCCCATTTTACAGATGAGGTAACTGAGGCACAGAGAAGTTAAGTGACTTGCCCAAAGTCACCCAGCTGACAATTGGTGGAGCCGGGATTTGAACCCATGACCTCTGACTCCAAAGCCCATGCTCTTTCCACTGAGCCACGCTGCAGAGCACTGTACTAAGCACTTGGGAGAGTACAATGCAAAAATAAACAGAAACATTCCCTGCCCAAAATGAGTTTACAGTCACGGGGGGGTGGGCTGGAGACAGACATCAATTTATTATTATTATCAAGTGCCATCCACATCAATATAAATGAATAAATTACAGATACATAATAATAATAATTATGATGGCATGTGTTAAGCACTTACTATGTGCAAAGCACTGTTCTAAGCGCTGGGGGGATACAAGGTGATCAGGTTGTCCCACGTGGGGCCCAGGTGAGGTAACTGAGGCTCAGAGAAGTTAAATGACTTACCCAAGGTCACACAGCAGACATGTGCCTGAGCCCGGATTAGAACCCATGACCGCTGACTCCTAAACCCGGGCTGTTTCCACTGAGCCATGCTGCTTCTCTGTGGGACTGGAAGGGGGGGGGGAGAAAAAGGGAGTAAATTATGACAATACAGAAGGGAGTGGGAGAAGAGGAAAGGGGGGCTTAGGGATGGCCTTTTGGAGAAAATGTGCCTTCAATAAGGCTTTGAAGGAAAGGAAAGTAACTTTCCAGTGGATTTGAGAGAGGATATCACCCGTCATCCGGGGACGCGTTCGTTCAGTAATCGGCGAGGCGAGGAGGTGGGGGTGGGGGCGGGGACTGAAAGCCTGAGTTTTTTATAGAATTCATTCTGCGAGGGGAATTGAATTATTTGTTTAGGCACAATGGATTGAAGCGCTTAGTACAGTGCTCTGCACACAGTAAGCGCTCAATAAATACGATTGAATGAATTGAACTTCTCTTTCGGGAGGAATGTAATCAATTAGTAATATTAGAGCTTCCCTAACGGGAAGAACACACGTATACATTACTCGCGGGTGGCAGAACCCCCAGGTCCCACCCAGGCAGAATTCCCTTACAGTTTGTTTGCACTCATGTGCACTTCCCACTCGGGAGGAATCCACTTGAGTTCCACAGCCATGGGGGAAGCCCCTAGCTCCCATCCACGAGGATTTTCCATTTGGGAGGAATCCATTCATTTGTTACATATCCATTGCGAAGCACCTGGCTTCCAGCCCCACGAGCGTCCAGTGGGACGGGACACTCCCCCATCCCAGGGCTCCTCACTTGGTGCAGGCAGATAGAGCTTCTCATGCTCTGGACAGAGGCGCCCTGCAGCCATCTGCTGCAAGTCTGGATCCTCTGCCTAGAGGGCCAGAGGCCACAGGTATTTATCACCTGTGCTCCTAGGCCATTCCGGCCTTAGTTTATCCAATCTCTGCCCTCCCCCTCCTCCATACTTAATTTGATTGGCACGGGGTCGAAGGACACCTTCTGTATTCCCAGCTTGGGCTGTCAATCTAGCAGTTTTGGCTGTTGGGGGTGGTATCCCACCCTCACTTCCAAGTTCCGCCTGCTGGCTCAGGTGGTCAGGAGATAGTATTTGACCTTGAGATAGCAGGTACCCCAGGGTCACCTTGGGACAGAGGGTGTGTATTCCAGGTCAGAGGCAGGACGTGGGCTAAGGGTCAGCAGCTAGATAGACAAGATAATAAGATAATAATAATAATAATATTTGTTAAGCATTTCCTATGCACTGTACTAAGCACTGAGATGGATACAAGCAAAGCAGGTTGGACCCTTGTCTTACTTGGGGCTCACAATCTCAATCCCCATTTTATAGATGAGGTAATTGAGATACAGAGAAGTGAAGTGACTTGCCCAAGGTCACACAGCAGACAAGTGACAGAGCTGGGATTAGAACCCAGGCCCTTCTGACTCCCAGTCCGGTGCTCTATCGACTACACTCTCCTGAGATCGAGGTACAGTGAGAAGGTTAGCATTAGGTTAGCTGAAGGACTCTAGAATGTATGTTCTCCTGGTTCTTTTGGACCTAATGCTTTGACTAGAGTTAGAAGGTATTTTCCTAAACTCTAGAAGTCCTTTTTTAATTTAATCCTTGGAAAAGGCTCCTAATTGGCCTGGGAGGCCACCCTATTAACCACAGAGTGCTAATTCTTCCTTATCAGATCCGATTTGACTATGAGCTAATGTGCTCATATGTTAATTTTTCTTATCTGTATTTTCTTATCTGCTAACAACCTGAGAACAGCCTTGCTTTTCTGTTTTCCCTCTCCGAGAAGAAGGGTTTTCCTTTTCTTTCTTGCCGAGGGGTAATTTATCTCTCCCAAAGTGTAGCCATTCAGCTCCTTCCTGCTGAACTAGTCAACAATAGACAGACACGATTTCTAATCGAAATAGCGCCCTTGAAATCATGCTTTTTTCCCTATATGTAGCACTAAGGGAAAAAAAGATAGACTGGAACGGTGAGGGAGGACATCCACTCTCCAGTGCTGATGTCCTTGGCTTGGAACAGGGCAGCAGAGACAGGAGCTGTTCAGAATAAGAATTCGCTCTCTCCCCTCTCTGGTCCCTATTTCATTTTCTAAAATGTCGTTCTGCAAACATCTATCCACGCCTCAGAAACTTCCAATTGTTGCCCATCCTCTCCACATCAAACAGGAACTCCGAACCGTTAGCTTTGAGACACTCCACCTGCTCTCTTCCTCTTGAGCAGTTACTGTTTAATAATAATAATAATAATGGTAGTTGTTAAGTGCTTACTATGTGCCAAGCACTGTTCTAAGCACTGAAGCACTTCCCTCTCTGTAAACTATCTGTAAACTATTGTGTCTGTCTCCCCCATAATATTGTAAGCTCCTTGAGGGCAGGGATCTTGTCTTCTAACTATTCTACATTCCCAAGTGCTTAATAAAGTGACCAGCACCCAATAGGTGTTCTAAAATTATTACTGGTGGATAGATGAGGGCTGAAGGTGGGAATATGACTGATGGGGGCCCCTCATGCACCATGGAAAGGTTGCAGATATTGTTTGAATGTACGCGGTTCTGTTGCCATATTTGGTATGGGCCTTAGACCCTGCAGCCCACTGGCTGGGTCCGGGAACCAAACCAAATAAGGAGATAGACTCCGCCCAGCTCTGCACCAAATCTGTACCAAATCTGCACCAATCCAGTCCCCACTGTTTTCAAATCTACCAATCACTGTGATCAGCAACAGCGGTAAATAAGCCCGCTGTATCGGGCACTTGAGGCCTTTTCCCTTAAGGAAACGAGCCCGCCGGGTGCGTTACCCCCTATTCGGTCTTCGGCCTTACCAATAAAACTTTATTAAAACTTTCGGCAGTCACATGCTGTCTGACTACTTCTTTAGTCGCCCAGCGACTTGGTGGCCATCTGTAACAACCGCCGCCATCATGACTGTCTCCCCCACTGAAGTGTGGGTAGAGAATATATCATTTGGTTGTTCTATACTTCCCAAATGGTTTAGCACAGTGCATTGCTCCCAGGAACCATTACTACTACTGCTACAGAAGCACGAACTGTGTAACTGTTGGGTTCAGTAACATATCCTGAAGCTAGAGAGCCTAGTTTGACCCTGGATGTTTCCATGGACCTGAGTTCTACTCCCGCCTCTGCCACTTGTCTGCTGTATTACTTTGGGCAAGTCACTTGACTTTTTTCAGTCATTCAATCATATTTATTGAGTGCTTACTGTGTGCAGAGCACTGTACTAGGCCCTTGGGGAGTACAATACAACAATAAACAGACATCTTCCCTGCCCACAATGTGCCTCAGTTACTTCATCTGTAAAATGGGGATTCATTCATTCATTCAATCAATCATATTTACTGAGCACTTACTCTGTGCAGAGCACTGTACTAAGCACATGGAAAATATAATTCAGCAATAGAGACGATTTCTGCCCACACCAGGCTTACTGTCTAGGGGAGGGAGGCAGACATCAAAACATGTAAACAGGCATCAATATAAATAAATAGAATTATAGATATATACATATATACATTAGTGCCGTGGGAGGGGGGAGAACAAAGGGAGCAAGTCGAGGTGACATGGAAGTGAGGGGGAGTGGAGGAAAAGGGGGGCTTAGCCTGGAAAGGCTTCTTGGAGGAGGTGCACCTTCAGTAGGGCTTTGAAAGGGGGGGACGAGTGATTGTTTGGCGTATTTGAGGAGGAAGGGCGTTCCAGGCCAGAGGTAGGACATGGGCCATGGGTAGACAGAGGGACAGGCGAGATGAAGGCACAGTGAAAAGGTTTGCACCAGAGGAGCAGAGTGTGCGGGCTGGAATGGAGAAGGAGAGAAGGGAGGTGAGCTAAGAAAGGGCAAGGTGATAGAGAGCTTTGAAGCCAATAGTGAGGAGTTTTTGTTTGATATGGAGGTTAATGGGCAACCACTGGAGATTTTTGAGGAGGAGGGTGACACAAATACCATCATCAGCAATATATCCCACAGTGCTCTT
The DNA here is from genome assembly GCF_015852505.1 of Tachyglossus aculeatus. NCBI lineage: Eukaryota > Metazoa > Chordata > Mammalia > Monotremata > Tachyglossidae > Tachyglossus > Tachyglossus aculeatus. The sequence continues at coordinate 98,601,376 of NC_052101.1, read as the reverse complement.
ATCCCTCTTAGAACATGATCCCTATATGTGACCAGAACTATTTTCAAACTGTTTATCTTATACCTACCCCATCGCTTAACAATGTGCTGGTCATGTAATAGGGGTTTAATGAAAACATTATTTTTCTTTTTCTTAATAAAAGTACAAATAATAAAAATAATCCTGAGGGTGTGGAGGGCATCATACCGTTGCAAATCCAGTGCTGTCAAGTTTTCAGCTGTACCTTCAGGAGAGTGTAAATGTAAACTGAATAGCTTCACGGTGCTGTGAATAAAAGCTTCAAAGCGCTCATCTTTCACCTAAACTAGCCGTAAGGGATCTTACAACCTCACAATAGTCCAGTTTTAAGTCAATGCTCTTGCTGTTGCTTAGCTGTTTTGTGGCACAGGTACTGTGTCAGATAACTTACTTTTCTCTAACTCATAATAGTCAGGCACAGAGGGAGAGATAGAGGACTGAATAGGATTCTTAATTTTGAATTATCTGGCCTTTGTGGCTTTGCCTTAACTATATATCAATATTTTCACCTCGATTTTGTATTTAATTTGTCCAGGAACCCACAAGGCGGAGACTATCCCTTGGGTTATATCTTTTCTGAAGACTCGTTCGTGTGAAAAGTGTTGAGTACTTGCTAGAGAATAAAGGCTGACATTTATTCTGCTGGGATCAGATCAGGCAAAATATTAATGAAATAAGAAATTTTCTTTTCCCGTAAGAGAGCAAAATTATGTTCTTACCATACATGCCCAGACAACAGATAAAGTTCAAAATCTGAACGTGGATGGAGCCAGTAGTGCAAATAACTGTTATTTGTTACTAGTTGGAAAAATAATTATTAACCAGTTTTTCCATTGATTATTGTAGTAAAAAGGGGTCCATTATAATGTGGTCTTTTGGGATCTTGTTTCTGGACTATATGTAGGACCTACTATGTTATAGCAAGGTCTCAGGACTTGGCACTTTGAGGGGTTGGGAAACAGGCTGCCCCATGGTCTAGCTCCCCAAAGTGTCAAGGATTTTCTGTAGCCTAGTGGATAGAGCACAGGCATGGGAGTCAGAAGGACTAGGGTTCGAATTCCAACTCTGCCACTTGTCTGCTGTGTGACCTTGGGCAAGTCAGTTCATTTCTCTGGGCCTCAGTTACCTCATCTTTAAAATGGGGATTAAGAATGTGAGCCCCATGTGGGACATGGACTGTGTCCAACCTGTTTAGCTTGTATCTACCCATGTGCTTAGTACAGTCCCTGGCACATAGTAAGCGCTCAATACATACCAAAAAAAAATCATAGGCGCTAAAGGATGGGGAATCTCTGATGTCACGTGAGGCTGGAGAAAGGGAAATCTTACCGGACCCCACACAGCACCTGGAGACGGACATTCTGCAACTGCCTAGCACTGAAGTTACATCAGTTAATCAATCAATCATTGTTGTGTATAGAGCACTTGGAATAGAGCTGGTAGACCTGAACCGTGCCTATAAGGAGTTTAAAATCTAGTTTATAACTTAGCATCTCACCTAGCCCCATGGAGTGCCAAGAAATACCTTTTTCTCCAGGATCTCCAGGGAGGGCTCTGGTAGTCTGGGTGGTTTGAAGGAAATTGGGGATCCAAGATGAACTCGAACTATACCAAGACCTATGTTATAGCAAAAGGATATTTGAGCGAGGCCCCAACACACTCTGAAAAGCAATGGCTATCTCTGTTTAGACTCTTGTTTTCCATGTCAGTAGCAACCAAAGTAGTCACACTGAACTTTAATAATGGTAAAAAAATGGATTTTCCTCTCCCGTGATGGATGACCGACCAGCTCCTACGACTGAGCATATATGCAGTGTAAAATTTTTACAGAGCATCTCTGCCTGCAGATGATGCATATATGATTCCCAATATCCAGAGCTAGCTACTTTCTCTTTCTGAAGCAATTCAGAAGTACTAGTTGGCTGAGGGTAATTTTTCTCACCCATTCTTCACCCAAGCATTGAGCCTGAATGTCCCTGGTTAGCAAAGAACATGTCAGGGTGAAGGGAGCGGGATTGGAGAATGATTTTCTGGAAGTTTTTTTTCCTATATCAAATAGGGGTTTTGCCTTAGCAGTGTGGCTCAGTGGAAAGAGCGCGGGCTTTGGAGTCAGAGGTCATGGGTTCAAACCCCAGCTCCGCCAAATGTCAGCTGTGTGACTTTGGGCAAGTCACTTAACTTCTCTGGGCCTCAGTTCCCTCATCTGTAAAATGGGGATTAAGACTGTGAGCCCCCTGTGGGACAACCGGATCACTTTGTAACCTCCCCAGCGCTTAGAACAGTGCTTTGCACATAGTAAGCGCTTAATAAATGCAATTATTATCATTATTATTATTATTATTATGGGGGATTTCCTTCATGGCGGGGCAGTTCTATGGGGGAAAAATTCCAGAGAATTTATGTTACATTTGTGTGAGTTTTTGTAAATTTCTGCTCCAGGAATGATCATTTGTGTGGGATCCACATTAGCATACTTACCCCAGGACCATCACTTGCAGGCTTTGAAAGAGGCAGACATTAACATAAATAAACTATGGATATGTACATAAGTGATTTAGGCAGAGGGTTGGGTGAATTTCAAGTGCTGAAAGGGTACAGATCAAAGTCCAACCCTAATCATGAGCATGGATGTCAAGAACAAACATCATAGGCTCCTCTAAGCATCCTATTGCCACTGTGGGAGACAGAATATTGAGCTGGGAAGACCACTGGTCTGAGCCAGGAATGACACTATGTATGGGTTTACATTCATTGTCAAAATAAATACCGTAAATTGCATGACAACAACTGATTAAGATGGAGTCTTCACTTTAGAGCTAAACTACTCAAAAATCTTAAAAATATAATCTAGTATACAAGATAGAATAGAGAAATATGAGGGCATAGTATTATATTTGCATGTATATTGAGTTAATGTCTTTAGTTTACTCAAAAAAATTGTTGTGCTGAATCAAAGTGAATTTCTTGCCATCTCTAGAATTCAAAGAAGCAAATCAATTAAATCAGTGTTTGACCGAGTCTGTGCCTATGCAGTGCAAAATTGTTGGAGAGTTGGTAATAGTTCGGTCCATTTGATCAACATTGCTGGTCAAACTGGATTATTCAGGTCAAGTGCTTAGTACAGTGCTCTGCACATAGTAAGTGCTCAATAAATACGATTGAATGAATGAATGAAAAAAAGAATCCACTCTGGGGCCAGGTTTGGCTACTTACACCAAATCTCCATTAGAGTGTGCTGGGTAGTCCTCTCCTGAATCTTCCCTAATTTACTCCAGGGTATGTAGTAAGCTGTTGTAATGATGCAGCCAGGACTCTAGTCTCTTCCACTGAAGGGACTGTGATATCTGTTAATAATAATTGTGATATTTGTTAAGCGCTTCCTATGTGCCAAGTACTGTACTAAACCCTGGGGTAGATGCAGGTAATTCAGGTTGCACACAGTCCCTGTACCATATTTGGCTCAGTGGAAAGAGCACGGGCTTTGGAGTCAGAGGTCATGGGTTCAAATCCTGGCTCTGCCAATTGTCAGCTGTGTGACTTTGGACAAGTCACTTCACTTCTCTGTGCCTCAGCTACCTCATCTGTAAAATGGGGATGAAGACTGTGAGTCCCCCATCGGACAACCTGATCATCTTGTAACCTCCCCAGTGCTTAGAATAATGCTTTGCACATAGTAAGTGCTTAATAAAAGCCATCATAATTATAATTATATAGGGCTCACAGTCTTAATTCCCATTTTACAGATGAGGCAACTGAGGCCCAGAGAAGTGAAGTGACTTGCTCAAGGTCACATAGCAGATGAGTGGCCGAGCTGGGATTAGAACCAAAGTCCTTCTGACTCCCAGGCCCAATGGCAACAGGATGCTTAGAGGAACCAATGATGTTTGTTCTCCTTGATATCCATGCTCATTATGAGGGTTGTACTTTGATCTGTATCATCATCAATCGTATTTATTGAGCGCTTACTATGTGCAGAGCACTGTACTAAGCGCTTGGGAAGTACAAATTGGCAACATATAGAGACAGTCCCTACCCAACAGTGGGCTCACAGTCTAAAAGGGGGAGACAGAGAACAAAACCAAACATACTAACAAAATAAAATAAATAGGATAGATATGTACAAGTAAAATAAATAAATAAATAAATACAGTAATAAATATGTACAACCATATATACATATATACAGGTGCTGTGAGGAAGGGAAGGAGGTAAGATGGGGGGATGGAGAGGGGGACGAGGGGGAGGGGAAAGAAGGGGCTCAGTCTGGGAAGGCCTCCTGGAGGAGGTGAGCTCTCAGCAGGGCCTTGAAGGGAGGAAGAGAGCTAGCTTGGCGGATGGGCAGAGGGAGGGCATTCCAGGCCCGGGGGATGACGTGGGCCGGGGGTCGATGGCGGGACAGGCGAGAATGAGGTACGGTGAGGAGATTAGCGGCGGAGGAGCGGAGGGTGCGGGCTGGGCAGTAGAAGGAGAGAAGGGAGGTGAGGTAGGAGGGGGCGAGGTGATGGAGAGCCTTGAAGCCCAGGGTGAGGAGTTGCTGCCTGATGCGCAGATTGATTGGTAGCCATTGGAGGTTTTTGAGGAGGGGAGTAATATGCCCAGAGCGTTTCTGGACAAAGATAATCCGGGCAGCAGCATGAAGTATGGATTGAAGTGGAGAGAGACACGAGGATGGGAGATCAGAGAGAAGGCTGGTGCAGTAGTCCAGACGGGATAGGATGAGAGCTTGAATGAGCAGGGTAGCAGTTTGGATGGAGAGGAAAGGGCGGATCTTGGCAATGTTGTGGAGCTGAGACCAGCAGGTTTTGGTGACGGCTTGGATGTGAGGGGTGAATGAGAGAGCGGAGTCGAGGATGACACCAAGGTGTCATCTGTACCCTTTGAGCACTTGAAATTCACCCCACCCTCAGCCCGAGGACACTTGAGTACATATCCATAATTTATTTATGTATGTTAATGTCTGTCTCGCCTCTCTAGACTGTAAGCTTGGGGTTTTTTTGTTCCTTTTTTTTAATGGTATTAGTTAAGTGCCTGGCACTGTACTAAGCACTGGGGTAGATACTGGCTAATCAGGTTGGACATAGTTCATGTCTCACTTGGGGCTCAAAGCCTCAATCCCCATTTTCAGAGAGGTAACTGAAGCACAGACAAGTGAAGCGACTTGCCCAAGGTCACATGGCAGACATGTGGCAGAGCTGGAATTAGAACCCGGGTCCTGTGACTCCCAAGCCCGTACTTTATCCATTTTATCTATGCTGGGTTACAAGCAGTCCTAAACTCAGATTTTTGCTGGACTAAAATTGCACTATGCTTCTCAGGGCTTTTCAGGATGATATCAATAACCAAGGAGGAATGCAGATAGCATGCTGAGGCCATTGTTGACCCTGAACAAATATTCACTGTTGGGAACAGGGAAGACTGCAACTCCGTCTCCTTAAAGGAAGGGGGTTTTGCATATTGTGGGCAGCTAATGTGTCTACCAACTCTGTTGTACTCACCCAAGCACTTTGTAAAGCGCTCTATACAGTAAACTCTCGATGACGGTGAGCTTATTGTGGACAGGGAAAGTCACTGTTTGTTGTTGCACTGTACTTTCCCAAGTGCTTAGTACAGTGCTCTGCACACAGCAAGCACTTAATAAATACGATTGAATTAAATTAATTTGCTTAAACCCTTCTTAACTAGTCTGATATTTCTACGAATATAAGAAATGCTGTTACTGAAATGTTATGCCATTACCAAGTGCAAAATTATTGGGGTGTCTGAACAGACATGCAGGAAATGATAGAAAAAATACAATTACCCTGAGGGTAGTTGATTTTTCCTTTCTGGGTGAACTGCTTTGCTAGGACTTCATTTTGTTTCTGACCCTTTCTCCAATGTTCCATGGTCAGAATGTCACTCTTTATTTCTGTATTGTACTTTCCCTAGAACTTAGTACAGTGCTGTGCACACAGTAAGAGCTCAATAAATACGATTGAATGAATGAATGAATTATGACTTCTGAACCTCTCCTCCGAGATTATGGTCACCATAGTTCTGCCTCCAGTTTACAGTCTTTTGGAAACCTAATTCCATCATCGAGGCCACAGATAATAATAATAATAATGGCATTTATTAAGCATTTACTATGTGCAAAGCACTGTTTTAAGCACTAGGGAGGTTACAAGGTGATCATGTTGTCTCACGGGGGGCTCACAGTCTTAATCCCCATTTTACAGATGAGGTAACTGAGGCACAGAGAAGTTAAGTGACTTGTCCAAAGTCATACAGCTGACAATTGGCAGAGCGGGGATTTGAACCCATGACCTCTGACTCCAAAGCCCGGGCTCTTTCCACTGAAATGTCAGCAACAATGGGATGAAGAGAAGTGAAGGATGCTAAATGTTTATTCAGCTAAACAGCTGACTGACTCCCAGTTGCCATCCTGACCAGCTCCTTCAGAACAGAGAAAATCATTATGGGGGTTGAATGATCCATTTGGCCTATCAAAAGGGAAGAACATCAATTGGATTATTGTTCAATCCTCCATCACACTTTGCCTGTGCAGACTTCTGTAAAACCTCAGTTGTTTCCTCTTTCCAGATTGATGCTGATCCATTGATGATCACTTTGAGTATGACCCTTCAGTCACTTGTGTACCCACCTAATAGTTATGTTGTCTAGGAACATTTTCACAGTTTAACAATGAATATACTATGTGGGGCAGAGTCAAAAGCCTTGCTCCATTTATCATTCCTCTTGATCTGACACTCTGTCATAAAAGATTAGATTAATGGATCCCCCTCTCCCTTAATGAGGCATGTTAGTTGTACATTAACCAGTACCCTTCCATCTTGTGTGGGATTGCAGATTGATCTGAGGATGGTTTTCCCTTTTCCCAGACATTTATTCCTGGCAGGTAGAGCAGGGCTGTCCTAGGGTATGACTAAGCAGGTTGATTATCCCAATCTCTGCATGATTTTTCCCAGCAAATGGCCAGAGAGGGAGATGGGAGTGGGAGAGAGGAGAGGGGAGAGCAAGAGGAGGGGCATTGTAAGTTTCCTTGGTGGTTAGGAAATTGTCTACTTACTCTATTGTACTTTCCTGACACCTTAGTACAGTGCTCTGCACACAGTAGACTGTAAGTTTCTTGAGAGCAGCGATCTTGTCATCTTACACCATTATAATAATAATAATAATGATAGCATTTGTTAAGTGCTTACTACGTGCAAAACACTGTTCTAAGTGCTGGGGGGGATACAAGGCGATCAGGTTGTCCCACGTGGGGCTCACAGTCTTCGTTCCCATTTTACAGATGAGGGAACTGAGGCTGAGAGAAGTTAAGTGACTTGCCCAAGGTCACACAGCAGGCATGTGGTGGAGCTGGGATTAGAACCCACAACCTCTGACTCCCAAGCCTGGGCTCTTTCCACTGAACCATGCTGCTTCTTATACTCTCCCAAGCACTTAGTACAGTGCTCTGAACAGAGTAAACATCCAGTCAAGACCACTGATTGACTAATTGACAGAGAAAGGGAAAAGAAAATGGGAGAGTTAGAGAAAGATGAGACAGGAGAGTGGAGGAGGGGCAAAAGTGAAAAAATATTGACCTCCTTCACCAGTGCCCAATGCCAACCTTCACTACTCAGCCTTGCAACTTGTGCCAGGGCTGAGCTACCACACCTCACCACTCCCCAACACCACTGTTCACTACCACTTTCCCTGCCACTTAGCCAAGCAAAATCTAGCCCTCCAGGCTGTCAATATAAATTCACACCATCCAGCATCACCGGAAGCTCTTATCCTGACGCCGGAGTAGTTCCACCATGATGGTCCTGTTAAATCAATCAATCTGGAGCATTTATTGAATGCATACTGTGCGTTGTTTCACCTCCCCTGACTGGGACACAGGAAAGAACCCTCAAAATTAGGAACTCGCTGCCTAGTGCTTAGTATAGCACTCGGTAAATTAGATAGATTTTTTGATTGAAATATGAAGGACAACTATATACAGAATTGAGATGTTCTGTAATTCCCTTCTGAATTTGTTAAGCGCTTACTATGTGCCAGTCACTGTACTAAGTGCTGGGGTGGATTCAAACAAATCAAGTTGGACACAGTCCCTGTTCCGTGTGGGGCTCACCATCTCAATATAACAGATTTGGCATACCCATACCCTGCCCACAAGGAGCTTACAGTTTAATCTTAATCATATTTAAATATTTACATGTGAATATGCGTGCGACTGAGAAGCCCAAAGCAGGACCCAGAGCCCTCACCATACATAAAGTATCTTTCCTAGAGAATTGAAGGCTGAATACACTCAAATGAGGGTGGGCGAGTTAAAGCTGAAAAATCTCTCCCAAAACCTTGAAAAACAAGGTCAAGATGGGTGGGTAGGGTTGAGGTGACATGACCAGGTTCCTCTCAGCTTGGTCATATTGAATGAATGAATGAATCCTGGCACCACAACATGTTTGCTGTGTGACCCTGGGCAAGTCACTTACCTTCTCTGTGCTTCAGTTCCCTCATCTGTAAAATGGGGATTAAGACTGTGAGCCCCACGTGGTACAACCTGGTCACTTTGTAGCTACCCCAGTGCTTAGAACAGTGCTTGGCACATAGTGAGTGCTTACCAGATACCATTATTATTATTATTATGTAAATTTCAGGATCTAGGCTTTGCTATCTTCTTGAGTCCTTCTTCGCTCACATCCCTCCTCCAACAAAAAAGAAGGTGGAATGATCACTCAATAAAGTACCCCAGGACACTGGTAGAAATCAGAGCATAAACTTGATAATCTAGACCTGCTAAGAACTCTTGAGACATTTTGAAACCAAACACTGGTGATGTTCTATGCTGTGCTGCACTGATGAACCATGTGAAGTTAATTGCTATCCAGTAGGCAGTAAACTGTGGGTGATTATGATTGCTCATTTGCATTGCTGGTATTTTTCCTCTTTAGATTTCCTTGTAACAATAAAACTTGGCTCTAAATCTTTGCCTAACCTCTGTTTGCATAATGTGAATGACATTTTGGGCAGGCCTACACAGCCCAAGTCATTCAGTCAAAGGCCTTAATGTCATTTCTGAAGGACTAGAAATAACAAACAGAATAAGAAGGTGAGGAATGCCTCAGTCTAAGAGGTAAGCAATGTATACTGAAATCGTAATTTTGCCCTTAGAGATTTAGGGAGCAGGGAGAAGACCGAAACAAAAGTTTCCTTTCAGTATCATAAGGGTCAACATTCACATTCAATACTTGCTGGGTCCAGCATGGGAAGAGCAAACTCTCATTTCTTCCTCCCTTATTATTTTTTCTTTGAACCAGGTACAGGGCTACTTCAGGTGAAGACTCACTGCCTGGAGGCATCTGTTTCTGTGGCCAGCAGCTCTGGGATTGTAAGAGTCTTGAGGGCAAAAAAACAGCCTTGTCTTTTACTGTGGGTATAAATGTCCCAGTGCCTGTTACTGTGCCCTGCACACCAGGTGCTCAATCAATCCTCCTTGATGATGACAATGTTTCCTGCCAGTGTAGCTCTGAAAGATGCCATGAGATGACTCAGGAGAGCTAGGGAAGTAGTGGCAGCCATGTCGTTGGCAGAAGCACCAGCTGGATATATATATGATCCTGTCTTTATTTGTGACCCTAAACTGAGCCCTGCACAAGGGCAAAGCATAACTAATTTGTACTGTGCTCAAGGGGAGGGCAAGATATTAGCCAGAACCCTCAACAACTCCTCCCTTACTTACCCACCAGCAAGAGGACTCATAGTTCTGGTTATGCAGGAAGCATATTAAATTGTTAGTTCACCTCCCTAACAAATCTTCCCCCAGTTATGTGGCAGTAAAAGAGACACCTTCTAGACTGTAAGCCTGGTGTGGGCAGGGATTGTCTCTCTTTGTTGCTGAATTGTACTTTCCAGTGGCTTAGTACAGTGCTCTGAACACAGTAAGCGCTCAATAAATACGATTGAATGAATGAATGAATCTTTTTTAATGGTATATGTTAAGCGCTTACTCTGTGACAGGCCCTGTTCTAAGCACTGGAGTAGACACAAGCCAATCAGGTTGGACACAGTCTCACTTGGGGCTCATAGTCTTAATCCCCATTTTACAGATGAGGTAACTGAGGCCCAGAGAAGTGAAGTGATTTGCCCAAGGTCATACAGCAGACAAGTGTCAGAGCTGGGATTAGAACCCAGGTCCTTCTGCCTCCCTGGCCCGTGGTCTATCAACAAGGCCTCGTTGCTTCTTAACAACATCAGTCTTGTGAACAGAGTGAGTGTATCACCTGGGACCATCTGCAGAACACTGTCTTACACCTAGGATGGCAGTTTTGTGGCCCTCAGTTTGTGTGAGTGCTACCCAGAAGGCTGGGCAATGTTGGTCACTTTCCTTCCTGCCCACACAGTCTACAGCACAAGCTAGGTGTGTTGCTTGTATGTTACATATGCTTAGCATGAACATTCAAATGAATCTCTGGAGGCATAAAAATCACTATTTTTGTCACTACTCATGTACAGTTGTCATGGTAAGGACACAGGTCAGCTTTTAGCTGGTCACTTTTACTTATGACTCATTGGGGTTTATAGTCAGTTTCTAACTGCTGACACCTAATCCCTTTCTGCTGTGTCCAGAGACATCCTTAGTGGTTCCCAAATAATCCACTTAATGTCCTCTATTTTGAGGAGCTGGGAGTATAAAGCACCCCACCTGGGACACCTCAATGTTAATGCCACATGTGTCCCTTCTCCCAAATCCAAGACCTCCTAAGCATCCTTAAGAACACTTCATCTCCTCTCCCCTGTGCTGGTGGAAGGACTAGGTTTGAAGTAGTAGTAATGGTAGTAGCGTTTATTGAGCATCCATTGGGTGTGGTGCATTGTACTAAGTGCTTGGGAAATCCAAAACGATGAAGTGATACACTCTAATGGGGGAGACAAACATAAAAATATTTACAGCTAGAGAAGTCAAAAATAAATTAAGCAGACATAGATACACGAGTGGTAAGGAGGGTGTGAATAAGTTCATAAGTGCTGAAGGGGTTTGGGAAATCAACCGTGTAAAAGCTTGTTGGACAAGGTGAGGGTTTTTGGAGAGATTTGACTGAAGAGAGAGCTGTGATCTGTCTGATGTGAAGAGGGAGAGAATTCCAAGTCGGGGAACAGTAAGCCGTCGGATGAAATTAGAAGTGTCGAGTGAGGTATAGTTAGAAGTGTAGCTTAGGATGAACAAAGAGTGTGAGTTGGGAAAAGTAAATGAAATGAGCAGATGGGGTCAGGTGGGACCAGATGAAAATATTTTTATTTTATATAGAGAGACACAGGAAGCCAGTAGAGGGTTTTGAGAAGAGATATGGTTGACAGTGTTTGAGAAATGTTTGATCCATGCATCAGCTTGTAGTACATAGTATGGAAGCAGCATGGTCTAATGGAAAGAGCACAGGCCTGGGAACTGGACGACCTGGGTTCTAATACCAGTCCTGGGACTTACCTGCTGTGTGACCTTGAGCAAGTCACTTCAGTTTTCAGTGCCTCAGTTCCCTCATCTGTAAAATGGGAATTCCAAACCTGTTCTCTTTCTTACTTTGACTGTTATCTTCTATCTACCCCAGCGTTTAGTATAGTGCTTGGCACATAGTAAATAATGAACAAATACCATTATTATTATGAAGCTTATAATCATTAATAATGAGAAGAATAATTATTATTAAAGAGACTGGAGGCACCAGGGTAGTAACAGTTTTTGTGGAAAGCAAAGGGCAGACTGGAAATGTGTAAGAAAAACCAGCAGGATTTGGTAGTGGACTGGGTGAGAGTTGAATGACAGCAAAGAGTTGATGATGACACAAAGGTTGCCACCTTATGAGACAAAGAGTATGGATGAGTTGTCAACTGAGATGGGAAAGACAATGAGGGATTGGTTTAGGAGGATAGATGCGTTCAATTTTTGACAGTTTGATCTTGAGGTGGTGGCAGGGCATCCAAGTGGAGATGTCCTAGAGGCAAGAGAAGATGCAGGATTGCAGGTCAGATGAGAGATCAAGCAGGGGTAGAGAGATATATTTGGGAGTCATCTGTACAGAGATGGTAACTGAAGCCGTGTGAGTGGATGAGCTTGTAATCATTAGAGAGAAGCAACAAGGTCTAATGGAAAGATCATGGGGTTGCTATATGACCTAAGGCAAGTCACTTAACCACTCTGTGCCTCAGCTTCCTCATCTGTAAAATGGGACTTGACAATCCCTGCTGTCCCTACCTCCCAGGGATTTTTATGAGGATAAAATGAAATAGTTTGATGTGAGACTGGTTTGGAAAAATGAAAGTGCTGTACAGTAAACAAGGTATTAATATTAGGGTCCTAGTAAACTGTGGCAAATTGTGGTATATTCACATCATATTAGTGAATCAAATCCCTATAGGAGTTTTTCTTTTACTGAAATTTAGATATAGGAATTTGAAAAGCCTGTTTTGCTCTGAGGAAAGGGAGACATAAGTAGGTCAATGATTATCCTTGAAATAATAAAAGTAAGAAATATGATTATTCATATCTTCTAAGACCAGGTATTTGTTTTAGACTGGGACAAATCACATTTTTTGGAGCATGAATGTGTGAATGTGTGATATGTATTGCAGTTCCACATTTATTTAATTGATTATAAAGTGCCTCATTTAACCAAACTCTGGGTATAAACTTCTCCCTGCCAGTGAGTTAGTCATGTTGGGACGTTATAGTGCATCTTTTTTAAGACTCTAGTGAGTGCCTAATGCCATTGGTAACACAGAAAGTGAAGAAGCGAGCAGAGGAAGGCTGTTCATTCTTCTCTCTGTTTTACCTTAGGTGAACTACGTAACAAATGAAAGAAAATCTCATCTCCTGCTCAAACAGTGAGAGAGGTTTCAGGCTCATTTTTACAGCTGAGCAAAATAAGCTTTGAGACTTCTTGCTTGGACTTGAGGAGATAGGGCAGCTGGTCAGAGAAATTGCTTCCTTAAGCTTCCCTCCTGTCCCAGGAGTATCCGCTATTGACAACTGATACCAGCCCTTTCTTCCCATCCCCATTAATGACCAGTCTGGGCACTGGGGACTGCTGGGAGGCTGCCCAGGCTGGTTGCAGGGTAGTGATGCAGAGTGGGAAAGTTGGAGATATCTTCCTGTCTCTCTGGAGGTTGTGCTGACAATGAGACTTCCAGGATGGATCCAGCAATGCATAATGCCACTTGGCTGCTGTGTGCCCTTGGGCAAGTCACTTCACTTCTCTGGGCCTCAGGTACCTCATCTGCAAAATGGGGATTGAGACTGTGAGCCCCACATGGGACAGGGACCGCATCTTACTCAATTTGCTTGACTCCACCCCAGCAGTCAGTGCCTGGCACATAGTAAGCACTTAAAAAATACCATCATCATTATTATTAGAGGAGGAGATGCTTTTTCAACCAGTCAAGCAATGGAATTTATTGAATACTTACTGTGCGCAGAGCACTGTACTAAGCACTTGGGGAAGTACAATATAATAGAATTGCTAGGCATGATCCCAGTCCATGAGAAATTTAGAGTCTACAGGGGAAGGGAGAAAGTGACATTAAAATAAATTGTCGACAGGGGAAATAGTAGAGTATTAGCATATTTAGGTGAGGTCCGTGGGGCTTGGGTGGGGATCAAAATGATTAAGGGGTATACAGCCAGGTGCAGAGTTCATGTGAGGGGAGGAAGGATGGAGGATTGAGGGCTGAATCAGCTCTCTCCCATCCCTTCCTGTCAGCTGGCTGCTCTTTTCAGGGTCTGCTGTAAGCATATGTACTAAGTGCTGGGGTAATAATAATAATGATGATGGTATTTGTTAAGCACTTACTATGTGCCAAGCACTGTTCTAAACACTTGGGTAGATACAAGGTCATCAGGTTGTCCCATGTAGGGCTCACGGTCTTATTCCCCATTTTAGAGATGAGGTAACTGAGGCCCAGAGAAACTAAGTATAAAAGATAATCAGGTTGGACACAGTCTCTAGACTGCAAGCTCATTATGGGTAGGGAATGTGTCTATTATATTGTTATATTGTACTCTCTCAAGCTCTTAGTACAGTGCTCTGCACAAAGTGTTCAGTTCATTCATTCATTCAATTGTATGTATTGAGCGCTTACTGTGTGCAGAGCATTGTACTAAGTGTTTGTAAAGTACAATTCAGCAATAAGGAGAGACAATCCCTGCCCATACCGGGTTTACAGTCTCAATAAATATCATTTATTGATAGAGTGACACAATCCCTTTCCCACCTAGGGCTCATGGTCTTAATCCCCATTATGCAGATGAAGTAACTGAGGCATGGAGAAGTTAAATGGCTTGCCCAAGGTCACAAAGTAGACACGTGGCAGAGCAAAATTTGAACCCAGGTCCTTCTGATTCCCAAACCTGGCAGCACTGTAGAAATGCTTTCAAAAGGAATTGGTTGCCTGAAATATTTAATTCATCAAAGGGCAAGACTTGACAAATGCAGGATATGTGCCTGAGAGAGCTCTTATCTATTACTCAATGGAGTTTAAAGGGAGAAATAGAGCCCACTGAGCATTGTGACATCTTGTGACTTTGCCCATTAGAATTTTACATTGCTCTCTTTAGATGACAGCAGTTACAGAGGATTTCTGTCAATCAATCAGTCATTTATTGAGCACTTATTGAGTGCAGAACACTGTACTAAGTGCTTGGGAGAGTATAGTATAATAGGGTTGGTAGACACAGTCCCTGCCCACATACTGTTAACATGACCACATTTTCTGTAAACATGAGAAGAAAATGAGATGGGGTTGAAAATGTGATTGTGGGTGTTCTCTTGATAGAATAAACGTGAACAATTTTCCCAGATCGCAGCAGCTTTAAAAATATTTTATGACCTTTAGAAATTTTACTAATTTGGATTCAGAGGTTCACTGCCTCATTGATATTTCACTAGATTACAAATTGGTATGAGAATTTGTTTTTCCTACCCAGCAAAGATTATTAATGGTTTCCCACCTTCATAGCCTTATTAAAATCACATCTCCTCCAAGAGGCCTTGCTCGACTAAGTGCTCATTTCTCCTACTTCCTTGCCCTTCAGCATCACCCTTACATTTGGATTTGTGCCCTTTATTCACCCACGCTCAGCCCCACAGCACCCATATACTTATCCATAATTTATTTTAATGTCTGTTTCCCCCTGTAGACTGTAAACTTCTTGTGGGAAGAGAACATGTCTAAGGAATCTATTTCATTGTACTTTCCCAAGCACTTAAGTGCTCAATAAATATGGTTGATTGATTAATTGATTGCTATCTGTTATTAATCTTCATTTTCTAAAGCAAACCTGGATCTGGATCAACAATAGTGTATACTGTACATCACACCATTCATTCATTCATTCACTCATTCATTCATTCAATCGTACTTATTGAGCGCTTACTGTGTGAAGAGCACTGTACTAAGTGCTTGGGAAGTATAAGTCAGCAACACATAGAGGCGGTCCCTACCCACCAATGGGCTCACAGTCTAGAAGGGGGATACAGACAACAAAACAAAACATGTAACAGGTGTCAAAATCATCAGAACAAATAGAATTAAAGCTATATGCACATCATTAACAAAATAAATAGAATAGTAAATATGTACAAGTAAAATAAATAGAGAAATAAATCTGTACAAATATATATACAAGTGTTGTGGGGAGGGGAAAGAGGTAGGGCGGGAGAGTGGATGGGGAGGAGGAGAGGAAAAGGGGGGCTCAGTCTGGGAAGACCTCCTGGAGGAGGTGAACTCTCAGTAGGGCTTTGAATGGAGGAAGAGAGCTAGCTTGTCAGATGTGTGGAGGGAGGGCATTCCAGGCCAGAGCGAGGACGTGGGTCGGGGGTCGACGGCAGGACAGGCGAGAATGAGGCACAGTGAGGAGGTTAGTGGCAGAGGAGTAGAGGGTGCAGGCTGAGCTGTAGAAAGAGAGAAGGGTGGTGAGGTAGGAGGGGGCGAGGTGATGGAGAGCCTTGAAGCCGAGAGTGAGGAGTTTTTGCTCGATTCATAGGTTGACAGGAGACCACTGGAGATTTTTGAGGAGGGGAGTAACATGCCCAGAGCGTTTCTGCACAGAGATGATCCGGGCAGCAGAGTGAAGTATAGACTGAAGTGGGGAGAGACAGGAGGATGGGAGATCAGAGAGGCGGCTGATGCAGTAATCCAGTCGGGATAGGATGACAGCTTGAACCAGCAAGGTAGCAGTTTGGATGGAGAAGAAAGGGTGGATCTTGGCGATGTTGTGGAGGTGAGACCGGCAGATTTTGGTGACGGATTGGATGTGTGGGGTGAACGAGAGAGTGGAGTCAAGGATGACACCAAGGTTGCGGGCTTGTGAGACGGGAAGGATGGTAATAATAATTATGGCATTTGTTAAGCGCTTACTATTTGCAAAGCACTGTTCTAAGTGCTGGGGGGATACAAGGTGATCAGGTTGTCCCATGTGGGGCTCACAGTCTTAATCCCCATTTTACAGATGAGGCAACTGAGGCACAGATAAATTAAGTGACTTAACCAAGGTCGTATAGCTGACAATTGATGGAGCTGGGATTTGAACCCATGACCTCTGACTCCCAAGCCTGTGCTCTTTCCATTGTGCCATGCTGCTTATCTAGTGCCACCTACAGTGACAGGAAAGTCAGGGAGAGGGCAGGGTTTGGGAGGGAAGATAAGGAGTTCAGTCTTGACACAGAGGGGAAGGCAGATAAGGAAAATGAGGGCTTTGTCAGGGAATAATAATAATTACGGTATTTGTTAAGCTCTTACTATGTGCAAAGCACTGTTCTAAGTACTGGGGTAGATCCAAGATAATCAAGTTGTCCCACGTGTGGCTCACAGTCTTAATCCCCATTTTACAGATGAGGTAACAGGCACAGAGAAGTTAAGTGGCTTGCCGAAGGTCACACAGCAGACAAGTGGCAGCGCCGGGATTAGAACCATGTCCTCTGACTCCCAAGTCTGTACTCTTTCCACTGAGCCACGCTGATTCTAGGCCTTTTGGAGGAGACTTGATTTTAGGAGGGCTTTGAAGGTGGGAAGAATGTGAAGTGGGAGGGAGTTTCAGGCTTGGCAACTGACGTGGGCCAGGGTTCAGTGGTGGGATGGATGAGGCTGAGATAGAGAGAGGAGATTAGTATTAGAGGAGTGCAGCGTGCTGATTGGGTTGCAGGAGATCAGTGAGGTAAGGTAAGAGGGAGAGAGCTGATTGAGTGCCGTAAAGCCGATGGAGAGGAGTTTCTGTTTGATGGGGTGGTGGATGGATGCTTGGCACATAAGTAAGCGTTAAACAAATAATAATAATAATAATAATAATAGCATTTATTAAGCTTACTTTGTGCCAAGCACTGTTCCAAGCACTGGGGAGGTTACAAGGTGATTAGGTTGTCCCATGGTGGGGCTTACAGTCTTAATCCCCATTTTACAGATGAGGCAACTGAGGCCCAGAGAAGTTAAGTGACTTGAAAACACTTTTTAAAAAAATGAACATGTGCTACAACATTTTTAAAACAAAGAATTATAAAGTTCAAAAAGAAGTAAACTCATTGGTTCACTAATGCTATGCACTGATGTGGTGATGGAAGTAAGTATTACTTGGGGTGTTATTTCAAAATAGGCCTTGAAGTGCAGAGCCTGAAAAATCAGCCAGATAATTGAGGCCAAATATCTGCTTCATCACAATTTTAGAATGAAACTTGGGGCATTTAGCGGATATAGCTTCCTAAGTTTTTTTAGTGCTAGTAAGTTCATTAATCATAACATTAGACAAATTCTTTTTGTAATTTAATTATAGCAAGAAAAAGAATGCTTTTTTCTTAGCGATGACTTGGTAGGGTTCTAGCATTCAATCATGTAACTTTAATCCATGATAAAGTAATTAACGTGGAGAAGCAATATTCTCCATTAGGTAATGTTTGTAGAACGAGTGATTGATTCCCTGATTATGCTATGCATCTTTGTCTTATCTAATCTTTTTTCAGCACCTGTACTAGGGTTTGAAAATATATTACTTCATAACCACTGAATTAAGAAAAAAGCTGTGACAGGTAAATGACTTCACTAAATAGGTACAAGCTTTTCCAGAGATTTTAGCCTGCCTAAATGATGAGGTATTGCCCATTTCCTAAAGAATGGTTGACTTTACTGATTTTTTGTGCTAATTTAATGAATAGAAGGGAGGGTGCTAAAGCCCTACAGCCTTCTAGCAATTACAATGAAGATAAAAGACAACCTGCTGGTGAAAAAGATGAAGCTGAAGATCAAACACAAGATAGGATGGGAATGGCCACATCAACATCATCAGAGGCCCTACTGCATGCAGAGCGCTGCATCAAGGACCAAAGGGAGGGATAAAGATGGTAGGAAACAAGATTCCAGGCCTCGAGGAGTTTACATTAGCAGGGAAATACAAATCCCAAAATATGAATGATGAAAGCTTTACAGACTTTACATCATGAACCAAAGCTTTTAGGGAATCATTAGTTATTGAAATGACATTCTTCATTCTGGATTAAGAAACATATTGGCCTGCTAAAGGTGCAGTTGAATCTTGAATCTCAATCTGCCCCCCAAGTTTTAGTTTCCCATCAGCAGACCCTTGGACTTTGCTCTGGTGAGACCAAACACACCTAAAGATCATTTTAACCTGAGGTGCATTTTTTGGCTTTCGTCTTCCTGTAGACTTTAACGTAACAGAAAAACGTCACCTCTATTTCACGTGCTGCCATAGTAACCTGTAATGAGAGGAACAGGGGTTAAAAGATCACTAACACATATCATGTGGATTTTTTTCAATATCCTCAAAAAACATCCTTTGGTAAATTCAGAATTATTGTCCTTCAAGTACATGTATTTCATTTACAGGTAATTAATTATTCTGATTTTATTCAATAGAAGCAATCTTGCCTTGCTTTCCTGGTTTCATCTAATGTTAGATTATACAGTGCAAATCAGAATTATTCATTCATCTCAAAGTGAACTTCAGAAAGTTCTCCTTTAGTGGCTGGTATATCCCTGAGTGTCTGGCAACAACCTATAATCCTTACCCACGGTTTCTCTAACCCACCTCACATTTCAATTAAAAAAAAAATCAACCATGTTAACATTAGCAATGTCTGGGTTTAAACTGTGGCTGAGGTAAGCGATCATGGCCATTGTCAATCAACTGATTGATCAATCATATTTATTGAGCATTGAAGGTGTGCAGAGCACTGTGCTAAACACTTGGGAGAGTATGATGCAACAGAGTTGGTAGAAACTTTCCCTGCCCACAAATCCAGTTATTTCTGTGTCCAAAGAGGTCAGCTCAAACCTTCCCATAGGCCCTAAGATTCAGTATTCATCACTGGAGTGGATTCTCCATTCTATGTTTTGAGAGAGCAGAAGGTTCCACTTGCCTTCCCAAAGCCTCCACAGTCACTGGCAGAGCAGCCTAACAGTGATCAATCAATCACAACTACTGAGTGCTTACTGTGTGAAGAGCACGGTATTAAGTATTGGGGAGAGTACAATATAGCAATGTTAGTAGACACGTTCCCAGCCCACAAGGAGTTTACAGTCCAGAGGGAAAGACATTAAAATAAGTTACTGATATGTACACAAGTGCTGTGGGACTAAGGGTGGGGTGAATACCATGTGCTTAAAGGATACAAATCCAAGTGCAAGGGAAATGCAGAAGGGAAAGGGAGCTTATTGAGTGTTTACTGTGCACAGCACACTGTAATAAGCACTTGGGAAAGTACAACACAATAGATGTGGCAACATAGTACAGGAGATGTGGCAAGGAAGCAATGGTTGGGGGAGGCGAGGGCCCACACCAAGCTCATTCCAGCCATATTTCCAGCCTCTATGACGGAAAAGAACCGGGATAAATATGACATGAATAAATTCTCCTTCGGAAAATTGTTATTGACTTGGAAGCTATACAAACGTCGTGCTAGGTACTTCTAGTCTACCACTTTCCATTTAGATAGATGCCTAATTGAAAAGCAGATACCTTTATGCAAGTTATTTATCATAGAGCAAGATATTCTTTTTGTAATTTGTACTTTAATATTGTGACCTCCATCAATTCAGCTGGAGCCTATTAAAAATGTATGAAAAATGTTCTGAGAGAATTAGATAACACTATATGCATACTTTGTTCCACCCCTTCTGGGATCAAAGTCTTTCAACTTACTATTACTCTGATCATTATAAATCAAATTTTCAAACAGTTCTTTTGTACCTAGTCCCTGAATATTGTAAATAATAGGTCAATCAAGAGAAAATATCTCTTATAAGCAGAGATGGATTGGTGGTGAGTTACACACTCAGTGACTTTGGGTGACCTCTGAACTAAGATATAGAGGTTAATTTTTGCTGTTTCTGCTTATTACACAATGCCTCATTTGTAGAGGAGTACAAAACTTTTTCTTAACCTTTGATTCATATTTTAACCTTCTGAATACAGGAGGGCACTAGAGGTGAGCCTTCAAGTTTGAAGAGTGGGGTGGGTCATTTGCTTAGTCATTCTGCCCTCCAAACAAACCTATCAATCAGTCAGTCAATTGTATTTATTGAGCACTTACTGTGTGCAGAGCACTGTATTAAGCACTTGGGAAAGTACAGTATAAACAGACACATTCCTGAACCACAATGAACTTACAGTCTAGAGGGGATTTATCAGCCCATCAGTAGATTTATTGAGCACCTGTTGTGTGTGGAGAATTGTAATAATCAATCATCATCATCATCAATCGTATTTATTGAGCGCTTACTGTGTGCAGAGCACTGTACTAAGCACTTGGGAAGTACAGGTTGGCAACATATAGAGACAGTCCCTACCCAACAGTGGGCTCACAGTCTAGAAGGGGGAGACAGAGAACAAAACCAAACATATTAACAAAATAAAATAAATAGAATAGATATATACAAGTAAAATAAATAAATAAACAGAGTAATAAATATGTACGAACATATTTACATATATACAGGTGCTGTGGGGAAGGGAAGGAGGTAAGACGGGGGGATGGAGAGGGGGACAAGGGGGAGAGGAAGGAGGGGGCTCAGTCTGGGAAGGCCTCTTGGAGGAGGTGAGTTCTCAGTAGGGCCTTGAAGGGAGGAAGAGAGCTAGCTTGGCGGATGTTGGGAGGGAGGGCATTCCAGGCCAGGGGGATGACCTGGGCCGGGGATCGATGGCGGGACAGGCGAGAATGAGGCACGGTGAGGGGATTAGTGGCAGAGGAGCGGAGGGCGCGGGCTGGGCTGTAGAAGGAGAGAAGGGAGGTGAGGTAGGAGGGGGCAAGGTGATGGAGAGCCTTGAAGCCCAGGGTAAGGAGTTTCTGCCTGATGCACAGATTGATTGGTAGCCACTGGAGATTTTTGAGGAGGGGAGTAACATGCCCAGAGCGTTTCTAGATAAAGACAATCCGGGCAGCGGCGTGAAGTATGGATTGAAGTGGGGAGAGACACGAGGATGGGAGATCAGAGAGGAGGCTGATGCAGTAGTCCAGACGGGATAGGATAGAGCTTGAACGAGCAGGGTAGCGGTTTGGATGGAGAGGAAAGGGCGGATCTTGGCAATGTTGCGGAGCTGAGACCGGCAGGTTTTGGTGATGGCTTGGATGTGAGGGGTGAACGAGAGAGCGGAGTCGAGAATGACACCAAGTTTGCGGGCTTGTAAGATGGGAAGGATGGTAGTGCCGTCAGCAGTGATGGGAAAGTCAGGGAGAGGGCAAGGTTTGGGGGGGAAGACAAGGAGTTCAGTCTTGGACATGCTGGGTTTTAGGTGGCGGGCAGACAACCAGATGTAGATGTCCTGAAGGCAGGAGGAGATGCGAGCCTGGAGGGAGGGGGAGAGAGCAGGGGCAGAGATGTAGATTTGGGTGTCATCAGTGTAGAGATGATAGTTGAAGCCGTGGGAGCGAATGAGGTCACCAAGGGAGTGAGTGTAGATCGAGAATAGAAGGGGACCGAGAACTGAACCTTGGGGAACCCCCACAGTAAGGGGATGGGAGGGGGAGGAGGAGCCCGCAAAAGAGACTGAGAATGAACGACCGGAGAGATAAGAGGAGAACCAGGAGAGGACGGAGTCTGTGAAGCCAAAGTTGGATAGCATGTTGAGGAGAAGGGGGTGGTCCACAGTGTCGAAGGCAGCTGCGAGGTCGAGGAGGATTAGGATAGAGTATGAGCCGTTGGATTTGGCAAGCAGGAGGTCATTGGTGACCTTTGAGAGGGCAGTTTCCGTGGAATGTAGGGGACGGAAGCCAGACTGGAGGGGGTCGAGGAGAGAGTTGGCATTGAGGAATTCGAGGCAGCGGGTGTATATAACTCGTTCAAGGAGTTTGGAAAGGAATGGTAGGAGGGAGATGGGGCGATAACTAGAAGGTGAGGTGGGGTCAAGAGAGGGTTTTTTTAGGATGGGAGAGACATGGGCATGTTTGAAGGAAGAGGGGAAGGAACCAGTGGAGAGTGAGCAGTTGAAGATGGAAGTTAAGGAGGGGAGAAGGGACAGAGCAAGAGATGTCATGAGATGAGAGGGAATGGGGTCAGAAGCACAGGTGGCCGGAGTAGCACTTGAGAGGAGGGAGGAGAGCTCCTCTGAGGATACTGCTGGGAAGGATGGGAGAGTAGCAGAGAGTGTTGAGAGCCGGGGGGTTAGAGAAGGGGGGGGGGAGTGACTTTGAGTAGGTCGGACCTGATGGATTTAATTTTATTAATGAAGTAGGAGGCCAGATCGTTGGGGGTGAGGGAAGGAGGAGGGGGAGGAACCGGGGGCCTGAGAAGGGAGTTGAATGTACGGAAGAGCTGACAGGGATGATGGGCATGGGTGTCAATAAAGGAGGAGAAATAGTTTTGTCTGGCAGAGGAGAGGGCTGAGTTAAGGCAGGAAAGGATAAACTTGAAGTGAACGAGGTTGGCATGGTGTTTAGACTTTCGTCAGCAGCTTTCGGCAGCTCAAGCATAAGAGCGAAGGAGGCAGACAGTGACAGTGATCCAGGGCTGTGGGTTAGTGGTATGAGAGTGGCGAAGGGTAAGGAGAGTGAGTGAGTCTAGCTGAGTAGAAAGGGTAGAGTTGAGCGCAGTAATCTGACCATCGAGATTGGGTAGAGAGGAGAGGGAGGCGAGGTGGGGAGTGAGGCGCTCAGAAAGATGGATGGGGTCAAGAGAGCGGAGATCTCTGTGAGGGAGTAATATGGATTTACAGGGGAAAGGAGTGTGAGTGAGGAGCCAGGTGAGAAGATAAGTGCTTGGGATATTACATTGGAGCTAAATAACTCAAACCCTGACCTGAAGGATCTTAGTCTAAGGGGGAAACAGGCAGACACAATTTATATGCAATTAGCTGGACAATCAAAAGTACAACTGGTTATAACTAGAAAAGAAAATAATAAGTGAATACAGTATCAATATAGGTTGATAGGAACATAAATGCTATAGGGGGCTGTAAATACATAAGGGCCGAGGTGACTGTTGGGTTGTTACAATCTGGTGGGGAGGAAATTACTCCGGGAATGCCATCTGGAGACCTGTGAGAAGGCTGATGTGATAGTCAAATTGGGAGATAGATGATAGGATCTTGAACTACAATGATGACCATTAGTTTGAATGGAGAGAAAAGGGTGGAACGAAGACATATGGTGCAGAAAGAACTGGTATAATTCCGTGATAGACTGAAAGTGAGAGTTAAAAATGAGGGATCAGAGATAATGCTGAGGCTGCAAAGGAAGTGAACATGGTGGGGATGGATAAGCTAGGAAGATGGGTGGGCTGGGGTGGCAGGGTTGGAGGGAAGATAAGAAGTTCAGTTTTAGCTGCTAAGTTTAAGGGGTTGGCCTAATGGCAACAGAAGTTGAGAGATCAAGAAGTATATAATATAATCCTTTCCATATGGATATAGGGAGATCATGGATGACTTTAGAAAATGCAGTCTCAGTGGAATGAATGTGTTAAAAACCTGACTGGAGTGGCTCAAGAAGAAGGTTGGTGGTATGACCCATTCAGACTTTAAATAGGGATGAAAGCAGGAAGACGGGGCATTAGCTGAAGGGGGCCATCGAGACAAGGCAGGGCTTTTTATTACAGGGGGGACTTGATCAAGTTTTAAGGCAGAAGGGAAAGAGCCATTAAAGAATGAGAGTGTTTTTTATAGTATTTGTTAAACACTTACTTGTCAAACACTGTTCTAAGTGCTGGGGTAGATGCCAGTAGATACAAGTTAATTAGGTTGGACACAGTCCCTGTCCCTCATGGGGCTCACAGAGGTTGAAAATAGCAATGAGGAAAAGGAGGAGAAATTGGAGCAAGTGATTTTTGGAGTCAGAGGTTCAGTTAGAGGGGGTAGATTTAGAAATACTATTCTTGTTATTGTTATTATTATTATTATTATTATTATTGGAGCAGGCAGGAGATCTCATCTTGAGAAACAGCTGGGAAGCAGGGGAAAGATGAGGAAGCCAAAGGAAACTGTTGCAGGAAATTGTAAGGAGACTTTAGGAAGTTCCTCCCTAATAATTTCAATTTTACCAATATAGTATTTGGTGAGGTCATCAGAGGTAAGGGAGGCATATCGGCCTAGTGGACAGAGCACAGGCCTGGGAGTCAGAAGGGCCTGGGTTCTAATCCTGGCTCCATCACCTGTCTGTTGTGTGACTTTGGGCAGGTCACTTAACTTCTCTGTGCCTCAGTTACCTCATCTGTGAAATGGGGATTAAGGGTTGTGATCCCCATGTGGGACAACCCGATTACCTTTTATCTACCCCATCGCTTAGTACAGTGCTTGGCACATAGTAAGTGCTTAACAAATACCATTATCATTATTATTATCTTGTATCTACCACAGTGCTGAGAACAGTGCTTGATATGTAGAGTGCTTAACCAATACTATTATTATTATTATTATTATTGTTCTATGATGGGAACTGGGAATTTCGAGAGGAAGTTGAAGGTTTGGAAAAGTTTGTGGGGTTGTGGGCATGTGAGTCAATGAAGGAGGAGGAGTAGAGTAGTCAAGCAGACTGAGCCATTATAGCATGAAAGTATGAGTTTTTAGAGGCTGAAATCATCCCAAAACCTGGATTTCCACCAGATGAGTTCAGCCACATGGGCATAGAAGTGGAGGAGGTAGACTGTGGCATTAATTCAGAATGTGGTGAGTTGGAATTAGTGAAGTCAGAGATGGGTCACTGTTTAAAGAAAAGTAGGTCAAACATGTGTCTACTCTGGTGGGTGGCAAGAGGTCAACAACATTGAGAACTGAAAGGAAGAATATAGGTTGAAGTAGCAAAGGAGAAGGGAGGGAAAGTAAAAAGGTGAGAAAATCATCAAAATTAGCAAGAAATATAACACAGGTCTAGGAGGGCGGCAGATAACAAGTCCAACCTCTCCATCCAGATAATTTATACATAATGGATTTTGAGGGCTCAATTTTCTGCATTCGATTCCTAGACAGTCCTAAATTCAAGCATGATAAAATGGTTCCCCACGTCTTTTAGGCTGGGTAGAAGCATTGCGAGGAGAATGTTGTTGCAATTTAAATTTGCTATGTTTTGTACTAGAAAAATTAAATTTGTGCTGATCGAGTCTGGATATTATAGACCAATCAATCAATCAATCGTATTTATTGATTGATTAAATAAATCATATTTATTTACTGTGTGCAGAGCACTGTACTAAGCGCTTGGGAAGTACAAGTGGGCAACATATAGAGACAGTCCCTACCCAACAGTGGGCTCACAGTCTAGAAGGCGGAGACAGAGAACAAAACAAAACATATTAACAAAGTAAAATAAATAGAATAGATATGTACAAGTAAAATAAATGAATAGAGTAATAAATACGTACCAACATATATACATATATACAGGTGCTGTGGGGAAGGGAAGGAGGTAAGGCGGAGGGGATGGAGAGGGCGAGGAGGGGGAGAGGAAGACCAGAGCAACAACTCCCCCATTCATTAAGATTCATATCCTACAGATTATTGGAAAATGTAAAAAAGGACACTTTTTGAAGTCTGTGTGATATAGGACTTAGTACAGTTTATGTTGCTGCAATGAAATGAAATCTGCCTGGAGAAAGATTTCAAAGAATGCAAGGAAATACATGTTTGTCTCTCTTTTTTTCTTGTTTATATTCATGTATAAACTCTGAGGCATTCCTTCCTTTAGAATTATCACTAGGAACAGGTCTACCTAGTCTTCCTGACTGAGTGGGAGGTAGAGCATTGCAGGAAATTAGTTACATGAGCCAAATTTGTAATCTTTAAGTTTTAATGTGGATCCAGGATACATTTCTTCATCACAAACTCTAAATACATCCCATTCTGATTCACTGAACCACCAGTATTTAAATTTGGGCTACCAGCATGAGAACCTCTTTAAATATGTTGCAATCTAGAGACTCACCATTCTCACCCCTGAAAAAACAAATACTAGCAGGCAGAAAATGAATGAATGCCAACATAAAATATGACAAATCAGAATCCAACAAACTCATACTGACTAACCCATCAAATAGCACCATGTACATGACAAGACAGATAATCTAAGTTCATGGAAGCTGAACAGATTGAGAAAAAAATAGTGACATTAATAGATTGGTCATTGAAATAGCTTTGCTGAAATGAGTTGATAGACATGACACCTAGGTTAGACATAGCCCCTTCCTAAAGAGTCACTAAATTTTCACTTAAATTGAGTGCTATTCTTTATTCGAAGAGCTTATAAGTATCTCTATGGGGCAAACATTGTATATATTGTAACTGAAAATGGACTACTGAGGAAAGTTGTGGAATTTTCTTCTCTGGATCTCTTTTCAAAGAGGATAGATTCTCATTTGTCAAGATGCGTTTGAGCATGGATCTGCTCACAGGTGACTCTCTAAGAGCCTAAGATTCTATGGATGTCTGTTGAACATTTCAGTGTTTAAAATCCCGATTTCTCTTATTTGTACGGAATCTAATACCCATACTGTGGTTTAAAACCTATCTTCTGTTTTTTACTCTCAGTGGAGTTGAATCACAGCTGATCGCCATCCATTGTGAATGTTCCTCTAAATACGTGAAGGTAACAGTTGTTATTAAATTGTCCTGTAGCTTTCTCTTCTCAGTAGTGAAAAATCTGTACCTTTTCCATCTAAACATTTAATAATCTGCTGGATGCCCCACTGATCCACTTTCTCCACATCCTTCTTTACAGGCATGAAGCCCAAACTAGGCACAGTACTCTAATAAGGATCTGAAGAGTGCTGAGTATAATAGGAGCTGTACATTTAAATATCGGCAGTCTGTACTTTGATTTATAGTTCCAAAACCAAGTTCATTTTTTCACTTCGCTGTTAATTTGATGACTGTGCAAAAGTGTTGCATGCTTAAGATTCATCCTTTGGATTATTTTTGACTTTTTATTGACTTCCAGCAGTAACAATTGAGGCGTCTCTAGAGCTAATTCAATGGCTGTCCCCTTAAACCTTAGCGATAGCACTGATTTGATGAATGGCTTGTAATGGTATGAAGAGTTTCCTTGCAGCAGTAGATGCATTTAACTCGAAGCGCAACTGGGTGCTATCTTTTACAATTCTCAACTTGTCTTCTAGACAAGAGAGAGAAATTAGTTGTTGAAATCCATTGGTAATGAGGGAGAGGATTCTGTCATTGATGTAATAATGTTTAGGGATTTCCCAACCTCCTATTCATTAGGTTAATACACCTATTGTCAAGTGTGTGTGCTTTTATTTGTTTTAATTTGTGACTACAATTTTTACTAGCACTGAAGGCTGGTGGGATATTTTTCCCCTACCGATGTTTTAATTATCTTGGTGAGGCATTGTGGGAGCCTTAGCTGAGAAAGAGATTTGAATTCTGGCCAGACAAGTCTAGCATGAGGAAGAAACCTAATGAAAGAACTTCAAAATAACCTTAGGTCCTTGCCCAGCATCTTTGCATCCTGATTCTCCAGACACCAAGCGATTGTGACCTGGTGGGGTCAAATTTTCAAAGTGATGATGATAACAATAATTGTGGTATTTATTATGTGCTTACTATGTGCCAGGCACTGTACTAAGCGCTGGGATAGGTACAAACTAATTCATTCAATCATATTTATTGAGTGCTTACTGTGTGCAAAGCACTGTACTAAACTCTTGGGAAGTACAAGTTGGCAACATATAGAGATTGTCCCTACCCAAGAACGGACTCACAATCAGTTTGGACATAGTCCCTGTCCCACATGAGGCACTCAGGCATAATCCCCATTTGGCAGATGAGGAAACCGAGGCTCAGAGAAGTGAAGTGACTTGCCCAAAATCACACACTAAACAAGCAGTGAAGCTGGGATTAAAACCCTGGTCCTCTGACTCCCAGACCCGTGCTCATTCCACTAGGCCACGCTGCTTCTCAGCATGGAGAGTAGTAGTAGTAATAATATTTATTTAGCACTTATTGTGTATAAAGCACTGTACTACACACTGAATAAGGATACATAGGTCAAAATTAAACATTGTCCCTTGCCCTCATAGAGCTCATGACCTAAGAATCTAATGGGGGAGAGGGGACTGGCGATAGACATATAAGGTGAGATGAAACAAAATACTAGGATGACAAAGACATGGACAAAATACACAAAATAAAAACAAAAATTAGTATGGAACCTTGGCTAAAGAAGTAGGCTAAAGCAACGTGGTCTAGTGGATAAAGCATGGGCCTGGGAGTTGGAAGGACCTGGGTTCTAGTCCCTGCTCCACCACTAATAATAATAACAATTATTGTTATGGTATTTGTTGAGCACTTACTATGTGCCAAGCACTGTTCTAAGCACTGGGGTAGTTACAAAGTAATCAGGTTGTCCCACGTGGGGCTCACAGTCTTAATCCCCATTTAACAGATGAAGTAACTAAGGCACAGAGAAGTTAAGTGGGTTGCCCAAGGTCACACAGCAGATCAGTGGTAGAGCCAGGAGTAGAACCCATGACCATCTGACTCCCAAGCCCGTGCTCTATCTACTATGCCATGTCTCCTGTGTGACCTTGGGCAAATCACTTAACTTCTCTGGGCCTCAGTTCCCTCATCTGTAAAATGGGGATTAAAACTGTTAGCTCCAATTGGGACCAGGACTGTGCCCAATCTGATTAGCTTGTATCAACCCCAGCGCTTAGAACAGTGCCTGGGACATAGTAATCTCTTAACAAATACCACAGAGCAACAAAAACAAAGGAGAATTTCAGGCTCCTCACAGTTCAGAGTCCATGGCCACAGCAGTGCTCCAGCAGGAGCCACCTCAGTCTTCCCATGGTTCTGTGGAGGCAGCGCTGGGCTGCGACTGCTTCTCTCTGTCCCACTGGGGTGGTGGAGGGCAGGTCGGGATGGAGGCTCCTTGGTGATGCAGAGAGTGTTAGGATAGAAGAATGAATCTTTATGAGCGGTCAAGAAAGTTCTGGAAGCAGGAATGAAGTACTGCAACAGTAGGAAGAGAAAAGTCCAGGCAGCAGAAGAACAAAGCTTGAGGCAGATTCACTTGGAAGTAGTTAAATCCTATAAACAGGTCATTTGTTGTTTACTACATGCACAGCATAAGATTGCTTCTCAGTGAAGATCCACAATAGAAAGTGGATCAAAAAGTGTTCTATATTGTACGCTCCTTTTGGGAAGGGAATACGTCTACCAAATCTACTATACAGCACCCTCCCAAGCACATTATATAATGCTCTGCATGCAGCAAGCGCTTAATAAAAATGAGAAGCAGTGTTGCTTAGTGTATAGAGCATGGGCCTAGGAGTCAGAAGGACCTGGGTTCTAGTCCCTGCTCTACTATTTGTCTGTTGTGTGACATTGGGCAAGTCAATTAACTTCTCTGGGCCTTCGTTCCCTCATTTGCAAAATGGGGATTAAGACCGAGAGCCCCACATGGGATATGGACTGTATCCAACCTGATTAGCAAGTATCTACCCCAGCGCTTAGAACAGTTACCTATATATCCTAATACTCTATTATTTCCCCTGTCAAAAATTCGTTTTAATGTCTCTCTCCCTCCACCTGTAGACTCTAAGTTTCTTATGGACTGGGATTGCACCTACCAATTCTATTATATTGTACTTTCCCAAGCACTTAGTACAGTGCTCTGCACACAGTAAGTACTCAATGGTGGTGATGGTTATGGTATTTGTTAAGTGCTTACTATGTTCCAAGCACTGTCCTAAGAGCTGGGGTAGATACAAGGTAATCAGGTTGTCCCACGTGGGGCTCACAGTCTCAATCCCCATTTTACAGATGAGATAACTGAGGCACAGAGAAGTTAAATGGCTTGCCCAAAGTCACCCAGCAGACAAGTGGCAGAGTCAGGATAAGAACCCAGAACCTCTGATTCCCAAGCCTGTGCTCTATCCACTACACCATGCTGCTTCAATATGTTTATGTTCATGGTTGCCCCCTAGTAACCAATGAATATTTGATTATACAGTTTCTGCTATATTCCTAGTCAGGATAGTACATAACTGCCATAGAAGCAGCATGGCTCTGTGGAAAGAGCACGGGCTTGGGAGTCAGAGGTTCATGGGTTCAAATCCCTGCTCTGCCAATTGTCAGCTGTGTGACTTTGGGCGTCATTTAACTTCTCTGTGCTTCAGTTCCCTCATCTGTAAAATGGGGATGAGTGAGCCCTACGTGGGACAACCTGATCACCTTGTATCCTCCCCAGTGCCTAGAACAGTGCTTTGCACATAGTAAGCACTTAACAAATGCCATTATTATTATTATATTGTTCCTCAGTGTCTTGTGAAATGCTGTACTCCACCACTGTGTTGCCTCCTCAAAATTGCAGTATTCTTCTGACTGCACAGCTCAGCAAACTGATTTGCAAAAGTCTGGAGCCCTTGGATGGGTTGTGTAATCCTGCCCCTTGAATGCAAATGATGAAAGCAAAAATGTTTAGAACTCTTTCATTCATAACACTATTATTGTCATTTTTAACACATAGGTGATTCAAAAATTTGCCACAGAGAATTCCCATAGGGACTTCAAATCTCTTTCAAACCTGGGAGAAAATGGTTTCTAAGATTGTGCATGTGTTGGATTCTTGCAAGTAGTTGCTCACCAAACATACAGTTCCATTATTGATTCCTCTTTGTTCCCTTCACAATGAAAATTTCAAATCTATAAGACTTGGCAGATGATTAAAATTTGCACAATGTACACCAAATCTCCCAAAGACAAATGAATCCCTAGGGATGAGTGCCTTTTAGAAAAAGGATGTATGCACTGTACTGGCTCTTATATATTGAAATGATTTTTAGTTTTAACATTCCCCTTTCAAGTAGGGACTACCCTATTATTAGCAGTAGAGACAGATATTTTATGAGGCAGTCCATATTTATGGCACCTCTTAGGGATTTTCTCCATTTATGAAGTTAAGGATCGTCACACTTTATTATCTCCCATTCAAACAAATATTATTAGGAACAAGTAAATTTAACATTAAAAGTATTCTTTATGCATTTATTTACATATCCCAAGAAAGAATGTATTCATGTGGTGTAATTTGGATTGCATGCTTCATCAAGCATTAAAAAGGCTTACACCGCATGACTTTCACAGTTTGACAGTTCTGACAAGAGAACTCTGAATATGTGCATGAACAAGCAAATCTATAAAGATGTAAGGTGTGTTGGAAAGTGTACAATATTTTCTAAAGGCTGTACTGTCACAATCAGTAATCATTTCAAAAGCTGTTTGGGTAAAATATTCATAATTTTCAAAATACTATACATTATCAAGTAGCCATGCAAATTACCTATTCTCCTATGTTAATTCTGAAGCTGTACCTAGCCAACCCAGTACAGTCCATATATTGGCTCCACAATTTTCCTCTTATTTCAAAGTCCTTAGAAGACCTCTTTAAAACTATCTCTAAAAAATTAAGGTGATAGCTTTTGGAGGGGAAAAAGAAGTTCTAAACATAGGCAAAAATTAAACCATTGCTTTATTATTGTACGAGGTAATATAGACAAAACCACGGAATTAAATTCATTACATATTTCTAATCATCTTACGAAAATGAAATCTTTGAAGTTGAAAATTCAGTTTGCAATTCGACATGTTTTGGGGCAATATACTGAAGCTGGATTGCATTAAGTGAGAAAGAAGAGATAGCCATTACTGGTGAGCATATTAGCAAATCAGTGCAAAGTATTCTTACAATTAGGAACGTTCAATTGCCTTGGTAAGTGTCTAGTAAAGATGGATTTTTGAAAGATATCATCTGGCAAGCATATTAACGATAAGCTGCATTACCTCATTCAGTCTACCAGAGTACTAATTAAGGACACAAAAGTAGTGGTTTTAAAAATATGATCCTAATCTTCCCAAAGCATTACCGCAACTTCCAAAGGTGTCAAGTTCAACTTACCATACTGAGATAAACTTAGGCACAGGGAGAATCTGTTTCAGAGATCAATGTCTCCAAAAGGCAAATCACATGAATTTGTGATCATCTAGTGGAAGAGAGAGAATTGGCAAAATTGGATAAAGGACAAGTTAGTAAATTTATGTACATATCCTTATACTCTGTGACTTCCGCCCTCTGTATTTTTCTTTCAGTGTCTGTCCTTCCCACTAAGACTGTAAGCTGCTCGAGTGCAGGGATCATGCCTATTTACCCTACTATACTCTTCCCAGAGCTAAGTGCAGTGTTCTGCCCACAGCAAGCCCTCAATAAATACCATTGATTGTAAACCGATAAATACACAAGTTTGGAGGTGTCTGATAGGATAGTATGGCTGGGAATGTAGGGGTTGAATCAGGAATGCCTTCTGGAGAAGGTGGCTTTTAAGAAAGACTTTTAAGGAGAGGAGGGATGTGCTTAGGTGAAGCTAAGGCGAGGAGGGAAGGATACTACAGGCTGAGTGAAATGCATGAACAATGAGTCAAAGTTGGAAGAATTTGGAGCAAGGGTCAATTAAGAGGCTTGCTTGGGAAGAGAGAGGAAGAACAAACAGGGGATCTGCCCTAATCAATTAATCAATCAAGCATATTTATTGAGGGCTTACTATGTGCAAAGCACTGTACTAAGTTCTTGGGTGAAAAATCCCCAAAGCAAATCAGGGCAAGTACAGAGAGTGGGGAGGGAGGGTGGTGGCAATGTTGGAAATGTTCTCTTGGTTATCAGACTGATGGGCTGACAGCAGGGTTTCTGGAGCGGCTTGGAGATGGGGCTGGATTTGATGATAATAATAATAATGAATAAGTGTGGCATTTGTTCAGCACTTACTATGTGCCAAGCACTGTACTAAGCACTGAGGTAATAATAATGATGGCATTTATTAAGTGCTTACTATGTGCAAAGCACTGTTCTAAGTGCTGGGGAGGTTACAAGGTGATCAGGTTGTCCCACAGGGGGCTCACGGTCTTCATCCCCATTTTACAAATGAGGTCACTGAGGCACAGAGAAGTGAAGTGAATTGCTCAAAGGCACACAGCTGACAATTGGCAGAGCTGGGATTTGAACTCATGACCTCTGACTCCAAAGCCCGATCTCTTTCCACTGAGCCACGCTGCAAGATAATCAGGTCCCACATGGGGCTCATAGTCTAAGTAAGAAGAAGAACAGGTTTAGAATCCCCTATTTGCAGATGAGGGAACTGAGGCATAGAGATATTAAATGACTTGCCCACGGCCACACAGCAGGTAAGTGGCAGAGTCATGATTAGAACCCAGTTCGTCTGACTCCCGGGCCTGTGCTCTTTCCATAGGCCATGCTGCTTCTCTTTGAGACTTTAAACTTGATTGTATCTACCCTAAACCACCCAGTACTAGTGGACATTTAAATTAAAAGTCTGACAACCCCTGGAGCAAGGTGACTGAGCAGTGTGAGTAGCAGTGTGGCCTAATGGAGAGAATACGGGCCTGAGATTCAGACGGACCTAAATTCTAATCCTCGTTCCGCCACTAGTCCGCTGTGCGACCTTTGTCAAGTCACTTCCCTTCTCTGTGCCTCAGTTACCTCATCTGCAAAATGGGGATTAAGACTGTGAGCCCCATATCGGACAGGGGCTGTGTCCAACCCGACTTGCTTGTAACTACCCTGGCATTTGGTATGGTGCTTGGCACACAGTAAACACTTAAGAGTGGGATAACATCAGACTGTTCTACACTGTCTTCCTGCCACTAAATGTAATCCACAAGGACAAGCTAGGACCACAAACAAAAGGTCCTGGAACACAGTTGGTCTACCAGTTTAGAGAATCAATGACACCAGGATTCTCAAAACCTTGAGTGTAATGGAGCAATTAACAGATGAGCAGATATGCTAATGAATGCTTCCCTGGCAGGAAAAGTGGTGTGTGCCTCTGAAACATTTCTTTTGTTTTCCTGGCACCAACCCTGGAGATAATTGGTGATGTCCGAGTTTCTTTTGCCCCATGCAGGGTTGGATCAAAATCAGATATTTCTACTGTTAGGAATCTGCTCAGAAACTCTGGCTACATGAGCAGACTTAGCCACTATGCTAGAGATAATTAATTTTCAATTACTCAGTCACTGATTTTCTAGCTGCACATTATTCCATTTGCTCCACCTCTGCTGACTGATTTTTGGTTATTTCATTGCTCATTAGCAGGTGAAAAGAGAAAATTTAAAAAATGATACTGAATTTGGTTAAATCTGCTATTCAGTAGCCACTCATGTAAAACTTTTGACAGGGAAGAGGTTGTAAGTATTGCCTAAGTGAGATTTATGTGGCTTTTAATTACCCATGTTATCCCTGCTCCCATTTCCACAGGTAATTGAGAAATTTATCCAAAATTATATGTAAGAAGATGTAAGAAGTAATTAGACTAAGGGTTTGTCATGGTTTCAGTACCATTAAACAGAAAAGAGTTACTTGAGAAATTTAAGGAATCCTTGCAGCAATAAGGGGCAGAGACACCACCAGAGGGATGAGGTAAGTAGAGTATGTAAATTACTATGCACAAAACTGCTATGAATGGTTGGGAGTGCTTAATTACTGAGATGGTAGTTAAGAAGATGTGATCTGGGGAAGAGAAAATTAATTGAAGGAAAGCTTCCTAGGGCAGGTGATTTTTTTCAAGAGGGCTTTGATATAAACTGTGGTCTGTCAATACACAATATTGTGAATGGGCAGCTGGGACTTTCATCACGTTATGAAGGCAAACACCGTGCATAACTCTGAAACTACCAGGCAAATATAAGATCTAGTATAGGGAGCCTTACTGTGGGAGACATTTTCTTCAAAGACCCCAAATTTTAAACCATTTGGCCACAGAATGCTTCAATTGATTTCAAGTACTATAGTTACAAAGAAATTTGTTCAATCAGTGGTATTTATTGAATGCTTCCTGTGTGCAGAGCACTGTACTAAGCACTTGGGAGAGTACAGTATAACAGACACATTCCCTGCTCACAGTGGTAAAAGTCTTAAATATTCCAGTCCTTGTCACTCAAAACTTGTTCCCCTCAAATTAGGGCAAACAAGACTCATCATCATGGTATTTTCAAGAATAAAAATACAATTCTTGTAATTAGGGCTTAATTTGTATGTCCTGATGTTCCAGGTCTATACACGCTGACCTTCCGCAAATTAAACCCAGCATGTAATTAAATGCTATTGATGCAGTCTTAGAAACGTGGCCCAAGAACATGAACTGGAACATGCATGGGACAACTGTAAATTTGAAAAGCAAATTTGGGCTTGAGAGACCCCCGATTCTCACCACAAACCTAAAAATGTCCAATGGAATTGTTTCCACTTCAGTAGCTCAGATAGGACCGAATAGATTTTCTCCTAAATGTATAAAGAAATTCACTTTGGGGGCTGACACTGAATTTCAGCCTCAGGCACATTTTTATGATCATGTTATGACCAACGGAAACAGAGGAAATATTCATACAATGCCTGCAAGACCGGAGCTGCTATAATAAGGATTTTTATTATGCTATCAATCTAAGTGAATGCTCCCTGGTTTAAACATCATATTGCAATCATTTGCCTTCTATTCTAATTGCTAAATGAGGTCCGAATACTATCAATCAAAATTCAAGGGAAATAGACCTTTTGTGTACCTTTTGCATCACAGTGACATTGCACAACAACAGTCCAGGTAGAGTTTCTCTATTTGCCCACAGGAATATGCGGGCTATACGATCCCCTTGGACACGAGATGATGAAGGCAGTGGGTTATTTTCCCACTGTGATTCATTTTTCCTTCAGTCTGTACCTGACAGAACAGGAGGGGTTGCCAGGAAGCAGCCATCATTCACTCACAGGGAGGAAACTAAAAAGAGAAATCAGCATTAGAACATTCAAGCACCCTCCAGAGGCACCGGCCTGGACAACTACAATCTTCTTTTCATTGGCATTCTCACTGCCATCTGATTTCCCCTCTGCTATGTGCTGCTTGTCTCCAGTGAAGCTATTCTTGTACATTTCAGGCTAGTCCAGTTATGTAACCTGACTCTTTAACGACCTTTCATGACTCCTCCAAACTCTGCAAAGCAAATACTTTAGTCTTCTTCAAGGCCTCCTATCAGGCTGTCTCATCCTGCCTGACATCACTTTTACTGCTCTTTGAGCCCAGCTTCTAGACTGTGAGCCCCTTTTTGGGCAGGGATTTTCTCCATCTGTTGCCTAATTGTACTTTCCAAGCATTTACTACAGTGCTCTGCACACAGTAAGCACTCAATAAATACGATTGAATGAATGAATGGCTTGTGTTGGATAATTTGACAGGTGTAAGGGTATATGTGCATATATATGGGTGTAGAAGTGAGCAAATGCAATACCTTCCATTTGTTCTTCTGGATCTCTTGTCTCTGAAAGCAGCCTTTGCCCAGCTCTGTGTTGCAGGTTTCAGAAAACAACATAGGCCCAGTGTGATCTAATTAAGTTATTGAAACTAAGGAGGATCAGGCTAGAAGCAGTAAGTTTTCACTGTCAGGATAGAAGTTCCTCTGGTGCTGTTACCTTGATTCTCATCATCATCGATCGTATTTATTGAGCGCTTACTGTGTGCAGAGCACTGTACTAAGCGCTTCTCCTATTCTCCTTATCCAATAAGTTATCCAAGCCTACTATGCACATTGGCCTCTGGTGGCATATCACAGCAATGTGGTTTGGATTAATTGTGCAAAGCTCCCAATAACATGCCCCTTGATGCTCTCTGATTTAGTAGCCAAACCGAATCATTTAGTAGCCGGTACAAATCGAAAAACCCTCTCAGGGTAGCACCTGGAGAGTTTCCACTACTCTACCAGTCTCGACTACGGGAGGGAGAGTCACGCAGAGACCTACCCATTTCATTCCTAGCTTGGGCAGCGGCTAGTGAGTGGAAGGCAATCTACTACAAGTCAAGACTCCCCTGTGCTGGGCAGCAGCGGGCATGAGAGAGAGTTGAGGGTGGAGACTCAAGTTTACTGTGCAGAAGGAGGCAATGGTAAACCACTTCCATATTTTGACCAAGAAAACTCTATGGACACACTACCAGAATGACTGCAGATGGAGGTGGTGCATTCTGGAAGAGAGGTTTCCATGGTGTCGCTATGGTCAGAGACGAGTCAAAAGCATAAGACAGGACAAGACGAATTGCAAAGATGCAATTTTTCAGCCTTGTTCACAATCACACATAGTCCTTTCCCTGCACACAAATTCCATTTTATTCATATTGGCATCCCATATGACAATGTACCAGTCATCACTTTTGCTTATGTTAGCACAAACTCCCTCTTTTCTCTTTAAATCTGATTTTACTATTTGATTTCTGGTCACTGCTCTCTGAACTAGTGCTCTGCACCCAGTAAGCGCTCAGTAAATACCACTGATGGATGATGATGGATGGATGATACTTGCTCAAGTGAAGGAAGTGGATCATATAGCTCTAAAGCAATGAACAAACAAGTTTCACTGCAAATGCATAAGGGGTATAGGAGCTCATGGGATCTTCAAGTAAAGAAAAAATAAATTTGAGCAGTAGCATCCATAATCATTATGACCCCCAATGTTGCTGTAAGGTGGTGACATCTGAGCACAGTAAGCAGCCGATAAGTGCATCTGTTCAGCAATTAAGGGACTACCTTTCTCCAAGGAATTGTGCCAAAACTTTAGCTAACACTAAAGCTGATAAAATGTTAATTGCAATTATGTTGTTCCCAGCACAAGGCATGAATTGCGTAACTCACCTTGCCTAGATTTTAAGAAGCCAAAGTTTAATGACACTCTTTCTCTCTCTCTCTCTCTCTCTCTCTCTCTCTCTCTCTCTCTCAAATGGTATTTCTTAAGCGATTACTATGTGCCAGGCACT
Source organism: Tachyglossus aculeatus (assembly GCF_015852505.1). Lineage (NCBI taxonomy): Eukaryota > Metazoa > Chordata > Mammalia > Monotremata > Tachyglossidae > Tachyglossus > Tachyglossus aculeatus. Next base: position 98,563,066 of record NC_052101.1, on the reverse strand, counting down.
GTACTAAGTGCTAGTGTAGATACAACTTAATCAGTTTCGACAAAGTCCATGTCCCATATGGGGCTCACAGTATGAATCTCCATTTTACAGATGAAGTAACTGAGGCACAGAAAAATGAAGTGACTTGCCCAAAGTCACAGAACAGACAAGTGGTGAAGCTGAGATTAGAACCCGCATCCTTCCGACTCCTAGGCCTGTGCTCTACCCATTAGGTCATGCAGTACTCTGATTCTTGAGGTCTACTAACTAACTTAATTACTAAAATAATAATAATGATAATAACAATGGCATTTGTTCAGTGCTTACTATATGCCAAGTTCTGTTCTAAGTGCTGGGGGGATAGAAGGTAATCAGGTTGCCCCACATTCATTCATTCCTTCATTCATTCATTCAATCGTATTTATTGAGCACTTACTGTGTGCAGAGCACTGTACTAAGCTCTTGGGAAGTACAAGTTGGCAACATATACAGACGGTTCCTACCCAACAGTGGGCTCACAGTCTAGAAGGGGGAGACAGAGAACAAAATAAAACATATTAACAAAATAAAATAAATAGAATAAATATGTACAAATAAAATAGAGTAATAAATACATACAAACATATATACATATATACAGGTGCTGTTGGGAGGGGAAGAAGTTGAGGCTGGGGGGATGGAGAGGGGGAGAAGGGGGAGAGGAAGGAGGGGGCTCAGCCTGGGAAGGCCTCACAGTCTTAATCCCCATTTTACAGATGAGTTAACTGAGTCACAGAGAAGTAAAGTGATTTGTCCAAAGTCACACTGCTGACAAGTGGCAGAATAGGGATTAGAACCCATGACCTCTGACTCCCAAGACCGAGCTCTTTCCACTGAGCCATGCTGCTTGGAGTCCGGTTGGTGGTAGGGTAAAAGTACTGGAAAGTAGTAACCTATTCAAACATAACCCACAATACAGCTGGGTCATGTGTCTTGAAAATGTGTTGTACAATGAATGGCTGTATCAACACTCAGTGGTATTTACTGAGAACTCCTCCTCCAGGGTTGCCTGGATCATCTTCTTATATCTACTTATTATTTTTTTACCCTCCCTGCACATAGTAGGTACTAAATAAAGAAGCAGTGTGGCTTAGTGGATAGGCCTGGGAGTCAGAAGGATTTGCTTTCTAAATCCAGCTCTGCCACATGTCTGCTGTATGACCTTGGGCAAGTCATTTCACTTCTCTGTGCCTCAGTTACCTCATCTGTAAAATGGGGATAAGTGTGGGAGCCCCATGTGGGACAGGGACTGTGTCCAACCTGATTAACTTGTATCTACCCCAGAACTTAGAACTGTGCTTGGCACCCAGTAAGTACTTAACAAGTACCATCATAATGATTATTCTTATTAAATGCTATTAATTGATCAATCAATTGATTCAAAGCTCACATAAAAATCCCACTTCCTCTAGGAAACCTTCCCTGATTAATTCACACACTTTCTTAGTCAAACCAAGAGTCATCCTTAGCACTTATCTAATTCCTATTCTCGGCACTTTTATACATATTTGTATACTAAATTGTTGATTCATCTATTTCATTGTGCTACATCTGCAGTATTTCCTGTTATATTCTAGTTCTTCCTCCTTTTCTCTCTATTCATAAATAAGTTAGGACTTTCCTCATTGTACTGTAAACTCCTTAAGGGCAAGTGGCATGTGTCTTCTTCTGCAGTACTCTCCCGAGCACTTGGTACAATGCTTTGAACTCAGATTCTCAATAAACACTGATTGATTGACTGATTGGCCCACATGTCATGACAATATTCATTCATTCATTCAATCCTATTTATTGAGCACTTACTGTGTGCAGAGCACTGTACTAAGTGCTTGTAAAGTACAATTCAGCAATAAAGAGAGACAATCCCTGCCCACAATGGGCTTACAGTCTAGAAGGTTGGCAAGGGGAGGATGTGAAACATGTTGAAGTAGCAAAATAGCTGCTGGTCCTAAGAACTACCTAGGATATCTCACATAGCGGATGAGCACAGCAAGAGTCCCAACAGTACCTGGCTAATATGGTCAGCAAAGACCACAGCAGCTGCTGAGATGGCAGTCCTGAAAATCACCTGCTAGCCTATAGCCCAGCGCTACCTGCAGTCATTTTTGCTATAAATTGGTTCACAGCATGTAAAATCCTTGCATACCCATCCCTATGTGCTGCATCCCTGACCACCTACATACTACTAATAATAATGATAACAATTATGGTATTTGCTAAGTGCTTACTATGCACCAAGCACTGTTTCAAGCACTGGGGTGGACACAGGATAATTGGGTTGGACACAGTCCCTGCCCTACATAGGGTTAATAGTCTTACTCTCCATTTTACAGACGAGGGAACTGAGGCACAGAGAAGTGAAGTGACTTACCCAAGGTCACACAGCAGACACTTGACAGATCCGGGATTAGAATTCATGACCTTCTGACTCCCAGGCCCGTGCTCTATCCACTAGGCCATGCTGCTTCTCTGGTTGCATAGATTACTGCTCTCAACTTTACCCTCTCTACTCAGCTCGACTCCCTCGCTCCCCTTTCCCTTCGCTGCTCTCGTACCACTAACCCACAGCCCTGGATCACTGCCACTGTCCGCCTCCTTCTCTCTTATGCTCTAGCTGCTGAACTCTGCTGACGAAAGTCTAAACACCATGCCAACCTCGTTCACTCCAAGTTTATCCTTTCCTGACTTAACTCTGCCCTCTCCTCTGCAAGACAAAACTATTTCTCCTCCCTTATTGACACCCATGCCCATCATCCCCGTCAGCTCTTTCGTACATTTAACTCCCTTCTCAGGCCCCCTGTTCCTCCCCCTCCTCCTTCCCTCACCCCCAACAATCTGGCCTCCTACTTCATTAATAAAATTAAATCCATCAGATCTGAGCTCCCCAAAGTCACTCCCCCCCCTTCTCCAACCCCCCGGCCCCTCAACCCTCTCCGCTACTCTCCCATCCTTCCCAGCAGTATCCTCAAATGAGATCTCATCCCTCCTTTCAAGTGCTAATCTGGCCACATGTGCTTCTGACCCCATTCCCTCTCATCTCATGAAATCTCTCGCTCTGTCCCTTCTCCCCTCCTTAACTTCCATCTTCAACCGCTCACTCTCCACTGGTTCTTTCCCCTCTGCCTTCAAACATGCCCACGTCTCTCCCATCCTAAAAAACCCTCTCGACCCCACCTCACCTTCTAGTTATCGCCCTATCTCCATCCTACCATTCCTTTCCAAACTCCTTGAATGCATCATCTACACACGCTGCCTTGAATTCCTCAATGCCAACTCTCTCCTCGAACCCCTCCAATCTGGCTTCCGTCCCCTTCATTCCATGGAAACTGCCCTCTCAGAGGTCACCAATGATGTCATGCTTGCCAAATCCAATGGCTCCTACTCTATCCTAATCCTACTTGACCTCTCAGCTGCCTTCAACACTGTGGACCACCCCCTTCTCCTCAACATGCTATCCAACCTTGGCTTCACAGACTCTGTCCTCTCCTGGTTCTCCTGTTATCTCTCTAGCCATTCATTCTCAGTCTCTTTTGAGGGCTCCTCCTCCCCATCCCATCCCCTTACTGTAGTGGTTCCTCAAGGTTCTGTTCTTGGTCCCCTTCTGTTCTCTATCTACACTCACTCCCTTGGTGGACTCATTTGCTCCCACAGCTTTAACTATCATCTCTACGCTGATGACATCCAAATCTACATCTCTGTCCCTGCTCTCTCTCCCTCCCTCCAGGCTCGTATCTTCTCCTGCCTTCAGGACATCTCCATCTGGATGTCTGCCCACCATCTAAAACTCAACATGTCCAAGACTAAACTCCTTATCTTCCCTCCCAAACCCTGCCCTCTCCCTGACTTTCCCATCACTGTTGACGGCACTACCATCCTTTCCGTCTCACAAGCCCGCAACCTTGGTGTCATCCTCGACTCCGCTTTCTCGTTCACCCCTCACATCCAAGCCGTCATCAAAACCTGCCGGTCTCACCTCCACAACATTGCCAAGATCCACCCTTTCCTCTCCATCCAAACCACTACCCTGCTGGTTCAATCTCTCATCCTATCCTGACTGGATTACTGCATCAGCCTCCTCTCCAATCTCCCATCCTCCTGTCTCTCCCCACTTCAATCCATACTTCACGCCGCTGCCTGGATCGTCTTTGTGTAGAATTGCTCTGGGCATGTTACTCCCCTCCTCAAAAATCTCCAGTGGCTATCATCATCATCATCATCATCATCATCATCAATCGTATTTATTGAGTGCTTACTGTGTGCAGAGCACTGTACTAAGCGCTTGGGAAGTACAAGTTGGCAACATATAGAGACAGTCCCTACCCAACAGTGGGCTCACAGTCTAAAAGGGGGAGACAGAGAACAAAACCAAACATATTAACAAAATGAAATAAATAGAATAGATATGTACAAGTAAAATAAATAAATAAATAAATAGAGTAATAAATATGTACAAACATATATACATATATACACGTGCTGTGGGGAAGGGAAGGAGGTAAGATGGGGGGGGATGGAGAGGGGCACGAGGGGGAGAGGAAGGAAGGGGCTCAGTCTGGGAAGGCCTCCTGGAGGAGGTGAGCTCTCAGTAGGGCCTTGAAGGGAGGAAGAGAGCTAGCTTGGCGGATGGGCAGAAGGAGGACATTCCAGGCCCGGGGGTCGATGGCGGGACAGGCGAGAACGAGGTACGGTGAGGAGATTAGTGGTGGAGGAGCGGAGGGTGTGGGCTGGGCTGTAGAAGGAGAGAAGGGAGGTGAGGTAGGAGGGGGCGAGGTGATGGAGAGCCTTGAAGCCCAGGGTTTCTGCCTGATGCGCAGATTGATTGGTAGCCACTGGAGATTGATTTGCTATCAATCAACCTATGCACCAGGCAAAAACTCCTCACCTTTAGCTTCAAGGCTCTCCCTCACCTTGCCCCCTCCTACCTCACCTCCCTTCTCTCCTTCTACAGCCCAGCCCGTACCCTCCGCTCCTCTGCCTCTAATCTCCTCACTGTGCCTCATTCTTGCCTGTCCCGCCATCGACCCCCAGCCCACGTCCTCCCCCTGGCCTGGAATGCCCTCCTTCTGCACATCCACCAAGCTAGCTCTCTTCCTCCCTTCAAAGCCCTTCTGAGAGCTCACCTCCTCCAGGAGGCCTTCCCAGACTGAGCCCCCTCCTTCCTCTCCCCCTCCTCTCCCTCCCCACCCCCCCGCTTTACCTCCTTCCCAACCCCACAGCACCTGTATATATGCATATATGTTTGTACATATTTATTACTCTATTTTACTTGTATATATTTATTCTATTTATTTTATTTTGTTAATATGTTTTGCTTTGTTGTCTGTCTCCCCCTTCTAGACTGTGAGCCCGCTGTTGGGTAGGGACTGTCTCAATACGTTGCCAACTTGTACTTCCCAAGCGCTTAGTACAGTGCTCTGCACACAGCAAGCGCTCAATATATATGATTGAATAAATGAATGAATGAATACTGTCTGCTGTGTGACTTTGGGCAAGTCACAACTTCTCTGTGCCTCAGTTACCTCATCTATAAAATGGGGATGAAGACTGTAAGCTCCACGTGGGGACAACATGATCACCTTGTATCCCCCCCAGCACTTAGAACAGTGCTTTGCACCTAGTAAGCGCTTAACAAATACTATTATTATTATTATTATTATTATTATTATTATTATAATACTGGTCGCACCCTGTGCCCCAGTGGGAACACCACTGGTAAGGACAACAGAGTGTTTGTGATGTTGCACTAGCACTGCAATCATAGTCTTCACGCATGTTCTCCTTCCTAAAATCTTTGTGATTCAGTTGAGGCTTGTCTGTCATTTTTGATGGAAGACTCCATCTTTTGTCAATATCCAATTTTCTTATTTCAATATTAACAATTGTCAAGCAATGGACATAGGTCAGAAGGGACAAACTACTAGTTTATACATGAGGATGGAAAGATATGAACTCTCTAGTTCAAGGGCCAATGAAATCTCTCTCATGGAAAGGAACATGCATGAGCACTTATGTATATACCTGTAATTTTATTTATTTATATTGATGTCTGTTTACTTGTATTGTTGTGTGTCTCCTTCCATATAATAATCATAATGACAGTCTTAATCACAGTCTTCATCTCCATTTTACAGATGAGGGAACTGAGGCACAGAGAAGTTGCATAACTCGCCCAAGGTCACACAGCAGACAAGTAGCAGAGCTGGAATTAGAATCCATGTCCTCTGACTCCCCAGCCCGTGCTTTTTCCACTAAGCCACGCTGCTTCTCTACCAAGCTCGTTGTGGGTAGAGATTGTCTCTCTCTATTGCTGTATTGTACTTTCCCAAGCACTTAGTACAGTACTCTGCACACAATAAGCGCTCAGTAAATATTATTGAAAGAATGAATAAATGAATGAATTAAGAGTCAAAGTACTGTACTATCATGGGTTCTCTTTTCTATTAAAAAAAAGCTTAGTTTATGAGATGAGGTAATAATAATAATAATGATGGCATTTATTAAGTGCTTACTATGTGCAAAGCACTGTTCTAAGCACTGAGGAGGTTACAAGGTGATCAGGTTGTCCCACAGGGGGCTCACAGTCTTCATCCCCATTTTACAGATGAGATCATTGAGGCACAGAGAAGTGAAGTGACTTGCCCAAAGTCACACAGCTGACAAGTGGCAGAGCCGGGAGTTGAACCCATGACCTCTGACTCCAAAGCCCGTGCTCTTTCCATTGAGCCACATCTGTTAGTACCAGGAAAAATTAAAAATTGATAAAATTAAATCTCAAAATGAAATTGTAAGATGTATTCCCAACTGGTGTATGCACAATCAATTGAAGGCACAAATTGCTACATTATGGAGTCTGAAATGTTAAAGTGAAATATTAAATTATAAATTAATTCTAGGTGAATTATTAATTAATTGTTTCTGTTATATTCTAAAAGGAATGTGTGAAAAAATAACACAAGATAGGGGAATGTTTCTGTCGGACTTTGTTTTATTTTTGTTTGTTTTGTTTTTATGGTATTTGTTAAGCACTTACTACATGTCAAGCACTATTCTAAGTACTGGAATAGATACAAGGAAATCAGGTTGGACACAGTCCCTATCCCACAAAGGGCTCACAGCCTAAGTTAGAGGAAGTCCATTGTACAGATGAGGAAAATGAGGCACAGAGAAGTTAAGTGACTTGCCCGTGGTCACACAGCAGACAAGTGGTGGAGCCAGGATTAGAACACAGGTCCTCTCACGTCCAGGCCAGTGGTCTTTCCACTGGGCCATGCTACTCCTTTGTTACCGGGATATGTTAGTTTTGGCTGCCCCACCAAATCCCCTAACTTTATTTCCAGCGGTGTCATGGTTGAGGAAAGCAGCTGGCCTTACAAGCTTCGTTCTGTGCAACTGCTCTCCGTCCGGGGAAATATAGGAGAGCCAGATAGTGTGTTCTGGAGAGTCTCATAAAGCTGCGTTACTGCATCTTCCTCCTAGGCCTGACATCGATGGGCAGAGTGGTCTATTGGAAAGAACAAAAGGCCACTGACTTGAGGACAAACCTGGATTCTAGTCCCAGCTCTGCCCTTCCCCTGCTGTGTGATTTCAGGCCAGTCACTTAACCTTTCTTATTTCTATTGCCTAAGCTGTAAAATGTGGATAATGATTTCTGCCTCTCTACATTGCAGGGATGTTCTGAGGACAAACAATATCATCTATGTAGTAGGGCCTTGGAGAATAAAAGCTCTCCATACCACCAGCAACTACAGCAGCAGCAGCAGCAACAACAACAACAACAACAACAACAGCACCTACTGAGTGCAAAGCACTGTATTAAGCACTTGGGCAAAACAACAAAAACAAGACATATGATCACTGCTCACCAGGGGCTATGCAAATTCAAGATAGTGTTGCAATCCTTATTTGCTATTCTTTGCTTCTATACCACCTGGGCTTTGTCACCACAGATAGAATACAATGCCTAAGCATGGAGAAAGGATGCAATCTCCTCCTTCTCCTTTGTTCTAGACTTTCCTTTGCAAGGGTCCCTCATTCACCCCACATATCCAATCCATCACCAAAACCTGCCCATCTCACCTTCACAACATCGCCAATATCCACCCTTTCCTCTCCATCCAAACCGCTACCTTGTTGGTTCAGTCTCTCATCCTATCTCGACTGGATTACTGCATCGGCCTCCTTTCTGATCTCCCATCCTCCTATCTCTCCCCACTTCAGTCTATACTTCACTCTGCTGCCCCTTTGCAACCTTCGCTTGAAGCAAAAGCTCACTATCGGCCTCAAAGCTCTCTATCACGTTGCACCTTCCAACTTCACCTCCCTTCTATCCTTCTGCAGCCCAGCCCACACCCTCTACTCCTCCCGGCTCTGCCACTTTGTCTGCTGTGTGACCTTGGGCAAGTCACTTCACTTCACTGTGCCCCAGTTACCTCATCTGGAAAATGGAGATTAAGACCATGAGCTCCATGTTGGACAGGGACTGTGTCCAACCTGATTAGCTTGTATCTACCCTAATGGTTAGAACAGTGATTGACACATAGTAAGTGCTTAATAAATACCATTATCATTATCATTATTAGTAGTTAGAAATCACTTTTTTCTATCTACTCCAAGTCATTCTATTCATAAGAATCAGTTGCTTTGATGCTCGTTTAGATCAAAGTTGGCTTCTCTTTCATGGGACCTTTGAGTACTGGAAAAATAGTCTGAAGAAACAGCGTGGTCTAGTGGTCTGGGAGTTAGAGGGCCTGGGTTCTAATCCTGGCTTCTCCACTTGGGCAAGTCTCTTTACTTCTCTGTGCCTAGGTTTTCTTCTCTGTAAAATAGGGATTCAATACCTGTTCTACCCTTCCAGTGAGACCCTGAGCTCCATGTGAGACTGGGACTGTGTTTGTACCTAACCAGTGCTTAGTACAGTGCCTGATCCATGGTAAGCCCTTAACAAATACAATTAAAATAAAAAAGAAGGTAGCCTCTTCTGGAAGGGAAATTCAGTAGCTTCCAAAGAAACAAAGAGGCAATAGGAGGAATACAGTAGGAGAGATGGCTATTGAATGATCATTCAGCATGTTCTAAATTAAAGTGTCTGTAGTTAATAATACAGGAGATAAAATCTCTCTTGGCATCAACCCACCTCCTTGAACAGGAGTGCAGTTGAGAGAATGGCAATTATAAATTTGCAATGAAGCTATTTAATTGTAACCAAAGTGATAGAAGTGGATTGGAAAGGAAAGGGCCCAGACTATCAGAAGCCAGTTGAAGCCAGTGGAATTGACTTATTGAGAACATGTCTTATCATGGAAATCATTCTTTAACTCTTGAATAAGCTCTTTCTGGAAACTGATGAGCAGAGGTGTTGCAACTGCATTGATTTTAAGACTCAGATTACCATGTTTGTCTGCAAGGGAAGCTTGTTGAATTGTGGCTCATCTGCCGTGTGATGATTAAGGAGTATTGTAAGTACAATTTACCTACTTCACCAGAGGGGCTGAATGCCTGAGTGTAGAGTAGTCTGTCATGGTGGATTTTGTCAAGTCAAAAGCAAAATATTTTCATACAAGTTCGGTATGCTAGAGTAACTGGCCTATGCTATGCTATTGCATCTGCATTTTCAGAGGCTGGTGATCTTTGAGAAGCAGTGTGGCTCAGTGGAAAGAGCCCGGGCTTTGGAGTCAGAGGTCAGGGGTTCAAATCCCGGCTCTGCCACTTGTCAGCTGTGTGACTTTGGGCAAGTCACTTAACTTCTCTGGGTCTCAGTTACCTCATCTGTAAAATGGGGATGAAGACTGTAAGCCCCCCATGGGACAACCTGATCACCTTGTAACCTCCCCAGTGCTTAGAACAGTGCTTTGCACATAGTAAGCACTTAATAAATGCCATTATTATTATTATTATTATTGTTTGAGATCTTGTCTCTTCACTTCATGATCTTTCTGAAACCTCTTCTCAAAAGCTCCACCCTATTTTTGATTGCAGGCATGCCTGGATGTTCTTTCTGCCCTGGTTTTCTCTTAGCAGTCCACAGTTCTGCTGCATAATTTACATTTAGACACCACTGAATCTTGAAAATGTTACTGAGAAGCAGCGTGGCTTAGTGGAAAGAGCACGGGCGTGGGAGTCAGAGGACATGCGTTCCAATCCTGCCTCCGCCACTTGTCTGCTGCGTGACCTTGGGCAAGCCACTTAACTTCTCTGTGCCTCAGTTCCCTCATCTGTAAAAAGGGGATTAAGACTGTGAGCTCCACTTGGGACAACCTGGTTACCTTGTGTCTACCCCAGTGCTTAGAACAGTGCTTGGCACATAGTAAGCACTTAACAAAAACCATCATTATTACTATTACTGCCACCCTTGACCCCTCCCCCTGCCCCAATTTCAGCTCACTTTTCAGCAATCACTTGCATATACTGTTGTCACACTTTCACGTTCTGTCTAGCAAAGTTCTCCTTCAAAGTGTCATTGTTAGTAAACCTGAAATAATTTTCAAAGTTTGGCACATAGATAATGTCGATGGAATTTCTCAAGAAGTTGCCTGAAACATCTGAGTTAGAGCTATAAAGCTGGAAGGTAACTCCAGATTCTGCAGTTTCATTTCCTTTGATATATGAAAGGAAATGATGAACCGACACCTTAAACTTTACATGTCCAAATCAGACTTCCCTATCTTCCCATCCAAACCCTGTCCTCCCCCTGTCTTTCCCATCACTGTAGACAACCCCATAATACTTCCTGTCTCACAAGCCCATAACCTAGTCATTATCCTCCTCTCACTTCTCACATTTTCTTCCACTCCCTTTTGTGTCACCTTTACAGCTGGATTTGCAATCTTTATTCAGCCCTCTTTCAGCCCCACAGCACTTATGTACATATCTGTAATTTATTTCTTTATTTATACATTGCTTATCCCCCTCTAGATTATAAGATCACTATGGGTAGGGAATGTGTCTACTAATCCTGTTACACTGTACTCTCTCAAAAGCACACTGCCTACAGTATGCACTCAATAAATACAATTGATTGATTATTGACAACTGTCTCATTCAACCCACACGTTCAATCTGTCACTAAATCCTGTCAATTCTACCTTCAAAACAACACTAAAATCTGCCCTTCCTTTTGCATCCATACTCCTACCATGCTGATCGAAGCACTTCCCCAATCCCACCTTGACTACTGTATTAGCCTCCTCACCGATTTGCCTGCTTCCTGTCTCACCCCACTCCAATAATTATTATGATACTTGTTAAGCATACTATGTGCCAAGCACTGTTCTAAGCACTGGGATAGATACAAGTTTATCAGGATGGACACAATTGCTGTCCCACCTGGGGCTCACACTCGTGATCCCCATTTTATACAAGAGGTAACTCAAGCCCAGAGAAGTTAAGATACTTGCCCAAGATCACACAGCAGACAAGGGGCAGGCCCAGAATTAGAACCCAGGACCGTGCTCTATCCACTAAGCCACATTGCTTCTCTTAGCAACGCTGCCCTCCAATCCTTACTTCACTCTGCTGCCCGAATCGTTCAATACACAACCCATCCAGCTCTACATCAAACAAAAACTCCTTACTATCGGCTTTGAAGCAGTCAATCAGAGAAGCAGCATGGCTCAGTGGAAATAGACCGGGTTTTGGAGTCAGAGGTCATGGGTTCAAATTCCGGCTCCACCAATTGTCAGCTGTGTGACTTTGGGCAAGTCACTTAATTTCTCTGTGCCTCAGTTACCTCATCTGTAAAATGGGGATTAAGATTGTGAGCCCCACCTGGGACAATCTGATCACCTTGTAACCCCCCAGTGCTTAGAACAGTGCTTTCCACATAGTAAGCGCTTAACAAATACCGTTATTATTCAATCAACCCTCTCCCTCCTACCTTACCGTGTTGATTTCCTACTACAACCCCACCTGCACTCTTTTTCCACTAATGCCAACCTATTCACTGTACCTCCATCTTCTCCATCTCATTGCCCACGTTCTCCCTCTGGCATGGAACTCCATCCCACTTCATATATAACAGATCACCACTCTCCCTACCTTCAAAGCCTTATTAAAATCAGATTTCCTCCAAGCATCCTTCCCGGACTTAGCCCTCATTTCCCACCTTTGCACTTGGATCATTACCCCTTAAGCATTTGATATTCAACCCACCCTCAGCGTTTATGTCCATTTCCATAATTTATTTCAATATTTGTCTCACCCTCTAGATTGTAAACTCTTTGTGGGCAACACAGAACACAGAAAACCACAATATTTCCCTGGACCTTCAGTTTGACCTTAAATTTGTTACAATGCTAGTATCATATGCTGAAGTGGGTTTTTCAAAGGACATGCTGGCCTTCATAAGACAATTTTCTACTCCTTTATTTGTCCTTCTATCATTGGATAACAATGAGCCAAGGTAGCAGAATTCAGTGACAGCTTTTAGTTCTATATCACCAATTAAAATTTTGAATCCGAGTAGCAATTCTCGGCTGCACAGTAATATGTGACCTTGATCTCCTTGGGTTAATTGCTGGTCCAGAGTTTTGCTGATTCTGAAAAGCTGTTAATAATCATCAGTCTGTTTTCTTGTGTATGCACTTCCAGGATGCAGTCATCAGCATAAGACAGATCCTGAATAGCTAATTCAAGGACTTTCTGTGATGCTTGTAGGCTGTTAGATTATAAAAATTTCCCATTTGTTTGGAAGTATATTCTAATACCAGTTTACAGGTCTCTTCGATCTTGTTTTGGTCTAGTGGAAAGAGCACTGCTTTGAGAATTTGGAGATACAGGCTCTTGTCTGAGTTCTGCTTGTTGGGACTTTGCCATCAGTGGTAAAATTTCTGAACCACCTAGGGCATTCTGTGAAATGGACAGGCTCAGTAGGAATCCCCCAAAACAGCTGGCTATTGTGGGCAGCAAAATGGCAGGTCTACCAATGTAACTTCTTGAAAGGTCAGGATGCTGCAGCTCAGCATCAGGACGATTATTATTGTTATTATTATTAATGATCATATTGATTGAGCACTTACTGTGTGCAAAGTACTGTACAAAGAGCTTGGGAGAGTACAATATAACATTAGAGATTCCCTGCCCACAACGAGCTCACAGTCTAGAGGGGAGCTCACTATGCTGCGGTAATGTTGGTTGTAAGTGGGTAATGTACATTTCAAAGAAAAAACCATCATGGGCACTTCACACTGTGTTGCACCTCTGCGACTTGCTCATTGTAATCCTTGCCCCAGCGGAAACAAGGCAAGTAGGAAAGAAAGAGGGTACTCTGCAGCCCACCAGAGTCAAGGCTCATCCATCATCCTCAACAGGAGACTCAATCATCTCAGATCCCTAATTACGAATCCTCAAGCTTCCTAGAATAGGCTGAATTAGATTGTCCATACCTTAAATAATCCTGTTTTATTCCATTTTTTAACGATATTTGTTAAGCACTTACTATGTGCCAGACACTTTACTAAGCGCTGGGGTAGATACAAACTACTCAGGTTGGACATCGTCATGTCCCTCATGGGGCTCACAATCTTAAACTCCATTTTACAGATGAGGGAACTGAGTCCCAGAGAAGTTAAGTGATTTGCCCAGGGTCACACAACAGACAAGTGGTAGAGCTGGGATTAGGACCCGGGACCTCTGACTCCGAGCTCCAGGCTCTTTGTACTAGGCCCCGCTGCTTCCCTAAAAACAAAAGTGGGGGAAAGGTTAGGGGGAAGTTCCTGTCTGCCAGAGTGTTTCTCTGATCTTTTTACTCTAAGCCACCATATTCTTCTCCCAAGAAGTTTAAGGAACTTGTTAAGGGTTAGAATGGATAAGAAAAAGTTCGCATTTACATACACGCAGAGCCACAGGAAAATATAGCAGCTCCCTGGATCATTCACCAGGTCATTGGGTTGTTAGGCTGCCAGTGCTGCCAGGTGGCACCAGATAGTGAAGCACTTGCCTTCTAAAATTTGAACTGGGCATCACAACAATGACTGAAAACCAAATCACAAGAGCTGGAGTGTGACGTGACATAGGATAGTTCGATGGCTTGTTGAGAAGCAGCTTGGCATAGAGGACACAGCAGGGGCCTGGAAGTCAGAAATTCATGGGTTCTGATCCCACTCTACCACTTGTCTGCTGTGTGACCTTGGGCAAATCACTTCACTTCTCTGGGCCTCATTGCCTCATCTGCAAAATGGAGATTGAGACTGTGAGCCCCACGTGGGACAGGGACTCTATCCAACCCGATTTGTTTGTATCCACCCCAGCACTTACTAAAGTGCCTAGCACATAGTAAGCGCTTAACAAATACCATAGTCACTATTATTATAATTGTGCCATGAATCCTAGTGAAGCTTTCCCAGTCTTACAACTTTATCTACTGCCCGCTTTCTTTGCTTCTTCCTTCTCTTCACATCACCATCATCATCCCGATTATTTTAGCAGACACAACCTAGATTAATAGACCTGACCCCAGTCATCATGGAGCTCATAATCTATACCTGAGATAGACAGCAACTATGTAGAAGTCCAATTCTTAAAAATCTTTCACACCCCAAGATCACCAAATAAAACTCTTCCAAAATAGTTCCACAACTAATCTTTTAAAGGCAGATGGCTTACCCTAAATCCCTAGGTATCCAGGGTCTGATGCAGAGGTTTGGCTGTTGGAGACAGGGAAAAGTGTACTGTCCCCTCTATTTCTGTCTTATGTCATCACAAAATGTTACATGGGTGGGGAGACTTCTGACCTGCTTCCATTGCTCCAGAGCCATTCTGTTCCCCTTCCAGTTCCTTTTTAATGCGAGGGCTACTTCCAATTTGAGATGGTCACTTTAAAAATTATAATAATAATTAATAATAATTATGGTATTTGGGCCAAGCCCAGAGATTCCCTCATCTGCCTCATCTGTAAAATGAGGATTAAGACTGTGAGCCCCATGTGAGACAACCTGATCACACTGTAACCTCCCCAGCGCTTAGAACAGTGCTTTGCACATAGTAAGAGCTTAATAAATGCCATCATCATCATCATCCAAGCACTGTTCTAAGTGCTGGGATAGATACACATGGGGCTCACACTCTTAATTCCCATATTACAGGGGAGGGAACTGAGGCCCAGATAAGTTAAGTGACTTGCCCAAGGTCACACAACAGACATGTGGTGGAGCCAGGATTAGAACTGAGATCCTTTTGACTCCCAGTCCTGTGCTCTATCCACTAAGCTATACTGCTTCTCATGTTATGCTCCCCACTGTGTCATGCCTGAGGACATTGATTACTTCAATCCAACCCGAGCTAAAGACCATAGGTAAGCTCAGCACCACACTCCCTGAGGCTGAGGTGTGCACTGCCTCTTCCTCTCCTGGATGATGGAATTTAGCGGGAGCCATAGGTCAGGCCTCATCCCACACTGGGCTAGGAACTCTGATAGAGAGCTCCCAGACTACAAAACTAGCTCCTTGTTCCTTCTGGGGAAAGAGTCTGGATCACAGGCCTCACTTCCACCACAGCCAGGCATCTCACATCAGAAAGATGTTCGATCATGTGTCTCATTCACCTAAAGATTCACCCAGAGGAAAGAAACCAATATTTATAAATATAGAGTTGTCCTTCATAACTGAAGGACAGCCACTAGTGAAGTTTTCTTGTGGATATGCATGTGGTCAAAAGACTGATGTGGGGCTCAAAGCCCCAACCACCCAAAAATCGTCACTTGTCTTTTGCAGCACTGTTGTTACTTTTGAATCTTTGTCCCTTGATTCTCTCAGAAGTTCTGCTCGATAGAAGACATTCCTTTCTTGATTTCAGTATACCACACTATTCTTTCTGCTGCAGATGCTGTCCAGTTTTCCGTTGTGATTCTGCACTGTGTGAGGCACAGTGGCACTGCATCCTTGAAGCATTGACTCTGCCTCCTGGACTTGTGGTTGTCCTATTTCAACTCTTCACTCAGCATCTGTTTAGGTAGCCTATTATAATTCAATCAATTGATCAATCAATGGTACTTATTGAGGGCTTATTGTGGGCAGAGCACTGTACTAAGTACTTGGGAAAGTACAATATAATAATTTTGATAGATGCAATCCCTGCCCACAAGGTGCTAAATCCATTCTCCCATCAGGATCCATTTGATAAAGCTGTGTTGAAGTGAGTATACTATCTTTGCTAGTAATGATGGTATTTGTTAAGTGCTTACTATGTGCCAAGCACTGTTCTAAGTGCTGGGGTAGATAATAATAATAATAATAATAATAATAATAATAATAATAATAATTGGCATTTGTTAAGCGCTTACTATGTGCAAAGCACTGTTCTAAGCGCTGGGGAGGATACAGGCTGATCAGGTTGTCCCACGTGGGGCTCACAGTCTTCATCCCCATTTTACAGATGAGGGAACTGAGGCCCAGAGAAGTGAAGTGACTTGCCCAAGGTCACACAGCAGACATGTGGCGGAGCCAGAATTCGAACCCATGACCTCTGACTCCAAAGCCCGGGCTCTTCTCCACTAAGCCATGCTGCTTCTCACACTCATTGCTAGAAAATTGACTTCAGTGTTTGTAATTTTGCCTTGCCACTTGATGTTGAGAATGGCCCATGATGCTGATGGGAATATTCAGGGAGTCAGATGTGGTGTTTGCAGTGGATACAGGTCTCTGAACCATGTAGAAGGTTGGACAGCTCTGTGGATCATTGGTTGGTCTGAAGCCTGCTCTCAAATTGAGAAACAAAATTGCCTAGTGGATAGAGCATGGGTTTGGGAGTCAGAAAGACCTGCACTCTAATCCCATCTCCACCATTTTCTGCTGTGTGACCTTGGGTTTGTCACTTAACTTCTCTGTGCCTCAGTAATCTCATCCATAAAGTAGAAGATTCAGAGGGGGAGCCCCATGTGGGACAGGAACTGTGTCCAACTTGATTAGCTGTATCTACCCCAGTGCTTAGTAGGCACATAGTAAGCGCTTAACAAATCCCTAAAAAAAATTGCCACACTCTGACAGATTCTCGAAGGCTATGCTTATTAGATTTTCTGCTTCCCTGTCTATCACTGCATCACTGAATAGGTAGTTGCCTAGGTAACTGAATTTTGGAATAGCATTCAGTTCTTTGTTGTTAATAAAGATCTTTCATTATGTTGTCGAGTTGCTCTCTCTAGTGCAAGCTGATCTATTACCTTAGTTTATTTCAGACTATGGGTGCTCCATCGACCCAGGCTGATTCTGCAAAGCTGTCTACAATCATCTGCATCTGAAAACAATCTAGAAAAACAGCAATAAGTGGATTAGCTTCACATCCAGAGTAAGATTTCTGTCTCATTTGTGAGGTCTACCATGTTTATATTATAAGTTATTAGAGGGCAAAGACCATATTTTGAAAAGGGCCAGTACACACAGTAAGCACTGCATAGAAGTTAGTTGATGATGAATAAATAGATTTGAATCTAACAACTATGGAAAATTCATTTCTGCCCTTTGATGACTAGATTGCATAAATTTACAATTGATTCTTTTCGTAAAGACTGACGGAAAACAGTCAACCCCAGAGGACTTCAGTCATCTCACATTACTATGCACTTAATTAAAAAAATAGTGAAATCTTTTATGTTAATTCTAAATTGGATCCTAAAACCAAGTAAACTAAACTATGGCAGCATATTCAGGGCATGATAATGGAAATAATCAAGTTGGTATTAAGATCATTGATGAGTGTGTGTCGGTAATAAATTTAAATGAATTCTTACAAACTTGAATAAAGTCTGTACAATCAAAAATTAACAAGCATGAGGTTGGCCATATATTTATTCCTAAAGAGAGCAAATATTTTGGTCCCCTATGAACAATTGCAGAATTTCAATTGCTTCTTTTTTCATAAATAACAATTAAGGGATAAAACAACAAAGGCAGAAGGAAATGGAAAAACCATAGGGAGATGGTAAGCAAAGTAGTTAGGACACAAATGCTATGACCAGATAACTGAAACATTATGGATCTTCCTGAGCCCTTTATCCCCACCTCATCCCCATACTCCTGAGAACTCTTGAGTTTCTACATGATAGATTGGATTTTTCCTCTTCTCTACATCCTAGCTGAATGCTCACATGCAGCTGACTTCAGGTCTGGCTTCTTTCCCTGTTAGCCCTAAGGCCCTGTCTTAAATCAGTTCTCTGTTACAGCCTCAGGTCGCACCTCAGGGCTCCTAGCATTCAGAGACAAGACGCATGAGCAGGCAAACTGCACTGAGGTGGCCAGAGTCCCCCCATCTTGGGGGAGGGGAGATGTCATCTGACAGCATCTCTACATAACCACTGCTGGGCCATGCTGCTACCTCTCCCTCACCCCCATCCCAACTCTGCCCCAGGCACCTGTGCCTTGAGATTTCCAGCTTTCACCTAAAGTATATGCTCCCACACCCTCATCTGAACTTCCCTGTACCTCTCTTTCTGGTAGAATAAAGAGACTCAGCCACCAGAGAAAATGGTAGAAGAAAACATTTCCTCAGTGTCTCAAAGCCGGGGACACTCTCTCATCATCTGCTCTTATATGATATGATAGAATAATGGGACCTATCGGAAAGAGGACTGGCCTAGGCGTCAGAGGACCTGGGTTCTAATTTAAACCTAAGAAAACTTCCTTTCAACCTCAACCTGTCCCTAACCCAATCACTGCTCCTCTTGGTCATCGCTGAAACCTGACTTTCCCCAGATGACACGGTCTCCCGAGCTGCTCTCTCCAGAGGGGGCCTCATCTTTTCTCACTCCCCCAGAGTCACTAGCCTCCCATGCCTCTTTCTCACCATTCCACCTCCCCCATCCCTCTTTTCCTTCCTTCGAAGCCCATATCACCCCAAAACTCATCACTATTGGCTTCAAAGCTCTCCATCACCTTGCCCCCTCCTACATCACCTCCCTTCTCTCCTTCTAGAGCCCAGCCCTCACACTCTGCTCCTCTGGTGCTACCTTTCTCACTGTGCCTTGTTCTCGCCTGTCCTGCCATTGACCCTTGGCCCATGCCCTACCTCTGGCCTGAAATGCCCTCCCTCCTCACCTCCGTCAAACTAGCAACTTCCCTCCTTCAAAGCCCTCCTGAAAGGCCACCTCCTCCACTAGGCCTTCCCAGGCTAAGCCCCCCTTTTCCTCTGCTCCTCCTCCCCTCCCCATCACCGCAACTCCCTCCCTTTGCTCTACCCCTTCCCTGCCCCACAGCACTTGTGTATATAGGTACATATTTACTATTCTATTTATTTTATTAATGATGTGTTTATAGCTATAGTTCTATTTATTTATATTGATGCTGCTGATGCCTGTTTACTTGTTTTAATGTCTGTCCATGAGCCCGTTGTTGGGTAGGGATTGCCTCTGTTGCTGAATTGTACTTTACAAGCACTCAGTACAGTGCTCTGCACATAGTAAGTGCTCAATTAATATGATTGAAGGAATGAATCCACCTCTACCACCCATTCCAGATACTAGTCACAGTCATCTACCACCCTCCAGCCCCCACATTCAACTTCTTGAACCATTTTGATCCCTTTCTCACATTTCTCTCTTTATCCATCTCTGCATTGATCCTTGGGGACTTCAATATCCACATATAGGTGTTCCTGATGACCCTGCAGCTGCCCTCTTTCTATCAATCCTCAACTCCACTGACATCCTGCTCCACCCTAGCTCAGCCACTCACCAACTTGGACCCATGCTTGAACTCATCATGGCTAGTCACTGTACAATCTCTACCCAATCAATCAATCAATCAATCATATTTATTGAGTGCTTACTGGGTGGAGAGCAGAAAGGGAGAGTACAGTACAAAGAGTTGGATGACACATTCCCTGTCCACGACAAGTGTACAGTCTAGAGGGGAAGACAGACATTAATATAAATAAATAAATTGCAGATATGCACATAAGTACTGTGGGGCTGAGGGAAAGGTGAATATAGGGAGCAAATCAGGGCAATGCAGAACAAAGTGGGAAGGGCTGGAGCAGATATAAGCTAATTAGGTGGAACACAGTCCAAGTCACACATGGAGCTCACAGGATTCATCCCCATTTTTACAGATGAAGTAACTGAGGCACAGAGAAGTTAAGTGACTTGCCCAAAGTCAAGCAGTAGACAATTGGCAATGTACTTTCACCTAGGGCACTAAATTAGGGAATTCATCATTCTGCCCTCTCCACAAGATTCCTTCAATCGTATTTATTGAGCACTTACTATGTGTAGAGCACTGTACCAATCAATCAATCAATCATATTTATTGAGCACTTACTGTGCGCAGAGCACTGTACTAAGTGCTTGGGAAGTACAAGTTGGCAACATATAGAGCCAGTCCCTACCCAACAGTGGGCTCACAGTCTAGAAGGAGGGAGACAGGCATTAGAACAAGTAAACAGGCATCAATAGAATCAATATAAATGAATAGAATTATAGATTTATACACATCATAAATATAAATGAATAGAATTATAAATATGTACATATATACATAAGTGCTGGGGGGAAGGGGGATAGAGCCAAGGGAGCAAGTCGGGGTGATGGGGAGGGGAGAAGAGGAGAGGAAAGGGGGGGCTTAGTCTGGGAAGGCCTCCTGGAGGAGGTGAGCCTTCAGTAGGGCTTTGAAGGGGGAAGTGTGATTCTTCCACACACAACCAGACAGGAGGCATAATGGATTAAAAAGGTTTTTTTTTTTTAACTTGTCCAGCATAAATTGTTTCTTGCCCTAGAGGAGTGGGCTAATGGCTATTTGCTAGACTATTGCTAGAGTATTTCCTGATTTAGAGGCTCTACCAGTCATGCTGTACCCCTAGAAGGTGTCACATGAGAACATGATGGAGACCCCCTCATGCACCATGGAAAGGGTGCAGATATTGTTTGAATGTATGCGGTTCTGTTGCCATATCTGGTATGGGCCTTAGACCCTGCAGCCCACTGGCTGGGTCCAGGAACCAAACCAAATAAGGAGGTAGACTACACCCAGCTCTGTACCAAATCTGCACCAATCCAGTCCCCACTGTTTTCAAATCTACCAATCACTATGATCAGCAACAGTGGTATATAAGCCCGTGGTATCGGGCACTCAGGCCTTTTCCCTTAAGGAAATGAGCCCGCCGGGTGCGTTACCCCCTATTAGGTCTTTGGGGCCTATTCCCTTAAGGAAATGAGCCTGCCGGGTGCGTTACCCCCTATTTGGTCTTCGGCCTTACCAATAAAACTTTATTAAAACTTCCGGCAGTCACATGCTGTCTGACTAATTCTTTAGTCGCCCGGCGACTTGGTGTCCATCCGGAAAAACCGCCGCCATCATTTTGGTGGCCCGTATGGGGACCGAACCCGCGACCTTGGAGTTATCAGCCCCAATCTTTGGGGTCAGACTTTCGGGCAGTAGCACATTTTTCCAAGCGGTTGGATAGTGTTGCCTCTGGTTGGCCAGCATGTCTCCATGTGGTAGCGGCCACTGCCGTGGCAATACAGGAGAGCAGAATGCTGACTTTGGGCTAACCCCTTACCATCTACTCCACATCGAGTCCTAACAGTGCTAGGAAATAGGGGCAAGCGTTGGCTCACGGGAGGCCGCTTGCTGCAATACCAGGCCCTCCTTCTTGACACCCCTGAGGTTATCCTAAAGACCTGTAACTCTCTGAACCCAGCAACCCTTCTCCCTCTCCCGGAAGATGGGGAAGGGGACTGGCCAGCCCCAGTTCATGATTGCCTAAACAAAATTGACGAGTTACTCTAGCAGACCAGACCTTAGGGACTTACCCCTTGAAAACGCGGACAGGCAGCCTGCACCAAAACCGAGGACACCTCTTGTCCTAGATTTTTCTGATTCTCCCCAGGAGGACACTCCCCCACAATACACCTGTGACCAAATTGGCGACCTCCGGCTCCGCAGGGAAGAGCACCAACCCACGGGACAGGAGTCAACTGAGGAACCTGAGGGGGACGCTGCCCCCATCTTACAGGCTCTATGAGAAATCACCCCGACTGTGACACCACCGCCATCTCGCCGTCGGGCTCACGGCTGGTTTGCGGTACACCCATACGACCCCGAACGCATCTAGTTATGAGTTCATCACCCACTGTCAGCATGAAGCTGTTCCAGAAGACGGACCATCAACCCTCAGCAACCCCTTAGGAATAAGGGTCGTATGTCTTTGGGGGGAGAATGATGGGGGCCCCCATGCACCTTGGAAAGGTTGCAGATATTGTTTGAATGTACGCAGTTCTGTTGCCATATTTGGTATGGGCCTTAGACCCTCAGCCCACTGGCTGGGTCCAGGAACCAAACCAAATAAGGAGATAGACTCTGCCCAGCTCTGCACCAAATCTGTGCCAAATCTGCACCAATCCAGTCCCCACTGTTTTCAAATCTACCAATCACTGTGATCAGCAACACCAGTATTTAAGCCCATTGTATCGGGCACTCGGGGCCTTTTCCCTTAAGGAAATGAGCCCGCCTGGTGCGTTACCCCCTATTGGGTCTTTGGGGACTTTTCCCTTAAGGAAATGAGCCCGCCGGGCGCGTTACCCCCTATTCGGTCTTTGGGGCCTTTTCCTTTAAGGAAATGAGCCCGCCAGGTGCGTTACCTCCTATTCGGTCTTCGGCCTTACCAATAAAAACTTTATTAAAACTTTCGGCAGTCATATGCTGTCTGACTAATTCTTTAGTCTCCCGGCGACTTGGTGGCCATACGGAACAACCACCACCATCAAACATACCGTCGGAAACCAAGATTCAGTTACTAAAAATTTGACATAAGTGATTCAGGTCACTTGTGGGCTCTGTTTCATTCTCTGAAATTGTATTCCTGTTTGTTTTGTCTCATCTTAAGCATGTAAATGCTTGAAGACAGCTGAAATACATGTTGAGATATAAATGATTTAACAAATGCATGTTCAGCTCATAAAAAAGGACAATTTCCTTAAGCTATGCATTATCAAATATCTTCCTACTAAATTTGCTTTGTGGGAAACTATTCCTAGATTCCTGTCAGATTGTTAGGAAGATAAATGAAATGCTGTGATGAAGCTCCGGGTGTGACTGCATTACTTTCCAGGATGCTCCTAGATTCTTGAGTTTAGAAAATCAGGGCTAATGCAGTAAAGAACAGTTAATTACATAGGTAATAAAGAAAAGAAAATTGAATTTAAAGTATTTTTCTTCCTAATCTGCTATGAAGGCCCCTTCAAAATTTCTAATCACCATTCCAGATGCGAAGGGGGTTGCAAAGTAAGAAGTCTCACATTAACTATCTGGCCAGCTTTGGTTCTCTCTCCCTTTCATCGTTCAGCATTCCCACCAAATCACATGTCCTATTTGACCCATCATTATGAACTGGAAACATATTATGGCCAGTGTGCCTGGTATTGTAGGAAATTGGTTTGAAGTGGAATACTATTGCATCTTCCTAACAAAGGGGAAAAAATGGCTTCTGGCCATTCAGAGAGGCTAACTTCAGAATCAGGATGATTTCGAAAACACTACCACTGACAGAGCTTTTCTGGTTAATTAATGCCACTGAGGCATCAGCAAGACAGTTACCTCCCAGGCTGAGGAAGCACAGGTCCAAACAATACAAGCTCTATCCTAAATTCTATCTAGTTATGCCCCCATCCCTCCAACTTCATTCTTCTGCACCTCAAAATCGACAATTTGCTGTCACACGGCAGGGGTCACGTACTTCCACTTTGGTAGGTTACTCATCACAATAAGTAACACCGGGTGCTATTTTATCGATTTCACTCTCACTTGCTGTCAGACAGACACACAATCTATTCAGCTATTCATATCCTGCGGCGTTCAATACCCAAGGGTGCCATCTTTAAAAGATACTATTGATCTTTGTCAACATTCAATGACATGTACAAATAGGTAGTAAACTACCCATTACTCCTTATGTTGTTCCTCATCTTGCATTGCGCTTAGAAAATTTCAAACTTGTTTGACAATTTAATTTGCTATGCCGGCCAGGATAAGCGCAGGCGTAGATTCAAGCCAGCAAGAATCATGAAAACAATGAAAAACTCTCTGAAATCATAGAACAGCAGACAGCACTGGATCGAGTTTATCAAAAGGGTGGTCACTCTGCGAACTGTCCTAAGCATGAACTCTTTTCACACCACCACCTTGATAGCATTGTTTTATGTTTAATCAACATCCCTTTACCACATGCCTGAGAAATTCAATTCCCTTTTCAGTAGGGGAAAATGGCCCCTGACTGATTTCCATTATATTCATATATTTTTACCCTTTCCACGGATCCCATCATCCTCGGCTCCACAATGACAGTCTGATGGATGGGAGGCTCTGAGGCTGAGAGGAAGAGCAACGCCATAGGATGTGATTTGTCTTCTCCATTTCCCTTCTCTGAAGACATCAACGTTCACATTCTGGGACTCCAGAAACAGTGCAAATCATTCTACATTTTCATGATCAGAACTGGAGTTAGCTTTTATTGTACCCAACAAAGATGCCTTTAGGGAAATAGAATTGTGCAGTCTATTCTAAGCAAGACTGAAACTCTTCATCCTCTTTCTAGGAAAGTATTCACCAGTCCCAAGTCAAACCAAATTGTAGGTTTAAAAAATTTGCAGTGCACAATTCTTTTCTTAAACATCCTGCACTCCCTTGCCTCCTTTACCCCCATATCTCCCTACCATCAAAGTCCTACTCAAATCACAACTCCTCCAAGGGGCCTTCCCTGACTACGCTCTCAACTACCCTATTCAGCTTCCCTTCTGTCTAACCTATGTACTGGGGTCTGTAGCCCTTAAGCATTTTGATAGTCACCCCATTCCCTGCCACACAGAAGTTAGATACATAGCCTTACACTCTGTTACTTCCCCTATCTGCAGTCGATATTAATTAATTAATTAATTCAATCATATTATTAATGTCTGCCTTGAAGTCTGTAAGCTCCTTTAGGCCAGGGATCATATCTACCAACCCTATTTTATAGTACTCACCTATGAGCTTAGTACAGTGCTCTGCACACAATAAACACTCAATAACTACCAATGATCAATTGATTTTAGCTTCACAATAATTCTAGACTTAAATGCTACAATATCAGTTGGAACCATTTGGAGAACATAACCACTTGGTTTAACTCTTAGAAAAGGTCTACATTAATCCTATGTGATGGATGAAGGGTTTGAGTTGATTCCAGAAAGGCAACCCTTGGATTTGACACAGTTGGTTCTTTGTCAGTACCAATTGTTTCATTGGAACAATGTGGTAAATAGGAGATTGGCAAGGTTGGATACCTTATTTGTTTCAAAATTACCTAGCATCAGGTCGTGTCCTCAATTATGGATGAGCAACATACCTAAATGAATGCATTCATATTGAGTCAGAGAGACTCTGCTTTAGGATGATAGCTGGCTTAGATCACTGGAAGCAAAATGGTTGTGTTGACCTTCCTGGTGATTTCACTTGGCTATCAGGTAATGCCCCTGGCTTCCCTTCTCAGCAGGTTTTGGCTATTGTATCTTCATTTCCCCTTATCTCCTAAAAGCCCCCCACACCACCACCCAAGCATATTGGACATACACTAATCTCCTGGATTGCTTCATCCTTCCTTAATTGCCATTTCACTCTCACTTGCTGTCAGACAGTTATCGTCCCATATCCCTCCTACCATTCCTTTCCAAACTCCTTGAACGAGTCGTCTACACTCGCTGCCTAGAATTCCTCAATAACAACTCTCTCCTCGACCCCCTCCAGTCTGGCTTCCGTCCCCTACATTCCACGGAAACTGCCCTCTCAAAGGTCACCAATGACCTCCTGCTTGCCAAATCCAACGGCTCCTACTCTGTCCTAATCCTCCTCGACCTCTCAGCTGCCTTTGACACTGTGGACCATCCCCTTCTTCTCAACACGCTATCTGACCTTGGCTTCACAGACTCCGTCCTCTCCTGGTTCTCCTCTTACCTCTCCGGTCGTTCTTTCTCAGTCTCTTTTGCAGGCTCCTCCTCCCCCTCCCATTCTCTCACTGTGGGGGTTCCCCAAGGTTCAGTGCTTGGTCCCCTTCTGTTCTCGATCTACACGCACTCCCTTGGTGACCTCATTCGCTCCCACGGCTTCAACTATCATCTCTACGCTGATGACACCCAGATCTACATCTCTGCCCCTGCTCTCTCCCCCTCTCTCCAGGCTCACATCTCCTCCTGCCTTCAGGACATCTCCATTTGGATGTCTGCCCACCACCTAAAGTTCAACATGTCGAAGACTGAACTCCTTGTCTTCCCTCCCAAACCTTCCCCTCTCCCTGACTTTCCCATCTCTGTTGACGGCACTACCATCCTTCCCGTCTCACAAGCCCACAACCTCAGTGTCATCCTCGACTCCGCTCTCTCATTCACCCCTCACATCCAAGCCGTGACCAAAACCTGCTGGTCTCAGCTCCACAACATTGCCAAGATCCGCCCTTTCCTCTCCATCCCAACCGCTACCCTGCTCATTCAAGCTCTCATCCTATCCCGTCTGGACTACTGCATCAGCCTTCTCTCTGATCTCCCATCCTCGTGTCTCTCTCCACTTCAATCCATACTTCATGCTGCTGCCAGGATTATCTTTGTCCAGAAACGCTCTGGGCATATCACTCCCCTCCTCAAAAATCTCCAGTGGCTACCAATCAATCTGCGCATCAGGCAGAAACTCCTCACCCTGGGCTTCAAGGCTCTCCATCACCTCGCCCCCTCCTACCTCACCTCCCTTCTCTCCTTCTACAGCCCAGTCCGCACCCTCTGCTCCTCCACCGCTGATCTCCTCACCGTACCTCGCTCTCGCCTGTCCCGCCATCGACCCCCGGCCCACGTCATCCCCCGGGCCTGGAATGCCCTCCCTCTGCCCATCTGCCAAGCTAGCTCTCTTCCTCCCTTCAAGGCCCTGCTGAGAGCTCACCTCCTCCAGGAGGCCTTCCCAGACTGAGCCCCTTCCTTCCTCTCCCCCTCGTCCCCCTCTCCATCCCCCCATCTTACCTCCCTCCCTTCCCCACAGCACCTGTATATATGTATATATGTTTGTACATATTTTTTTACTCTATTTATTTAATTTATTTGTACATATCTATTCTATTTATTTTATTTTGTTAGTATGTTTGGTTTTGTTCTCTGTCTCCCCCTTTTAGACTGTGAGCCCACTGTTGGGTAGGGACCATCTCTATATGTTGCCAATTTGTACTTCCCAAGCGCTTAGTACAGTGCTCTGCACATAGTAAGCGCTCAATAAATACGATTGATGATGATGATGATTTCCAGACACAGGGGAGTCCCTAGGCAGCCAAATTGGTAATGAGCCGATAACCTGTGCATTGCCTCAAAATGATGTTAATGGACTCAGCTTGAGAGCTGACTGATTTTGTCATGATATTTCAGTTCAAGTCATTCCAACTATCAGCATCATCTCACTGGAGTTTCTGAAGACACTGGGAGAAATTAGATCGTCCCCTTTCCTTTCAACCCTTCAGGCCAGTATTTCTGGGTATTTGAGTTGAGGTGAATAAAGGAGACTGACTCTACAGTCTAACCAAATTCAATGGTATGGACACAAACCTAAAGAACTCAAAAAAACCTACTCATTATGCACCACAGAATACACAGGACAACATTATTTTTTTTCCCCGCTTTTATCAGGAAGAGCAGTACCTACAACGAGCAAGTGGACTAGTGGATAGAGCACGGGCCTGAGAGTCAGGAGGACCTGGATTCTAATCCCAGTTCTCCCACTTGTCTGCTCCGTGACCTTGGGCTAATCACTTCACTTCTCTGTGCCTCAGTTACCTCATCTGTGAAATGGGGATTAAGACTGTGAGCCAAATGTGGGACAGGGACTGTGTCCAACCCAATTACCTGTATCTACCCCAGCAATGTAATACAGTACCTGGCACATAGTAAGTGCTTAAAAATACCACAGTTATCATTATTATTATTATTATTATTATTATTATTACCATTCTTATGGAGGCTGATGAGAAACTGTAATGTAAATCTCACCTCCCTCAAGAATCAACCAATCAATGGTATTTATTGAGTGCTCACAATGTGCAATCAATCAATCAATGGTAGTGATTGAGCACTTACTAAGCATGTGGGAAAGAACAATAGGAGAGACTCAGAAAACATGATCTCTGCCCTCATGGACTTTATAATCTAGTAGGGGAGGCAGACATTAACACAAATTACAGCTATGGGATGCAGCAGGATATGTACAAAGTGCTGTGGGGTTGGGGGTACGGAGAGTATCATCTTTCTACAGAAACATTCAGAACATGTTACCCCCCTTCTCAAAAATCTCCAGTGGTTGCCTATCCACCTCTATATCAAACAAAAGCTCCTCATCATTGGCTTTAAAGCACTCCATCATCTGGTCCCCTCCTAACTCACCTCACTTCTCTCCTACAACCCAGCCCGCATACTTGGCTCCTCTGGTGCTAACCTTCTTACTGTTCTTCAATCTCTCCTGTCTCGCAGCCAACCCCTGGCCCATATCCTGCCCCTGAACTCCCTCCCTCCTCAAATCCCCAGAAAATTACTCTCCCCATCTTCAAAGTCTTATTAAAGGTGCATCTCCTCCAAGAGGCCTTCCCAGCCTAAGCTCCACTTTTCCTCATCTCCCACTTCCTTCTGCATTTTCCAAACTTGCTCCCTTTGCTCTCCTACCCCCCTGGCCTGCCCCACAGCACTTATGCATATATTTGTAATTTTATTTATTTATATTGATGTCTGTCTCCCCGCCTCTAGACTGTGAACTCACTGTGGTCAGGGATTGTCACTGTTTATTGTTGTATTGTTATTTCTCAAGCACTTAGTACAGTGTTCTGCACACAGTAAAGAGCTTAATAAATATGACTGATTGATTGATTAAATGACTGAATGAATATCAACATGATTAAGGGATACAGGCCCAAGTACACAGGTGAGGGACTGGGGAGGGTGAAGAGGGTGGGAAAATAAGGGGTTAGTCAGCGAAGACCTCTCAGAGGAGATCTGAGAAGCCATACCCGAACATCTCATTCATTTCAATCCAACAGCCATCTTTAAACACTTAAGCATTTTATATCCATCTTCAGAACCTAGATATATTTATGTGAGTGTGTGTGCGTACACTCATCTGTATTTTCAGTTACCAGTTCTGTTATTTTACCCTGATATAGTTGAAATACTTCCTGTTAAATCCCCAGATAGGTTATGAAATTATATAATTTTAAAAAATCGAGCTATCAAACTTACCCAGAAGAGTTTTGGATTATAGACTTCCAGAACTCTAGCTCTTATCCAATGGCCCATTGCCAAAACCCCATTCCCACCCCTATTAGAAGAGAATATTGGCTGGTTGAATGTATTTTGATCAGGGTATAGCAACCAGGTAATATCAGATAAAATCTCAAAGCATCTTTATTCAGGAGGCTCCCAATCAAGGAGCACTCTGTTTTTACTCCTGCAACCACAAAGCATAGTTTCCTCTTGCACAAACAAAATATACTGTCAATAACTAATCAGAACGGAATTAACCAGGTAGCCTCTGTAGATGAAAGAATGAGGATGAGAGCAATGCCTACTGTGGAAAGTGCATGCTGACCTGCACAAATAGACCTTTGAATGTGCAGTCTGGAACAGATTTTTCATTTGGATAATGTAGACATGAACATGTATAGCATCTTTAATCATGAGGGCTGGTCTCCAGGAGTTAGAAGGGAAAGTTTCACTTGGAATGGAGTCTGCATTGTAGAGTTTTGAGAAAATCATCTTCACTCTTTGGTTCTGGGCATCAACAACAAGTTACTGCCTGTAACCAAGGCTAATGCATATGCATGTGATGTTTCCTCACTTACAGCATCATCTTTTCTGTGGGTCCTTTGGACAATTTAATGGAGGGAAGTTATTATAAATGTTTGAACAATATATGTTTTTAATTTAATCAAGCAATGCTGCCTAAATATTATATTTTCCATCAGATTTTTCCACTCAACTACATTTTCTAGCAGGATGATTGATGTAATATTTCCATTCATTTGTGGAAGACAACAGCTTAACTGACTTACAGTTTACTGTACTTTCACTAAAGGGCTTGGAAAGTTCCATTTTGGGACAGGTAAACATTTGAGCTATGAAGAGGCAGTGTTGTCTAGTGGGCCTGGGAGCCAGGAGACCTGGGTTCTAGCCCCAACCCACTGTGTGTACCTTGATCTCATCTATGTCGCTGCTGACCACTCACCCATGTCCTGCCTCTGGCTTGGGACATCCTCCCTATTCATATCTGACAGAAGATCACTCTCCCCACCTTCAAAGCCTTATTAGAAACATGTTTCCTCCAAGAGGTCTTCCCTGACTAGACTAAGCTATCATTTCCTCTTCTTCCACTCCCTTCTGCAGCACCCTTGCACTTGGATTTGTACCCTTACTCACCCCTTCCTCAGCCCTATGGCACTTATGTACATATCCATAATTTATGTATTTATAGCATGGCATCCCTGCCTCATATGTTTCCCAAAGGATCAAGAAAACTCTCAGCTAATCTTAACTCTGCCACTTGTCAGCTGTGTGACTTTGGGCAAGTCATTTAACTTCTCTGTGCCTCAGTTACCTCATCTGAAAAATGAGGTACATTTCCCTCATAAGCATCTGCCTCCCTCCCCAGACTTAAGCTCATTATGGGCAGGGACTATGTCTGCTAATTCTATTGTAGTGTACTCTCTCAAGCACTTACTACAGTTCTCTTCAAATAGTATGCACTCAAAAAACAGTATTGATTGATTGATTGATTAAAAAGGGGAGCAAGCAGTTGGAAAAGGAAATTGACAGACTCCCTGCCAGTGGGTGGGAGGATTCCACCCTATGCATTGCATGATTACATCAATCAATCATTCTATTCATTGAGCATTTACTGTGTACAGAGCACCATACTAAACACTTGGGAGAGTAGAATAGAAAAAAGTTGGAAGACACTTTCCCTGCCCACAAGGAGCTTCCAGTCTGGAGACTATGCGGCATTAAAAAGGGGAAGTACCTAAGACAGAGTCTGTTTTTAGACTCTGAGCTCACTGTGGCTGTGGAATGCGTCTACCAACTGTTATATTGTACTCTTCCAAGCACTTAGTACAGTGTTCTGCACAGTGAGCACTCAATAAATATGATTGAATTATTGATTGGCAAATGCCCTACTAAGCATTTGGGGAACACGTAAAAGATGTGATCCCCAAACTCGAGGATTTTACAGTCTACTGGGGGAGGCAGTAGACATAACTGGATGAATGTATCCTGGTTAGAAAAGAGATAAATAATAGAAAGGAGTGATAGCAGCATGGCTCAGAGGAAGGAGCACTGGCTTGGGAGTCAGAGGTCATGGGTTCTAATCTCAGCTCTGCCACTTAGCTGTGTGACTTTGGGCAAGTCGTTTAACTTCTCTGTGCCTCAGTTACCTCATCTGGAAAATGGGGATTAATACTGTGAACCCAATGTGGGACAACCTGATTACCTTATATCTCCCCCAGCACTTAGAACAGTTCTTTGCACATACTAAGTGCTTAACAAATGCCATCATCATTAGTATTATTATATGAGTCCTGAGGTAGTTGATGGGATGCTGGGAAGGTGAGAGATTATTCATGGAAAGATTCCTGAAAGGTGTAACTTCTGAGAAGAAATCTGAAGGAGGGAGGGAAGTGGTATGGAAAAACTAGAATCTGAGGACACTCCAGGAAAGGGGAAATGGGTAAACAATAGAAGCATAATTGGAGGTAGAGACTGGGATTTTAGATCTAGTTCTGCCACTGGTCTTTTATGTCACCTTGACAGTCACTCAATATCTCTGGGCCTCAGTTTCTTCATCTGTAAAATTGGAATGAGCTAGATTGTGAACCCTATGGGGGATAGGATTGTGTCCAATCTGATTATCTTGTGTCTAGCCCAGTACTTAGCACAGTGTTTGACCCTTGTAAGCACAGAAAAATGCCATCTTTGTTTATGAAAGCAGTAGAGTCATTGGAGAAAGTTGGGAGAAAACTTGCCAGGAAACATGTGTGAGCTGTGGCATAGTGAGAGTAAGCTCCTCCTCTAGACTGTTAGCTCATTGTGGGCAGGGAATGTGTCTGTTTTTTGTCATATTGTACTCTCCCAATCACTTAGTACAGTGCTCTGCACACAGTAAGTGCTCAATTACGATTGAATGAATGAAGGAGAGAGAGAACTGCTAGGGAAGAGGTTTCCTTGGGATCACATCATTCAGTGGCAACACCTGACCATTCCATAACATTTTGACATTGGCAAAAATTAGCTTTAAAAAACACAATTAAAAAATCGACCATTTTATTCTTCCTTCCTAGCAGTTTGTTGCTTTTCAGCTACATAGCATCCCATCCACCCTGCAAAGAATGCTTGAAGCTGTTTACCTTCCCAGCAATATTGTCATCGGTATGTGTTCTGACTAGAGTTCTGTGGAGAATTCAGAAACCACCTGCCACGATCCTTCATATCTGAAAACTGTTTCATGAAGTGCTGTTGTCTTTCATTCTGATGTCTCAGATCCAACGGCCTCTCGGGTCCTTCACTCTTGGCTGTGGGTCTACCATTAAATTGTATTTCAATCCTGAATGTCCCCAGGATTCATCTGTCTTTCTCCTTTCTGATCCTTGTACAGCAGATGGTGCAAATGGCTCACTGCTTATTTTCGGGATGAATTCGAAACTCTCTGCCAGTTAGCTAACTTCATTATCGCACCTTATGGCACCCGGGCCTGATTAAGAGAATGAAACTGACTCCAAATGATTTAGATTGAACTATCCAGGAGTTTTCCCTGGGAAGAAAAAACGCAAACCTGGAACATGTTTTCTCAGCCCTTTGAGTTGGCTTGCTCATTGCTTGTTGCCCAGTCCACAAATCAA
Source organism: Tachyglossus aculeatus (assembly GCF_015852505.1). Classification (NCBI taxonomy): domain Eukaryota; kingdom Metazoa; phylum Chordata; class Mammalia; order Monotremata; family Tachyglossidae; genus Tachyglossus; species Tachyglossus aculeatus. Next base: position 98,530,195 of record NC_052101.1, on the reverse strand, counting down.
TTCTTCATGGCAAAGAGACTTTTCAGAACCAGATGAACCAATGAGCTCTTCTCTGTCATCTTCATTTCCAACTGGTGCAAATGGTTCAAATTCAATTTGATTTTTGCAGGGTGACTACATTCTGGGTTCTCCTGCTGATTAATTTCCTCTTCATTAATAGATCTCCTGCTGACTTCAAATGGGAATGCCTATGCTAAAATCATACTTCCCCCATGAAGCCTTCTCAGACTGAACATAAATCAGCTTGAACCTACATTCAACCAAATGTTACTATTAACTACAGAGCAGTGCCTCGCCTTCTTTAATTCATGCATGTTCTAACAATACTGAGAGTTAAAGAACATAAAGATTGTATTCCTGAAGAACCTTGTGTTATTCATTCATTCAATCGTATTTATTGAGCACTTACTCTGTGCAGAGCACTGTACTAAGTGCTTGAAAAGTACAATACAGCAATAAAGAGAGCCACAATGGGCTCACAGTCTAGAGAAGGGGAGGCAGACATCAATACAAGTAAACAGGCATCAATATAAACAGAATTACAGATACATACATATATATGTATAAGTACTGTTTGGTGGGGGAGAGGAAAGGAAGTGAGTCGTGGTGACATGGAAGGGAGGGGGAGCTGAGGAAAAGCAGGACAATCTGGGAAGGCCTCTTGGAGGAGGTGAGCCTTCAGTAGGGCTTTGAAGGCGGGGGAAGAGTGATTGTTTGGCGGATTTGAGGAGGGAGGGCATTCCAGGCCAGAGGTAGGACATGCACCAGGTGTTGGCAATGAGACAAGCAAGATCAAGGCACAGTGAGAAGGTTAGCACCAGAGGAGTGGAGTGCGCAGGCTGGATTGTAGAAGGAGAGAAGGGAAGTGAGGCAGGAGAGGGCAAAGTGAGGGAGAGCTTTAAAGCCAATAGAGAGGAGTTGTTGTTTGATAAGGATTTTTGAGGAAGGGGGTGACATGCCCTGAATGTTTCTGTAGAAAGATCATCCAGGCAGCAGAGTGAGAAGCAGCATGGCATAGTGGATAGAGCATGGGCCTGGGAGTCAGAAGGTCATGGGTTCTAAATCCTGGATTGGCCACTTGTCTGATGTGTGACCTTGGGCAAGTCACTTCACTTCTGGGCTTCAGTTACCTCACCTGTAAAATGGGGACTGAGACTGAGCCCCACATGGAACAGGGACTGAGTCCAACCCAATTTGCTTGTATCCACCCCAGCACTTAGTACAGTGCCTGGCACATAGTTAAGCACTTAAATACCATTATTATTATTATTATTATTATTATTATTAAGTATAGATAGAAGTGGGGAGAGGCAGGGGGTTAGAAAGGAGGCTGATGCAGTAATCCAGTCGGAATAGTATGAGTGCTTGTACTAACGTGGTAGCGGATTGGATGGAGAAGAAAGGGAGGATCTCAGTGATGTGAAGGTGAGACCGACAGGATTTGGTGCCTGATTGGATATGTGGAGTGAATGAGAGAGTGGAGTCAAGGATGACACCGAGGTTATGGGCTTGTGAGACAGGAAGGATGGTTGTGCCGTCTACAGAGATGGGAAAGTTCGAGAGAGGACAAGGTTTGGGAGGGAAGATAAAGAACTCTGTCTTGAACATGTTGAGTTTGAGGTGATGGGAGGACATCCAAGTAGAGATGTACTGAAGGCAGGAGACGATGTGAGCCTGGAGGGAGGGAGGGAGAGAGAACAGAGGAGGAGATGTAGATTTGGGTGTCATCTGCATAGAGATTGTAGTTGAAGCCATGGGAGCGATTGAGTTCTCCAAGGAAGTGAGTGTAGATGGGGAATAGAAGGGGACTGAGAACTGATCCTTAAGGGACCCCTACAGTTAGGGGATGGGATGGGGAGGAGGAGCCCTCAAAGGTGACAGAGAATGAACCGCCAGAGAGATAAGAGAGGAATCCAGAGAGTACGGAGTCACTGAAACCAAGGTTGGATAACGTTTTGAGGAGAAGGGGATGGTCCACAGGTTCAAAGGCAGCTGAGAGGTCAAGAAAGATTAGGATGGTGTAGGAGCCGTTGGATTTGGCAAGAAGGAGGTCATTGGTGACCTTTGAGAGGGCGGTTTCAGTAGAGTGAAGGAGGTAGAAGCCAGATTGGAGGGGGTCAAGGAGAGAGTTGGAGGAGAGAAATTTGAGGCAAGTGTAGATGACTCACTCAAGGAGTTTGGAAAGGAAAGGAGTTATGGGAAAAGAGTTATGATAATCACTTTTTCATTGGGAATTAATAGCCTAGGAGGTAGATGATTCAAACTTACCACTATGACATTTTCCCAGATAACTGCATACTTTTGTTTTTTTTAATCATAGACGTATATATATTCATTTTGTTTATAGAGAAATAATATACGAATTAATCCATCAGTTGTATTTATTGAATGTTATGTGCAGAGTACTGTACTAAGGACTTGGAGGAGTACAATATAACAGAGTTGATAGACACGTTTCCTGCCTACAATGAGCTTACAGTCTAAAAACGTTCATATTTCAATTAAAATATATGATGCATAATACTTATAAATATGAAGGCAATTTGTTTAATAAAAACAATAATGGCATTTATTAAGCGCTTACTATGTGCAAAGCACTGTTCTAAGTGCTGGGGAGGTTACAAGGTGATCAGGTTGTCCCATGGGGGCCTCACAGTCTTAATTCCCATTTTACAGATGAGGTAACTGAGACACAAAAGTTAAGTGACTTGCCCAAAGTCACACAGCTGACAATTAGCAGAGCCAGGATTTGAACCCATGACCTCTGACTCCAAAGCCCGTGCCCTTTGCACTGAGCCACACTGCTTCCCAAATGTTTAGCACTTGTTAAGCCAAGCACTGTAGTAGATACGAGAGCATCAGGTCAGATATGATCCCTCTCCCTCATGAGGCTCAGAGTCTATGTAGGAGACAGAACAGGTATTTAAATTCCCATTTTAGAGATGAGGAAACTGAAGTACAGAGAAGATAAGTCTGTTACCCAAGGTCACATAACACACAAGTGATGGAACCTGGATTAAATTCCAGTCTCCTGATTTCCTGGCCCATGCTCTTATCACTAGGCCACTTAGACTCTCTCTCTTTATATATATATATATATATATGTATATATAAGTGGCGTATAATTTATCAAATATATAATAAAAACCAAAAATTTGCAGTTGTCCAGAAACATCTTATGGGTGGTACCTTGAATCATCTAAGGAAAAGTTGTCAATCAATGGTATTTATTGAGCACTTACTGTACACAGGGTAAACAGTACCCTTTACTGTAAACAAATTGTGGGCAAGGAATGTGTCTGTTTATTGTTATAGTTTACTCTCCCAAGCAGATAGTACAGTGCTTTGCACACAGTAAGCTCTCTATAAATACAATTGACTGACCAACTGACTGACAGTGTACTAAGCTCTTGAGAGAGTACAATATAGCAGAGTTGGTAGATATGTTCCCTGCCCACAAGGAGCTTATAGACCATATATGTGTGTGTGTATATATCTATCTATCTATATATATATATATAATGCTATTGTGCTATATGCTGTTCCTCTTTTACCCACTGTAATATTTGGCAATTTTAGTCCATTTACATTTGCCCATTTGATTGTTAGCCCATGGAAGAAGGCAACAACTGACATCTTTTCCTTCAGTTGTATTCCAGCAAGTGCCTGGCACAGTGCTTTGCACCCAGGAATAATGATGGCATTTGTTAAGCACTTACTATGTGCAATGCACTGTTCTAAGCTCTGGTAGGCACCAATAAGTACTTTTGATGATGATTATGACTCTAGGGTGAGGCTTCCTCACTTGGAGAACCTGGGTCATGGATAATGTGAAAGTAGGGTAGTCTGAGATAAAAAAAAAAATGCTGGAATGATCCATTTTAGCAATTCTGAGTTAATGGTGACATTTTCTCCATGCCAAGGATTTCAAATTGAACCATGGGGTTTTATTGTTCCCAATCTAGAATCATTAAAATAATTCCTTCTCCTTTTCAGGGATTATTTTATTTTTAAGGTTTAAGCAAATCTACATCTTACCCATTGAATTGCATGTCCATATAATGGGTTGGAAATGACTACGCAATGAAGTCAATGCATCAGTGATGAACAAGCCAGCCAGGCAGAAATAGAAGACAAAAAATGTGTCAAGTGAAAACCCAAATATAAAAGACATATGCAAATTAGAGTTCATTCTGTTTCTGTAATGCTTTGAACGGACTCCTTTCCCTGAAATCTCTATTCTGCATTATGCCAATTATAGATGTCACTATGATTACAGCTAAAAATTGTATCTCTGTCCTGGCTCAATAAAAGATTATTATTTTTATAACCTACAGGATATTGATGCATGAAAATAAAGGCAAACATAAAAATTAACAATATACTGTTGCTGTTGACCATTGACTTTCAAAAGAAAGATATTATGTATGCCAAGAAATCAGTTGAACCACAGAACACAAAGGAGTAGATTCTGAAGGCTGAGATTTTAATAGAAAGAGGATTGTGCTATTCAGCAGTGTACAAGAAAAAAAAAAATCCACTTTACAGGCTCTGTATTCTCATCTTCAGATTGCTGCAGAATCTCATTCCAAGATATTTAATTGGCTCTATGTTCCCCAGTGTCTAAACCTCCCTGTCACAGTCAGACACAGAGAGAGAGCATAACTCTTATAGGTTTTACAGGGTTAGCAGCCAGTCAGTCAGTGATTCAATCTGGCTGAAAGAAAACCACCATGGGAAAAAAAATCCTCAAACCCTGTGTCCTAATGGCATGATGGCAGCCTCCTCAATGCAAAGGAGGGAGGATAAACTATTAAGAGGCTCTATCCCAGTTTATTCAGATTTTATGCAACTATATACTTTGCTACCAACTTTATGAACTTCAGTGTGCTTTCTGACTAGCCTGGGAGTTTCATTATTTGTCAAAGGGCAGCAAATTCTTCTCATCCTCTGATAGCTGCTAATTATGGCACAAGCCCAAGTGAAAATAGGAGGGGTTTTCTTCTACACCCTGACCTGAGAGAACCTGTTATCAATCTAGCTTTTATTCTTTGCTTAAGTGAATGTGTCATTCACTCTCTATTGAGCAGTACCAGAGAATAGAAGTAGAGTTGTCCTTCGGCTCCAATTTCAGCTCTGACTACAGTCAATCAGTAGCATTTACTGAACACCTCCTGAGTGCTAGGCACTGAACTGAAAAGTAAAACTGAAGTAAGAAAGACATTCTCTGCCCTCAAGGGATTTACAGTGGCAGAGACAGACAAAACCTATTTACATACCATGAGACCCGAGAAAGAATAGGGTGAGATAACTGAGCAAATAATTGAATGCACAGAAACAAAGGTATACACATGAACAGGTGTTGAGGTGTAATGATTTTAAGAGGGCCTTTAGCTTTACACCTCAAACTAACCCATAACCGGTACTTCCACAGTATGCTTTCTTTGCTCCTGGGCACGAGCTGTAGTGCGCTGTTGGAGGAAATCCAGACATCTCTCTGACCTTGTCCAACTGAAATGAATTCTTATGTGCTTCAATTCGGCCCTCTCCACTACCCAACAACAACATGTCTACTTCCTAATTCCCTCCCATAACCAAAGCCCACTCCCTCCTCAAATACTCTGTGCCCCCACACCCACCACCTTTTTCCTCTAATGACCTGGCCTAATACTTCATCAGCAAAATGGAAACCATCAGGTATGATCTCCCTAATATTTTCCCTGCTCCCCTCCAAACCTCCCTCCTCCTCCATTCTCTTCGACTCTCCCTAGGTTCCCTGCAGTAACTCAAGATGAGATCTCTTGCTTCTTCTCTAAATCTACTCCCTCCGCCTGTACTGCTGACCTCATTCTGCCATACCTTTTTCAAACACTTGCCTGCTCCCTTCTTCCCTTCTTGACTGCCATCTTAGAGAAGTAGTGTGGGCTAGTGGATAGAGCACTGGCCTGGAAGTCAGAAGGACCTGACTTCTAATCACAGCTCTACCACTTGTCTATGCGACCTTGGGCAAGTCACTTCACATCTATGCCTCAGTTCCCTCACACATACAATGAGGGTTAAGACTGTGAATCCCATGTGGGACAGGGTCTTTGTCCAACCCAATTTGCTTGTATCTATGCCAGGGCTTAAAACAACGCCTGGCACAGAGTAATCACTTAACTATCACAAGTATTATTAGGTAAATAAGCTCACTCAAATTCAGATTCGACTTTAGTAATTATGTGATAGGAGAAGTTTGTGTTAAAATATTTATTGTTAAAAGGAAATTATTAATGGGGAATATTAATAATTCATCCAAATACTGAATATGTAATACATTAGCATTTTGTAAGGTTCGATTAAGAATAAAAATGTTTTATCTAGTTTTCCCATGTTTTATTCAGGACAGATGATCACTTTTATTGGACTTGAAATTTGAATGAAGTATTCTTTGGGTGGTTGTAAAATGTGAAATCAAGACCCTGAGGTAATTTAGATACTCAATAATGCTCATTTACAGAAAACACTTCCAGAGAGTGGACTGAACAGTTGATTAAAATCTTAAGCCATTTTACTGGGTCTCACAAGTACTGTATTTGGACTTTTATTTTATTAATGCTGTATATATATATATATCTATTATTTTATTTATTTTGATGCTATTGATGCCTGTCTACTTGTTTTGTTTTATTGTCTGTCTCCCCCCTTCTAGACTGTGAGCCCGTCATTGGGTAGGGATTGTCTCTATCTATTGCTGAATTGGACTTTTCAAGTGCTTAGTACAGTGCTCTGCACACAGTAAGCGTTCAGTAAATATGACTGACAATGAATGAATCAAAGAGGTGAGCAAAATGATGAACCTGGCTATCCTCCATATGGGTCTCTAAGAAATACCACTAATCGGGATTAAGGTAAAAACAATGACTGATTTAAATTAAAGTGTACCATTTCGGTAATCTAGCCATGAAAATGAATGCTTGCCAAGAACTGGACATAGTGAGAAATTCTATATACTCTAAGATCCATTTCCATTCCCATATTTACAATATTACAGTTGCAATTGGAGAAGCAGCATGGTCTAGTGGAGAGAGTATGGACCTGGGAATCAGAAGGACCTATGTTCTAAGCCCGGTTCTGCCAATTGTTTGCTATTTGACCCTGAACAAGTCACTTCACTTCACTATGTCTTGGTTTCCTCAACTGTAAAATGGGGATAGCTGTTCTCCCTCCCACTTACCATGAGCTCCATGTGGGGCAGACTGTGTCTGACCTAACTTGTACCTATCCCAGAGCTTAGAACAGTGTTTGACACACAGTAAGCACATAAATACCATAAAAAATTTAAAAAATCCCCCACAATATTGCTCAATTCAAAAAAATGTGAGCAAAATACAGGACAGGATATCTGCATATGGGTCTATTCTCTTTTGGTTTTGTATCCTGGAAGGCTGTGTTTGTGTCAGACTTGCATATGGGATCGTTTAACCTCTATAAAGTTGTAAGGAAGTCCGTATTGGTCTCCATAGCTTTCCCAGTCTTCCATTCATTCATTCAGTTATATTTATTGAGCTCTTACTGTGTGCAGAGCACTGTTCTAAGCACTCGGGAGTGTACAATACAATAAATGGACATATTCCCTGCCCAGAACAAGCTTACAGTCTAGAGCGGGGAGACAGACATTAACATAAATAAATGAATTACACATATATACACATAAGTGCTGTGGGCCTGGGGGCGGGGGGGGGGGGGGGGGGGGGAGAACAAAGGGAGCAAGTGAGGGTGACTCAGAAAGGAGTGGGAGAAGAGTAAAGGGGGGCTTAGGGAAGGCCTCTTAGAGGAGATGTGTTTTCAATAAGGCTTTGAAGGAGAGGAGAGGTCAGATTTGAGAAAGGAGAGCATTCCAGGTAAGAGGTAGGACTTTGGCTAGTGGTTGGCAGCAAGATAGACGAGACCGAGGCACAGTAAGAAGGTTAGCATTAGAGGAGCGAAGCATGTGAGCTAGTAGGACAGTGGTGAGGTGAGAGGCGGGGGCAAGGTGATTGAGTGCTCTAAAGCCAATTGTGAGGAGTTTTTCTTTGATGCGGAGATGAATGGGCAACCAATGGAGTTTTTTGAGGAGTGGGGAAACATGTCCTAAACGTTTTTGCATATAAAAATTATCTGGGCAGCAGAGTGAAGGATGGACTGGAGTGGGGAGAGACAGGAGGCTGGGAGGTCAGCAAGGAGGCTGATGCAGTAGTCCAGACTGAATAGGATGAGTGATTGTATTAACGGCTTGTCCTATCATCCCACCCTTTTGTCACTCATGTTCCACAACTCGGCTGGCATTTCTTGATACAGATTTCTATGGGATACACTTGTGTCTATCAACTCTGTTGTACTCTACCAAGTGCTTAGTACTGTTCTCTGCACACAATAAACAATAAATATGATTGATTGAGCTTCAAAGTGCTGATGGTACAATGTAAGGGCTCAAAAAAAGGCATTGTAATTAGTCAACACTGCATTATGGAAATAGTTTTCAAGCACAAGACTTTCTTAACATATGAAGACATAACTATCAATCCTGGTTGTTAGGAGCCCATGACAAGAAATATATTAACCAAGATGTGAGGTTGATATTGCTTCTCCTTCGTAGCATTTTTTTAAGCTGAATTGATTTTTACCTTGGTAGTGTCCATTAAATGTTCTGCTTAACTAGCAAACTGCTTTTTGATGCTTTGAATCAAGAACATTGCACCAGGCAAAAGGGGTATTGCTACATGTAGACAGTAAGAATGTTAAGAAAGTATCCCCAGTTTAAGCAATTCATTATTTCAAGAGCCTTCTTTGTTTTTGCAGAGAAATCTAATCTCTTCAGAAAACATTATCAACCAGTTTTCTCAACCAACTTTCTCTGAAATATATTGCTGACTAGATGGCATTTTTGTTTGGTCCTGAGTTCTTTATGGACATTATATCATATCTTTATTGACTTTCTTATTGTTTTGCTTTTAAGAAAACCATCACACCACATGAAAACCAAATGAAGCATCTCATAAGCAGCTAAAATCAGCAGAAAACAAAAAAAATTCCTTCAGAAGAGTAAGGAAGGTGTATTTGAGTACATTCGGTTAAAAAGACAAGGGAAAGTTCCATTTCAATGCACAGTTGTTCTTGATCAGAAATAGAACCAGGCTCTTGCTTATTTAGAAGAACTTTGCACTGTAGTTCTCCGTGGCCTGGATAGGATTTCTAAGTAAAATAACATAGTAAAAATTAAATGGTCACTAGACATACACTATCGCTTCCCATATGCTGCTAAAAACCTCAGTCAATCAATAGTGTTCATTGCTTGCTTACTGGGGTGGAGTAGAATAGAGTTACCAGACATAATCCCTATAGTCAAGGAGCTTGCAATCTAGACAGGGAGGCAGATACAAAAGTACATTTCAAGTAGAGGGAAGCAAGAGAGTTTAATATATGTACTACCCAGGTGGGGAGGGAGGGGAGTACTCAGATGCTTAGGTGAGGTGGAATTGGTGGCTTTAAGTGAAGAAATGGCTTTATGATACAAAGCAAATCACCTAAGGGTTGATTATCTGGATTGATAACCTAACTACTCTAAGTCAAGCTTGAATGAGAAGCAAAAACATTTCAGATAACTAAGAAACTTGGGCAGATTCCTATCTGTGGTAGTCAGAGCTAATGATGATGATGATGGCATTTATTAACTATTTGGTAAGTGTTTAGGTAGATATATGATCATTCAACAAAGGCCTTGCCCAGCACAGGGCTCAGAGTCTAAGAGGGAAGGAGAAGAGATATTTTATCCCCATTTTGAAGGTGAAGAAACTGAAGCCCAGAGAGGTTGACACTTGCCAAAGGCCACATAGCAGGTAACTAGCCTCTTGGTCCTGTTGTTAACTCACTTCCCTCTCTTGGGAGGGTGGAGGGGGAGAGAGAGAGAGAGAGAGAGAGAGAGAGAGAGAGAGAGAGAGAGAGAGAGAGAGAGAGAGAGAGAGAGAGAGAGAGAGAGAGAGAGAGAGAGAGAGAGAGTGTGTGTGTGTGTGTGTGTGTGTGTGTGTTTTGGAGGTTGGGGGGGATAGGGAGATAATTATAGTTTTTGTTAAGTGCTTACTATGTGCCAAGTACTGTTCTAAGCACTGGGATAGATTCAAGGTAATCAGGTTGACTCACATGGGGCTCACACTCTTAATCCCGATTTTACAGATGAGGCAATTGAGCCACAGAAAAGTTAAGCAGCTTGCCCAAGGTCACACAGCAGACAAGTGGCAGAGTTGGGATTAGAACCCATATCCTCTGACTCCCAAGCCTGTGCTCTTGCCATTAAGCCATGCTGCTTCTTGTGAAGCAGATGGAGATGAAGGGGGCAGTTGGAGGAGGCATTTTCAGAACACCTTTACTGATAGATCTCGAGGGAAAAGCAAGAAGTTGGCAGCTGCCCTCGGATCTACCCCTTTGTGGGCATAGGTGATGCAATTATATTTTAAAAATCCGGGGGGCCTCTTCAGGTATCACTATTTCTCTAACTTTCAATAATTAAAAGGAATCTTCTGTAATAGCAATGGAGAAGAATTTTACACCAGATGTTATAATAGGCAAAAACCATAACAGGATCAAGAAATTTCCAAAATACTTTCATGTCTTATCTCATTTTATTCTTACTGAAGTAAAGAGGAAATTATCATTACCCTAAAATCAACATTTGAAAAAGTGGATTTATTTTCTCACAAATATCTGTGAGGCAGGGAGAGGCAAGCATTTTGGGCCCCATTTATGGGCTTAGAGAAGTGACGTGGCTGAAGTCACAGAGCTGGAAAGAGGAAATGGTGGAACAAGAACTTCGCTTTCCTGATGCCCACACCCAGGCTCTTCCCACTAGACTATACTGCTACCTATAATAATAAAGAGTATAGGATTGAAAAGGTAGAATGTTCATTCTATTCTTAAAATGTTTTGACCCTGGTCAAATTGTTGGTTTACTTCTGGACATTACTAACAGGTGAAATTTTTTTTTCATAATATGACACCGTTTCTTTAAGAACATAGGTGAAACTCCCTCACTACTGGGGAATAATAACAACCGTGGTTTTTAAGTATTTACTATGTGCCAAGCACTATAGGAGGCACCAGACTAGATACAATGCAATCAGACCAGACCCAATCCCTACCCCACAGGGGGCTCACAGTCTGAGGGAGATAACAGGCATTTAATTCCCATTTGACCAATGTGGGAACTGGAGCACAGAGAAATTATGTGACTGTCCAAAGTCACACAGCAGACAAGTGGTGGCACCAGGATTAGAACCCAGCCACTTGACTCCCAAACCAGTGTTCTTTCCACTAAGCCACACTGCTTCTGTAAAGGGAAATGGCTTCAACTGCAATAGGAAGAAATTATAATAATAATGATGGTGGCATTTGTTAAGCACTTACTATGTGCCAGGAACTGTATGAAGCACTGGGGTAGATTCAACGTAATTGGGTTGGACACAGTCCCTGTCCCATATAGGGCTCACAGTCTTAATCCCCATTTCACAGATGAGGTAACAGGCACAGAGAAGTGAAGTGGTTTGCCCAAGGTCACACAGCAGATAAGTGGCAGAGCTGGGATTAAACCCAGGTCCTTCTGACTCCCAGGCCCATGCTCTATCCAATAGGCCACACTGCTTCTTGAGGATTCCTCAATAACCATGAGGTTACCAAATCCCCTTCTCTTAAAGTCTTTAAAACTAGCGCCATGTTTCCTTTACCTGGAATGAATCAGGTGTGGCCATGCCTGAAAGCATCATGATTGCTCTAAGCTCTCCAAGTTCCTTTCCAGCCTCATCCTTCACTTGGTCAGTATCCAAACAGATACACCAGCCATTTAGCATTCCTCATTCCTTCCCTTGGTCTTTAACTTATTTGTTTAAAGAGCCAATTTTGGTGACTGTATTCCCAATTAAAAACTTAATGTATATTTCTTCCCTTAAAATTGTATCCATTCTAGTGTAACCAGAAAGTATGTTAAAAAAATATGTTTTCCAGATTCTACCATATTATTGTTTTTGTTTTCCATTGGTAGTTCACATTTCACTGCCAGATTTAGTCATTAGCTTTGCCAAAATACTATAAATCTTCTTTATGTTCTTCTTTATTGTAATACATTTTAATCTCTTAGCTCCAGGATCTTTTCACCTTCTGGGCTAATGAGATTAGCCAGGTACTTAAAATGATTCACCTGCTTGACTAGTTTATTATACATCACTCATTCGTTTTCTAGTTTCATCCTCTTATCTCCTTTCCCTTCCCTCCCCTACCAATTTTATATTTTTTTGTTTTCTTTATGGCTATATAGTCATTCATATGAAAAACTTCTCCCCATCTTGATAGCAGAAATCAATTTCTCTATTCCATGTTCTCAGAGCTGCCTAAATGCAGGTAAGTACGTGGGCAATGCAAATTCATTGCTCTTTAGTTTTCCGGAATTTTGTAAACGTTTTTCCAGGTATGAATTAATGAATAATGAAGACAGCTCCTTAACTTGTTTTCAGATATGTTGTAATACTCTAGTGGTTTCATCAATTAAGCCAATCATATTTACTGTGCTCTTATTGAGTACAGAGCACTCTAAGCACTTGAGAGTGTGCAAGAACGGAGTTGGCAGCTTCATGCTTGTACATTTCTGTTTTTAGACAACTAGAGGTGACCTAGTGAGAGGTGGTAATCCATTCCCTAATGCAAACATAGAAATCCAAGCCAGATCTTAGTTTGGCACAGTACAATAATATGCACAGAGTAAGGACTTCATAAATAAGATTGTTATTAGGTCTACATTGCTGCTATTAGTTAGATATTCAGGCTCAAAACCCGATTTCATTTAGCCTATCCTATGCACTCCAAATTGCATTTTCCCAGGCTCCCTGGCCTCAGTGATGAAGATAATTGAAGAAATGGTTCAAATTGATGGTCTACAATTCTCACTCTCACTAGGTGTTGGCTATCTCCTTACGTCTCTTCTCTTAGGCCTAAAGGTAAATCAGTGTTTGCTACCTTGGTGGGAGAGGGGGTGGAGGGTCAGAGTGAAGAGTGGGAAAGGGAGAACACAGGCCTGGGAGTCAGAGGACCTGTGTTCTAATCCCCATTCTGCCATTTTTCTGCTGTGTGACTTTGTGTAAGTCACTTAGCTTCTCTGTGCCTCAGTTCCCTCATCTGTGAATTGGGGATTAAGACTGCAAGCCCTATGTGGGGCAGGGACTGTTTCCAACCTGATTCTCTTATATCTACCCCATTGCTTAGTACAGTGCCTTGGACATAGCAAGCTCTTAAATACCATTTAAAAAAAGTGCTTATAGTCTAGAGGTGTGCATCCTTTTCATCTGAACCAAAGCTGTAGAGAGCTGACCAGTCTTCTGCTGTTGTATTATGATATTTTGAACTATAAGACCTGTATGATTTATTGATTTCAAAGGAGTATAGCATCTGTGATATTTTAGCAAAGTATTTGTGTGATACATTGTCTTGCCATCTGAAAGGTATTATTAGAAGACTCAGTTGAGAGTTATTCCTTTAAGTTTACTTTCCCAGCACTTACTCTTTTTGTTTACATTACTATCATTCAAATTTTAATGTCCAACAAAAAGAATGTCCAAACATACTAATTACAACTTGACAGACTTCTACAGAGCTAATGCACCTGAGAAAAATCAAATCACTTGGAAAATAACCAAAGAGAAACAGTGCTACTACAGTTCTGAGGTCCACTCATTTTTTTAAAAAACTTACTGTACAAGTCAAATGCAACTTGTACATCCACTCTGAACACATTTCCATGTTTCCCCCTTTAGTCAGTACAAAGTTGCTGGACTCTTTTCCCCTGTTTCAGTTTCATACAATGTAATTACAGCTTCCAATCTGGAAATAAAGGCACCCCTGGATAGATTTTAATTCATAACCGAATGTTTTTACCAAAAACAGCCTAGTGACTTAGATTATGCCATCTGTCAGCCTGAGAGAGTTACCTGCACTTATGGAGCAATTGCACGGGAGAAGAAAAAAAATAAACATGAGAGGGTAGCTAGGCAGCAGGGCTGACATCAATCAGAACTGGAACCCATTTTGATGTCTCTCTCCCTCTCCTCATCTTCTGTTCTACCTCCCCACTTATTCTTTCCCTCTTCCTCTCCCCTTGTTCTTACAATGAAAAATGATTCAGGTAACAAACTCAGGAAGATATTTCATTAGAAAAATCTGTTCCATCAAAGAAAGTAAGATATTTCCTAGTATTTCTCAGGTTCCCATAAGCCCAGGAGAATGCAAACATCCCTCATTCTCTTTGTCCTTACAGTGTATCTTCATTGAAGTTTTGAAATAGGAGTGCATTGCAACTGTTCACATCTCAAAATGGAATAAGATGGGGGAATGGGAAGAGAAATCCTACAGAAGAAATCTCTGAAGACAGAAAGAATCCCTGATAGAAACAGATTGTCAAGAAGACATTACAAAAGTTTTAGGACCTTTGTCAATTTAGGATAAGTGACAAAGGTCCACAACAAGATGTAGCTCATTTCTGGTATGTACTTACAGAATTTCCAGGCAATAATAATAGAAGGAATAACACTCCAGTTTTCATTTTCATTGTTCATTAAGTTTTTTTAATTTTTTTTGTTTATTAAATCTCTCTACCATTCATGGGGAACTGGTGAAAATCTTCCACTCTCAGAAAGTAAATCCAAGTTTCTCCCCAAGATTTTGGGGGAAGGGAGCAGGGAGAGGGCAACAATTGATGGTCCAAATGCTATACTAAAGCCATCTGATGAAGGCAGGATGGTTTAAAAATTTGGAGCTCCTGCCCTGTCTACTGGTTTAGTTTCTCCAGGACACATTTGTAACCTCAAAATCCTCAAGAAAAAAAGATCAGCTGTGATGATGGGAGGAGTCACACAAGGAGGACGACGCAGGTTGTGTCAGCAACCATGTTCCTCCCTACTTGATGATAATAATAATAATAATAATGGCATTTATTAAGCACTTACTATGTGCAAAGCACTGTTCTAAGTGCAGGGGAGGTTACAAGGTGATCAGGTTGTCTGACTGGGCTCACAGTCTTAATCCCCATTTTGCAGATGAGGTAACAGGCACAGAGAAGTGACTTGCCCAAAGTCACATAGCTGACAAGTGGCAGAGCCGGTATTTGAACCCATACCCTCTGACTCCAAAGCCCGTGCTCTTTCCACTGAGCCACACTGCTTCCCTAGGGAAGGTGCCAATTGCAGAGCAAGACAGAAGGGTGCCTTGGCTATCCTTCAAGCTCTGCTTGTAGTAAGTTTGATGTGTGTGCATTCGAGTCCATGCAAACTCTGGACCTACTGACCCTGAACTTGCTGGGAATCCATATCCACCAGAGGTAGCCTGCTGGCTCCTGTGGAAACACTGACCAGCAGAAGTCTGTTCATCCAGGACAGTTGCAACCCAGCCAAAAGCAGTGGCACTGGCTCCAGGTCAGCTGACCTGTCCTGGACACGGTCTCCACTGAGGCCACCAGGTGGAAGAGCTAGGAGGCAGTTGGAGGGAACAAGTGAGTACTTCCCCTCACCCACTGTCAGTCCCTTCTTTGTATTGCCCCTTCTCTCCCGTTTCCCTCTTCCTCTTTATTCGTCTCCCCTTTGTTCTCCTTTTCCTTCTCTCCCCTCCCCTCTTTCTGACTCTGCCTCCACTCTGAACCCACTCCCCCATACCACCTAAGAGGGGGACCAGGTTTCTATACTGAGCCATGCTCTGCATTGGGGAGTATTAAAGTGGGAGTCCACTACATAGCTGAGTGCATACAAGTTTTTGATTGAGAATTATTTCTAAGAATGCCTTTTCTATGTTAAACATACCTCTGTTGGCTTGTGCTTATCTGTACAAGTAGAAAGCAGAGATATGAGTTTGCTAATGTTAAAAAGATGGAAAAAATGCAGCAAATTTTGTGTTAATGAAGCAAAATTATGTGTGAATATAAGCAGTGCATTTTTGATTCGAGTGGCAATGTTTATGGAGCTTTGTCACAGTTGAATAAAAATCTGACTAGAGAAACCTTAATGATAAAGGGGAAAACTTGATGAATTATTTTAATTTCCTCTGAACTCAATGCAAGAGAGCCTGTTTCAACCATATTAAAGGGAAATAAAAAAAAACACACCACCTTTTATTAAAACACTAAAATAATTTTTGATAATCATCACTTCACATTAATTGCCACGTACCTGCCACTGTGCTAATAGTTATACAAAGCAAGTTAAAGAATCATTTACAATTACAGATGATGTGTATTTAACGGTTGTGAATATTTCCAGCTGGAGATATTTACCTAGCTATCGTTAGCGAGATTTAATTCTTAGACCTTTTTTGTCACAGTTCAGCACAGTAGGACACCAAAAAGCCATACAAAACAAAAAAGTATACTTTCCCCAACATATAAAATTATGATATGCCAAACTAGCTCTCTTCCCCTCTTCAAAGCCCTACGGAGAGCTCACCTCCCCTAGGAGGCCTTCCCAGACTGAGCCCCCCCTTTTCCTCTGCTCCTCCTCCCCTTCCCATCGTCCCTACTCCCTCCCTCTGCTCTACCCCTTTCCCCTCCCTACAGCACTTGTGTATATTTGTACATATTTATTACTCTATTTTATTAATGATATATGTATCTAATTCTATTTATCTATTTTAATGGTATTGACACCTGTCTACTTGCTTTGTTTTATTGTCTGTCCCCCCTTCGAGACTGTGAGCCCATTGTTGGGTAGGGATTGTCTCTATCTGTTGCCGAATTTTACTTTCCAAGCCCTTAGTACAGTGCTCTGCACACTAAGCGTTCAATAAATACGATTGAATGAATGAATGGAATTCCATATGCTGTTCTCATTGTCACAGCTTAGGGAGGACATAAACCTGAAGAAGGCATAGAGAAGGACAATAAAAGATAATCAGGGAGATAGAGGAGTTTTTCTAAGAAGATAGACCAAAGATATCCCAATTCTAATTGGTCTAGAAAGCCAGGGACTGAGATGGGACAGGATTGAAGTCTGTAGACTCCCAAAGAGTAAAACAGGGAGAGCATAGAATTGTGGTTCACCAAATCCTGCAACTCAGAACAGTGGGACAGCAACTGAAGCCTGATCATCATCAATCGTATTTATTGAGCACTTACTATGTGCAGAGCACTGTACTAAGCTCTTGGGAAGTACAAATTGGCAACATATAGAGACAGTCCCTACCCAACAGGTGGTAGGTTCCAAACAAACAGTAGGAAACATTTCTTCACACAGCAGGGCATAGACATTTGAACTATGTGCTCACAGAGAGATGTGCAAGGCCAAAATATCAGGTGTTTGGATAAATTCATGGATGAGCAATAGATATTCATGGATTATTGGAGAATACTTTGGGGATGTAGAAGGAGAAGTTAGGGGGGTTTGGGTAGTATATCCACAACTATTAGGATAAAAGCCCAAATGGATAACCATCACACTTTTCCACCAAGCATTCTGTTGCCACTGTTAAATAAAACACTGGACTGGATGAACTGTACATTTTACCCCCTAACTGTGGGGGTCCATCAGGGTTCTGTTCTGGGTTCACTTCTATTCTCCATCTACACTGATTCACTTAGAGAATTCATTCGCTCCCATGGCTTCAACTATCATCTCTATGCAGATAATACCCAAATCTACATCTCCTCCCTTGATCTCTCTCCAGGCTCACATCTCCTCCTGCCTTCAAGACATCTCTGCCTGGATGTCCTCCCACCACAAACTTAACATGTCCAAAACACAGCTGCTTATCTTTAAATCCAAACCCTGTCCTCCTCTGACTTTCCCATCACTATAGATCGCACCACCAGCCTTCCCATCTCACAAGTCCATAACCTTGGTGTTATCCTTAACTCCTCTCTCTCATTCAACCCACATATTCAATCCCTCACCAAATCCTGTCTGTCCCACCTTCACAGCACTGCTAAAATCCACCCTTCCCTCTCCATCTAAACTGCTACCACATTAATACAATCACCCAACCTATCCCACCTAGATTACCACATCAGCCTCCTTGGTGACATCCCAACCTCCTGCCTCTCCCCACTCCCGTACATATGTCACTCTGCTGCCCAAATCATCTTTCTACAGAAACGTTCAGGACATGTCACCCACCCTCCTCAAAAATCACCAGTGGTTGCCTATCCACCTCAGTATCAAAAAAAAAAACCCCAAAAACCCCCAAAACAAAAAAAACCCAAACTCCTCAACATTGGCTTTAAAGCACTCCATTACCTTTCCCCCTCCTACCTCACCTTGCTTCTCTCCTTCTACAACCTAGCCTGCATATTTTGCTCCTCTAGTGCTAACCTTCTCACTGTGCCTCGATCTCACCTGTCTTGCCGCTGAGCCCTGGCCCACATTCTGCCTCTGGCCTGGAACACCGTCCCTCCTCAAATCTGATAGACAATTACTCTTCCCCACTTCAAAGCCTTATTGAAGGCACATGTCCTCCAAGAGGCCTTCCCAGACTAAGCCCCACATTTTCTCATCTCCCACTCCCTTCTACGGCAACCCCATTTGCTCCCTTTGCTCTTCCCCCCCATTCCAGCCCCACAACACTTATGTACATATCTGTAATTTTATTTATTTGTATTGATGTCTGTCTCCCTGCCCTCTAGATTGTGAGCTCATTGTGGGCAGGGATTGTCACTGTTTATTGTTGTATTGTTCTTCCCCAAGTGCTTAGTATAGTGCTCTGCCCACAGTAAGAGCTTAATAAATACAATTGACATAATGAATGAATCTAAGTCAATCAATGATATTTGTTGAACACTTGTGTGCATAGCACTATATTAAACACTTGGGAGAGTACAATAAAACAAAATTAGTAGGCACACAGACCTATTCCCTGACCATAATGAATTTACCATCCAGAAAGGGAGACCGCCATTAAAACAAATTACAGATTTGTACATAAGTGCTGTGGAGCTGAGGGTGGGGTCAATATCAAGTGCCTAAAAAGTACAAATCCCAGAGCACAGATGATGCAGAAGCAGGGAGGTGTTAGGGGAGAAGAGAGCTTAATCTGTCTCCCCCACTGGACTGTAAACTTTCTGAGGCCCAGGATCATGTCTACCATCTCTATTGTATTATACTGTCCTACAAATAAATAATAAATAAATAATGATGGCATTTATTAAGCACTTACTATGTGCAAAGCACTGTTCTAAGCGCTGGGGGGTACAAGGTAATCAGGTTGTCCCACGGGGGGTTCACAGGGTTCATCCCCACTTTACGGATGAGGGAACTGAGGCCCAGAGAAGTGAAGTGACTTGCCCAAAGTCACACAGCTGACAACTGGCGGAGCCGGGATTTGAACCCATGACCTCTGACTCCAAAGCCCGGGCTCTTTCCATTGAGCCACGCTGCTTCTCCCAAGAATGTGGCACAGTGCTCTGCACACAGTAAATACTCAATAAATCCTGGTGATCAATTGATCCTAGATCTTATTTTGTGATTCTCTGCAAAAGATAAAGGTCAGAAATCCCCTACTGTGGAAAGAACTTTCACCATTTTGGTCTAGTCTGCATCTCCAGGTCTTCTGTTCGAGAAGGCTTAAGGTATATGACAAGCATATATGCTAAAGATAATTAGAAGGAAGGAGTTTGACTGCACTGAATAGCCAACATGCAGAATCTTACTAACACTCCCCTTAGAGCCTAAGTCAGGATGACCTGGGGAATCAATTGGCTGCTTTCATTCTAGACTGTGATGGTTACCCATCTCAATCGCTATCCTAATAGTTGGGGAGTCATAGCTGGCTTCCATTTTCTTGTCATACCATCTGTCTTACTTGATTCACTCTGTCATCTTTGCTTTCTTTTGATGTGCCTGAACTGAATCATTCAACCTGAGGTGTGAAAGGCTTTCAGGGTAGTTCATTTGGGGCCTCATGGTAATCTGGGCACAGCCCTACAATTCCCCTGATCAACATACTGTATTTTAGACTTGTCTGTGCTTCAGTTTCCTCTTCTGTAAAATGGGGTTTAACTATCTGTTCTTCCCTTTTAGACTGCCAGTTCCATATGGGACAGAGACGGCATCCTGATCATTCTGTACAGCACTTAGTACATCATGTGTTTAACAAGTACCATTATTATTAATATTATTATTGTTATCATTAAGCAGAATGTCTAAATGTCAAATTCCTATGCTTTATAGATGATCAGATTAAAATGCTTCTAAAGCTGAAACAAATCCACACTGTTAGTTTCTATTCACAGCCTGTTCATTGCAAAAATTCTGTTTAAGCCAGAAAGGATTTCAGCCAGTGATTAAAACCCGAAACAAGTTGCAAAAGCAGGCACTATTCATCATTATACCATAAAACCATTCAAGCAGCAGTGAAATGTATGACTAACACAATCACCTACAACATATCAATTTGTTTTCTTTTCAGGCTACAACTAGCCAGCTTTCCAATGTCCCAGTATTTGTTATGTTCCTGTGGTAGCTATTTAATGTTAATGTTTCCTCTAATCAAAAGCTATTTTAAGCCTTTGGCATAGAAGCTTTAGAGCTTGCCTCTCTTTAGTTAAAAAGACGGACTTTATATGGTTGATTAAATGCCTATATTTACTTCATGAAATAACAGATTTTTCACAATGAGAGACTGAGGTTATTCTGAACATTTAGTAGATGCTTTAAATTATTCCATTACATTCTTCTTCACATCTAATGAGAACCAGGATTTGCATTTTTTTCCAAAGCAGAAGGCTCGGAGGTATAAAGTATATTTTAGTTGGAAATACTAATAGTTGCCTTCATTTTCTGTATCGGCAAATAAAACTAGCTGAAATCATGGAGGGCTACTTCAAATGATGTTCATTTATTATTTTTATTGGTTTCTGTCATAAGCAAACCCAACACTAATTTAGTAGCCTGTCTTCATTAAATTCGCCCCTGAGCCCTACATATTTTAGAACTAGATAGGTGTTGATTCATTATAGGGATATATTAGTTAAAAATCATTCACATCCTCATGTAACTCAGATATTTGGTAACTGACACATAACTGACTTTCTATAACTATCTCAGAATTACACTAAACCTAACTGCCAATTTGCTTCTGGGAAACACATTCTTTACAGGACTTTTTGGATATTTCAAGGTTTTCTATGATCACATTTTTCTCAGCTCCTCTGTAAGCAAGGGTTAGCTTTGGGTTCAGCTAAATTGAAGACCTGGCTGTTGTGTTTTTATATGAAGTTATTTTTAAACATCTATCCAGTGCTCACAAGACATCTGATGCTATTCTAGACAATGGAATAAAGAAAGGAGTGCCACATTCAGGAGGCACAGTCCAAGGGTAGCCAAGCTGTAGCTCACGAGCCACATGTTTTTCCCTTCACTTGCTGTGTGTCTTGCCTTGAGAAGCTAGGTAACAAATTTTGTACCTCACTTTTTAACCACATGGCCTTCAATGTGCCTCTACTCTAGTCTATTTGGTAACAGTGTCTATACTAGGCTCTTGGGGGAGTACAATATAACAATAGACACTTTCTCTGCCCACAAGGAACTAAGAGTCATTAAGCAGAATAGTCCTGAATTTCACCATTCTGCTCTCACTCTGTCTGCCAAAAACACTTAAGTGGGGAGGGATCTCATTGTTCCACAGCTGTTTTAGCTCATCCTGAGGCCCTGAATAATGGAATGCTCTGGTTTGCCTAGAACAATGCAGTTCCTACTGTATAGAAAAGTCTTTCATTCATGGTCCTAGGGCAGGCTGGAACTTGTTGGGTGGGTGCCAAGGCTTCTGCTGTTTATATTTGTGTGGTGGGAAGCAGTGGCCCCAGCGTACCTAACCTGTTCTGAACCAGGCCACAGGAGCTCTTTTAGGGTGAGCGAAGCAAGCAGTCCCTGTCCCAGTTTAGGAAAGGACAGGTGAACCTGGGAAATTGCCATTTTTGCCTGTGGGCTACTGGTGCATCCCCTGTTTAGCTGACCTGGTCCAGTCTACTCAGACAAATGATGCTCATGGGGGGCTCCATGAAATACAATGTTAGTAGAGTGTAAGGGCCCCTTGCCCAAATCCCTTCCCCACCCCTCCACCCAATTTATTCCTCCTTCTCCTTTGTGCTCTCTCCTTTTCCTTATCTCCATCTTCCTTTCTCCACCTCTCTGCTTCCTCTTGCCTGTTCTCTCTCATTTCCTCTCTTACTCTATTTTTCTACCTTCTCTTTGCCAAACAACATTTTTTGTATTCTACTGTACAAATGCTTTTTCACCCACCTGTCCCTGTAGGAGGTTCTGGCCCTAGATGGACTTTACATTCTTTACACTTATCCCACACACATTTTTCCTTGTCATAGCAAAACTACTACTTGAAAAATTGCTTGGCAGTAGCAATTTGCATTATTATCCTCTATTCTTTCATTTCCTTCCACTGATAGGGCATTTTCTACTGCCCATTGCACCATATAGCCTTCCAACCTTATTGTTTTTTTTAAAACATTATTTCCCCAATTAGTAGTACAATTCAATGTGACATTTTCCCCCCTCAGTGATGCTATGATATTAAACATGGTATCATCATAAATAGGAAGCTACACAGCAGGGCTGCTCTTAGGTGGCAGAATCACTCCATATAGTCCAGCTGAAAACAGACTTTTGAAACTGGGAAACCCGGGAAATATAGAAGCAGTGTAGCCTAGCAGAAAGAGCAAGGGCCTGAGAGTCAGAGGACCTGGGTTCTAATCCAGCTCTGCCACATGTCTGCTCTCTGATCTTGGGTAAGTCACTTCACTTTTCTGTGCCTCAGCTAACATCTGTAAAATGGGAATAAAATATACATTCTCCCTCCTTCTTAGATTGTGAGCCCCCTGTGGGACAAGGACTGGTTCCAACCTGATTATCTTATATCTACCCCAGTGCTTAGTACAGTACTTGGCAGAGAGTAAGTGCTTTACAAATGTCAGAATTAATTAATATGTGGGCTAAGTAGCAAGAGTATATTCATTCAATCGTATTTATTGAGCACTTACTGTGTGCAGAGCACTGTACTAAGCGCTTGGGAAGTTCAAGTATATCTATGGGTGCTGGCGTGATTGGCCCCTCCTTCCGCAAATCCTTCTTCCCTCCTGGCACATAAGACCTTAGCCCTTATCAAAAGGGAGGTTCAACCAGATGGTTGAGAAATGGCAGCAGTGAGTGCTTCTGTACGTAG
Source organism: Tachyglossus aculeatus (assembly GCF_015852505.1). Lineage (NCBI taxonomy): Eukaryota > Metazoa > Chordata > Mammalia > Monotremata > Tachyglossidae > Tachyglossus > Tachyglossus aculeatus. Next base: position 98,506,993 of record NC_052101.1, on the reverse strand, counting down.
TAAGTGCTCAGTGAATACCACTGATGATGATGTTTCTGGGATAGATAGTCTGAGTGACAATTCACTTTCCAGATGATCCCACAACCCTTGGGCTCTAGAAGGTTCTCCCAACTTCTCATTTTCAAGTTCTGCCTCAGGCTCCCCTTGTTTCTGAAAATGACCCCAGCCCCCACCAACCAGAGCACAGAGGATGACAAGTCCTATCCTATGGGGATTTGATTCTAAAGTCCTGGAGACTCAGGGCTTACTGGATTGGTTTTTCTCTCCTGAATATATGCAAAACTGTAAAACCGTAATTGCAAGAACTGTATTACCTCATTGAGCAAGTTTGATAAACTTGTCACACTGTTATTCTGATATTTTATTATGCACGCTTGCAATTGCTTCATATATTCCAAAGGAGAAAATGAAACCATAGAATTAGAATGTGTGGGTCTATTTAATTGTTGTTTACCGCCCTCACAGAAGCGTCTGCCAGCAATGTTCTTTGGAGTCACAAGCCTTGTCTACACAACATAATTTACCAGTACGTACAGCTATAATCTCTTTAAACTTAGGGACATCCTAATGGAATTTTGCAGCTCTCACTAATGTTCCTGGAAGTTAAGGCGGTCACTTAGGAAGAAAAAACAAACTCTACTAATATCAACTGGGACAAGTGGGACTTGGCACAAAAATGCAGAAAAGGAGTTTGGGGGAATGGCACTAAAGAATAAACTGAAAATTGGCTGTAAGCATAGTGAGATTGCTATTGATGCCTGTCTACTTAAAAATAAAATAAAATAAATGATGGCATTTGTTAAGCACTTACTATGTGCAAAGCACTGTTCTAAGCGCTGGGGGGGATACAAGGTGATCAGGTTGTCCCACGTGGGGCTCACAGTCTTAATCCCCATTTTACAGATGAGGTAACTGAGGCTCAGAGAAGTTAAGTGACTTGCCCAAAGTCACACAGCTGACAAATGGTGGAGCCGGAATTAGAACCCATGACCTTTGACTCCCAAGCCCGGGCTCTTTCCACTGAGCCACGCTGCTTCTCTAAGTGGCAGGTGTGGAGGGAGGTAGGGTGGGGAGATGAGAAAGTAAGCAGGGAAGGCCTTCTGGAGGCCTAGGTATCCTGGGCATCATTTTTCAATCTTGTAGGCTAATTTGGAGGCAAGATCTCAGATTGGCAGCCTTATTCCCCCCTCTAGACTGTAAACTAATTGTGGGCAGGGATTGTGTCTGTTTATTGTTGTATTGTACTTTCCCAAGCACTTAGTACAGTGCTCTGAATACAGTAAGTGCTCAATAAATATCATTGATTGATGGATTGGTTGGGAGATGAGAGGTCTGCAAGATAGATTTCGGCTTCAAGGCTCTCCATCACCTCGCCCCCTCCTACCTCACCTCCCTTCTCTCCTTCTACAGCCCACCCTGCACCCTCCGCTCCTCTGCCGCTAATCTCCTCACCATGCCTCGTTCTCACCTGTCCCGCCGTCAACCCCCGGCCCACGTCATCCCCCTGGCCTGGAATGCCGTCCCTCCCCACATCCGCCAAGCTAGCTCTCTTCCTCCCTTCAAGGCCCTACTGAGAGCTCACCTCCTCCAGGAGGCCTTCCCAGACTGAGCCCCCTCCTTCCTCTCCCCCTCGTCCCCCTCTCCATCCCCACCGTCTTACCTCCTTCCCTTCCCCAAAGCATCTGTATATATGTATGTTTGTACATATTTATTACTCTATTTTACTTGTACATATCTATTCTATTTATTTTACTTTGTTAATGTGTTTGGTTTTGTTCTCCGTCTCCCCCTTCTAGACTGTGAGCCCACTGTTGGGTAGGGACTGTCTCTATATGCTGCCAACTTGTACTTCCCAAGCGCTTAGTACAGTGGTCTGCACACAGTAAGTGCTCAATAAATATGATTGATTGATAGATTTACAATACAGATATATCTAGTTCCTGAAAAGTAGAAGGGAAGCAGCATGGCCTAGTGGAAAGAGCACAGGCCTGGGAGCCAGAGGACCTGGCTTCTAACCCTGGCTCCTCCACTTGCCTCTGCTTTGTGACCTTGGGCAAGTCACAACTTCTCTGGGCCTCAGTTTCCTCAACTGCCAAATGGGGATTAGATAACTGTTCTCCCACCTACTTAGACTGTGAGCTCCATGTGGAACAGGGACTGTGTCTGACATGATAAACTTGTCTCTACATCAGTGCTTAGAACAGTGCTTGACACATGGTAAGCACTTAAATACCATAAACAAGAAGAAGAAATAAAGACCGTGACCAGCTTTTCTCCACTAACCTTTGGAAAGAGATCTCAGCAGGAAAGATCTACAAGCCATATTGAGGTTGAGGGATATTGTGCAATCTTCATCCCTGGACACCTTTAGATTACATTGGGCATTGTTTCTCTTTGATGATTAAGTACAATCTTATAAGGAGACAGAGGGAAGAACTAGACTAATCATCAATCATCAAAACCTGTGGGCTTAATCTCCCACTACAACCCAAACTGCACACTTCGCTCCAGCTATGACCACCTATTTACTGTACCTCACCCTCATCTCTCTTGCCCTTCATAAGACATACCAGCACTCTCCTCACCTTCAAAACCATCTTAAAATCACATCTCTTCCAAGAGGCCTTCCTTGATTAACCTTCTTTCCTCACTTTATCTGGCCTCCCCTCTGCATTGCCTATACACTTGAGTCTGTAACTCTTAACTGCTTTGCTACTTACCCTACCTCCAACCGCACAGCACTTAGGGACATTACTCTCTACTCTGCTGCTTCCCCTTATCTGTAATTGATTTCAGTGTCTGTCCCCCTCTAGATTGTAAATTCCTTTAGGACACAGATCGTGTCTACCACCTCTATTGAGTTGTACTCTCCAAGCACATAGTACAGTGTGCTGCACACAATCAGCATTCAATAAATACCAGTGATTGATTGATTCCATATAACACTCTACTGGGAGCTGTACTGTATGTGGGACTTTGGGGCAGCAAAGCTGAAACTTTGGTGATGCAGGCTACTGTCCAGGATAAAGCACTATGACTCTACCACCTGAGTGGACATAAGGAAAGTGGTTGAGAGAGGTGGGTTGGTCTGTCCTAGTGGCATTGAATTCAGAGCATTCTCGCCCTCCAGACAGTAAGCTCATTGAGGGCAGGGAAGGTATCTGCTATATTGTCATATTATACTTTCCCAAGTGCTTAGTACAGTGTTCTGCATACAGTAAGCACTCTATAAATGCAACTGACTGACTGGCCTTTGGAAGCCTAAGAGCTATTTTCTCCCAGATGTGGACATCACTGTTTTCAGCCACCAACCTAGCATGCTCTTTGATGAAAAGCCTGCTGAGAATTCTGAGCCCTAGACCAGACAATATCTATAATGGTTTGGATCCATCAATATTTATCATTATATCCATCATTATTTATATTAATGACTGTCTCCCCACCTAGACTCTAAGCTGGGCAGCACATGTGTCTACCAACTGTTGTGCTTTTCCAAGTGCTTAGTACAGTGTTCAGCACACAATAAGCCCTCAATAAAATTCATTCATTCAATCATATTTATTGAGCGCTTACTATGTGCAAAGCACTGTACTAAGCTATTGGGCGAGTACAATATAACAATAAACATACACATTCCCTGCCCACATCGAGCCTATAGCCACTGATTGATACCGTAGCCACGGACAAATCTACTCTGCACAAAATGAAGAGGAAAACTGTCAAAGGTATGGTTGGTGGATTTGGACAGGGCAGATCATCTGAAGTATAATATTGAATTTAGGAGGTTGAATTCCAAGCTTGGCTGTCTACCCAGCCCCAGTTCACCAGGTAATGATCAACCATTATCTTGTAAGGTTTTTGAGGGAAGGAATGGCACATGTTACTTCTACTGTGTTCTCCTAAGCACCAAGTAGAGTGGTCTGCACCCAATGGACACTCAATAAATGCTGATTAATAAGTGAGCTTCATGCTTAAATGATGAGTTGAATTAGCCAGGGAATTGAAAGCTAGTTTTGAAAGATTTAGTTGCTCAACTTTCAGATTTACATTCAAATTCAGATGGTCTTTTCACAGTTTCCATAAAGGCAAACAGGAAATAGAAAGACAAAAGAGATTTGCATGACCATTATGGTTTAGTGAGAAATCACAATTCTATCATCTTCAGCTCAGCTTGGATTCTGTGAGTGAGCACAGTTCTCCCTTTGTAAGTTTCTGAGAACAGAGCATTAATTCACCAAAGGGGAACTAGAAAGATAAAATGACTTATTGTGACAAGTTCCAATACTGGTGATTTACATGCCATTTGGGATAAGGCTTTGGAATCTTGCCTCCATTTGGGGGCCTTTATTTAAGAAAGCCAAATCTCTCTTATTCTTGCTTTTTATATTTCCATGTGTACTATGTTCTGCTAAAGGGGGATAATCATACCTTGCTCATAGTTATGGTATGTGAATTGACAGAGAAACAAAAGCCAAATCATTTGAAAATTAACAAAACTGAATTATTGGTGGCCTGTTATATTAGCTCTGCAGGAAAACTGAGCATGTTACACGAGTGTTACAACCCAGTTGAAAAAAAAATGCCTCAGTTTGCAAGAATTTTACTAGCTACCAAAATTCCCCCCTTCATACAAAGTTGCAATCTGACCTTGGGCAAGTCACAACTTCATAATCAGTGAGTCTAAGGAGGAGCAGCCTAGCCTAACGGAAAGCACAAGGGCCTGGAAGTCAGAGGATGTGAGTTCTAATCCCAGCTCCACCACTGGTCTGCTGTGTAACTTTGGGCAAGTCACAACTTCTCTCTGCCTCTGCTTCCTCATCTGTAAAATGGGAATTCAGTGCCTGTTCTCCCTCCTACTTAGACTGTGAGGCCCCTGTAAGGCAGGGGCTGTGTCAGACCTGACTGACTTGTAGTTACTGCAGTGCTTAGCACAGTGCTTGACATGTGGTAAGCACTTAAATGCATGAGCTTACTGTGCACAGGGCACTGAACTAAGTGCTTCTTTGTGCCTCATATTCCTCATCTGTAAAATGCTGCTCTGGCCACCACCACCCACCTCTTCCTGCCTGAAGTAACACTACCTGCCAGTGAGAGTCCCAGACCTAAATCTGAGTGGCTCATGGTGGCGACAGCAGTGGCATCTCTTCGGGTAAGCACCAGGTTCATGGATCCATTAAGACTTAATCACTGCAGAATAATGATGTTATTTCACAAGATCACAACAGATACCTGCCCAGCCACAACTAGCCTAGAGCCAGCTCAGGTGGTGTCCAACTGTGCACTTGTCAAGAGGGAAAATAGACTCTGTCAGACTCCAGTCCCTTCATTACAGAGTAAGAACTTAATAAATGTCCTCATTATTACGAAGAATGGCTTTATTCTCAGGATATTAAGACACTAGAAAAATGAGTACCAAGGGATGATGATGGTAATATTTCTAAAGCATTCATGTGCCAATGATATTTATTGAGCACTTTTCATTCATTCATTCAATCTTATTTATTGAGCACTTATTGTGTGCAGAGCACTGTACTAAGTGCTTGCAAGTTCAAATCGGCAACATTTGACATAAGATGGTCCCTACCCAACAATGGGCTCATAGTTGACGGGAATTGAGTGAACAGTAGAGGGGAAAAGAGCTGATCAAGTTAATGGGTGACCATGGGAGGTGTAGGTAGACGAGCACAGAATTATTTTTTAGAAAGATGATTCTGGCAGCAGAATGAAGTGTGAATTCAGGGTTGGGGGAAAAAGCTGGAGGCAGGGAGGTCAATGAGGAGGTTAATGCAATAGCCTCAAAAATCCTCACAAATCTCCAGTGGTTGCCTATCAACCTTCAAATCAAGCAAAAACTCCTCACTCTCAGCTTCAAGGCTCTCCATCACGTCGCCCCCTCCTACCTCACCTCCCTTCTCTCCTTCTACAGCCCAGCCCTCACCCTCCGCTCTCCTGCCACTAACTTCCTCATTGTGCCTTGTTCTCACCTGTGCTGCCATCAACCCCTGGCCCACCTCCTACCTCTGGCCTGGAGTGCCCTCACTCCACACATCCAAACTAGCTCTCTTTGAAGCCCTACTGAGAGCTCACCTCCTCCAGGAGGCCTTTCCAGACTGAGCCCCCCCCCCCCCCCCCTTTTTCCTCTCCTCCTCGCCACCCCCTCTGCCCTACCCCTCTCTTTCCCACAGCACTTGTGTATATTTGTACACATTTATTACTCTATTTTATTAATGATGTGTTTATAGCTATAATTCTGTTTATTCTGATGTTATTACCTGTTTACTTGTTTTGCTGTCTGTCTCCCCCTTCTAGACTGTGAGCCCGTTGTGGGGTAGTCACCATCTCTGTATGTTGCAAATTTGTACTTCCCAAGTGCTTAATACAGTGCTCTGCACACAGTAAGCACTCAATAGGATTGAATGAATGAGTAGCCAAGGCAGGCTATGACAAGGGCTTGGACTGTGTGGTACTAGCAGTTGGATAGATTCTAGAGATGTTATGAAGGTAGAACCAACAAGATTTGGGGGGGAAGAGGGGGAAGAGGGGGAAGAGGGGGAGAGGGGGAGAGGGGGAGAGGGGGGAGAGGGGGAGAGGGGGAGAGGGGGAGAGGGGGAGAGGGGGAGAGGGGGAGAATAACCCCAAGTTTCAGGCTTGAGAAATGGGGAGGATGTTGGTGTTATCAATATTGATAATAAAAGCAGGGAGAAGAGAGGATTTGGGAGGAAAGAAGAGTTCAATTTTGGACATATCAAACTTAATGTGGTGCTGGTGAACATTCAAGTAGACATGGTTTGGAAGCAGGGAGAAATGTGAGATTGCAGAGAGAGGTCAGGCTAGTGAAGTAGATTTGGGAGTCAACCATATCGATGAGATAACTGAAACCATGTGAGCAGGTTACTTAATGGGTGTGAGTGTAGATTAAGAATGGAAGGGGACCCAGTACTGAGCCTTGAGGTACCCTCCAATTGTGGGGGGGAGGATGGGAGACAAAGGAGGAGCCAACAAAAGAGATTGAATGTGACCAGAGAGGTGGGAGGAAAACCAAGATGACTCTCAGAACAACTGAACAGAAAGCAAGATTTTCTGTATAAAAAACAAACTTTATAAATTGTGGGTTCCAGGATGAAGAAGATACAGAATCCCCACCCCCACTTGACATTTTTTGCCTCCTCTCTGCCCCCACCTCTACCATCTGGCCAGTTCTTGGCCCCTGAATAGTCAGATAATAAAGCAGATTCATTTGCATATTTAATCTGCAAAGATTTGCATGTATTAAACATCAATAAAAATTCATTTTAGAGTTTTAGTCGAGATTCAGTACAGCCAATTTCTGGTTATTCAAAGATTATTCTGTTGGTGTATTATCTAGGCTTTTCCTTACTACTTCTTCCTCTTGCTGTGCACATTTTGCCCACTTTACTACTCATTAACACCTCGACCAGAGAGTGTACAAGGACAGCAAAAAAGTTGAAATTAACATAAATCAATTGTTCACTTATTGGGGTTACAGAGGGAGACAGATAGTGCTATTACACCTGTCCCTGTTGTCATGAATAATAGAGTGGATGTACTAAAACTGCTCATTCAAGGTACACTTTCTTGAAACTTTAAGTCTATATCCTTTTTAGTCCTCCAGGAGATTGAGAGACAGAGATAGAACACAGACTGAAAGGCCCAGAGATGCTGGGTACCATCAGTGGTTGGAAGTTGAGGTAAGAGACACTTATGCCATCAGGAGTTAGACTCTGAAATGGAAATGTTAAACCTAGCTGCCTCCTACCTTTCCTAGGCAGCTGAGATATTTATTATGCCCCAGAATAATATCATCAAAACTATTTAAGGGCATTTTGCTGAATGCTGCCATCCTACGCTCCACATAAAGCCCATTGTGGGAAAGAATTGTCTATTGTTGAACTTTATTGTTTATTATTGTACTTTCCAAGCACTTAGTGCAGTGCTCTGCACACAGTAAGTGCTCAATAAATATGATTGAATGAGTGAATTATTATTATTATTATTATTATTATTATTATTAAGTGCTGGTGAGTCATTTCTGATTCATAGAGACTCCATGGATACACTTTCTCCAGAACGTCCTGTCCTCTGACAAAATCCACAACCTTTGTAATGGTTCTTCCTTTATCATTGTTACGACCTCTATCCACCTAGCTGCGGGTCTGCCTCTTCTACGTTTTCCCTGGACTTTTCCTAACATTAGTTAGGAAATTCTAGAGAATTAGTCCTCCTGATTATGTGTCCAAAATATGCTAATCTAAGTCGAGTCATTTGGCCTCCCAAAGACCCCTTTGGTTTAATTTGCTCTAAAATAAAGCAAGTTAAAAAAAGACATGGCCTTTGCTTTCTAGGAGTTTATACTAGGCTTTCTTCCTGTTTCAGCCAGCTGTCTACAAACCATGGAGACCCAACTTATAAACTCCCCTTGAACATGTCTTTCTGTGGCTCTGTCAATGTTCAATTTACTCCCTGAATTCAGTTTCCCGGGAGAGGGCGTCTCCCATAAATATTCCATTCACTAACTCTTTTTCAAAGAATGAAGCCGGAATCAATGAGAATACGGTATCCCATGAAGTATTTCTTTAAGTTTTGAAGTTTTTTCTACTGCTTAGAAAGTTGATAATACTTTTCATTCAAAAAGTGTTCAAATTCAACATTCAGAAGAGACAGAGTTAAAGGCCACCCTCCAATGAAAATAACCTCTTCAAATAAAATGGCTTTTAAGAGAGAGTGAATGTTATTTAAAAAATTTTGCTACAAAGTGAGAAACTGTCATTGATTTTTGTTAAGTCAAACCAGTCAAGGTAATTAAAGGTTTAGTGATGTAATCTGGCTCTCTTTAATTGAAGGCTATTCTTTCTTCAGGTCTTTTGTGTTTTTTTTCCCCCCATAATAGTGCAAAACCAGCCTCGGCAAATCCAAGAACAACTCAGTTATTGATCTTCCTGAACCTATTAATGCAGGATCTGCTCTTAAGATTTTCAGAAGACTATGGATAGCAAAACCAGTAATGTTACTTAAAGAGCCACCTACCATTTGAAATGAAAGGCAAGGTATGCTGAAAGGATAAGCCAAAGTGCTAGGGGTCAGCTGGTCTTTGAAAATGCATTCCAGCCTGCTGCATCCAGGAAGCCTGATGTTTTTCCTCACCAGGCCTTTGCTGCCTAGTCATCACTCAACTCCAACTAGCTTTCAACCTGAGTATAACAGGCTCTTTGCCTTTCAAAGAAGAAGGAATAGTAAAGACCTAAGGCTCATTTCTATAAATACCTGTTCTTTCCCTCCAACCCCTTAGACTGTGAGCCCCATGTGGGACAAGGACCGTGTCTGATCTGATTGTATCTGACTCAGCCCTTGTCACATAGTAGCTAACGCATAACAAAATTGAACTTATTACAGACTGAATGTCTTGAACTACATGCCCAAGGGAGTCCAGACTCAGTATCCTCTTTGACCAAAATAAGAGAAAAGAGTCCATCAGGAAGAAATCCTTCAATATGCCTGTAGCCCAGCCCACAGTGAGGTTAGGTAGAAGAAAATAATTAACTGAGAGCTTTAAAGCCAACTTTTTATTTTGAGTGTCAGGGGTGAACTGGAAAATAGGACATTAAGAACAGAATATTGAGAAGTCACAGGAAGAGAAGACAAAAAGGAAGGAAGGAAGGAAGCTGAGAAAAAAGAGATGGGGCAAAAAAGAAGGAGGGTGGAGATGACAAAAGAAAAAGTGGATACCTATGTTGCCTCTTCCTTCTCCATGACTGCTGCTGCTACTCTAGCCTACCAGAGAGGTGTGTGTGAGAGGTTCCTCTTGCCCATGCTTAATGAGGAGGAGGAGCCTGCAGTATGGCTCATGGAAAGAGCAGGGGCTTGGGAATCACAGGTCATGGGTTCTAATCCCAGCTCCACCATTTATCAGCTGTGTGACTTTGGGCAAGTCACTTAACTTCTCTTCTGATCAGTTACCTCATCTGTTAATTGGGGATTAAGACTGTGAGCCCCACATGGGACAACCTGATTGCCATCTATCTACCCCAGCACTTAGAACACTGCTTGGCACATATATCATCATCATCCCTGATCATGCAGCCCATGGATCCCAACTAAGGTGGCACTGATAATGATAATGATGATGGTGTGCAGAGCCCTGTACTGAGCACCTGCTGTGTCCACAGCCCTGTGCTGAGCACTGGAGTGGATAAAAGCACTAGCCAAAAAAGGCCCTCACCCCCCAACCACAAACACACACACAAAAGCCCCCCGTCCCCCAAAACACACACATATGCAAAATAATAATAGTAATTATTCTTGTATTTAAGTGCTTTACTGTGTGCCAGTCACTGTACTGAACGCCAGGGGGTGGGAGCAAGTATTAGCCACAAAGGTCCCTCACCCCCTGATACACACAGAAACAAGCCTCCTGCTCCCAATACACACATACAGACCACACACACACACACATCCCACAAATACACCCAGAGACCGATCTAGAGGAAGGATCAGCCGGTCATATTTACTGAGCGCTTCCCGTGCACACAGCACTGTGTTAAGCACTTGGAAGAGGACAGTCTAAAAGAGCTGGTAGAAACAGTCCCTGCCCTCAACGATCCTAGAGTCTAGAAGGGGCAGAGTTCATTCAGAGCAGCAGCGTGGCTCAGTGGAAGGAACTGGGCTGTGGAGTCAGAGGTCATGGGTTCAAATCCCAACTCCACCACTTGTCAGCTGTGTGATTTTGGGCGGGTCACTTCACTTCTCTGGGCCTCAGTTCCCTCATCTGTAAAATGGGGATGAAGACTGTGAGCCCCACGTGGGACAACCTGATTACCTTGTATCCCCCCAGCACTTGGAACAGAGCTTTGCACATAGTAAGCATTTAATAAATGCCATCACTATTATTATTATTATTCATTCAATCATATTTGTTCAGCGCTTACTGTGTCCAGAGCACTGGACTAACCACTTAGAAAGTACAATTCCCCAACATACAGAGACAGTCCCTACCCAATGATGGGCTCACAGTCTAGAAGGGGGAGATAGACAACAAAACAAAATAATAAGAATAATGGCATTTATTAAGCACTTACTATGTGCCAAGCACTGTTCTAGGTGCTGGGGAGGTTACAAGGTGATCAGGTTGTCCCACGGGGGGCTCACAGTCTTCATCCCCATTTTACAGATGAGGGAACTGAGGCCCAGAGAGGTGAAGTGACTTGCCCAAAGTCACACAGCTGGCAATTGGTGGAGCTGGGATTTGAACCCACGACCTCTGACTCCAAAGCCCGAGCTCTTTCCACTGAGCCACAAAACAAGTAGACAGGCGAGTTGGAGATGAACCACCGCCCCTCATGCCTCCCTGCGTCAGTCAGCCCTGTCTCCCCACCCCATCTTAGTATAGCACCCCCTACCAACACACACACAACACACAACACACATGCATTCTTAATGAAGCATGTGCCACTCTCCCTGGACACACATTGGATTGTGCACCTCACTCACTTCCAGTTTCTGCTTCTATAATTCTATTAATTCTGCTGGTATTGACACCTGTATACTTGTTTTCTGGTCTGTCTCTCCCCTTCTAGACTGTTAGCCCATCGTTGGGTAGGGACCTTCTTGTACTTCCCAAGCACTTAGTACAGTGTTCTGCACACAGTAAGTGCTCAATAAATATGACTGAATGAATGAATGAATGTAGGTACAACATAATCAGGTTGTCTTTCTTGGGGCTCATAGTACTAATCACCCTTTTTACAGATGAGGAAACTGAGGCCCAGAGAAGTGAAATGACTTGCCCAAAGTCACACAGCGGACAAGTGGTGGAGTTGGGATTCGAACCCATGACCTCTGACTCACCAACCTGTGCTCTTTCCACTATGCCATGCTGCTTCTCAATAATTATAATGATGGTATTTATTAAGCACTTACTATGTGCCAAGCACTGTTCTAAGCACTGGGGTAGACACACGGAAATCAGGTTGTCCCTAGTGGGGTTCAACATCCTAATCCCCATTTTCCAGATGAGGTAACTAAGGCACAGAGAAGTTAAGCGGCTTGCCCAAGGTTGCACAGCAGACATGTGGTGGAGCCAGGATTAGAACCCATGACCTCTGACTCAAAAACCTGTGCTTTTTCCACTGTGCCATGCTGCTGAGTCGAAGGTCCAGAGCCACTGTGATTTGGGCACTCCAGGGGCTGCAGAGTCTCTGTGCTGCTTTTCTGTCAGGAACCACTGACCATTGCTGTAGCACTGGAATCAAGATTTTTGCATGATGGCTGCAGCCATGATTTGTAGCCAACCAACCTCTAGACTGTGAGCCCATTGTTGGGTAGGGACTGTCTCTATGTGGTGCCAATTTGTACTTCCTAAGCACTTAGTACAGTGCTCTGCATACAGTAAGCGCTCAATAAATGTGATTGAATGAATGAATCCTAACTGAAATGCAGCATAGCAACTCTGGCCATGCCACAGCAAGGCCAGTTTCTCCCATCATCACATCCCTGGTGGAGCCCCAGTCTGCTTAGGCAGATTGGGAAGTGGTGAGATGGACAGACAACTTCTCCTCTTGACACTTAAGGGCTGGGGAGGGGGGGAGAGGGCAGGTGATAGGAACCATTTACACCTAGCTCTGGTACTTGGTGAGGGTACAAAACACATTGGTGGCTGCCTCTCCTCCTCCATGACAGCTCCATCTCCAGCCTCTTACCCACTCCAAGGGGCAGTACAGGATAGCTAGGTCTACCTGCTTTGCCCCAAAAGTTATATAGGGATGGAACTAATGACCCTGAGGATCCACAACTCTCTCCCTTGTCCAAATAAACTTCTCCATCTCCTCTTTGAAAGTATCTAGGTGTTGTGGGAGAAGTATGTCTAATGCTCAACTCATCTGCTCCTTACCTGCTCGTGATTGTAATGCGATCTTGGTGTCTACCTCCACTTTAGGCCCTCCAGTGTTCTTCTCTAACTCTCCAGGGGTGTAAATTGCTGATTGTGAGAGCACATGAACTTTTTTCTGATCATTAGGGTTCCTTCAGTCAGAAGGTGCAGAGCAATAGATGCCTTTATTTGTATTGTAAAAGATTGCCCAGCACTAAACATCTCTAAGGCAAGATGATTCTTACCCCTTGGATGTTGGGAGTGGAAAGCAAAATGCAGAAGCTTCCTAGGGAATTATGGATCGAACTACAGCAAAAACTCGAGAATCTTTATTTCCACCATTGTGTGATCCTCACCAAAGAGCGCAAGACAGGATGCCAGGCTTTATTAATCTGATTTCTCTACTCCTATCCAAAGATATTTAAAGCTTTGGTAATGATCAATATACTTGCTCTGATGATAAACAAAGACAAATGAGCCTTTGCAGTCTGGATGGTATTTGTAATTACCACCTCTGTAGGCATTCAATTACATCTGATGAAAGGGTGACAGAGTTACCTCCTTTCCCTGACAGAGATGCATTTATACTGGCTACTTGGCATGAGGCTGTCAGTGTGCTAATTTCCTCCCGGAGTCTCAGTTCAGTATTGCCAGAACAGTTCACTGAGTGTATATTAAATATAAATGCCATGACATCTCTCCTAATGGAATTTTAGAGTAAAGAGTTCACTGTGCCCATCACACTGCCATCTTGTCTAACCACTCACTAAAGCTTCATTTAGTCCTCCTGCATTGGCCTGAAACCATGTCAGATTGATTCACTGGCATTCTGTAGCCCAGGTGAGTTTAGTAAAAGAAAAGTGAGATGATCTAAGATTAGCGGCATAGTTCGTTAGTCTTCCACTAAAAGCTCTCCTTTGCGTCTAGACAGCCTTAAGGTAGCTGAATGTAAATCCTTCGGCTTTTAAACAATTCGAGCTGTTATAACTTGTTTCTTATGAGATGCTTGGCATTAAGGAACCAAAGTGTCTTGTTAAATTATAGGTTGTTTGGGGTTTTCAAATTGGTGGTGGGGTGGGGGGAAGAAAGGAATCTATTTTGTTCAAGTATTAAGATTGGTAACAAAAAATATTTAAGATGCATGCATGTAGGTTTCGATTCTGTACTTGTTATAAAATATTATTGTAATTATAAAATAAATGGAGTTGTATAAATACTACTTAGATTTATAGCATTAATCCACATGCTATTTACCTCACCCCACTCTCCCTGAATCACAATGCAGCTTCAGACAAAATGCAGCACAGCAGGCATGATCTTTGCGGCATGACAAATTTAGGAGAAGTACAGAGAACAACAGCAAGACGTCTATATTGTATTTGTAAACCTTACAAAAGTACTTGGCACCATCAGCAGGCATGGGATCGGACTGCTAATAAACCCATTCAGCTGACCCGAGAATTTCCCCAAGGATCCTAAGATCTCTTCACAGTAGCATACCCGGTTGTTTCAGAGGTGATCCTTCCCCATCACCACTGAAAGCCATAAGGCACCTCCAGTCCTGTTCCACCGTTTCTGTGTTACTTTCATTGTCGATGTAACAAGGTATCTGGAAGCTGGCGCCAGAATACATTTCTATTTAATGGAGAAACTCTCCCTCCTAACAAATTAGGAGCGTATCAAAAGGCTCTGTGATTGTAATCCAGGAGATACTGTCTGCTGACGTCTGTTCTCTGGAGACAAACACCCTAGAAGACCTGCAGACGATTAAAACCAGTAAGCTTGAAAACATCGAAGTTGTGCACAAGCCTGCAGCCTAGGAAAGCCTGTACACAAAGATTTCAAATAACAATACAGCACTCAGTGCTGATACGGAAGCAGCATGGCCTAGTGGATAGAGCATAGGCCTGGAAGTTGGAAGGACCAGGGTTCTATTTCCAACTCTGCCACTTGTCTGCTGTGTGAACTTGGGCAAGTCACTTCTTTCTGTGCCTCAGTTACCTCATCTGTAAAATGGGGATTAAGAGTTTGAGCCCCATGTGGGACAGGGACTACATCCAACCCGATAATCTCATATTTACCCTAGCCCTTAGTATAGTGCTTGGCACACAGTAAGCACTTAACAAATACCACAATTATCATTATTATTATTATCATCATTATTATTCTGGAGGATCAAGGAGAACAGTGAGAAGACTCAGGGGGAGCCTATGCACATGAACATATATCTTCCTCTTTTGTGACCCCTCCCATGATCCCAATATATGTGTGTGTGTGTGTGTATGTGTGTGCATGCACACAGCCCAGTTCCATTTTTATATTATTAATAATAATAATAAATAATAATGGTATTCATTAGTGCTTACTATGTGTCAAGCACTGTTCTAAGCACTGGGGTGAATATGAGGTTATCAGGTTGTCCCATGTAGGGCTCACAGTCTTATTCCCCATTTTAGAGATGAAGTAACTGAAGCCCAGAGGAGTTAAGTGACTTTCCCAAAGTCACACAGCTGACTAGTGGCAAAGCCAGGATTAGAACCCACAACCACTGACACCCAAGCCTGGGCTCTAGTAACTAGCTCTGGTAAACCAGATTAGGATGATTCTTTATGGGGGCAGGAGGGTCCCAGATGGTGTGACTCAGTGGTCTAGTGGCATGGGAGGGCTGAATCCATGGGCTGCCTCCACTTGAGTCCCTCCTGTCCTGCTTCCCATTCATAGAGACTGCCTTAACAGAAATCTTTTTTTTTGTCTTGAGAATCAACATCAACACTATTAATACAGCTACTAGTGCTCTGCACTGTAGTAGCTGTTAGTGAATCAATTCATTTATGGGTTAATTGATTGATCAACTAGTTCATCACATCTATATCTTATTTAATAATATAGCTTAATGAGAGCAAATTGTTTAATGTCTATTGTTCTAGTTAGGTTAGCAAAATGTAATGTGATATCCATCAATTGAAAGCTTCAGTAGTTCCAATAAGGGGAACATGTTTGTTTTCCATTAAAGGATAAGGCTTCTTTCCCTCTGTTGATTAATCATCTCAGGTTCTGCGCCTGTCATGAGGGAATAAAGAAAGAAAAGTTAAGGTCGCCTTGAGCAAATGGAAAAAGGCAGAATAGTTCAGTAGCAATTAGGATGTTGTAAGGTCAAGCATCAATAGGCTACAAAGTGCTTAGGTGTCCTTTGGATGTTCGTAGAGTAGCAATTAGGAGGCTTCTTGGGGGGGGGGGAGGGGGGGATGGAGCCGAAAAGACAAAAATATGAAGGATCTGGAGGAGAAATGCTAGCAGAAGGTAGAAAGCTTGGGGAAAAACAGCAAGATATCCTCAAAACGAAATGCAATGGAGGTATCTGGTTAAACCTGGATTTTTTTATTAAAATGAGGGTGATTAAACAAAAAATGATTGAAGTGCCCAAATGTTGAGCAAACAAGAACTAATTCCTCTGACATCCAACTAGAGAAGGGTTGAGGCAGACAGACCTTCATAAATAATGTAATGGAGTACATTTATTCTGAAAATCCTTACCTTTAGAACAGCCATCAGCCCTTCTTCCACCCTGGAAGGACTCAAACAGTGGCAGCAGGATGAAGACTTGTTAGCTTTTACATTGTTAGGATGGCCACCCCTGTGGCTGCAGCTATGACTTCTGGGACTGTTGGCCCAAGCTGTGCAAAGTCTGATGCCCTGCTACTAATTTCATTTTTATTGTTGTCCTTGTCTTTTATATTTTAATTTACTCTCCCCTTATGTGTCTGGCTCCAACTCTGTTGACCGCTGTTTGACTGAGAGCCTCTTGAAGGTCAAGGACAATATCTATATCTCATCTGAGTATTTCTTTCCAAACACTTCCCTAAAGAAGCAGCATGGCCAAGTGGATAGAGCCCAGGCCTTTGATCTAACCCCGGCTCTGCCTGGGGCCAGTCACCTAACTCCTCCATGCCTCAGTTACTTTATCTGTAAAATGAGGATAAGGATTGTGAGCCCCATGTGGGATATGGACATATCTCATAGCTTGTATCTACCTCAGCATTTAGTACAGTGCCTGACACATAGCAAGCACTTTAATTCCATAAAAAAATCCATTAAAAAACAAAAACAAAATTTAGTACATTGCTCTACTCCTGGTAGGCACTTAGTAAATACCATTATGCTGACTAGAATATCAATCAATCAATTGTATTTATTGAGCACTTACTGTGTGCAGAGCACTGTACTAAGCGCTTGGGAAGTACAAGTTGGCAACATGTAGAGACAGTCCCTACCCAACAGTGGGCTCACAATCTAGAAGGGGGAGACAGAGAACAAAACCAAACATATTAACAAAATAATGAATAAAGAATATATCCTGTAGTCTAGAAAGGATATCACCAAAGATCCAAACTGTCAGATTATGAGGACATGAGTGCCTTAACTTGAATTATCTTGTTGAACATTTTTTTTCGTGCTTCTAACAAATGAGAGGACAATTGAGAAATTATGCTGGCATGGCAAGGTGGTTTGAATCCAAGATACAGCACTACAGGAACTAGGGCAACAGCAACTAGACATAGTTGCTAGTAGACATAGGACATAGGACATATAGACATAGTAGACATAGGAGGGGGACTGAGCCCCCTCCTTCGTCTCCCTCTCCTCCCCCTCTTCATCCCCCCCCCCCCACCGGCCTTACCTCCTTCCCTTCCCCACAGCACCGGTATATATGTATATATGTTTGTACGTATTTATTACTCCATTTATTTATTTATTTTACTTGTACATATTTATTTTATTTATTTAATTTTGTTAATATGTTTTGTTTTGTTCTCTGTCTCCCCCTTCTAGACTGTGAGCCCACTGTTGGGTAGGGACCGTCTCTATATGTTGCCAACTTGTACTTCCCAAGCACTTAGTACGGTCCTCTGCCAACAGTAAGCACTCAATAAATACGACTGAGTAAATGAATAGACTGTGAGCCCCATGTGGACCTTGAATCTACCCCAGTGCTCAGAACAGTGCTTGACACATAGTAAGTGCTTAGCAAAATACCCTAGTAATAATAATACTGAAAAAAATAGTAGCAGAAACCACAGTAATCACCCAAAAAGCAGATTTTATGTGCTCTCAGTGTTGAGGCCTTAGTTAGGAATCATATTTTGGTCTTTTCGGTCATTCTTAGGAAGGGAAATAATGATTGAAAGTATGAACTTCACATATGAAGAACAGTTTTCTAGAGGTCTCATAAATAGTGGAAGCCATTGTATTTGTGTGCATTTCAAGCAATGGCATGCTCTGCCATACTGACAGCCAGGCCACCTGGTCAATCAAGCAATCCGTGGTATTTATTGAGCACTTACTGTGTGCAGAGCACTGTAACAAGGGCTTGGGAGAGTACAATATAATAGAGTTGGTAGACATGTTCCTGCCCACATGGAGCTTAGAGTGTGGAGGGGAAGACAGACATAATATTAATGAATAAATTACAGGTATGTACATAAGTGCTATGGGGCTGAGGAGAGGGATGAATAAAGGGAGCAAATCCAAGTGCAAGGATGACACAGAAGGGTCAGGATTTAGTCTGGTCCAGTAAAGAGTTGGTCACACCCGGGTTAGGACACCTGAGTGTGTTTCAGGGTGCAACTGGATAGTGAGCACACAGAAGGACCAGAAAACAAACTCTGAAGGAGGGAACAAGATCTTTACTGTTCTTCAAGAGCACTGTTGCACTTAGCACAAGGGATACAACCTGGAGAAATGCAAAACAGAGGTGGCACACATGTGTAGAGGAGTCAAAGATCATCACTTACAATCCACAGTGATTACAAAGGATATAAGCTACAGGTAGGCAGAGCAGGCACAGGAAGAGGACAGAGCAGAGGATAGATAGGTCTAAGCCTAAGCGTCAGACAAAGTTGATTCATCTGTGCTGGGCAGCAGCAGCAGCATGGGAAAGGGTCAAAGGCAGATGATCAAGTGATCAAAATGTTGATTAAAGACAAGGCCAGAGACTTTAGTGTTTACTGTGCAGAGGAGGCAATGGCAAACCACTTCTGTATCTTTACCAAGAAAACTCTACCGAAAAAGAACCATTAAGTCGCTATGAATTGGAAGTGATTCAACAGCATCTAAGAAGAAGACACCAGCACTTAGAACAGTGTTTGACATGCAGAAAGCACTTAACAAATACCATAAAACCAACAAGCAACAACAATTTTTGAGCAACAATGTTCCTTTTAATCCTCACTATTCTGGAGTGACCATTTCATTTCTTATTTCTGTAACACCATCCCAGGAGCTCATGTGAATATCTTTACTATAGTTGTATTATTTTTACTTCCATTTTTTTTTAAATTTGTGTCTATGCTCTTGCTCATCTACCTACATATGTATATGACCTGTATCTACTTGTCTCATCCATTGGATTACAAACTCCTCAAGGGCAGGGGCTGTGTCTTCTACTTTTGCCCCACTAGATAGTAAGCTCATTGTGGTCAGAGAACATATCTATCAATTCTGCTGTATTGTGCTCTCCCAAGTACAGTGTTCTTCACACAGTTAGTTCTCAATAAATAACATTGATAATGATGATGATGGATGCTCCCAAACATCTAGTACAGTGTTCTGGACACCATAGATGCTCAATACTATTGCTTGATAGAATTGTCCTTCATTTCAAAGATGATGTTACTGATAGTGAGATTGTTTCCATGGGTGTGAGAGTCATACTGAGAATCTCTTGCATACTATCCCCATGACAATATAGTTGGGTACCTTTTCTGTCCGCTTGCTCATACACCAGTGGTTAAGAGGGGAAAGATATGCTCCACCACCAGCAGGATATGTGCTTGACTTGTTTTTGATGGTGGTGATGGTTTGCACTGAGCCCTCCACACTCCCTCAATAAATCAATCATAAAAGATTATTGAGCACTTAATGTGTGCAGTAGCACTGTACTCAGCACTTGGGAGAAATAGTAGATGTGATCTCTGCCCTCAAGGAGCTTTATTTCACTCAGTAGCACATATTGCAAGGTGACTGGTATCATCAGTGGTATTTATTAAGCACTTACTGGGTGTAGAGCACTGTACTAAGCACTTGGGAGTATACAACAGAGTTGGTAGACACATTCCTTACCCACAGTGAGTTTATAGTCTAGAGGGGGAGACAGACATTAACTATAAATACCCCGGCACTTGACACATGCATGGTCTATAGCAAACACACAATAAAAATAAGATATATATATATATATATACATATATATATGAAAGAATAAATTTGCACCTGAATTCTCAGATGATTCATTATTTTAATGGTCGATAAAAGAATGAATCTGTATTCTTTTCTTTTAACTAGAATTCACTTCCTTCTAGGAAAGTGTAAAATGTTTTTTGCTTGGCTGATAAAACCTTTTTGAGTTAAAGGAGCTTTTGCATATAATAATAATAATGATGGTATTTACTAAGTGCTTACTATGTGCAAAGCATATACTAAAAGTATACCAGCTATTCTATTGGCAAATTAAGGGGAAAAGATTTTCGGTTTTGCTTTGCCAGCCTTTCCACTTTTTAGAAGAATCAGGGAAGAAATTTAACCTTAACTGGATTGCTTAACAGTTGTTGAATTTCATTATCACCCTAGTAGAATTCTTTTTACAGTATTTTTATTTTTAAAAATCTGAAGTGGGAATACTCCTAGAACTTACATAATGTATCTGCTCCCTAATGCCCAAAGTGTTTTACAAGCAATTTTCTCATTAATTCTCATGTACCTTACCACCTTAAAAAACTGTCAGAAAAAGCCACCCTGAAAAATGGCTTGCTGGTGGAGGTTGGATCTAAAGAGAAAGGCCAATACAGAGAGTTTTCTCAGTTCTGTCAGAACTGGCTTTCTACATTTCAGAGGATGAATGATTTCTAAGGCGACTCTCTCTTACCAACTATAGGGTCTAGAAGGGCAAAGGGGGTTTCCAAGAATCCAGCTTCTTCCAGGATACCAGCGTATTCATAGGGAGTGAAATGTTGAGAGTGAAAGGTGTTAATGCACACATTATGAGAAGCAGTATGGCCTAATGGAAAGAGCTCAGGCCTGTGAGTTAGAGGACCTGTGTTCAAAGCCTGGCTCCACTACTTGCCTGCTCTGTGACCTTGGACAAGTCATTTCACTTCTCTGTGCCTCAGTTTCCCCAACTGTAAAATGGGGATTCAAAACCTGTTCTTCCACTACCTTAGACTGTGACATGTGGGACAGGGATTCTGTCCAACCTGATTAATCTGTATCCACTCCAGGGATTAGAACACACAGTAGTAAATGATTAAGAAATACCATAATCATGCTGTTACAGCAAACTGCTTCTACCAATGTGCAGACCAAGTCATAGTGGAGAGGAATACCTTTAGAGACAAGAAAGGCTGGATAGGAATCAAGGGAGAAGGAGGCTCCCTTTACCCATTGATGGACAGATCAAGGAGGAATAGCCAGCCAAATCCAAATAAGGCCATTATCTTGGTGGAATCACCTGGAGATGGAAGAGGGACAGGACATAAAATTTGCCTAGGTCATCAGAGCTTCCATGTTTTAAATAAAATGATCAATTGTGCAAATTGCAGTATGGAAGGGACACTTGTCTCCCCCTCTAGACTATAAGGTCATTATGGGCAGGAAAAATGTCTGCTAATTCTGTGGTACTTTACTCTCCCAAGCACTTAAAACAGTGTTCTGCTCAAAGTAAGCATTCAATAAATACAATTGATTCACTGATTGACATTTTGGGAGGAAGCCAGATTTTTCTCAGATTGAAAAAGTCATTGGCACCTTGCTCATGTAGAGAATTTGTTCCTGGTTTCAGTCTACCTGCAGAATTCAATAATGCATGTAGGCTATTTTTTTTTAATTCTAGCTTTGATAACAACAACTCAACGTATTTTATTGTTCAATATTTGCTGTCAGCAATTGTACTGTAACAAATGGATTCCAGTCACAAAACAGACGTACAAAATGAATATGTACAAGGTTCGCTGAAAAGGAAAAGTTCAGTTCAAAGCAGGATAGAAATTAAATTAATATTCACCTTGCACATCTAGGACCATATGGATAGCTAATTTTGATCATTCAAGCCTAAAATTACTCTGCTTCCTCAACAATCTAAACAAGTCAGAGAAAAACTGGGGGAATAAGGAGAATGGGAAGGATCAGCCTGAATAATTCAGATATTTAGGACAGTACATTAGTTGAAGAAATCTACCAAGGGAAGAGTATTTCTAAATAAACATAAAACCATAGTGAAAAAAATATACATTTATAGTTTGGGATTATAAGATACATACACCTAATTATCCTGCGAGTTTGAAGATGATGCAGTTGATGGTGAAATTTTAGTGGTCTGTCCAAGTGCAGATATTAAAACCGATGCTTGACCGGCAATACCTGCCATATGGTATGCCCTTTGTCACACTGCTGATCAACTGATTAATCTATAGTATTTATTGAGTGCTTACTGTGTGCAGAACACTGTACTAAATACCTGGGAGCATACAATGCAATAAAGTTAACAGACATGATTACTGCCCTCAAGGAACATGAGAAGCAGCATGGCCTAGCAGATAGAACATAAGCCTGGGAGGCAGTAGGACCTGGGTTCTAATTCCACTCCTCCACTTGTCTGCTGTGGGTTCTGGGGCCAGTTATTTCACTTCTCTGTGCCTTGAGTCCCTCATCTGCAAAATGGGGATTAAGACGGTGAGTCCCAAGTGGGAGATGGACTCTCTCCAACCTGATTAGCTTGTATCTACCCACATGCTTAGTACAGTGCCCGACACATAGTAAGTACTTAACCGATACCATAATAAAAAGGAACTTACAGTCAGTTGCATTTGCTACCCTCAGTTTCTTATGTCTGTCTTTCTTTTCAGTGAAACAAGGGTAGCAAATTTGGGGAGCATAAAACCACAAAACACTAGAGGGTACCACCAGATTGTAAGCTCCTTGAGGGAGGGGAACATGGTCACCTACTCTATTGTATTCTCCCAAGCCCTTAGTAATAATAATAATAACAATTGTAGTATTTGTTAATCGCTTACTATGTGCCAGGCACCGTACTAAGTGCTGGGGTAGATATGAGGTAATTGGGTTCAACACAGTCCCTGTCCCACATGAGCTCACTGTGTAGTCCCCATTTTATAGATGAGGGAACTGAGGTACAGAGAAGTGAAGTGACTTGCCCAAGGTCACAAAGCAGGCAGGTGGCAGAGCCGGGATTAGAACCCTTCTGACTCCCAGACCTGTGCTCTATCCACTAGGCCACACTGCTTAGTACAGTGCTCTACACACAGTAAGCACTCAATGAATACCATTGATTGATTTACTTCACACCTGTGGTGTGCAAGGAACTGTACTATGCACATGGGAGAATATGATAAGAATGAAAGACATTGGCCCCTGCCCTTGAAGAGCCTAAAATATCATGGAGGAAATGACAGACATACATAAATTGTACATATAAAGTGGGAGCAGGAAGAAAAACAGAGATATAACTGAAAACAGTAAGAGTGTGGAAAAATGAAGAAATAGAATAAATAAATGGAGAATGTAAATAGATTATTCAGCAAGTGCTAAGGTGTGGGAATGAATTGGGGAATAGCTCTTATAAAAGGTGGATCTGTGTACAACAACTCAGAAGCTTCTGTACTGACCAGTCAACTGCTTCCTAACTGCTGTCTATCTTCTGCTGCTGTTCTCCAGCTGTCCACTGCCAGGTCACAAAATTAAAGGTTTGGCTTTCTTGTGACCTAAACATATTGATTCTGACCACCATTTCTAATGGTTTCACCATTTCAGCTTGCCATAGAGCATCTGGGTATCCTGCTTCTGCCCATTCTCCTCACATGTCCCACTCAGTGAAGGCAGACTGACAACAATGTGTTGTAAGCTATAATATCACTGATAAACCCACTGTCCATGTTCTTAGGGTTTTATTCTCTTTTGAAAAAAGTACAATCCCTTCAATCAAACTGAAAATGCTGACTAGAATGGTAATTTTTAGCAATTAAAATAATTTAACGTACTGTATTTATATCTTTGGTTTCACGTTTGTACTGAATGTTGGCCATAGAATATGTACTATCATCTGGATACATTTTCCAGAGGAGAAAGAAGCATTTCCACTTTCCACTGAGGCACCTGTGGCAGCAAAGTATTGAAAGAGGGAAGTCTGCCATACAAATGCAATCTCATAATAGGCGGCTATTATTCCTGAGTCTGTTTCTTCCCTTCCAGAACACCACCCTGAGCTGATAATACAAACTTGAGAAACTATTTAACATTCCTTCCTCAGGCCATCATTTTCATCAGAGCTTTGTGCTCAGAAACACCAGCCCTCCCTATAAAAACATAATTAACATTCTCAGTGGGGAGTGTTAGGATATTACTTGCAGATGGATGCTTTCTGTCTTGTTAGCTTGTATGTTTGATTTGGAATAATGCACAGAGCACTGTTTTAGAAAGAAGAACGAACCTGTTGATTATCTGCATGGACTTGTCTCTTAACTTGTTGGCTTTCAGGTTCTTTTTACAGAGACTTTCAAAATCTAAAAAATATCAATATTTGATCCTCTCTCTCTATGCTTACCAGTGCCACTCTTCAACCAGTCTTACTGCTCCCCACATACTTGGGCTTCAGGATGACACCATGTGCTTGCACTCATTTTCACTCTGGCCATGAATATTCGTCAGGTCTATTATGATTCCTGCATCCAGTTTCCTCTCACCTACTGATCATGAAGCATATTAAAACCACTTCTCTTCCTTACAGGGGCTGTGTTCAGATTGGTCTTGAGTTTTTTTTAGGAACTGATTCAACCTCAAAGCTCACTCTTCAAATCAACCCATGTTCTCAAATCCAAAATGGGATGAGAATTGGGAAGGGGACTTCTGGGGGCCATGGTTAAAACATGTATGAGGGAGAGGGGAAGTGAAATGCAGGAAAGAGGGAGTGTGTTCAAGAAAGAGAGCCAGAGATAGAGGGATGAACAGAAAGACATTCCCAGCCCAAAGCACTCATTTGAAGGGGATGAACAGCAGCAATGTACAGATGCCTCCACTGTTATTGGCATCCCAGAGTTGCTGTCTTGGCTGCCCAGAACAGAGCTGAAGAGCCTCAATCCATAAAATGCAAATGAGAGGGAAAAAAACACAGAATGTTACCTTTAAATTCATACCCCCCTCACCTCCCTGCCAAACTACTCTGAAGTGGGGTTTATAAATTTCATTCATTCATTCATTCAATCATATTTATTGAGCGCTTACTGTGTGCAGAGCACTGTACTAAGCACTATTTATATATATATTATATATATTTATAAATATATTTATAAAGTGACATTTATAAATATATAAATGTCATATATTTACTGTATTCAACCAATGGTAGCTTATAAAAGTATCTTGAAATAATTCATCTGAGCTAAAATACATTTGGTCAAATCCCTAAAGGCATTTACATAATGACAGTATTCTATAATCCTGCTATGTAACAGAAATGATGTGTCCTATAAAATGTAATAGCTATATGATTTTAGTTAAAACTCAAATTACATTCTGCTTTTCAGTTCAATATTCTGGTTGACTGGAGCCCTTTGGGAACAACTTTTATTCTGTGTTAATCAAGCTCATTAAATGAGAAATATGAATTGTCATAAATTGTTCCACTTTTGTTTTTATGTGTTTCTTAAATATCATTTACTTTTCTTTGCTGTTTTTTAATGCAAAACATGTATTTCTATAAATATGTATAAGGAATAGGATTCCACATATACAGAAAAAGACAACTTGAACATGATTGAAATTTCAACAGTGCATTTTTCTCACTAATAGGTCTGAAGATAAGCTTTCTTGAGCTCAGTTGGACCAGCATGTTTCTAAAGCAAAAAACACTGAAGGTGAAATTTTCCTGGGGAAGATTGTTTTGTGTCATATTGTTATGACAAACTTTAAGCCTCATCTACCCAGGCAAAATGGAGTGGAAAGTACAGCAGTTACCCAGTGAATTTCATCAAAGAACAGGACAAACATCTTTTCTCCCATGTAGTGGGAATTGTTTGGGGAACTTATAACTTGGATAGTCTCTATATCAACACTGCTTTTTACAAGCCAATTAAGAGGAGATTTTCTGCAATAAAATCCATAAGTTGAGAAAACTGGTATTTTGGTTCTGAATTATCCTTATTGTTTATCTACCTTGCCCAAATTCCCTGAAAAACTCCTCAGTCCTCCATGTCATTTTGCCTGTTTGGACACCTGTTTATCTCTTTCTCCTTTTAGAATCCACAGGACTCTTATGTTTATAACAGATGAACTGCATAGAAGAATGGTTAAAAAAAAAGTTGATCAGATCCCACCTTGAACATTTACTAACTTTTTTCAGTCCCCAAAAACAAGTATTTTGTGCTTCTCACTCATGAATACAAAGCAGTGGGACTGTGGTAAAGTCTCCTGTGTAGGCCTTCTAATTGGCCTGGGAATATTTGTAATGGATAGTTGATGACCCAAGTTGTTGGCAACACTGCCTTCCTAATATTTGCACCTCTACCCAGCCTAAGGCCAGTGCTAAGTATCAGGATGTCTTGTTTAGAATTATGGCTAAAATCAACATTCCATCAAAACATTCAGTTACTCAGTGAAGACACGATGCTTAGTTTTTAAGCACCTTGGTCAGGGAAGGAATGCATTTGTTACTCACTAATTCAATCCATTTTAAGACATCGACTTGAAAAAATTCTGTTATAAAGTCTCTCTATTAGGAAAAGATTCTGCTTTTGGAACATAACTAGCTAAATAAAAAGATTATCTATGGCCATCTATTGATTGTCCTTAATAAAGATGTTTTTGCCATCAAAATGTTCCATATGCCTGGGATGTTTAAAGAAATGGTTGTCTAATTTACCCTTGCTAGCTGACTTCCAAACTGACTAAAGGTTTACTATGAAAGAGTGTTTACATTATATTGTTCTAAGCCAAACACTATGACTATTTAAATCATTTCAGAAATAGTGGAAACAAGTTAGTTTAATCATGCTTTTCGCTGATTGCTTTTCCCATTGGCATACTACTAAGAAATTTGCAGTGTCACTGGATGATTCCAACCCAGACACATTACCCATTATAATATGTTTTAAATGTTTCAGCTTCATTTCCATTCTTAAAAAATCAAGACACACACTACATTAGGACAGCATGGATAAGTGATTTGGGCAAATTTCTGAGCTAGTAGTTCAGGAGTGAATTTTCAATAGAGGACTACCATGTCGACATTTTCAGACACTTAAAATTTGTAAACACAATGAATTATGAAATGAATCAACAAACTACAACTTACTAAATCTGAAAAGAATCTTCTATTAACTTGTATTTGGGTTTAAACTCAGACTCAATAATAACCACTATACATTTTCCCTCATTCTGTTATTCACTTTTAATATGTCTTATTTATCTACAAAATGTTATAAGTAATGAAAAACAGTACTTTTCAAATCAATATGCATTCAAGTCCATTCAATGGGAGGATATTAAAATATTACTATAATATACAATATGAGAATAGCCAATATATGTGATTCATTTAAATATAAATCATTTAGAAATGCTTCTGCAAATTTCAAAGATAACTCAAATATCCTAACCTCATTTATTGTTTAGCAAAGAGAAAGGTGGGGCTAGAATGTATAGGGGCAAAGAGAGAGCTTGGGAAAAAAACAACAGGCAGAAATTAGGGGAAGGTCAAGACTCAGGAGCAGGGAAAAATGAGAAGGAGAAGGATAAAGAGGGAAGAGAGACACATGAGAGAAGGAGTCAGACAATGAGAGAAATGATGAGAGACATATCAGTCAATGGTATTTGTTGAGCACTTACTCTGTGTTGAGCACTGTACTAGGCACTTGGGAGAGAACAATCCAGTAGAGTTGATAAACATGTTCTCTCCCCATAAGGATTTTATAGCCTAGTGGGGGAGACAGATTTGGAAATAAATTACTGACAAGGGAAATGGGAAAATATAGGGATTCATTCATTCAATTGTATTTATCTAGCACTTACTGTGTGAAGAGGATTATACTAATGACTTGGGAAGTACAATTCAGCAATAGAGACAATCCCTGCCCACACCGGGCTTGCAGTCTAGAGGTGGGGGGAGACAGACATCAATATAAATAGAGTTAAAGATATATATAGGTA
The DNA here is from genome assembly GCF_015852505.1 of Tachyglossus aculeatus. Taxonomy (NCBI): domain Eukaryota; kingdom Metazoa; phylum Chordata; class Mammalia; order Monotremata; family Tachyglossidae; genus Tachyglossus; species Tachyglossus aculeatus. The sequence goes on along the minus strand of NC_052101.1, from coordinate 98,478,900 downwards.
AGTGCTGTGTAGCTGGGGAAGGAGGGGAAGAGCAAAGGGAGCAAGTTGAGGTGAAACAGAAGGGAGGGGGAGCTGAGGAAAAGGGGGCTTAGTCTGGGAAGGCTTTTTGGAGGAAGTGCGCCTTCAGTTGGCCTTTGAAAGGGGGAAGAGTGATCGTTTGGCAGATTTGAGGAGGGAGGGCATTCCAGGCCAGAGGTAGGACATGGGCCAGGGGTGGACAGCGAGACAGGCAAGATGGGAGGACAGTGAGAAGGTTAGCACCATAGGAGTGGAGTGTGTGGGCTGTGATGTAGAAGGAGAGAAGGGAGGTGAGGTAAAAAGGGGCAAGGGGTTGGAGAGCTTTGAAGCCATTAGTGAGCAGCTTTCATTTACATACATACGTACATACATACATGGATACATACATAAGTGTGGCAGGGCTAGGAGTGGGGTGAATAACAAATACTTAAGGGGTATAGATCTAATTGCATAGGTGATACAGAAGGGAGGGCAAATAGGAAAAATGAAGACCTGGTTAGGGAAGGCCTCTTGGAGGAGGTATGATTTTAGTAGGGCTTTGAAAGTGGGGAGAAAGATGGTTTAATGGATATGAAGGGTAAGGGAGTTCCTGGCCAGAGAGAGGATGTGGACAAAGGGTTGACAGTGAGACACATGTGGTTGAGGTACAGTGAGTAGGTTGGCATTAGAGGAGAGAAGTTCACAGAATGGTCCACATGTTTTGTTTTGTTGTCTGAGGCACAGAGAAGTTAAGTGACTTGCCCAAAGTCACACAGCTGACAAGCGGCCAAGCTGGGATTTGAACCCATGACCTCCAACTCCCAAGCCTGTGCTCTTTCCACTGAGTCACGCTGCTTCTCTAAAACTTCTCTGTGCCTCAGTTACCTCATCTGTAAAATGAGGATGAAGACTGTGAACCCCACGTGGGACAATCTGATTACCTTGTATCCATCCCAGCACTTAGAACAGTGCTTGGCGCATAGTAAGCATTTAACAAATACCAACGTTATTATTATTATTATTAAGGAGGATTGGTAGGTTGGAGTTGAGGCCATTGGAATTGGCCAGAAGGAGGTCATTGGTGACCTTAGTAACATGAGAGAAAAGAGAGCTGTGTGTGCAGTGGTGGTGGAATAAAGGCAGAACCACATGGATTCTTTTCCTTCTTTGGAATGTTTCTCCAAGAATGCAACCTGAACCCTTGTTCACACTCCTTTTGGGGTTTTTCTTCAAGTCACAATTCCATCAGTGTATAGGAGATCAAACTGTTGGATCATAAAGGCCATCAAAAATGTCATTATTTGACCAGAGTATTGATCCACCCAGCCAACAAGATCCTGGGAGGAACAGCATGAAGGTTGTTCTTGCCATTCATCCCCAATAATTGAGGATGAACTTTCTTACCTCCTTAACTTTTCCCTCAATAAATACCTTTCCCTTGAGTATCGTGTTATGGACTTTTCATCTACAGATTAATCATAGCCCCCTTTGACTCTCCTTTATCCAACCTAGCATGTGCAAGTTTTGCCCTGAATGTAATTTCTTTTCCCAATCAAATCCACCAAACCAGATTCCTAAACAACTTCAAAGCCCTGTTAAAAACCACCCCTTCAAGAAGGCATTCCCTAACTCTCACCTCTCTGATTGGATCATGCCATCAGATACCCTGAGCACTTACAAATAATTTAGTTTCATTATTCTATTTTATTCCTACTGATATTTTCAGCCAGCACAACTTCCTATTTTCATCAATATGTTCACCACTCACTGTGTGATTGAAAAAGTACCTAACACCATCCAGGTACATGTAAAGTTGTGATGCCTGGTTTAAGAGACCAGTGTTCTAGTCACCGACGTACAATCTTCTGTGGAATGGACAGGGCAGGTAGTATATGGGAATTGTCTGCTGTGTGACTGTGGGCAAGTCACTGTATTTCTCTGTGCCTCAGTTACCTCATCTGTAAAATGGGGATTGAAATTGTGACCCCACATGGGACAGGGTCTGTGTCCAACTCGATTTGCTTGTTTTCACCCCGGGGCTTAGTAGAGTGCCTGGCATAAAGTGAGCGCTTAAAAAATACCATTATTATTATTTTATTTTAGGATGAGATGTTCATTTATTGCAAATGGGCAAATAAGACAGGTTTCCCATTCCAAAGTATTCTAGGAGAGAATCCAATTACCCTATGTTGAGAAACTAGGCTTCAGGCATTTCTACAGATGCAGGTACTACATGTAGAATGCCTAAAAATCATAGTTTGTAACACCCTGGAAACTATGCAGAATGGCCTGCTCCTCACATACACATCTTTTAGCCCCAGACAGTCTGTGGGTCTGTAGAATTTTGTCTTTGTATTCATGGAAGTTTGCTTGACAATTTAAGGTTGTCTCTGTATGTCATGAGACCTGAATAATTAGTGCAATGTAGGTATGTAGATATAATTTAGTTTTCCCTTCTTACTTTCCCTGTGCATTCAGTTAAACATCTCTGTCTGTGTTTTGAATGTTTTAAAGACGTCAGGAAGTACCAAAACAAATCTTTGCCTGGATCCCTCATCGTTAACCTTGGTTGACTGATTTGAGTAGAATGCTGGTGAGTGCAGTCAATCGCCATTGAAGGAAGATGTAGTGAGATATATAGTGCTTGTTATGGGCAGAGAACATATCTGCTAATCGTGTTGTATTGTACTCCCCCAAGCACTTGCTACAGTGCTCTGCACATAGTAAGCACTCAATAAATTCCGGTCAATGATTGATTGATAGTGAATATGTAAATGTAGGAATAGCCACAAATGATACCTCATTAGCTTGTAAATTTCTTGAAGGCTGGGTCTACATCTTTTACTTCTGTTGCATGTTTCCTAGTACAGTGAGCTGCACACAGTGAGCATCAGTAAATATACTTGAGGATGAAGTAGATAACTCGAACAACAAATAAATAAGCAATGCATGAGAGTGCTCAGGACAGCCTGGTAGGGAATATGGGGAAATTCAACAGGGATGAATGCAGAAAATTTTTCCATTCTAATAGAGTACTTGTAACTTTTTAAGGTTAAATAATTCTACAGGTCCCGTCAAACAGTGGAGATCCATAGTGAAACTGTAGCAAAAGGGGCAGCAGCTACGTGTGGGCTAGCAATAGCTACAGGTTTCCTCTACTTAATCTAACTAAAGTGGTAGACCACCTCCTCTCTATCTGCCTCTCAGGGGCAGAGAGTAGCTTGGCATAAACATGGACTGGATGGCCAGAATGCAGTCGGCCTGGGGTTTGAATAAACTGTTAAGGATTTGGATAAATTAATGGATGAAAGGTCTGCAGTGGGATATCAACATTTAGGATATCAAAAGATTCAAGAAGAGTTTAGAAGTTCACAAGCAATACGTTCAAATGGGGATTAAAATGAACCCCCACAACATTTCACTCAAACAAGGTTCAAATCTTTGGTGACAATTGAAGTAACCTATGAGAGTTCTGCCACGGGAAAGAATAATTCAATTGATATTCCTGTTTCTAGCAAGTACAGATGCTCTAATACAATGTAAAGAGAACACTTTCCTAATGCAGTATTTAACACTTGTAATGCAAGATGCTCAATAAGAAATATCAGGCCCCTTTCTCATCCTGCTCAGCCTCTGGAGCTTAGTCAGTGTAGACTTTGTATTTATTTTAACCCTGGCTTTGCAACATAAGAGAAGATGAATCTCAATCTGCCAATCTCAGAAACAATAATAAGGATAATTATAATTATACCACTCCCAAGGATTTCAATAGCATATTTCCTCCAAAGAGAGCAAAGAAATTTCACATCTCCTATGTCATTTATTCTCACAACATCCCTCTGAATACACTCTGTGTGAATGTGTGCATGTGTATCCCAAAACAGAATCCCCAGTAGAATATAACCCTAGAAAATTAACCATCCTCTTAATTGTTTTTCTAGTTTATGTTTGGATAGGAACTAAATGCTGAATGAATCTTCATTACATATGCTAGAGGAATAGACACTTGAGATTAGGAAATGGGAACATATGAGTAAAATGCAGTCTTAATGTTTGCTAAAGGCTTCAAGAACCTAGAGTTGGGTATCACTGTAACATCTCTAAGTATTTCCACAGTCAAGTATTTTTAGGATAAATTTTGAAGGGTTATCACTACAGTCTTCTTTCCGATGAGGCAAATTCAGTATTACACTATGTGGAGTATTACACTCCACATAGCCTCGCTTTCTGTACACACACTAAGACCAATATATAATTGTCCACACAATGCAACATCAAATGGCAAGACAGGGTCATAAACAATAAACTTCTTGAATGAATCCAGTCCCCTTGCTGCTGTGTTCAACACAGCTACACTAACTGGGACAAATAAGGAGAATGAAATACAACTGGAAACTCAAACAACTGCTGAATGGTGACCTGAAATCGGGAACCTGAAAACTAGGATAGAAGAAACATTTATACCACCCTCCTTCCTGGCTCAGCACCACTAATTGATTTTTTTTTCTTAAAAAAAACAGCATTGCTACAGGCAACTCCTTTCTTGCTTGCAGCTCCCAGGACGATCACAGAATAAGTGTTCTTTCCAGCCTCATTCACATGCTTGGATAGGCTTTTGTCAGTAGCGTTGTCCTTGAAAATGAAAGGCAGCTACCTATTTTCAGACCATGATTCTTTGTGCTCTTTCTAGTTGAGTCGGAAAAGGTTAGGAGAAATGGGCCAGGACTGAACAGAACTGCTTCTATAATCAATCAACCCATCAATCAATTATATTTATTTATTGAGAGCTTACTCTGTGCAGTGCACTGCACTAAGCACTTGGAGAGTACAATATAACAGAGTTGGTAGACACATTCATTGACAAGAACGAGCTTAGTCTAGAGCTTAGTCTATGTATAAATATGAATTTGTACATACGTTCTGTGGGGCTGAGGGAGAGGTGAATAAAGGGTGACACAGGAGGGAGCGGAAGAAGAGAAATTGAGGGCTTATTTGGGGAAGGCTTCTTGGAGGAGATGTGCTTTTAATAAGGCTTTGAAGGTGAGGAGACTGGTGGTCTGTTGGTTATGAAAATGGAGGGCCTTCCAGTCCAGAGGGAGGATGTAGGTGAGGGGTTAACTGCAAGATAGACTAGATCGAGGTTGAGTGAGTAGATTGATGTTGGAGAAATGAAGTGTGCGAGGTGGGTAGTAGTAGGAAATCGGGAGGTAAGACAGGAGGGGGATGAGCCGATGGAGTGTTTTAAAGCTAATGGTAAGGAGTTTCTACTTGATGCAGAGGTTGATGGACAATCACTGGAGGTTCTTGAGGAATGGGGAAACATGGACTGAATGATTTTACAGAATAATGATCCAGGCAGCAGAGTGAAGTATGGACAGGAGTGAGGAGAGACAGGAGGTAGAGAGGTCAGCAAGGAGGCTGATGCAGTAATCAAGGTGGGATAGTACAAGTGCTTAGATTAGCCTAGTAGCAGTTTGGATGGGGAGAAAAGGGTGGATTTTAGCTATTTCGCAAAGGTTGAGCCAACAGGATTTGGTGACAGATTGTGTTGGTGGGTTGAACGACAGAGATCAATCAAGGTTACAGCAAATTTACAGGCTTGTTAAACACGGTGTTCGGTGGTGCTCTATACAGTAATGGGAAAATCAGTGGGAGGAGAGGGTTTTTGAGTGCGAAGATAAGGAGTTCTGTTTGGACATATTACATTTGAGGGGTTGATGGGGCATCCAAGCAGAGTTGTTCTGAAGGCAGGAGGAAATGAGAAACTTCAGAGAAGGAGAGAGATCAGGGCTGAGATGTAGATTTGGGAATCATTCACATAGAAATTGTAGGTGAAGCCACGGGAGCAAATGAGTTCTTCAAGGCAGTGGGTGTAGATGGAGAATAAAAGGGGACCAGAACTCAACCTTGAGGGCCTCCCACAGTTAGGTGGTGGGAGGCAGAGAAGGAGCCCATGAAAGAGACTGAGGAGTGGCTGGAGGGATAGGAGGAGACCAGGAGAGGACAGTGTCAGTGAAGCCAAGGTTGGATAATAGTTCCAGGAAAAGGGGATAGTCGACAGTGTCAAAGGCCGCTGAGAAATTGAGGAGGATTAGGATGGAGTAGAGACTATTGGATTTGGCAAAAAGGAGGTCATTGGTGACCTTTGAGAGGGAAGTTTCTATGGAGTGAAGTGGGTGGAGGCCAGATTGGTGGGGTCAAGGAGATAATTGGAGGAGAGGATGTGGAGACAGTGGGTATAGACAACTTGCTCAAGGAGTTTGAAGAGGAATGGTTAGGAGGGAGATAGGGCAATAACTGGAGGGATCCTTGGGGTCACAAGAGCGATTTTTTTTAGGATAGAAGAGATATGAACATGTTTGAAAGCAGTGGGGGAAGAAATCATGGGAAAAAAATTAATTGGAGAGTGAACAGTTAGTTGAAGGTGGCGGGCAGGAGGAAAGAAAGGAGGGGGCAAGTGGTTTGCTAAGGGGTCGGAGGTGCAGGTGGAGGGAGTGGATTTTGAGAGGAGGCAGGAGATCTCCTCTTGAGATGCTGCTGGGAAAGATGGGAATGCTGAAGAAAGGGCAGTTGTTTCAGATATTTAAAGTACTCCCTGCATTCTATTTTCTAGGTCCTCTGCTCTTCTCAATTCACACTCATTCCCTTTGGGGACCCCATCCACTCCCAAGACTTCAGTTAACACTCCTATGTAGATAACTCCCAAATCCCTTTTGTCTTTTCCAGTCTCTCTACAGTTATACAATCTCACATTTCTTTGGATATAGAAAACCAAATAATTATAGACCCTAGAATTTATGCAAATTCTAGGCATATTAATTACACTTATTTATCTTTCCATGTTTATGTTATCTTTAGCAGTAGAATTTTGTGAATGGTATTTTATCCCCATTTTACAGATGAGAAGTAGCGTGACCTAGTGGAAAGAACATGGACCTGCAAGTTGGAGGACCTAGGTACTAATACCGGTCTTCCACCTCTCTGCTGTGTGACTTTGGGCAAGTCACTTCACTTCTCTGTGCCTCAGGTACCTCATCTGTAAAATGGAGATTAAGACTGTAAGCCCCATGTGGGACATGGACAGTGTCCAACCATGTACCTACTCCATTGCTTAGTACAGTTCTTGGCACATAGTAAGTGCTTAACAAATACCATTAATAATAATAAAAATTAAATGAGGCAACTGAGGTCCAGAGAAGCTGTGACTGGCCCAGAATCACACAGCAGCAAAGTGGCAGCACCAAGACTGGAACCCTGGTTTCCTGACTCCCCATCCCATGCTCTTTCCACTAGACCACAATGTGTCCCTTTCTCTAAGAATTTAGTTTCTCCCAAAAAGAAAATAAAAAACTGAACAACTAGGGGGTTCTATGGAAAGACCTTTGAGATTTTTGGAGAAAAGGAGCTACATAATCCTAACCAAAAAATGAATATAATAATAGAAACAATATTCATGTCTGCAAAAATGTCATGGAGAACTCTCTTCACACTTTTGACTTGGTCTGTCAAGTCCTGAAGGAAAACAAAGTTATAAAAATAAAAAGATGTGATCGCCTATTTTTCAGACTCTCTTATTCTAAGATTTAAAAATACTCAACTAAGGTTACATTAGGTCAGATACATTTATTAAATTAACCTTAATAGATTAATGAAATGCCACATTGTCTATGAATCATAAGTGATTAAGTAGGATTAAAGCTAAGGTGAGTTGATTTGAATCATTTGTGAATTTCTCATTATGCTTTTGTTAAGGGCTTAGTAAGATCCCTGAAAATAGAAAGATAATAAACAGGACCACAAAGGAGAAAATTCAATAATTAGAGAAGTGTGCCTAGATTTTAGGCGCCAAATCCAGGATTCATCTTTATTCCTCTGCATCCATTCCTACAGCAGGAATTTCACTGGATGGCACAAATCCATTTGGCAATAAATATAAATTTGGTCAGTTCCATGTCAGCTGGGCATTCACTGACTGTCAATCTCCAGAACAATGTAAATTTCCCTATTGTTTCCAGATATTGTCCAGGTTAAACCAATCAATCATTTTTATTTCTTCAATCACTGACCCTTTCCTAGCCCCCAGACTTTCTCTCCCCACCCTGCTTTAAAGCTAGTTCTACAAGGGGCCCCTGCTGCCATGCCAGCTCCCCTAAACCCCAAGTCAACCCTGTAGCTGTTTTGCTTTTTAATATGCCCCAATTATGCCCCCCCGCCCCAAACAGTCGTTGCCCATCATCCCCTTTCAGCCCACACTGTGCAGTGATTGGTATAGGACTGGGGTTGCAGGAGAACCGGTCAGGTTTAAAAACAAACACAGTAGGAGGGATAAATATGGGTTTAGGGATGGTATGGCCACTCCACTTGATAAACCGGGGGAGAAGGGCAGCAAGGACACAAGTTTAAAGGAGCTCAGGCAACTGGGAACAAGGGGCAAAAGGGAGGCAAGACAGGTGACGAACACTTTGTTTAATGACTTATCTGAAGAGCAGCTGGATACAGTGTTACATCTTTGTGAGCTTGAAAGGTTGAGAAGGGCTGAATAGGCCTCATGTGAAGCCTGCTAAATGAAGGAGAGTTCTAGGATTCAGTTTCCAAATTCACATGCACACACCTCTTTAAGCCACCGGCTTTTCTTTTAGCTCTCATTTCATATCGATTCTGTGATTTTCTCCTATGTTGAAACACTTTAGCTGTTGGTTTCTCTTCTGGGGAAAAGGGGCTGTTTTATTGGCTAGCATTAGTAATGCAAGATGTATACAAGCCCCTAGTGGTTTGTGTCTATCACACATTTCATCTAAACACAGTCCCTAATATTAGTCTCTTTGAGTTACTTAACACCTATGGGTTTTAGAAAGCCAGACCAGGTCAGGTATGTCGACATTTACAATGAGAAGGAAATCAGTTCTCTCTTTTTTTTCAGGTTTAGAGGAACTGATGCTATTTTTTAAAGCTCTTTCCACACAACGAAACTCAAGTGGAAAGTTGATCCATTTGCCATTTAATTCAGGCCAAACAAAACTGATCTTATTATGAAAAACCCAATTTTGCTTTCTGGCTTGAACGCAGTACCCAGAGAAGAAATTGACTGACACTATAAGATTCTGGCCCATAGTTTGTTTGTGTTCCAGTCGGCTGAGTCAACTTGAGAGAAATCTGACAGTCTCAGAGATCTCATGTCTAGCTAAATTTTCCCGCTTTAACCCTCATTCTCCATCAGTCAGTACACTCAAGTGATCAGTATTCCTGTCAGATCTGACATCAAATGAATGAACAGTAACATTTCTCTCATTTTCCAGTGTAAAATTTTATTTAGAGAGTGACATGCATTTTGACAGATCCTTTCTGAAATTTGGATTTTTTTCTGAGCATGAAGGTGGGGAATTGCCTACCAAGTAAGGAACTTTAAGTATTTCCCTCAAGTTCAATAAAAAGATTAAAGTTCCCAAATGCAGGAATCTAAAGCTTTAGTTTGGAGCTCTGCAGAAATGTAAAATCAACATTTTAGCAGTGCATTGAAAAAGACCAGTTTCCAAAGTTGATTTATTCCTGCTGTATAATTCAATATCTACACTTTCATTTTTCATTCTGAATGACTGATTTTATTGATACTATGAAATGACACTTTCCTATGGGAAACATGCAGATTCAATCTGAATTTTCAAGAAAGCTGTTAGCAAAAGCTGTGTTTTTAAAAATAAAATTAATTAAACTCTGGTAAAGATTGATAAATCCATATCAGAGGCTTTCTTGTATAGCGTTAACAGGTACAGATTTTGAATATACTTCACCTTCATGGAAATTGAAAGTACCATAGTAGGAATGTAAAATAAATAGCTATTCCCTCAACATTAAGGGGGAAAGGAGAAAGATTAAACAGTTTCATTCTTTCACCCTTAGGCCCTAACCCAAAACACATAACATAAATGATTAAAATGAGTGTCTTCAACATTCCTTTTAAAAGGTCTCATTTTCAATGCTGAAGGAGTCTTCTCTGGAGCTTCTACAGTTTGGAACACAAAAATTGGGAAGGACAAAATTATCGAAGAAAATCAACTAGAATGAGAAGGCAGAGTGAAAGATGCTGAAATTGTTTAAAGTATTCAACTTAAATTAATAATGAAATGTGCAAATGAGAAAGGTCGAATACATTTCTATCATGTGTGGTTTTTAATATTTATTTCAAGGAGGGAAGATGTTATCATAGGAATGTTCTGAAATCAGGGGATGAAGTGCTGAGAATTGTACTGGAGCAGAAAGTAGCCAGTAGACAATAGGAGAGATGCTGACATGGATCCGTGTATGCACAGCTTTTCATAGTCAGAGATGACACCATTGAGAGTGTGGTCCAACCACGGCATTTGGGTGTGACTGAAAAGACATGCACACCATCAACACTCCATTCTGCATTGCGCGAATGTATGGGAAGGCTCCATTGCTTCAGCTAAGGCTTCCATTCCCACTTCTGCTTTGTGCTGCAGCGCCAAAGCTTCCTGACATGGCCACTCAGCTCAAAGGTGGGATACGATGGGGTTCAGCTGGATATATTTTAGGTGGTGGGAAATTGCCTCACTTTACACTGGAGGCAAAATGATAGAGGCCTAGAGTATAAACTAGAGTAGAAGCAGAAACATATAGTGACTACTTAGCATCAACTGTCATATTGAAGCATTGTGGCTCAGTGGAAAGAGCCCGGGCTTGGGAGTCAGAGGTCATGGGTTCGAATCCCGCCTTCGCCACTTGTCAGCTGTGTGACTTTGGGAAAGCCACTTAACTTCTCTGGGCCTCAGGTACCTCATTTGTAAAATGGGGATTAAGACTGAGAGCCCCATGTGGGACAACCTGATCACCTTGTACCCTCCCCAGTGCTTAGAACAGTGCTTTGCACATAGTAAGTGCTTAACAGATGCCATTATTATTATTATTATTATTATTATATACTGTGAGCCCACTGTTGGGTAGGGACTGTCTCTATATGTTGCCAACTTGTACTTCCCAAGCGCTTAGTACAGTGCTCTGCACACAGTAAGCGCTCAATAAATACGATTGATGATGATGATGACAACCTGATCACCTTGTACCCTTCCCAGTGCTTAGAACAGTGCTTTGCACATAGTAAGTGCTTAACAGATGCCATTATTATTATTATTATTATATTGGTTCAACCACGAGAAGCCCCAAGTTTGATCAATCCCCTCCAAAGCAGGGAGGATGCTAATGATTCTCAAACCCTTGAAATATAAGGGCATATTCAGTGCTATTTCTTGACCAGATCCATCGTTCATCCTGCCTAGGATTCTGTCTCTGACAGTGGCAACAGGATGCATGGAGGACTAGTGTGATGGTGTGCTGCAATTGGAAAACCAAAAGCCAGGAGGGCAAAGGAAACATTTTAAGGCTACTGCAAAACAAAATCTCAGACATCGCTGCACACCAGCTGCAAACTGGAAGTCAGTTGTTACAGATAGACTAGGATGGCCTAATGTAATCAAGAAAGGATCAACTATTTTTAAGCAGAAGCTTCATATTGGTTGTAAGACAAAGAGGCAAAAAAGAAAACAGCACAAAGCACCGCAAACGACAAAACATGACAGCACACAGTATGGTCATTTTGCATGAGTGAGATTCATCATCAGTGGTGTCTTCTTCAAGCGTGAAGACAGCTATAGTTAAGCTTTTCATAAGCTCAGCTATCAATTCTCTACCAGGGCACAGATATTTTTCAAGCAGCTCAAAGTCTGTGCTGATTTCTGTTCTTCTAGGAGAAAAGGCTATGTAGATAAACTCCCAGACTGAGCCCCCCTTTTCCTCTCCCCCTCCCCATCCCCCCAGCCCTACCTCATTCCCCTCCCCACAGCACCTGTATATATGTTTGTACAGATTTATTACTCTATTTTACTTGTACATATTTACTATTCCATTTATTTTGTTAATGATGTGCATCTAGCTTTATTTCTATTTATTCTGATGACTTGACACCTGTCCACATGTTTTGTTTTGTTGTCTGTCTCCCCCTTCTAGACTGTAAGCCTGTTGTTGGGTAGGGACCATCTCTATATGTTGCCAACTTGTACTTCCCAAGCACTTAGTACAGTGCTCTGCACACAGTAAGCGCTCAATAAATACGACTGAATGAATAAATAAATACGATTGAATGAATGAATGAATGAATAAAGGCTGAAGCTCTACGCTACAAGTTTCTTGATCTTATTCTTTTTAATATCAGCTCTTTTCTGTTAAATATATTGGAGGAACATGTCCCTAAGGCTTCTCACTTTATTCATTACTAGCTTACAGTGGATTTTCTTACTTTAGCCACCAGCTACTCCACTGTTCCACCTTGGGTCTTCTCTGAACTCCCCCCAGTTTCTTTCCATTTTCTTGTCAGCCATGGTCAAAGTGTAATAGAGTGTTCAGATCTAGTCTCACTGGAATCAAACAGGAGATTACCAAGTCCCTATCCTGAGACTCTTTGTCTGCTTCCAAAAATAGTAGTTGCTAATTTTACTGCCATTTTACTAAAACCACTAAAGCTATTTCAAACTAAAAACCAAGAATCATTAAGCATGGCTCTGGAATTTTATTAGGCATTGGATTTCCACCTATATTTAGCTTATAATAACTTGCCCTTTGTCTGTTTGGTGCTTTTAAGCAGTAAGTGCTTAAGAAATATTATTACTATTGCTATTATGCTACAACCATCAGAAAATGGGCTAAATACGCTGCTATCCATTCAGACTTTTTTTTCAGACCTTAATATGGTTCATTCAATCGTATTTATTCAGCGCTTACTGTGTGCAGAGCACTGTACTAAGCGCTTGGGAAGTACAAGTTGGCAACATATAGAGACGGTCCCTACCCAACTGCAGGCTCACAGTCTATAAGGGGGAGACAGAAAACAAAACAAAACATATTAACGAAGTAAAATAAATAGAATACGTACAAATAAAATAAATAAATAAATAGAGTAATAAATATGTACAAACATATATACAGGTGCTGTGGGGAGGGGCAGGAGGGGGAGAGGAAGGAGGGGGCACAGTCTGGGAAGGCCTCCTGGAAAAGGTGAGCTCTCAGTAGGGCTCAGGCAGATCGGGGGCACTCAGCCCCTCAAGTGGTCGAGAACACACCGGGGGCACCCCTCCCGCCTCACCCAACGGCAAGCAAACCAACCTCGGGCTACAGAGATGAAGGAAGGTGGATGCCCTTTCCCCTGGAAGGCAGAGACAGTTGCAATTCCCCTCTGTGTACTTTGGTGGGTTAGATCCACTCTAGGCTTCTCCCCGGAATCAGCAATCAGGACAAATACAGGGTCGGGTCAGACAGAGCCACCTTTTCAGGGCAGAGCACCGTGTCCCTTTGTGCAAGACCCAGCCAAAACCCCTTCACAGAGCAACACACCTCGGGGTTGAAGTAAGGGGAACTGCGTTTTGATCTTTTAACCGAACTGTGGTGGGCAGGGAGGATTTCGGGACTGCCGGAGGTCCAGTGCCTCCTCTGAGTCAATCAATCAATCGTATTTATTGAGCGTTTACTGTGTGCAGAGCACTGTACTAAGCACTTGGGAAGTAGAAGTTGGCAACATATAGAGACAGTCCCTACCCAACAGTGGGCTCACAGTCTAAGAGGGGGAGACAGAGAACAAAACCAAACATATTAACAAAATAAAATAAATAGAATAGATATGTACAAGTAAATATCTTGTACATATATACATATACATAAAATAAATAAATAAATAAATAGAGTAATAAATATGTACAAACATATATACATATATACAGGTGCTGTGGGGAAGGGAAGGAGGTAAGATGGGGGGATGGAGAGGGGGACGAGGGGGAGAGGAAGGAAGGGGCTCAGTCTGGGAAGGCCTCCTGGAGGAGGTGAGCTCTCAGTAGGGCCTTGAAGGGAGGAAGAGAGCTAGCTTGGCGGATGGGCAGAGGGAGGGCATTCCAGGCCCGGGGCATGACGTGGGCCGGGGGTCGATGGTGGGACAGGCGAGAACGAGGTACGGTGAGGAGATTAGCGGCAGAGGAGTGGAGGGTGCGGGGTGGGCTGTAGAAGGAGAGACGGGAGGTGAGGTAGGAGGGGGCGAGGTGATGGAGAGCCTTGAAGCCCAGGGTAAGGAGTTTCTGCCTGATGCGCAGATTGATTGGTAGCCACTGGAGATTTTTGAGGAGGGCAGTAACATGCCCAGAGAGTTTCTGGACAAAGACAATCCAGGCAGCAGCATGAAGTATGGATTGAAGTGGGGAGAGACACGAGGATGGAAGATCAGAGAGAAGGCTGATGCAGTAGTCCAGACGGGATAGGATGAGAGCTTGAACGAGCAGGGTAGCGGTACGGATGGAGAGGAAAGGGCAGGTCTTGGCAATGTTGCGGAGCTGAGACCGGCAGGTTTTGGTGACAGCTTGGATGTGAGGGGTGAATAATAATAATAATGGTATTTATTATGAATATTATGAATGAATGAGAGAGCATAGTCGAGGATGACACCGAGGTTGCGGGCTTGTCATCATCATCATCATCAATCGTATTTATTGAGCGCTTACTGTGTGCAGAGCACTGTACTAAGCGCTTGGGAAGTACAAATTGGCAACATATAGAGACAGTCCCTACCCAACAGTGGGAGACGGGAAGGATGGTAGTGCCGTCTACAGAGATGGGAAAATCAGGGAGAGGGCAGGGTTTGGGAGGGAAGACAAGGATTTCAGTATTGGACATGTTGAGTTTAAGGTGGCGGGCAGACATCCAGATGGAGATGTCCTGAAGGCAGGAGGAGATGCGAGCCTGGAGAGAGGGGGAGAGAGCAGGGGCAGAGATGTAGATCTGGGTGTCATCAGCGTAGAGATGATAGTTGAAGCCGTGGGAGTGAATGAGGTCACCAAGGGAGTGCGTGTAGATCGAGAACAGAAGGGGACCAAGCACTGAACCTTGGGGAACCCCCACAGTAAGGGGATGGGAGGGGGAGGAGAAGCCTGCAAAAGAGACTGAGAATGAACGACTGGAGAGATAAGAGGAGAACCAGGAGGGGACGGAGTCTGTGAAGCCAAGGTCAGATAGCGTGTTGAGGAGAAGGGGGTGGTCCACAGTGTCAAAGGCAGCTGAGAGGTCGAGGAGGATTAGGACAGAGTATGAGCCGTTGGATTTGGCAAGCAGGAGGTCATTGGTGACCTTTGAGAGGGCAGTTTCCGTGGAATGTAGGGGACGGAAGCCAGACTGGAGGGGGTCGAGGAGAGAGTTGGTGCTGAGGAATTCGAGGCAGCGCGTGTAGACAACTCGTTCAAGGAGTTTGGAAAGGAATGGTAGGAGGGATATCGGGCGATAACTAGAAGGTGAGGTGGGGTCAAGAGAGGGTTTTTTTAGGATGGGAGAGACATGGGCATGTTTGAAGGCAGAGGGGAAGGAACCAGTGGAGAGTGAGCGGTTGAATATGGAAGTTAAGGAGGGGAGAAGGGATAGAGCGAGAGATTTCATGAGATGAGAGGGAATGGGGTCAGAAGCACAGGTGGCCAGAGTAGCCCTTGAGAGCAGGGAGGAGAGCTCCTCTGAGGATACTGCTGAGGATACTGAGTCAACATTAATGCTTGATGGTGGGATAAGGGCGGCAGAGTAACCACAGACCCCGGGGTCAGGAGTGAACCCGATGGTTTGGGCGGTCCCGGAGGGAGGTTACAAGTTACGGTGCGACTTTGGGGACAAAGCCTCCATGCCTCAGTTTCCTTATTTGCAAAATTTGCAATAGGAAGCGGGAGAGTGGGGCACTGTCATGCTGGCTAAAAACAGCTACAACTACTGCAGGGAATTCGAGGGGCCTGCCATCCGTGGACAAAATCTTGACCTCGACTTCGAAAGTCCGGACACGGCTCTGTGGGGAGCGGGGGCCCACCCGGGTGGGAGGAGGCGCAGGCTGACGTGCACCCCTTCCCACTCCCCCCTTTCCTCGGCCACCCTGGAGAACAACCCTGAATCGGGACCCCGTCTTTCGGCGACCACCGATTAGGGCGAGCTTCCCCCGGCGGCATACCTCCTACAGGGGGGCTCTAGACTGGGAGCCCGCTGTTGGGTAGGGACTGTCTCTATAAGATGCCAACTTGTACTTCCCAAGCACTTAATACAGTGCTCTGCACACAGTAAGCGCTCCCCACAAAAATATCAACTTGGCCTTTACATAAATAATTTCCCAGTGTGCCCAGAGTGCATGTGACTTGGTGGTGAATTATGTATTTTCTACAAATATCATGATCCTTTTTATAAATATTATTTTGCTGCAGTAAGAAAATGAAGTAGCAAATACGGAGAGTCTTTAACACTCCCACTCTACATTCAGTAGGTGAAAATGGCTTTTCTTGTTGACAGCAAATATAATCTGTAATACGGTACAAGGAAATTTAAGCAATCGACTAAAATAACAAATGCATCCATTTGATTCCAAATACCTCTTTCCTGTAATTCTAACCCTAAATTAGAATGAGGTGAAACCATAATTGAAACCATAATCCAAAATTGCACCCATTTACAGTATAAAGTAGGAAGGATTTTAGACCAAGGGAGATTTTATTCATGGATGCAGCTACTTTTGACTATTAGCTATCATATTTATAACAAGTTGTTCAGGCTATTTCTACATGAAACACAAGGCTATGACTGGAATTGGGGCTGGAAATTTTCCTAGTGAAAATGATATGGTGATGTATCAAAAGCAAGGTGGATTCTAATCCCGGCTCTGCCACTTGTCAGCTGTGTGACTTTGGGCAAGTGACTCAACTTCTCTGCACCTCAGATACCTCATCTGTAAAATGGGGATTAAGACTATGAGCCTCATGGGGGACAACCTGGTTACCCTGTATCTACCCTGGTGCTTAGAACAGTGCTTTTCACATACTAAGTGCTTACAAATACCATTATTATTATTATTATTAGCAAACATTTAGGACACTTTAGGTGGGTTAGTGGTGGGGCCTACATGGTAAAGGACCAGTGAGAGAGAAGGAGCAGGAAAAGATAAATTGGGGACAGAAAGCAGGGAGAGGGAAGGGAGAAAGGAAAATGAGGCAAAGGTGAAAATGAAAGAAAGAGAGAGAGGAAAGGAAACATGAAAGGGGAGAGGAGAAAACAGTTCAAGTTGGGAGTTGGGGCCCTGGGTGTCATGATGAGAAAGCAAAAGGGGATCCTGGGAGTTTTGCTCAGCAGTCTGGCTGGGAGTGGAGTCCAAATCAGGTGATGGCAGACTACAAGCCAAGTTGCAATACTCTGCTCTAGACTGCTGCCAACTTCCCATCCACTCTGTCTAAATTGTCACTCACACTAGACAAGTGACTAATAACCAAAGTTAAATCAATGTTTTATTCAGACTGTGCTACCCTTGCATATTATCTATAAAATCCAGGTCCTAAACATAGAATTTTGAGACAAAATATCTATATAAATCTGAAAAGCAAAGTGGCCAAGTGAAAAGAGCACTGCTGTGTTACTTGGGGCAAAGCACTTAATCAATCAATCAATGACACATATAGAGGGCATATTAAGCACTTGGGAGAGTACAATACAACAGAGTTGGTAGACATGTTCCCTCACTTAACTTCTCTGTGCCTCAGTTTACCTATTCTCCCTCCTACTTAAACTGTGAGCTCCATGTGGGACAGGAACTGTTTCCAACCTGTATCTACCCCAGTAGTTAGTATAGTGCTTTGTACTTAACGAAGATCACAATTATTTCTATTAAAAGAGGCCAAACACATCCTTAAGGTCTAGAGAAGCAACCTTATCAAGTGGAAAGAGTCAGGAGACCTGGGTTGTAGTCCCAGCTCTGCTCATGGCTTAACACATGACCTAAAGTAAGTCATATAACCTCCCTGCAATAATAATAGTAATAATAATAACTATGGTATTTATTAAGCACTTGCTATATGCCAGGCACTGTACTTAAGCACTGGGATGGATACAAGCAAATCAGGTTGGACACAGTCCTTGTCCCACGTGGGGCTCACAGACTCAATCTTCATTTTACAGATGCGGTAACTGAGGCCCTGAGAAGTGAAGTGACTTTCCCAAGGTCACACAGCAGACAAGTGGCAGAGGCGGGATTAGAACTCATGACCTTCTGACTCCCAAACCCGTGCTTTATCCATTATGTCATGTGGCTGAGAGTGAAGCCAAGTGGCTTAATTCACCAGGATGATGATGGTCAACCTCTTAAATGGCTGCAAATCCAGTAGGCTACCGATGTTAAATCTAGCTTTTTGAGCACTTTGACAGTCAACTTCAAGCTAAACAGCTCAAACAGCAATGAACAAACCTGGCATACAGCTCTCAAATCAGGTGGCTTGACTTGACCAAATTTTATACAGCCTGTGTAAATCAAGAGGAAGTGCTTCAAAGCAACAATAGGGTTCGCTAACAGTGGTCACAGCTACAAAGCAAGACCATCTATGAGTAAATCACTGATCAGGTCTCAGCCTTTTAAGAAATACTGGCACCAACAAGGGAAGCTACAGAGGAATATTCTAACAACAACAACATAGTAAGTGCATACCAAATACCATAGTAATTAATAATTAATCCCTCCCTTCTCATGAGCAACCAACAACAACAACAACACCCAAATTAAGCCAATGGACATTTGAGGTGGTTTGGAAATTCATTCTGGTCAAGTTTTCCAAAAGCCACATTGTCTCAGATGTCTTTATCACAGGCTCAGTGAAGAAATATTTCTTTGGAAAATGATTGTATAGCTAATAAAAGGTTGAATTACATCTATTAACTACATCCAAAATTAGCCTGTTTTGTAACAGGAGAGGTTCCCTTGAGAAAGACAGATCAATAGTTTTTTGTGTCAACCTACAAAATGATCTAAAATATCTCTGAAAAAAGTAGCCTGACTATTCAAGAAAATGTTACTATAAAATGCTGGACAAAAAATTTGCAATTTGCACAATCTTTTGCCCATGTAAAACAACAAAAATTAAAATACAAAAAAACCCCACAAATCACATAACAAGAAAGCATATTACAGTATAAATTAGAGAAGCTTCATAAGTACATCGCTTTTCTAAGGAAACATTTCCCAAAGTGGAATGTCTGGTGTTTTACTTGGGGATTCTAAGAGCCAGGAAATGATGCCGAGGTGGGTGGGAGTTTTGCAGAAGCAAGAGTAGGCAATTACTTTGGGGCGATGAAAAGGGCTTATGGACTTAATCAGGAACTCATGCGGAAAAGTAAATAGGGGAGATGTTTGCAAATTTTAGTCAATATTCTTACTAGAAGAACAGTGTACACTGTTTAGGTACTTAGAGCAACATTTTTAAAAAGACTGTTGCCAATCCTTTCCTGGGTAGCTGAAAAAATCAACTCAATTATTTAGGCCTGACTATCCAGTTTATGGATGTTGTTTGCTTCCCCTCTTTTCCCTCTGCTTTTTTTTCTTATCCTTTGGCCAGTTGGTTGCCAATGAGAAGGGAGGGATTAATTATTATGGTATTTGTTGTGTGCCTACTATGTGCCAGGCACTGTACTAAGCACTGGGGTGGATACAAGCAAATCAAATTGGACACAGTCCCTGTCCCACGTGGGGCTCACAGTCTCAATCCCCATTTTACAGATGAGGTAACTGGGGCACAGAGAAGTGACTTGCCTAAAATCACACGGCAAACAAGTGGCATAGCTGGGATTAAAACCCATGACCTTCTGACTTCCAGGCCCTTGCTCTATCCACTCCTCCATGCTGCTTCTCTATTGTAAGCGAAACAAATCAGTCGATTTTGACACTGGTTAATAGCTTGGTAATATGGAGATGGAAAAGAAGGGGTAAGGCAGAGAACTCATTATCTTCTTAGATTATCTTCCGAGTTCACTTATTGCCATGGCTAACTTCAGTTGTAACTGCTGTTGACTTTCAAAACTGTGAATTGCTTTGTTCTATATCTTAATAAGCAAAGACAGATTGATTTCTACTAGGGTATACAAAAATCATAACATACAAAAGGTATGGGTTAAAATAATTTGGATAAGTATCTTCCAGGTAGTACATAACATATAATAATGATAATAATAAAAATAATATTTGTCAAGCGCTTACTATGTGCCAGGCATGTTCTAAGCACTGGGGTAGACATAAGGTAATCAGGTTGTCCCAAATGGGGCTCACAGTCTTAATCCCCATTTTACAGATAAGGGAACTGAGGCACAGAGAAGTTAAGTGGCCTGCCAAAGGTCACAGAGCAGACAAGTGGCAGAGCTGGGATTAGAACCCACGTCCTCTGACTCCCAAGCCTGTGCTCTTTCTGCAAAGAAGAGACAAAAGAAGAAATAATTAAAAATACACTGCACCGACCTCTGCTGGGTCAGTTTTCCCCACTTTTCTGTTATATTTTTCGTTTTTATTTCTATTGTATTTCTTGGGAATTTCCCTTGAATTTTTTTTCATTTAAAAAAGTCACACTAAAACAACTGCCTGGCACATAGTAAGCACTTAAAAAATACCACAGTTAGAGACCTAAAGTAAGTATCTATTTGCATGGGGACACTTGGTAATAACAAATAGTGTGCTTGGGACTGGTCCAGAGAAGGTGAGGTGTTTTTCCTAGCCATTCTGCTTTGAGTGACCGCCACTGTCTACATATTTTGACTTGGACAAAAAGCGAGAAAAGGAATAGGCACCTCCACCCAGGGAAATAGTCCCTGATTGAATGAGACATCTAACTTGCTTCATGGGGAGTGTCAGAGGGAGATGCTCCTCCCTCAAAAGTATGGGGCTATGTTCAATAGTTCAGGGTTGGCTCTCCCTAGCTCACTGTGGGCAGGGAATAAATCTGTTATATTGTTGTGCTTTATTGTAAAACAAGAGCTTTATTGTTATTATTATCATTATTATCATTACAGTATTTATTAAGTGCTTACTATATGCCAGGCACTATACTAAGTGCTGGGGTGGATATAAGCAAATTAGGTTGGACACAGTCCATGTCCCTCCTGTGGCTCACAGTCTTAATCCCCATTTTACAGATGAGGTAACTGAAGCTCAGAGAATTTATGTGACTTGCCCAAGGCCACATGGCAGACAAGTAGTGGAGGTGGGATGCAAACCCATGACCTTCTGACTCCCAGACCTGTGCTTCTATCCACTAAGCCACACTGCTTCTTAGTACAGTGCTTTGCACAGGGTAAGTGCTCAATAAATACAATTGATTGATTTGAACTATAGTATTTCCTCATCTGTGTTTCCTCACTTCATTCACTGCTTCACCCAAAGAACCGTATACAAGATCCTTTTGATCCCACCAAATCATCTCGAGTTTCCATCATTAGATTTTCTAGCCTAGGGTCCAATCTGTAGACATGCATGAATATTATTATCATGAGGCATAATACATTTCATTTTTAAGGGAATGAAGCATCATTATCTCAGTTCATATTATTCCAGTGGTTTTCTTTTCTCCTGAAATACAGACCGACATTCCTACAGTGACATGCATATGAATCTGTCAAGGACACTTAGTTGCAAAAGTTAGATGAAATATAAATCGGTTTTGACGTGGGCTCTCAATATGAACATCCATTCTAATTTCCCTGAATGTATTTTCCCTTGGTTTGGCTTCACAATTCTCTGCTGGTTCCAGTAGGTATTAAAGACAGGTGCAAGGGATGGTTATCTGGAGCTTAAAGGCAATGGGAATGTAGAAATTCAGGGATCTGGCACTTAGGTATGGGAGCATTCCTTATCTTTGCTGCTGCTGTGCCAGAGGTGTCTGGGAGTTGGTGCCCAATCAGGATCCATCTTCTGTCATGGCAGTCATATGCTGGGTGTCTGGGAAGGAGGACCACGGGAAGCAGCTCCAAACTCTAATTTTGGCAATGGGGCTGTAGAGCAGTTCCTCTATCCTCACACCTTGGAAAAAGATGCTTCTGCTCTTCTTACTAAACTCTCAGGGAGGCTGGAAGGGGCAGAGATCTGGATATTCAGCTCAATTGAATTGAGTGTCAGTTGTGCGAGTTTTGGCTCAGAGCTATGGTTATAGTGCTAGATTTCCTTTTTAATCAACCCCTATAGTGGGTGAGAGGAAGTCGATTTATGAATCTTGGGGTTTGAGAACATAGCGTCCCCTAGAATCGCTCGGTAGGTCAGTGATATTAATGATTTTATCATTTATGTGTTATCCAGCCTAATTTATGTATTCTACTGAGTATGTTATCAAGCAGGAGCAAATGGATTGGCAAAATCAATGACGATTATCCCCCCTGGAAAGTGCTTGTTTCTCCTTTGTTTATTGCAATCCCCTAAGTACTTATATGGCCAATATATAGGATATTGAGAAACTCCTCAGCTGGCAAATGGTATTCGGAACCTTAAAACCAGAAAGCCATTTCACTTAGCACAGCATGAAAACTGGTGTTTTATGCCATCTAGAGTGATACATATTGTGGTGGGAAGAAACAAGAGTCGCACCAGCCTATTATACTAAAACATTTTTAACATGTTCACAGCCTGAATGTCTCTTAGGGGCACTTTTGTTTCTTTTTCCCCTTAACTTTTCTGACCTAAAGAAGGGGAAAAAGCAAGTTATATTTCCTACTTCTAAAGACTTCTGTTTTGAAATTGAATTTAAAATGAAAGTGGAAATAGCATTGCACCGACTTGGGTAGAAAAGAAATATAAATCCTCTGGATTTCGAGGACATCTAATGCCTCATTGGTCCCCACAAAATCTATGGGAGGTAGATTGAGGCAGGTATTCTTAGCTCCATTTCATATTTGGAAAAACTAAGGCTCAGAGATGTGGAATGATTTGCCCAGGGTCATATGGAAAACCAGTAGTTGAGGTGGCAAGATAGACTCACATTTCTGAAGGCCCATCCAGTGCTACATCCATTTGATCAATGTGCCATCTTTAATTATATTCAATGAAGATGATTTTATGGGTGGTGGACAAGGTTTACCTCCTGCTCTGTTTCTAATCAATTCTGATACCAAAGCAGAACACTCTCCAACAATGCATGGGTAGACAAAGAAGGAGAAAACAGCAGCAGAAAGTCCAGAACAATGGATTGGGAAATTTGGGGAAATTGACAAGTCTACATGGCGTTAAGTTCCATAACTAATAACACTTTTGAACTCTTCTAAGCATTTAGCACAGTGCTCTACTCAGAACAACCTCTCAGTGAATACTACTGAGTAACTGACTTTAGTGGTAACTAGCTTTTTAATGTGGTCGGTGAAGTCTGGACATGTTCCATGAAGGATTAGCATTATTTGGCGCTATTACCTGTATATCAAGCAAAATCCTATAAAATTATTGGATAAACAACCTCCTTTTCTTGCTGCCTTCTACACTGTTGCCTGCCTAGGAATGGGGGGCTGAGCCAAGGAAGGAGGAAGGTGGGGCATTCTGTGATCCCCAGCTACTGTCTCACCTTCAGGGTCTCAGTGTTCCCCATCTCTGTCCTCTGTAGGAGCTGGGACTGAAGGGCCAGGGATTGTGGCAGCAGACACGACTCCCACACCTGGCCCTCACCATCCCCGCAACACTCTGGAGGAGTTGGGACACAGTGTTGCAAGAATCATGGGGCATGTGATGCTCATAGGGAAATTACTTGGATTATCCCCCACTACTCCGCCACATGTCTGCTGTGTGACTTTGGGCAAGCCACTTAACTTCTCTGAGCCTCAGTTCCCTCATCTGTAAAATGGGGATTAAGACTGTGAACCCCACATGGGACAACCTGATCACTTTGTATCCCACCCAGCGCTTAGAACAGTGCTTTGCACATAGTAAGCGCTTAACAAATGCCAACAATATTACTCCGCATCAGATTGCATTTTATGACTGGAAGATGTTTCAAATGAATCAGATCCCATCTACAAGAGCCAATCAAAGGATGTGGCTCATTAGCAGGTCGTAATTCAACCCCTTCAACTGAGTAGAGAACAATCGGAAAGAAGCACCCAGGCACATAGGTAATCCATTCAAACTCATTAGGCAATTCACATCCCTGTCCTGTATCATTTTCAAAGTAAGATCCTTTATCCACTTAGATCTGTACCTTTCTGGCACTTGGTATTCACCCACCCTCAGCCCTACAGCACTTAAGTTATTAGTATTATCATTCATTCAAGGTATTTATTGAGCACTTACTGTGTGCAGAGCACTGTATTAAGCGCTTGTAATGCCATCATTTAAAGCACTTAACGTACATATCAGTAATTTGTGGGCAGGGAACGTGTCGATCATCTCTGTTACATTGCAATAAAAATGATGGCATTTATTAAGTGCTTACTATGTGCAAAGCACTGTTCTAAGTGCTGGGGAGGTTACAAGCTGATCAGGTTGTCCCACGTGGGGCTCCCAGTCTTAATCCCCATTTTACAGATGAGGTCACTGAGGCACAGAGAAGTTAAGTGACTTGCCCAAAGTCACACAGCTAAGTGGTGGGGCCGGGATTTGAACCCATGGCCTCTAATTCCAAAGTCCGTGCTCTTTCCACTGAGCCATTGTACTCTCACAAGCACTTTGTACAGTGCTGTGCACAAAGAAGGTGCTCAATAAATATGATTGATCAATTGCTTATATTAATGGCTCTCTCCCCCTCTAGACCGTCAGCTCACTGTGGGCAGGGAAGTTGTCTACCACCTCTGTTATATTGAGGTGTTGTCTACCACCTCCTCCCCCCACCCCCATCCCCTTACTGTGGGGGTTCCCCAAGGTTCAGTGCTTGGTCCCCTTCTGTTCTCGATCTGCATGCACTCCCTTGGTGACCTCATTCGCTCCCACGGCTTCAACTATCACCTCTACACTGATGACACCCAGATCTACATCTCTGCCCCTGCTCTCTCCCCCTCCCTCCAAGCTAGCATTTCCTCCTGTCTTCAGGACATCTCCATCTGGATGTCTGCCCGCCACCTAAAGCTCAATATGTCCAAGACTGAACTCTTTGTCTTCCCTCCCAAACCCTGCCCTCTCCCTGACTTTCCCATCTTTGTTGACGGCAGTACCATCCTTCCCATCTCACAAGCCCGCAACCTTGGTGTCATCCTCGACTCCGCTCTCTCATTCACCCCTCACATTCAAGCCGTCACCAAAACCTGCTGGTCTCAGCTCCGCAACATTGCCAAGATCCGCCCTTTCCTCTCCATCCAAACTGCTACCCTGCTTGTTCAAGCTCTCATCCTATCCCGTCTGGACTACTGCATCAGCCTTCTCTCTGATCTTCCATCCTCGTGTCTCTCCCCACTTCAATCCATACTTCATGCTGCTGCCCGGATTGTCATTGTCCAGAAACGCTCTGGGCATGTTACTCCCCTCCTCAAAAATCTCCGGTGGCTACCAATCAATCTGCGCATCAGGCAGAAACTCCTCACCCTGGGCTTCAAGGCTCTCCATCACCTCACCCCCTCCTACCTCACCTCCTTTCTCTCCTTCTACTGCCCACCCCGCACCCTCCACTCCTCTGCTGCTATTCTCCTCACCGTACCTCGTTCTCGCCTGTCCCACCATTGACCCCCGGCCCACGTCATCCCCCGGGCCTGGAATGCCCTCCCTCTGCCCATCCGCCAAGCTAGCTCTCTTCCTCCCTTCAAGGCCCTACTGAGAGCTCACCTCCTCCAGGAGGCCTTCCCAGACTGAGCCCCTTCCTTCCTCCCCCCTTCGTCCCCCTCTCCATCCCCCCATCTTACCTCCTTCCCTTCCCCACATCACCTGTATATATGTATATATGTTTGTACTTATTTATTTATTTATTTTACCTTTACATATCTATTCTATTTATTTTACTTTGTTAGTATGTTTGGTTTTGTTCTCTGTCTCCCCCTTTTAGACTGTGAGCCCACTGTTGGGTAGGGACTGTCTCTATATGTTGCCAACTTGTACTTCCCAAGTGCTTAGTACAGTGCTCTACACACAGTAAGCGCTCAATAAATATGATTGATTGATTGATTGATTATATTGTTCTCTCCCAAGCACTTAGTACAGTGCTTACCATTGATTGATCCTGGGAAGCTCCAAGCTCAATAGCATTGAAGTCAAGCTCACAGTAACACAAATGAATTGGGTGGGTGTTGTCCACTAGCGGACTTGACATGACTGACTCCATTTTGTGTATGCTGACAGTAACCCTCCATTTTGTGCAGGCCAAGAGAACAACTCCTTTTTTTGTATTTTATGCAAGGCTCAGCAACAGATGTCTTCAAGGCCAGTAACAAGTATCTATGCAAGGTCACAGGGCAGATAACAACAACCTGCACAAGGCAGTGAGAACAGAGAATAATGAGAATTTATAACATCCTGTCGGTCCTAATTGGATTCCTGAAATTCCCAAATGCTCTGCTCCCATGTTGCTGTAACTCAATAAAATAAACAGTGAGAACTGGATCGGGGCTGCTTGTCACTCGTACCTCTCCCGGGAGGTGAACGAGCAGGTAGCCACTTTCCTTCTTTACTGCTCTATCTGAACTCATGTCTCTGAGTCATTTTTCCTATCTGCGTCATCACCTTGGGTACACGAACCCTGCGGCCGATTTACACCGATTAACCTATTTTGCACCCTAACTTGTCGATAACAGTGGGATATATGGATGGTAGCCCCATATACAAGCAGATGCTGTGTGATGATTACCTGAAAGCAGGGTAAACAGAAAAATGATTTAAAAATAAATTGAAGCTCAGCCTTAAACACTGTGAGGTAAGGGTGGACTATTAGGAGACTATCACAGCAGACAGACCAGTCTGGCAGGCAGCTATCAGGAGTGGAATTACCCACCTTGAACAGAGTCTATGAGCATATGAGGATGACAAGGAATAAGCTCAAATGTATATAGGCCCTGCAGGCACAAATTACGGAAGAGAATACCCGTCATGCATCAGCCTTATCAGCTACACTCCCACGCAAGGATAGAATGTCATCGTCCATAGAAACATTTATGATGACAAAGGTACATATATATGTATATATATAATTCCCAAATGTTGTTTGAAATTTCTTTGAAGGAACAAATTCCCCAGCAATCAAAAGCTTTCTGATCTCAGAGCTATTTTCCAAATACATTTTCTTTACAGTCTAAAAGATGTTATCTAACTCAGAGTAGAAAAAGTGCTACTGGACCCAAAAATTTGACAGTAAAACCAACTTCCTGGCTCAATAGGTTTTCACTGTTCATCTCAGTTTAAGACTTCCGGATTTATGATGGGGCCAAGCAGTCATTGTTAAAGCTTGGACTGCTGCCAACATGGAGTTTTATGGGGCTATCAGTAATGCTGAAAAACTCAGAGGTCACATTTTACTCTGGACAGTCCTTAGTGGGGCAGGCCAATCAAACATTCAATGGCATTTATTGAGTATTTACTGTGTGCAGAGCTCTGTGTAAAGCACTTGGGAGAAGCAGCATGGCACAGTGAATAGAGTCTGGAAGTCAGAAGGTCACGGGCTCTAATCCTGTCTCTGCCACTTATCTGCTGTGTGACCCTGGGCAAGTCTTTTCACTTCTCTAGGCCTCAGTTATAATAATGATAGCATTTATTAAGCGCTTTCTATGTGCAAAGCACTGTTCTAAGCGCTGGGGAGGTTAACAAAGTGATCAGATTGTCCCACAGGGGGGCTCACAGTCTTCATCCCCATTTTACAGATGAGGTAATAGAGGTCCAGAGAAGTTAAGTGACTTGCCCAAAGTCATACAGCTGATAAGTGGTGGAGCCGGAATTTGAACCCATGACCTTTGACTCCAAAGCCTGGGCTCTTTCCACTGAGCCACGCTGCTTCTCCAGTTATCTCATCTGTAAAATTAGGATTGGAACTGTGAGCCCCATATGGGACAGGGACTGTGTCCAACCTTATTTGCTTGTATCCCCCAAGCACTTAGTACAGTGCCTGGAACACAGTAAGCACTTAACAGATATCACAATTATGACTATTATTATTAATACAACAGAGTTTGTGGACACATTTCCAGCCCACTAGGAGCTCAAAGTCTAGGGAGGAGACAGATATTAGGAGGCAGCATCTTGGCCCAATCCATTAATATGGGGGATTGGAAAATAATTCTTTCATTTCTCCTGGCAGGGATGTGCTAATGACCCAGAAATATGACCCAAACATAAGGTGTCCATGCTATTAAGTTCAAAATGCATTATTATCAATGAGCACTTTTCTCTGATGGAGAACAGGTCTGTTGGTATATGCTTAAACCCACACTAATTATCATAGCTTTCTGACATGCTAGCAGCATGGGCTGAAAATCCTGGCAAGGCCAAACCGCATTATCAGTCCAGAACAGAAACTCCTATGAACAGTCTGGAAGGGCTAGTTTTGTCAAGGCTGAGACGCCATAGTTGCCACCATCCTCTGGCTGCAATTGCTCTGGAATGGCATCACATATTTTATTCAGATAGAATATTTTCTTTGTTTCCTCTGTTATCCACTTCAGATAAATAACAATCGAAGCTTGAGCCAATAGATAGCAGTAAGGTTGGTCTTCCTCTTTCCAAGTATCTTGAGTATTGGAACATCAAATTACAAGATATAATTGATACTATTTGCCCCGAGTTTCAATTTTCAATTTCTATTAACAGTCAGAGCTCAATTACCTTGGGTTCATGAGTTTACAAATTTGGAAAACTGCCGATTATCTAAATAGCTCTAAGGATATTCAAACTGAAAATGATGGATCTTTAAAAAATTATCTTTGAGAAAAATGATAGTACATATGGATGAAAGGTTATAAAATTGCTTTTGAAATCAATAATGACTAATAGAAATTTCTTTACTTTAATAGTAACCTCCGTTGATAGTAACCTCCGTTGAAATCCTTATGCAGTTGTGAAATTGTCTACTCCTTTATTTCAACATCATTTGGGGCTTTAAAACTCCACCATAGCTCTGTGTTTATAAGAATATTGAGACTTTTAGGAAGGTTGTCTCAGAAAGTTTGCCAAGTGGATAGAGAAGGGGCCTGGGAGCCAGAAGGACATGGATTCTAATCCTGGCTTTGCCACTTCTCTGCTGTATGACTGTGGGCATGACACTTTACTTCTCTGTGCCTCAGTTACCTCATCTGTAAAATGGGGATTAAAATTGGGAGTCCCATGTGGGACATGGACTGTGTCCAAACTGATTAGTTTGTATCTACCCCATCCATTCATTCAATTGTATTTATTTAGTGCTTACTGTGTGCAGAGCACTGTACTAAGCGCTTGGGAGAGTACAATTCAGCAGCAAATAGAAACAATCCCTGCCCACAACGGGCTCACAGTCTAGCAGCGGGGAGACCACTTAGTACAGTGCCTGGCACATAGTAAGCGCTTAACAAATAACGCAATTATTATAATTATGATTATTTTGAGTCCAAAAGCAGGATTTTCCCACTGCAAAACTATTTCCCTGGTTATAAGTGATACTAATTCTTACATGCTACTGGTGGACAATTCCTTTCACTGAGGACCAGTTAACAGAGCTACCAAAAATCCTTAACTAATTCCCGGGGAAAGGTCTGTAAAGCATTGGGTAAATCTGGTTTAATGTATTTTATTATATCACAGCGTTGAAAATGTGTAATTTTTTTACTAGCCCACATTCCCAACAACAAGTACCATGAGAGTAAAGAAAGTGATATCTTTAGTTTAGTCCTCTCAGCTGGTATCAATCCTCACCCAGTCAGTCAGTTATATTTATTGAGCACTTACTGTGTGCTGTGCACTAGGAGTGCAGAATTGCACAGAGATGGGGCCTGGTCTGCTCTTCTGCTTGCTGTCTTAGCCTCCAACATAGTCACTGAGTCTGAAGCAAGCACCACTGTAGCTTCTGTCAGCCTGCCTTCTGGCCTAGTTGCCCTTGCACTTGGATTTGCACCCTGTATTCACCCCACCATTATCCCCATAGCACTAATAATAGTAATAATTATTGTGGTATGTGTTAAGCACTTAGTACGTACCAAGCTCTGTTCTAAGTGCTGGGGAGATACAAGCAAACTGGATTAGACATAGTCTCTGTCCCACATCGGGTTCACAATCTTAATCCCCATTTTACAGATGAGGTAACTGAGTTACAGAGTGGCGAAGTGACTTGCCCAAGGTCACACAGCAGCAAAGTGAAGTAAGGACTGAGGTAGGGAGAGACGGGAGGCAGAGAGGTCAGCGAGAAGACAGTCAGATTTCATAGTAGACCCAGACAACACACTTAGATACAGAGGCATCTGTACAGCAAGCAATAAAATTGAATTTGCAAAATACATTTAGGAAAACCAAAAAATACTAAAGTAGGCACAAAAGATATCAGCATACATGTTAGAAACTCAAGCATTTCAAGTTTATTTTCTTCTTACCTTACTTGTTTTCCACTGGGTTTGATTCCATATCTCTCACACTGAGATTACTGGATTACTCCATTTCCCCACATTTCTCTCTCCATTTCATTCTCCTCTCAGGAAACTTTTCTTTTAGGTCCATTTCCTTCTCCTCTCAGTAAAGCTCATGTTTGGCCCTTTTGTCTGACTTGCCCATTTCCAATTTGAATCATTCTCTGGTATGTGAAACACCCTCCAGGTCCATAATTCACCTTACATGATTCCATCAAAGACCTACTGTAAACCCATCTCTTCCTTGATGTTATTCCTAATTAAGTGGAAGAGAAATGAGACTTCTTTTCTCTTACTATCCCCCCATTCAAAGCCTTCTTGAAGGAACATTTCCTCCCAGGGGCCTTCCCTGACTAAGCCCTCTTTCCTCTTTTCCCACTCCCTTGTGTCACCCTGACTTGTTCCATTTATTCACCACCATCCCCAACCCCAGGGCACTTATGTACATATCTGTAGTTTATTTATTTACATTAATGTCTGTCTCTGCTTCTAGCTTATTGTGGGCAGGGAATTTGCCTGTTATATTGTTGCATTGTACTCTCCCAAGCACTTAGTACAGTGCTCTGCACACAGTATGAGCTCAATAAATACGATTGATTGATTGAAACAGTAGTATGTGCTCTGATTGGGAATTTTCAAAGACAGTGCATACAGGTGTAAGTAAGAGGACTCCCTGGCCCAGATGTCTCTCCTCTGCAATCTCATATCTCCTCCTACCTTCAGGATGCCTCTACACATGGATGTTCCTCTGGTTCCCTAACCCCTATATAGGTGAAATTAAACTTCTCATCTTCTCTCCTCAATCCTCTCCTCCACCCAACTTTCCTACCATCCACCCTATCTCTCAAGCCAGCAACCTTGGCAATATCCATGTAAGCAGCATGGCCTAATGGATAGAGCACAGGCCTGGGAGTCAGAAGGATATGGGTTCTAATTCCAGCACTGCCACTTGTCTGCGGTGTGACCTTTGGCAAGTTTCATAGCTTCTCTGGGCCTCAGTTACCTCATCTGTAAAATAGGGATTAAGACCATGAGCCCTATGTGGGACAGGACCTTTGTCCAACCTGATTACCCTGTATCTACCCCAGCACTTAGTACAGAGCCTGGTGTACAGTAAGCACTTAAAAAATATGATAAAAATAATCATTACTCCCTCTCTTTCAAACCCCATATTCAGTCTGTCATCAATTATCAGTTCTTCCTCTACAAATTTTTCAGTCTCTGCCCCTTTCTTCCCTTCCAAATTGACATGCAGCTAGTTTGGTCACATGCTATGTTCCAAAATGATGATAATAATAATAATAATATTTATAAGTGCTTACTATATATCAAGCACTGGGGTATATGCAGATTGGACACAGTCTCTGTTCCACGCAGGACTCACTGTCTAGGTAGATATTGAACAACTATTTTGAGATGAGGAAACTGAGGCACAAAGAAGTTAAGTGACTTGCCCAAGATCACACAGCTGGCAAATGACAGAGCTGGGAATATCATATCAGTCTTCTTGCTGAACTCCTGGCCCCCAGCCTCTCCCCGTTCTGGTCCATATTTCACTCTGCTGTCCTAATCAAGGCTCCGGCTTAGTACAGTGCTCTGCACACAGTAAGCGCACAATAAATGTGATTGAATGAATGAATGAATGATGAGAGACCCACTCTTGTGTGGAGATGGGGGATAGCTGGCCCAGAGGGGCTTTCGTTATATAAAAGGTGTTCCTATTTAATGGATCACATGAGGCCTGAAAGCTACAAATAGGTGGTTCAATCATTCAATTGTATTTATTCAGTCTTATTTATTGAGTGCTTACTGTGTGCAGAACACTGTCCTAAATGCTTGGGGAAGAACAATACAGCAATAAATACAGGCAATCCCTGCCCACAATGAGCTCACAGTCTGGGGGGTGGGGGACAGGCAGGGAGATAGATAGCAATTCAAGTAAACAGACATCAATATATATAAATAAAATCACAGTCATATACATAAGTGCTGTGGGGTGGGGAGAGGGAGGAAGAGCAAAGGGATCAATCAAGTCAGGGTGACATAGAATGGAGTGGGAGTTGAGGAAAAATGGGGCTTATAACTTCCCCCAGAACCTTTAAGTGGTTTCTCAAATGCTACTGCAAGTCACACAAACAACAGTTTGGTGGAAGCAAGATTCCTTTACACGGGCTTGCAGCAATCAGAGTAACAAAGGATTTCTACAGTGTTGAAAAGCATGGCTATGCTTATTTGAATTATTACTCAACTTAAACTATCTTGCTCTTATAGCAAAAAAGGTATTTACTTTGGATCTAACCTTGAAAAGTACAAAGCTCCTCTATTCATATGTGATTTTTCTGCTGTTAATAATAATAATAAAAATTATTGTATTTATTAAGCACCTACTATGTGCCAAGAACTGTTCTAAGCACTAGGGTAGATACAAGGTAATCAGGTTGTCCCACGGGGGGCTCACAGTCTTTATCCCCATTTTACAGTTGAGATAGCTGAGGCACAGAGACGTTAAGTGGGTTGCCCCAGGTCACACAGCAGACAAGTGGCAGAGCCGGGATTAGAACCCATGCCCTCTGCCTCCCAAGCCTATGCTCTTGCGACTAAGCCACACTGCTTCTGCTGCTGTTATTTCTGTTCCAACCAAAACACCTGTTGCACTCTGTCAGTTTGTAACTTTCCAAGGATAATAGGCAAATCCGTAAGTTTAATTCCTACCACTGATAAATCACCACATCAGTTTTACAGGACTGTATGTTCAATGGAGATGCAATAGAGTCGCTGATATCTCCATAGTGCAAGTGGAGCATTTTATGAAAAAGAAGAAATGAAAATTGCTCAGTAATGAGTCTGAGCCCTCCAGAAGGGCTTAGATCTTATCTACTGTGAAAGCTAATGATGATGTTCATGATGCCACGGATACTTCTTACTGCTCCAACACAATTCTTGGTGTTCACATTCATGGTACCAAAAGATTCAAATGAGAAAATAAAAAATCAAAAAGAAATTATCACATCATCTTGATTGAAGGATAAATGAAAGATCCAGATGACAGGAAGTAAAAGGAGTCACTGACCCTTTGCGATTTTTCCACGACTGGGAGCAGAGTAAAAGTCCATGAATTTTTTATGAGACATAAAAATCTGTCTTTTTAAATAGGAGAGAAGAACAAAGAAATTAGGCATCCCTGAAGACCGCTACAGTCTTAAGTGTTGTGTTTTCTTTAATTAGATGGCAAATGTTACTGCCTAAAACCGGCACCTTGTATATTATTGCTTCCTAATCTAAGTAGACATCTTATTTGCCTTTTATTTTATGATTTCTTAATTGTTTCATTTCCTACAAGGATTGAGGATTCTAGTTTTTTTGTCGTTTTAATGAATTAAAGTAATACATTCGCTCTCTCACACAGAAGCCTTGGAATAATTTAAGATGTTTGAGGCAATTTGAAATTAATTTCATTCTGTTTGTTTATTCCTCTGGAATTAAAGGAAGGAAATTTCAGAAGGGCAAAAAACTGAATATTTAGCAAGATATCTCACCGTGACAGGAAAGAAAGAAGTTGTGATTCAAGAGTCATCATTTCAAGATAATCCAGTTAGTTATGCTCCTTTATGAAAAAAAAAATATTGCAACACCTTATCACAGTCTTTCCAACGTGATTCTTTATTCATTTTATTCTACAAAGTACTGTAAATAATAGGAAAACAGAGTAAATGGCACTCAGAGTTATTATTATTATCATTATGGTATTGGTCAATCATGCACTTTGTTAAGTATTGTTCTAAGTGCTGGGGTGGTAATAATAATAATAACAACAAAGATAATGATGACGATGGTATTTGTTAAGCACTTACTTAGTGCCAGGCACTGAACTAAGCACTCGGGTGGATACAAGCAAATCAAGTTGGATACAGTCCCTGTCCCATGTGGGGCTTACAGTCTCAATCCCCATTTTACTGGTGAGGTATCTGAGGCACAGAGAAGTAAAGTGACTTGCCCAAGGTCACACAGCAGACAAGTGGCAGAGCCTGGATTAGAACCCATGACCTTTTGACTCCCAGGCCCATTCTCTGTCCACTACACCTTGCTGCTTCTCGGATAGATACAACTTGCTCAGGTTGGACACAGTCTCTGTCCCACATGGGGCTCCCGGTCTTAGTAGGCATTTAATCCCCATCTTACCGTTGGAGAAACTGAGACACAGTTAACTTCTTTTAAGGGACTTCCCCAAGATCACACAGCAGGAAATTGCCATAACCAGGATTAGAACCCAGGCTCTATGACTCCCAGGCCTGTGCTCTTCCAGTAGGCCACACTGTATCAGTATTACTCCAATGAATATCATTTACAATAAACTTGAATACCTGTTCTCCCTCCTTCTTAGACTGTGACAGTGTCCAACCTCATTAACGTACCTCTACCCCAGCACTTAGAACAGTGATTGACACATAACAAGTGCTTAGTAACCCTCTCAGTATTGCAACTGGAGAGTTTGCAGTACTCTACCTGTCTTGGCTATGGGAGGGAGTGTCAATCAGAGGCATACAAATTCCATTCCTAGCTTGGGCAGTGGCTAGCATGTGGAAGGCAATCTGCTACAAGTCAAAACTCACCTGTGCTGGACAGCAGCGGCATGGGAGAGCGTCAAGGGTGGAGTCTCATGTTTACTGCGTGGAAGAAGGCAATGGTAAACCACTTCCATATTTTTACCAAGAAAACTCTATGGATACACTATCAAGTATGATTGCAGATGGAGTTGGAGAGTTCTGGGAGAGATGTGTCTGTGGAGTCACTACGGGTCAGAGATGACTCGACAGCATAAGACAACAAGGCAAGTGCTTAATAACATAATGATGATGATAATGATAATAACAATGGTACTTATTAAGCACTTACAATGTGCCAGGAACTGTACTAATCATTGGAATGGATTCAAGGAAATCAAGTTGGACAGAGTTCTTGTCCCATGTGGGGCTCACAATCTCAATACCCATTTTACAGATGAGGGAACTGAGGCACAGAGAAGTGAAGTGACATGCCTAACATCATATAGTAGACAAGTGGCAGAAGTGGGACTAGAACCCATGACTTTCTGACTTTCAGGCCCATGCTCTATCCACTGCGCCATGCTGCGAATAACAGCAATACAAATCTAGGACCCAGGACTGATGTAAATCTGACATTGGCTTTTCCTTCATTACTCCAAATAACTTTTACATATATAAACCAAAGGAAAAACATTTTGAGATTTCCCAGATCTAAGGAGGTGGGGGGGGGGGGGGTTGTATGTGTGTGTCAGTATTTTAAAATGATACCTCTGATGGCAAGATCCTATTCATGCATTTGGTCATGACTGAAGAGACCAAGGCACACTCATGACTCTATTCTCCAGCCCCATTTCAAGAGAGTGAGGCAGGAACCTTTCAGAGCATCTTTTCTAGCCCTTTCCCTACTTGAAGTGAGCCATGTGCTCCTCAACCAGACTGCTTAGTTTTGCAGGGAGTCACCAAACACCACTACCACCTCCTCAGTGGCCAAACAGTTGGTGTCCCCCCTCCCCCCCTCCTCCTTCCCTCACCCCCAACGATCTGGCCTCCTACTTCATTAACAAAATTAAATCCATCAGGTCCGACCTCCCCAAAGTCTCTTCCCCCCTTTCTCCAACCCCCCGGCTCTCAACACTCTCTGCTACTCTCCCATCCTTCCCAGCGGTATCCTCAGAGGAGCTCTCCTCCCTCCTCTCAAGTGCTACTCCGGCCACCTGTGCTTCTGACCCCATTCCCTCTCATCTCATGACATCTCTTGCTCTGTCCCTTCTCCCCTCCTTAACTTCCATCTTCAACCGCTCACTCTCCACTGGTTCCTTCCCCTCTGCCTTCAAACATGCCCATGTCTCTCCCATCCTAAAAAAACCCTCTCTTGACCCCACCTCACCTTCTAGTTATCGTCCCATATCCCTCCTACCATTCCTTTCCAAACTCCTTGAACGAGTTGTCTACACGCGCTGCCTAGAATTCCTCAACAACAACTCTCTCCTCGACCCCCTCCAGTCTGGCTTCCGTCCCCTTCATTCCACGGAAACTGCGCTCTCAAAGGTCACCAATGACCTCCTGCTTGCCAAATCCAACGGCTCATACTCTGTCCTAATCCTCCTCGACCTCTCAGCTGCCTTTGACACTGTGGACCACCCCCTTCTCGTCCATACGTTATCTGACCTTGGCTTCACAGACTCCGTCCTCTCCTGGTTCTCCTCTTATCTCTCCGGTCGTTCTTTCTCAGTCTCTTTTGCAGGCTCCTCCTCCCCCTCCCATCCTCTTACTGTGGGGGTTCCCCAAGGTTCAGTGCTTGGTCCCCTTCTGTTCTCAATATACACTCACTCCCTTGGTGACCTCATTCGCTCCCACGGCTTCAACTATCATCTCTACGCTGATGACACCCAGATCTCCATCTCTGCCCCTGCTCTCTCCCCCTCCCTCCAGGCTCGCATCTCCTCCTGCCTTCAGGACATCTCCATCTGGATGTCCGCCCGCCACCTAAAGCTCAACATGTCGAAGACTGAGCTCCTTGTCTTCCCTCCCAAACCTTGTCCTCTCCCTGACTTTCCCATCTCTGTTGACGGCACTACCATCCTTCCCGTCTCACAAGCCCGCAACCTTGGTGTCATCCTCGACTCCGCTCTCTCATTCACCCCCCACATCCAAGCCGTCACCAAAACCTGCCGGTCTCAGCTCCGCAACATTGCCAAGATCCGCCCTTTCCTCTCCATCCAAACCGCTACCCTGCTAATTCAAGCTCTCATCCTATCCCGTCTGGACTACTGCACTAGCCTTCTCTCTGATCTCCCATCCTCGTGTCTCTCTCCACTTCAATCCATACTTCATGCTGCTGCCCGGATTATCTTTGTCCAGAAACGCTCTGGACATATTACTCCCCTCCTCAAAAACCTCCAATGGCTACCGATCAATCTGCGCATCAGGCAGAAACTCCTCACCCTGGGCTTCAAGGCTGTCCATCACCTCGCCCCCTCCTACCTCACCTCCCTTCTCTCCTTCTACTGCCCAGCCCGCACCCTCCGCTCCTCCACCACTAATCTCCTCACTGTACCTCGCTCTCGCCTGTCCCGCCATCGACCCCAGGCCCACGTCATCCCCCGGGCCTGGAATGCCCTCCCTCTGCCCATCCGCCAAGCTAGCTCTCTTCCTCCCTTCAAGGCCCTGCTGAGAGCTCACCTCCTCCAGGAGGCCTTCCCAGACTGAGCCCCTTATTTCCTCTCCCCCTCGTCCCCCTCTCCATCCCCCCGTCTTACCTCCTTCCCTTCCCCACAGCACCTGTATATATGTATATATGGTTGTACATATTTATTACTCTATTTATTCATTTTACTTGTACATTTCTATCCTACTTATTTTATTTTGTTGGTATGTTTGGTTCTGTTCTCTGTCTCCCCCTTTTAGACTGTGAGCCCACTGTTGGGTAGGGACTGTCTCTATGTGATGCCAATTTGTACTTCCCAAGCGCTTAGTACAGTGCTCTGCACATAGTAAGCGCTCAATAAATACGATTGATTGATTGATTGATTGATTGTCCTGGGACTCATACTTGGTTAGGACTTTTTGAATAGGGTAAGAAAAGGTATAGGGCAAGGGTCTTCAAATCTCTTTTTGCCAAAGAGCCCAACAAAGTCAGACCTTTGAGCGCTTAGTGGGTAAAGAGTCAATTGTACAATTTAAACTTACATAAACTTTGCATACTTCATTGTAGAGATGTAATTGTGG
Source organism: Tachyglossus aculeatus (assembly GCF_015852505.1). Taxonomy (NCBI): domain Eukaryota; kingdom Metazoa; phylum Chordata; class Mammalia; order Monotremata; family Tachyglossidae; genus Tachyglossus; species Tachyglossus aculeatus. Next base: position 98,440,798 of record NC_052101.1, on the reverse strand, counting down.
AAAAATTATAGCAATAACGTAAGGTTCATATTGTACTCACATTGCCACTTTCTAATGAGACTTGAGAGGAGTAAAAGGAGAAAAAATGTGGAGGGAAATAGGAAAGATGGGGAGAGAGAAAAAGGCGGGATAAAAGGAGAGAGAGAAAAAAAAAGAGAGCACAGGATACAGACACTCAACTGGAGGGGGTGTGGTTTTGGCAGCAGGGTTTTTTCTTCTTTTAGATTGTGAGTTCCATGAGATACAAGGACTGTGCTTAATTCTCACCTGTGTATTGTCTCCCAGTGCTTAGTAGAGTGTGACAGTCCTGAATAATTTAGGCCTTCACCAACCTGGAGGTGTGTAGGGAGGGTGAGGAGGGGGAGGAGGGGCAAGGCTGATAAAATGAGCATTATTAGTTTTATGACTCTAACATTTGTTTTTTCTATTAATCAGTCAATCAATCAATGGTATTTATTGACCACTTGCTCTGTGCAGAGCACTGTTCGAGTAACTTGGGGTAGAACAACAGAATTAGTGGCCCTGATCCCTGCATTACAATTCTTTCTTGAATTAAGATTCTTTCTATCAGGCAATCAGTCAGTCAATCATATTTATTGTGTGCTCACTGTGTGCAGAGCACTGAACTAAGCACTCTGGGAGAGTATGATGGGTATATAGCTATAATTTTATTTATCTATTCTGATGGTATTGACACCAGTCTACTTGTTTTGTTTTGTTGTCTGTCTCCCTCTTCTAGACTGTGAGCCTGTTGTTGGGTAGGGACCATCTCTATACGTTGCTGATTTGTACTTCCCAAGCACTTAGTATAGTGCTCTGCACACAGTAAGCACTCAATAAATACGATTGAATGAATGAATGAATTCCCTGACCACAACGAGCTTACAGTGTAAGAGGGAGACAGATACCAATCTAAATAAATAAAATTACTATGTACATATGTGCTGTGGGACTGGAAGAGGGGATGAATGAAAAGAGCAAGTCATGGAGAATCCGTGTTTCCTTTCCCAGGCTAGGAACAAGGATACAAGGAAAACATCAGCTAGAATTGTTTGTCTTCTATCACTCTTCCCCCTACTGCCATCCCCAAATTACAGTGGCAGCCACTATTTTCACTGTAGAAAATTTCCCTTATTTGTACAGCAGAAAGAAAAAAAAGGATGGACTGCTGAAAACAAGCATCATGTTCAGTCATTTCAGGAGGAAATGAAGTGAAAAATGGCAGCAAGAAAAGCTATTGAATAATGACAGAACACTTTATTAAAGCTCTTGTTAAGAGATCCCCCATCAATCAAAAATGTGAGTAATTACACTGATGAGTTGTAAGTCACCAAAACAAGTTCTGTTGCTTAAATTTTGTTCTTCCCCATAGAGCATTAAGGAGGAGATTTCAAACAGAAATCAAGTAAATGTCAACAACCAAGAATTTCTGCAAGGACAACCCAAGTCATGGCAGGTGGAGGGTAAAGGGGAATGGAATTATCATCTATAGGATCCTTATCCACTTCTAAACTGTAAGTCTGATGTGGGCAGGGAATGTGCCTACCAACTCTGTTATATTGTACTCTCCCAAGAGCTTAGTACTGTTTAGATGTTCTCGACTGGACTACAAAACCCAGAATGCAAAGGTGGTCATTTCACCTACACCTCCCAGAAGCTATTGGGCTTTGTGGAGGAGTTTTGTTTCTATGCCAATAGGAAAGAACTCCAGCTCCCTCTGGGTGTGGCATAGGTTTCCTCAGGGGGACTTCAGTGGGTCAATGAATGGTATTTACTGAGTGCTTACTGTGTACTTGGGAAAGTATAATTTAGTAGAGTTGCTTCTGCCCTGCTAACAAGCAGTTTACAGACTAGACTGGGAGACAGGCATTAAAACATATTACAGCTAGGGGAAATGGGAGAGTATTGGGATACATTCATAAGTGCTGTGGGGCTGAAGGTGGCGTGAATATCAAGAGCTTCAGGGGTTCAGATCCATGGCAATACAGAAGGGAGGGTGAATAAGGAGAAATGAGGGCCTATTCAGGGAAGGCTCTCAGAAGAGATGTGACTTTAAGGAGACTGTGAAGGTGGGGCAAGAGGTGGCCAGATGCAATAGAAGAGGGAGTTCCAGGCTAGGGGCAGGACATGGGTGAGAGAGTGGTTGGTTGTGAGATAGACGAGATCGTCTTACAGTGAGTAGGCTGGCATCTGAGCAGTGATGTTTGTGTGCTTAGTTGTGGTAGATCATCCAGGTAAGGTAGGATGGGGTGAGCTCAATAAGCAATCAATAAGTACCATCCATTGAGTGCTGATTGAGTGCTTTAAAGACAGTGGGAATGAGTTTCTGTTTGATGTGGAGGTGGATGGGTAGTCTGGAAGTTTTTGAGTAATGGAAAACTGTGGACAGAAAAAGCCTCTGTGCTGCTTTGACTACTATCCTTGCTGCTCTGTTCCTCCTGCCTGGAAACCAGCTAGAAGTTCTTCATGGGGTGAGGTATTTTTCTCTGTTTAACCTATACCTATGGTATAAAGGGCTGAAGGAATCTAATCTAGGCTTATTTAAGTTATCGCATCCATGTGACCAGGGTTTTTGGTAATCAAGCAATTAACTGACTTTAAATATCATTTTGTAAACCTCAGTGTTCATATCTCTCTATTAGTAGTCTTTCCAATATGTATTATTGACTAAATCTTGACTTTGGCCATTGTTTTGTTTGGGAATCTTGTTGAGCCATGGTTACTGGGGCTTGGCAGAGTTAATAGGTGGTACTTGGCCAGACTCCACACACTCTGCTCTACCTGCCCCCATTTTCTCTGAATTGATCCTTGGTCCTAATTTGACGTTATACTGCTAAAAGCTCCCATCAACCTCTCCAAGCAAACACTTCTGAGTCTAATGGACTGGGTCCCAAATTTCAAGTGCCCCAGGCACAGTCATGACAAAGGTTGATGCTGACAGATCAGTCCTGATCCATTTTTAACTCGTTTTTGGATAGCGCCAACTGGTATGTACTTATCCTTTATCATGGGTGAATATGCCACCTCTAATGCCTCCATAGCAAGGTTACGGGTTATGGCAGAAGATAAGACATTCTGGAGAAAGTATATCCATAGATTCACCATGAATCGGAAACGACTCGATGGCATTTGAGAATCAGAATGCCTCCTCTAATGTCAACCTACTCAATCAATCAATGGTATTGAGTGCTTACCAGGTAATAATAATAATGATTATGGTATTTGTTAAGCACTTACTATGTGCTGGTCACTGTACTAAGTGCTGGGGTGAATATAATACAAGCAAATTGGGTTGGACACAGTCCCTGTCCCACGTGGGCCTCGCAGTCTCAATCCCCATTTTACAGATGAGGTAAATGAGGCACAGAGAAGTGAATGACTTGCCCAAGGTCACTAAACAGACAAATGATGGAGCCAGGATTAGAACCCATGACCTTCTGACTCTCAAGCCCGTGCTCTATCCACTACACCATGCTGCTTCTCTACTCTAGAGCACTGTACCAAGCACTTGGGAGAATACAACAGACTTGGTAGACACGCTCCCTGCCCATGACAATCTTACTGTCTACTCAAAGCACCTCCCCCCTGACTACATTAATAATAATAATAATAATAATGGTGTTTGTTAAGCACTTAGTATGTGCAAAGCACTGTTCTAAGCACTGGGGAGGTTAATAATAATAATGATAATAATAATGACATTTATTAAGTGCTTACTATGTGCAAAGCACTGTTGTAAGCACTGGGGAGGTTAATAATAATAATGATAATAATAATGACATTTATTAAGTGCTTACTATGTGCAAAGCACTGTTCTAAGCGCTGGGGAGGTTACAAGGTGATCAGGTTGTCCCATTGGGGGCTCACAGTTTTAATCCCCATTTTACAGATGAGGTAACTGAGGCCCAGAGAAGTGAAGTGACTTGCCCAAAGTCATCCAACTGACAAGTGGCAGAGCCAGGATTTGAACCCATGACCTCTGACTCCAAAGCCCATGCTCTTTCCACTGAGCCACACTGCTTCTCTGATCTTGCCATCAACCCCTTGCCCCAAGGGAGTTGTGTTGGAACTCCCTCCCCTTTCATATCCAACCAGCCACCTCTCTCCCCACCAATATCATTGAAGAGTATGCCATTCAGAAGCAAATCTAGAGGGTCACTGTATAGTCACGTTGGAAGGCATCTGGTACTTTTTGTTTCTCAATCATGTCTGTCACTTGTTCTTGATGCTTTGAATGAGCTCAAATTCTAGAATTCTAGCCTAAGCCAAAACCGAGTCCAAGTGCCCAGACTGCATCTTCCCCGACAGCCACCTCCCTCTCTTTCTCAATGATGAAAGCTAACACTGAACCCCAACTGAGACCTGCAATTAGTTGATCTAAAATGGAAGGTCTTTCACTACCTCTCTCTTTATTCTAGTTTTCCCTTCAGTCCTCTCTTGCTCCTGATGTATTTAAAAAAACAATTTTCTATTTTGCTTTTTGTCTCTCGCAAGCAATGCTCAGTTCCTGCTTTAGGTTTTCTGGAAAGACAAAAATGCTTGTGCGTGTCTGCTCTTTCTTAACAAATGTGAAGACTTACGATGTGTCTATGAAGAGGGCAAACAAGCTGTGAAGTTTGTGGAGGGAGTAAGGGAGTTGGAGTTAGGGGGTGGGGGCATGGGGGGGGATATATAGATGAAACATGCAAATGCTATTACCTAAGCAGAAATTACCCTCAGAGGGCAGTGTTTCCTAAATAGAAGGTATTTTTGATGTCTCGCTGACAGAAATCTTTTCAATTGAATTAAAATGATCCTGAATGCCTGTAAGCTAGACAAATAAAAAATGTGCCTCTAAAATGATTCATTTAAAATATCATAAAGCATCAAACCCCACACACTTACCCAAGAAGGAGCAATCTTGAGGGTGTTGATAAAAGATAGGCCTTCCCATTCCCCAATCTATTGTTCAATAAAATTTTCCTCTGAATGGAATGGAGAAAAGAATGTTACAGCTCAGTTATTATGCTCTCAACACAGAAAACTAGCATTCCTAATAAGAAGAATAAAATATCCCCTATCCATAGGATTGAACTAAATCCTCAAATTTAGCCGGAAAGACTGGGCCATGGGGCAGGGTTGTGAAAAGATGCGTTGTCAAGGGGCTTCTCTCTCATTCACTACTCCCCCACGTAGACAATGTGAGGCCTAAAGGAGGGGTGATGGGGAGGAATGGGGAAATGGAAAGGAGACAGAGGGGGCACTGTGGCCTAAAGGAAAGAGCACGTTCCTGAGAGTCAGAGGACCTGGATTCTAATATCGGCTCCACCACTTATCTGCTGTGTGACCTTGGGCAAATCACTTCACTTTTCCATGTTTCAGTTACCTAATCTGTAAAATGGAGATTAAGACTGTGAGCCCTATATGGGACAGGGACTGTGTTCAACCTGATTACCCAGGCTTATTACAGCACCTGACACATAGTAAGCACTGAACAAATAGCATAAAAATCAGGGGATAGGGCAGGGGGTAAAATGGGAAATAGTGGCAAGAGAAAGGAGAGGAGAAAGGAAAGAAAGAGGTAGAGCTGGGGGAAAATGGGGGAAAAGGGAGAGATAGAGATGGGGACTGGGGAGACTTCCTTCTGCTTTTTTTTTTCTCCTCCCCTTCTCCCCCTCCTCCACTACATCCTCCTCTTCCTCTTCTTCCTCCTCTCTCTCTTTTGCTGCTCACCATCCTCCACAGTCTTCTGTGCTCAGTGTACTTGCACACACCTGGAATTTAGCTGGGTGACTGGAGAGAGTGGCAGTGAAGGTAGGCAGCAAGCAATGGTGGCAAACAGAGAACCTTAAGGGAGAAGATTATGAGCAGCAGCAGGAGCAAGGCTAAGGGCAGTGCTGCTGCTCTTAAAAGTTCATGATGGTCTTGCCTACTGTGGATCATCTAGTCACTGTTGCAGCAAGACGCTGCAGGAAGGCAGATCAGCCAGGGAACTTTACCTCATGGATCTAGGTCCATTCCCTTTTTTGGACCGTAGGTACGCTAGCATTGCAGGACTTTGCTCATGCGTTCTTTGGGGTGTGCAGGTTGAGATCACAAGGGTTGGACGTAGGACTGAATGAGATGGAGCTACTAAGCATCTAGAGATAGCAACTCCACCTTCCAGCCAGCTCCTCTGTGCTCTAGAGGAGGAGATCATTTTTTAAAATGGTATTTATTAGGCACTTACTATGTGCCTAACACTGCACTAAGTGCTAATGTAGAGACAAGCTAATTAGATTGGACCCAGTCCCTGTCCCACATGGGGTTCACAGTCTTAATCCCCATTTTACAGATGGATAACTGAGGCACAGAGAAGTGAAGTGACTTGACTAGGGTCAAACAGCAGAAAATTGGTGGAGGCAGGATTAGAACCCAGGTCCTTCTGACTCCCAGGCCCGAACACTGTCCACCAGACCCTGCTGCTGCCTCTCTGGTGATTATTTAAGTAGGCTTAGTGCTGCTCTTCTCCTAGAAGCTGCTAGGGTGTCAGAGTTTGTGGGACATAGCCTCTGCTCCTGCAAGACATGTGTGGACCAAAGATAGATACAGATTGAAAGCAAGACACTCAGTGAAGAGAATTGAGCTCATTGAGGAAAAAACTAGGAGCAGAATAATAGAAGACTTATTTCTCTACTTCTAGCATAGGATGGAGGGAGAGGGAATAGGAGAATGTGCTCTTACCATGATGTAACTACCACTGCCAATGCGACCCCTGGCTGCTCTTTCACGTAATACCGCCTGTTATTTTTCCTGTTTCTGATAATTGCTAGCTCCTTGAGGACTCTCCCAAGTGCGTAGTATTGCGCTCTGCACACAGCGAGTGCTTAAGAAATACCATTAATTGATTGATAAGGATTGCATTTTTACCTCTATTGCACTAGCCCAAGTGCTTAGTAGTGTCCCCATCATGAAGAGGCTCAATTAATGCCATGAATAGCTTTAAATACGATACTTTTATTTTTGCCCAGTGACACCTCAAAAGTCACTGTGTGCAGTGAATATATACCTACCCACTTATGGAAGCAGCCTGGCTTAATGGAAAGGGCAACGAACTGGGAGTCAGGAAACCAAGTTTCTAATCTCGAGACAGCCACTTTGCCTGTCGTGTGACTTTGGATGAGTAATGTAACTTCTCTGTGCCGCAGTTTCTTCATTTTTAAATGGGGATGAAATACTTGTTCTCCCTCCCTCTTAGACCATGAGGCCCATATGGGACTGGAACTGAGCCTGATTAGATTATCCCGTAGCTACCTGAGCACTTAGCACAGTGCACAGCACATAATAAGCATTTAAATACCACAATTATAATTAGTATTTTATCATTATTATATTTACGGTGTTATACACCAATCTGTTTCGTCTCCCCTTTTACACTGTGTACTCCCTAAGGCTAGGACTGTGACATCTTTAAATTGGATACAGTTCATTGCTAGGGACCTTGTGTGCACTCAATTGATATGCATTGATTCTGCTGCTGCTGTTAATAACCCGTACATAACAAATGCTGAATGTAATTTGAAAATAAACATGCCCATCATGATGAAAATAGATTAGAATACTCTAAAACCCTGAAGATTTGAAACCGTGCTGCTAATTTCCCTTACAGAGTGGGAATATTGCCAGAGTTATAAATAAATACCTTCAGCAGGATGCATAAAGTGCATTGTTTTCTTTTGCTGTTGTTGCTGCTTTGTTCTGTTATACCAAAACTTTGGGGTGGCAATTGTGTTCACGCTAATGTACTTGTTATACAGTATGTCAATTGTTCCATGAGTCCTTTCTTATAAGAAAGAGGCCTACATTTTCTGAAGTGTGGTGGACAAACTTACATATAAAAAGAAATTAAGAGAAGACAACCATAAGCTTGTTTTATAGCAACTCATTTCAGCATTCCATTGAAATGGACATGCCTGAGATCAATACTCCATCAAGGAAGATTGTTTGGACACCTTGAGAACGTTTTCCATCTTTCTCTCACAATACACTATTGACCCATGAACATGGCCAAATATATTGCCACGTTCCTCTCAAATAATCTGGACCATCCTGAAAAACACAAAAGAGCCTGTCAAGAAAGATCGCCTATCAGATCATTTTATCACTAGGTTGAAAATCCTACAATAACACTCTAAGCCCTGAAAAAATACATCCCAAGTAATTCCCAACAAGTTTCGAGATCTTTACAGTTCCTACGTCCTTCAGTTGGTTCATTTTCAGTGAAGTACTTATTTCAATTTGCGGCTACACTGCAGAGAAATTGAATATGTTGATTCTTAATTTAAAATGTTCCTCTCGAGGGGTTTAAGAATTCGATTTCATGAACTATTGACATCTTTTTCTGCTCTACAGGCCAGTTTCTATTCTCTGCGGTATGTGCTGTAATGTCATCCATAGGGGATGCCACTCTGTGACTAGAACTCCTCTTGTAGGAAATTTAAAAAAAGAAGGAGAATAATTGAAAGGGGAAAACCAATTCTCCAACTAAATCTCTACGATTGATATTCCATCCCAGGGCAATGGCCAAAGTTTCATACCATTTATCGTATTTGTTTTTAGGCCTGAAGGAGTATTTGGCAGTTGGAAGTTTCCCAATCTTCCTCATTTGCCGTTTGTAAATATAGCAGAGCGTTAACTGCATGTAGAGATGACAATGTGTATTTGTCATCGAGAGCAGGAGGTGTAGACATAGACCGACCATCTTCATTTTGTGGAAAAACAAGACACTGCACACACCTTTCCTGTCTCTGTCTGTGGCCATGAAAGTGGTGGGGAGGGCTTAGCTGTGGCACCTGTGGGCACAGCCCTGGTACCTCTCCTGTAGCACTGGCAACCATTAAAGGGAATTCAGTTTCAGCATTCCATGCTTCTGGGGCTGAGAGGAGGGTTCACAGCACTTTGACCTAGAAGTAGAAGAGATTGAAACCTCCTCCAACCTCTCCCCACATTCTGCTCAAGTGCCCCAGTCAGGAAAAGATTGTTTGGGCAAGGTTAGTGGTTGGGTTGCCTGTATTCAGCACCCTGGCTCCTCTCCCAATAAAAATTAAGCCTTGGGAGGAAAGAAGAGAGTTGTTGGGTGAGAGTCCTTCAGCATTCTGTGACATCCATGGTACAAATCCCAAAGAGCTCTGGCACCTAATTTGTGCAAGCTCTGCGCATGCTCCAGCCAAGGCACAATGGATGTCCGAGCATTTGAAATGATCAAGAGAAACTGGAGGTTACTGAAAGGTGACTGACAAGTTTTGGCGAGAGAAAAAATTCCCATTTCCATTTTTCTAAAATTGCCCAGGACAGCCTGAAAAAAATCTGGGACTGTGATGTTTGAATTGGGACATATGACCAAGCCATCACAGAAGGTATCTTCCTAGACAGAATTGACACAAAATTGAAATATTTTCAGAACAGCACAACCACAACTGGAATAAAACAAGGTATATCACTTAGAGATCATCGATAACCTGGCATCCAGGGTGCACAAAAATTGCAGAGGTATAAAAATACTCCAGTTGCTCCAGTGGAAAGAGCAGTGCTCTGGAAATCAAGAGACCTGGGTTCTAGTTGTGGTTCTGCCTATAGCTGGCTAACTTGAGCAAAGCCAGCACATGACTTAGCAGTGTGCTGTACTCCTGCTCACCTATTCTCCTGTTCCACTTCAGTGCCCCAGCAGGAACATAACAGGGACAAGAGGGTGTGAGTGATGCTGAGTAAGCCACTCTCACTGGAATCAATTCCTCTGCAAAGGTTCTTGGTCCTGAAGTCTCACAAGACACAGTCCTTGCCCATGGCCACGTCTCACATGGCAGCCAACCCCCAGAGGGACAGGGACCATGTCTAATTCGCATCTGTGTATTGTCTCCCAGTGTTTAGTGCAGTGCTCTGCACACAGGAAGCGCTTAATAAATGCTACATGTGGCTCACAGTCCAAGGTTGGGGGTGGGGGAGGAGAACATGTATTAACTTTCCATTTTATGCATAAGGAGCATAAGGAGCATTTATGCAGAGAAGCAGCATGGCTCAGTGGAAAGAGCCCGGGCTTGGGAGCCAGAGGTCGTGGGTTCTAATCCTGGCTCCACCACTTGTCAGCTGGGTGGCTTTGAGCAAGTCACTTCACTTCTCTGGGCCTCAGTTACCTCATCTGCAAAATGGGTATTAAGACTGTGAGCCCCATGTGGGACAACCTGATTACCTTGTATCCCCCCAGTGCTTAGAACAGTGCTTCGCACATAGTAAGTGCTTAACAAACGCCATCATCATCATCATTATTATTATTATACGGAAACTGAGGGACAGGGACATTAAATGACTTGTCCAAGGTCACACAACAGACAAGTAGTGGAGCCGGGATTAGAATTTGAGTCTCCTAACTCCCTGTCCCATGCCCTTTCCCCTAGACCATGCTGTTTGATGGACATACCTTAGAAAGATCAGGGAATGTCTTCTGGAATAGATGAGATTTCAGAAGTGCTTTGATGATGATCTGTTAGATTTCAAAGGGGAGGGAGTTCCAGGTAGGAGGAAAGGTATGGGCAAAAGATCAGAGGCAGGAGAGTAGAGAATGAGCTACAGGGAGAAATGAAGAGTGGAAGCTGGGTGTCGGAGAAAATAGTGGATAGGTAAGAGGGAGATAACTGTGTATTTTAAAACCAAAGTTCAGGAGTTTCTGCTTGACATAGAGTGGAATGGATAGCCACCAGAGGTTTGTGAAGAGAGGAGAGACGTGTGTAAAAAAAATTTTAGAAAAAAATGATCTGGGCAGCATCTTAAAATTTGGACTGGACATAAGAGAGGGGCTGGAGGCAGGAAAAGCAGGGAGAAAGGTGATATGGTAATCTAAACTGGGATACAAGAAGCACGTGGATCAAGGTGGTGGCCATTGGGATGGTGAGGAGGGCTTGGGTCTAGAAAAACTTGAGACAAAAATACTGGCAATATTTACCAATTGACTGAATGAGTTGTATAAAAGAAAGTAGGAAGTCAAGTTTTTCTGTGGTATTTGTTAAGTATTTACTACATGCTAGGCATTGTACTAAGCTCTGGGGTAGATACAAGATAATCAGGTTGGACACAGTCCCTGTCCCACATAGGGCTCATAGTCTTAATCCCATTTTACAGATGAAGTAACTGAGGCACATGGAAGTTGAGTGATTTGCCCAAGGTCACAGAGAGGAGAAGTGGTGGAGCTGGGATTAGAACCCCTCTAGACTCGGTGAGGGCAGGGAATGTGTCTGTTTATTGTTATGAGAAGCAGCATGGTATAGTGGGTAGACCACGGGCCTGGGAGACAGAAGGTCTTGGGCTCTTATCCTGGCTCCACCATTTGTCTGCTATGTGACCTTGGTTAAGTCACTTCACTTCTCTGTGCCTCAGTTACCTAATCTGTAAAATGGGGATTGAGACTGTGAGCCCTGCAGATGACAGGGATTGTGTTCAACCCAATTTGCTTGTATCCACCCCAGTGCTTAGTACTGTGCCTGGTGCATAGTAAGTGCTTAACAAATAGAATAATTCATTAATGAATATTGTACTCTCCCAAGTGTTTAATACAATGCTCTGCACACAGTAAGAGCTCAATAAATACAATTGAATGAAAGAACCCAGGTCCTCTGACTCCCAGGTTCATGGTCTTTCCACTAGTCCATGCTGCTTGCAGGTTATCAACAAGGTCATGGGCTTCTGGAAAAGGGAGGAGAGTGGTACTGTCCACTATGATGGAGAGCGTTGGTAAAGGAGTGGATTTGGGAAAGAAGATGATAAGTTTTGTTTTAGGCATGTTGAGATTGAGGTACTGATGGGACATCCATGTGGAGATGTCCCGGAGGCAGGAAAAAAATGTGAGATTGTAGAGGAGATGAGCAGTGAGGGCTGGCATCATAGATTTGGGAGTCAACTGCATGGAAGTGGTAGCTGAAACCAAGGCAGAGGAGGAGCTCCCCAAGTAAAGTTAGAAGTGAGAAGATCTGAGCTTTGAGGGACACCCACTCTTAGCTGGCAAGAGGCAGAGAGGAGCCTTCCAAGGAGCCTGAGAAAGAGCAAGCCAGAGAGGCAGGAGAGAACCCGGAGAGAAGGTTGTCAATGATACCAAGGTTACAATATTGTTTCCAGGAGGGAGTGATCAACAGTGTCAAAGGCAGCCAAGAGGTCAAGGAGAATTAAGGTAGAGTTTAGTTCATTAAATTTGACAAGGAGGTGGTCATCAGTGACCTTGGAAAGTGTGGTTTCAGTGGAATGAAGAGGGCATAAAGCAGACAGTGTAGGTCAGGAAGGGAGTTGGAGGAGAAAGAGTAAAGGCAACCACTGTCTACAAGTAGTTTGAGGAGTTTGGACAGAAATGGGGTAAGGGAGACAGGACGATCGCCAGAGGGCGCAGTGTGATGCAGAGAAGCCTTTTTGTGGGGAATTGGAAAGACCTGAGCACATTTGAAGGCAAAGTGGAGCCATCAGAAAGTGGACAAAGATAGTGGTTCGGGAAGAAAGAAAACTGGAAGCAAGTGCTGAAGCCCCCATTTACAATGGATGGGGTTGCAGGTAGGCAGAGGTAAAGGGGATTTTGAATTCTGGAGCAAGGTCTCTTAAGAGGATGAGAAAGTGGTTATAAGGGGAGGAGAAAGGAGGGGAGATGAAGCGCTTACTACAGTGCTTTGCACACAGTAAGCACTCAATAAATATGATTGAATGAAGTGAAGGGAGACTTGAGGAGCTCATACTTAACCTTTTCAATTTTTTCAACAAAGTAGTTGCCGAGGTCACAAGGGGCAAAGGTTGTATAAGATGTGTAACCTTGAGGAATCAAATTCTACTTCATTATTCAGTGAAAGAAATTTTATGTCTACTTACTGATGGAACCTGCAACTTGCTATTTATCAATCATACCAGTCATGTGTATGGGCGTTTTGCCTGAAAGACAAAAATCTGAATATGAAAGAAGAGAGGGAGAAAGAGAAAAAAATGCATAAAAGGTACATTTCTGTAGTCATAGACCCAAGTGCCTAGTCATCAAAATCAAGAAATGTAGGGGTTTTTTTCCCTGAAAAATACATTTAAATATTTCATGCCAACAGATGAAGAGGTATTTTAAAATAACTGAGTTTCAAGGGACAGATACTTCTGAAATTTGCCTTCTGGTTGGAATTAGGTGGTACCCTTGTGAGGAACATCTCCGAGAGTTAGGCCCAGAAGGTATGATTACTTTTGTTTATGTCTGTTGAGTTCCCATCACAGAAGCACAATTCAAGGATAGGAAGAGCCGTTAGTAGTAATAAAAAGTAAAGGAGAGTGAAAACTCATCAAATCTGTACTTAGCTTTTTAATGGATGCCAAGATGTCAGCTCTTTCCAAAGCAAATGCAAAATTAACAAATTCTACTGTTGTTTCCTTATTCACTGACAATATCATAACCAACTGCTTACACCACGATTTTGACACCCATTTACATGTTTTGTTTTGTTGTCTGTCTTCCCCTTCTAGACTGTGAGCCCATTCTTGGGTAGGGACCATCTCTATATGTTGCTGACTTGTACTTCCCAAGTGTTTAGTACAATGCTCTGCACACAGTAAGCGCTCAATAAATACGATTGAATGAATGAATGAACCAATACAATAGAACCACTTCAGTTCACACTGGTTACAAAGTGTGCCTCCCTTTGTATTGCCAAGCAGGCCAGTAAAAAGCCTTACTATAAAGACCATTACAAACTCACTTGTCAGCTGTGTGACTTTGGGTAAGTCACTTAACTTCTTTGTGCCTCAGTGACCTCATCTGTAAAATGGGGATTAAGACCCCACGTGGGACAACCTAATTACCTTATATCTCCCCCAGCATGTATAAACAGTGCTTGGCACATAGTAAGCACTTAACAAATGACATCATTATTATTATTATTACTACTGAAATACCATGAGTCATCTTCTGGATTTTTCTTGTTAAGCAGCTAACTTGCTAGACAAAATCCCACCACAATGGGAACACCCCAGAAGACTCTCCTGGCCTGGCCTCCCAACTTTGGTTCAACAAAGAGGGTGAGATATCTCTTCCTTCCCTGGAGTCTCTCTGTTGTTGCGTTGGGGTATGTTGCCAAAAAACAAGAAAAACCTCAGCCTTGTTTTTATATCCTAGAAGTTGCTGAGATTTTTATGAGCACAGTAATTATTTCTTATCATTGACAAATAACTCTGCTTTTGTGGGGGAATGGCCATGGCCAAAATAACTGTGATTGTTTTCCTAAGTTATCTCTGTTATTTCCTTGTGTCCCAATTAGCTCTCTGCCATTCCACCCATATGAAAATACTGACACAACTTCCATAGTCTATGGCCTTTTCAGTGACTTGCCATTTTCTCATGACCTCCAGCTCTTTCTGGTTTTCAAGTGTATGATTCTTTTCACCTGATATAGACTGTAAGCTCATTGTGGGCAGAAAACGTGTCTGTTATATTGTTATATTGTACTCTCCCAAGGGCTTAGTACAATGCTCTGCACACAGGAAGCACTCAATAAATATGACTCGCTGACTGCCTGCTATAGGGATTTAGGTATTCTTGCCCAGCTTTGTGTCAAGTAGGGATTGTGTCACCATGCTCGAACCACTAGGCCATTCCCATTCTATAGTATCCCTTTCCTTCTTTACATCCATAAACCTAGATCCTGCTATGTTTCCCCTTTACTTAGGCCGTGCGCCCTATGGGGGACAAGGACTATGCCCAACCTGATTAACTTGTAACTAACACAGTGCTTAGAGCAGTGCCTGACACATAGTAAATGCCTAACAAATACCATACTTTACAAATCATTAGATTTGGCTGGGTAAGTAGACCAGCCCAGGTTCTGAACAAGGGTGGCCAGTCATGCATTTTTCCCCTAGCTTATACCCTGTCTGGTTCTAAAGCTTTTGTCTCCATTGTATAATTTCCAGTGCTAACCCTCCCTCTGCAACAGCACCTGTCTCCAGATTCTGGGGTGCAGGTGATGCACCAACTAAACACTGAACTGAGAGGTAATGCGTGGGCTCTGGAGCAAGTTAGGGGGTTCAGGAGTCATCCTAGAGAAATGCTCTACGATTGCCCAAAATCCACATTCTCCCAAAAAATAGTGCTTGGGACACCGTCACCCTCGGCTTCAAGGCTCTCCATCACCTCGCCCCCTCCTACCTCACCTCCCTTCTCTCCTTCTACTGCCCAGGCTGCACCCTCCGCTCCACTGCCGCTTATCTCCTCACTGTGCCTCGTTCTTGCCTGTCCCGCCATCGACCCCCGGCCCACGTCATCCCCCTCGCCTGGAATGCCCTCCCTCTGCCCATCCACCAAGCTAGCTCTTTTCCTCCCTTCAAGGCCCTACTGAGAGTTCACCTCCTCTAGGAGGCCTTCCCAAACTGAGCCCCTTCCTTCCTCTCCCCCTCATCCCCCTTCTCCATCCCCCCATCCTACCTCCTTCCCTTCCCCACAGCACCTGTATATATGTATATATGTTTGTACATATTTATTACTCTATTTATTTTACTTGTACATATCTATTCTATTTATTTTATTTTGTTAATATGTTTGATTTTGTTCTCTGTCTCCCCCTTCTAGACTGTGAGCCCACTGTTGGGTAGGGACTGTCTCTATATGTTGCCAACTTGTACTTCCCAAGCGCTTAGTACAGTGCTCTGCACACAGTAAGCGCTCAATAAATACGATTGATTGATTGATTGACATCACATATCATCACATATCATTGCCCGACACTGCATTACTAGTGTCATGCTTATGATGTCAGGTGCAACTCCTTATCCAGTAATAGGTGGGAGAAGAGGTATGTCAGATTGTCAGAAGGAACTCTAATCTGAACTGATCTTGAAAACTAATAATTTATGATTTGCTAGTGGGAGCCCAAATGCCCTCTCATTTGGAAGGAATTGTACCAGTTCTGAGTTTTTCTAAACATCTCAGATCAAGGTTTCAAGCTGCGAGACTGCAACTCCTATTCATATGGCCAATTGGTGGAGGAACAGGGGAGAAATTCACAGTGCTTCCAGACATTTCTAAAACAGTACTCATTGAACCATGGTGGTATTTGTTAAGCCACTTACTATATGCCAGGCACTATACTAAGCATTAGGGTAGATAAAACTAATCAGGTTGTACACAATCCCTGTCCCACATAAGGCTCAATGTCTTAATCCCCATTTTACAGATGAGATAACTGAGGAACAGAGAAGTCAAATGATTTGCCCCAGGTCACAAAGCAGACAAGTAGTGGAGATGGGATTAGAACTGGGATAGAAGCAGTGTTGCCTAGTGGATAGAGCACAGGCCTGGCTTCTAATACCGGTTTCTGCACTTATTTGCTGTGGGGCCTTGGACAAGTCACTTAACTTCTCTGTGCTTCATTTACCTCATCTGTAAAATGGGGCTTGAGACCGTGAGCCCCTATGGTGACATGCAGTATGTCCAACCTGATTACTTTCTACCTACCTCAGCACTTAGAACAGTGCCTGAAACATAGTAAGTGTTAAATAAATACACACTGATAGCCTCCTAACATGAACTTGGGTCTCAAAACACCTTCCTTCCAATAAGAAGTTTCCACAGGGTGGAAAGGTAATATAATTATATCACTATTCATGCAGCACCACAAAGATTGGAATATAGAAGGACACAGGCAAAAACTTATCAAGACAACATGGTAAAGAGGAGAATACAATTTTTGCCAGGGAAACAGGAAGACTTCCCTACTGAACAAGGAAGTGTTACTCTTATGCATTTTGCAGTATGATAAGAAACATCGTGAAAGCACTTATGAAGGAAGGTAGAAGGATAAACTAAAAATTTTCATTGGAAATATTTTTCAACCCATAGTGAGTTAATTGGCTTATTTTGAAACAATTTTGTGGAAAGATGTTAAGTTTCCAGGAGTAGAAACAGCTCAGCCTTCCAAATAATTTTACATAATCATTAACTCACGAAAGTACCATTCGGCCCATAAAATTGGCATTGGCCTTACCCAGATTTGCCGATGCTATCTGTTCCCCTCAAGCCATACTTGCCCACAAATCTGAAAATCAGTAAACATCCTCCTACCACAAGGGATTATTTTCATATTTCACAGTTATGAAGAATAGCTAAGATCAATCAATAAATCAATCCATCCATCAGTGGGATTTGTGGAGCAATCAGCCAATTAATGGCATTTATTAATTTATTTAGAAAAGCAGCATGGCCTAGTGGATAGAGCATGGACCTAGGTGTCAGAAGGACCTGGGTTCTAAACCTGGCTCTGCCACTTGTCTGCTGTGTGGCCTTTGGCAAGTCACATAACTTCTCTGTGCCTCAATTACCTCATCTGTAAATGGGGATGAAGACTGTGAACTCCGTGTGGGACATGCACTGTGTCCAACTTGACTAGCTTGTATCTACCCCAGTACTCAGTGCAGTGCCTAGCTCTTAGTAAGTGCTTAATATTTCCACCCTCTCTCTGCTCAGCAATACTACTAGTCCTCGCCCATCGACTCAATCTGCACCAATTATTCTGCTTCACTTGTCTTGGTCTCTTTCCTGTTATACAATCTCACATTTCCTTGGCCTTCAGGACGTCTCTATATGGATGTCCCACCAGTACCTCAAACTTTACATTTTTCAATCTGAACTTCTCGTGTTCCTCCTAAAACCACTCTTTCCCCTTAGTAAGTGCTTAACAAATACAATAAAACAAAATGAGCCTTTACTCTGTGCCAAACACAGTAAGTACTAGGTGCTTGGGAGAGTATAAAATAGTAGAGTTTGTAGACAATTTCCCTGCCCAAAAGAGCTTACAGTCTAGAAGGGGAGACAGATAAATAAATGACGGCTAGGGGAAATGGGAAAATATAAACAGCAGCTTGTCGTTTATGAGCTTTGTGATTGAGTGCTAATAGCAATAATTATATTGCTCCAGAGGGCTCCTGGGAGTCTGAATTGAACAAAATGTATGGACAGTTTCCTCATATATTTTCACATTCTGCAGCTTCCCAGTTTCTCAAGTTCCAAGTAACTACTATAGCACCTGAAGACCCTCGTTCTACTACATGGGAACTGCCTGCATGTGAACTGTAATAGCATCAGAGATTTTTAAGAGCTCAGCTTGTGACTTCCCTTTGGTATGTTATCAGCTCTTGGCAGAATTCATTACAACTCTCAGGCATTTGTGAGAGAACTATAAATGATATGTCCCTTCCAAATGAAATTCAAGTACCTCCTCCGATGTTGCTTGCTCAATAATGAACCTTTATGGCTGGAGGCTCAAGTGGATAATCTTGAATCTCATTTTCTAGGAAAACACTGTAGAACTTGCAGGATTCTAAGAAAGACTTTGAAATGTTCTTTGATCTGATGTTTTAAAGACAGAGGACCTACATACAGGACTCTAGGCATTAAGGGCCATATTAATGCCAGATGAAGCCATGCTCTTTGAGGTAGAGACTTGGGGTTTCCTTTGAAAGAAAGCTCAAAATCTCTACCCTTATAGTATTCCTAGAAAAGTTTGGCAAAATTAACCTTTTTCACAAGTGGCTATTTTCATCATTCCAAATGGAGGAATTTCAGGGTGAAGCTTGTGATCTAGACTTGGGAGGACTTTTATAGGCCTTTCCTCCTTGTATCTGATACATAGGCATGTGAATAACAGCTTTACTTAAAAATTAACCCTTGGTGCCCTATATGTCAGTCACCAAAAATCAGTCCCCAAGCTGAATTCTGCAACTTCAACTTCACCCGAGCCTGCTACGATTCCACCCTTTCTTCTTCTCAGCAATGCCACTATTCCTCTCCCATCAACTCTTAATCTGGACCAATTTTTCTGCTTTACTTGCTTTGGTTATTCAATCTCACATTTCCTTGGCTTCCAGGACATCTCTACATGGATGACCCACCAGTACCTCAAACTTTACATTTTTCATACTGAACTTCTCGTGTTTCATCTAATGCCACTCTTTCCCCTTAATTTTCCCATTGCTGTTGATGAAATTATCCTCCTTTTCCCAGAAGCCTGTAACCTTGTTTTGTCATTCTCGACTCCTCACTGTCCCTTAGCTCTCCCATTTGATTAAATCCTGCAGATTCTTCCTCTGAAACATTTCCCGTGTCTGTCCCTTCCTCTCCCCCTACAAAGTCACCACCCTGGTTCAAACTCTCATGATCTTAACATTAGACCACTACTGAATCAGCCTCCTCACTTGTGTGTCCCAGACTCCAGGCTTTCCCCCATTGTACTTCCCAAGCGCTTAGAACAGTGCTCTGCACACAGTAAGCACTCAAATACGATTGAGTGAATTCAGGTTATACTATACATTGCTGCCTGGATCATCTTCTTAAAATATAAGAATTGTGGTATTTGTTAAGTGCTTACTATGTCACAGGCACTGTACTAAGCACTGGGGAGGATATGAGCAAATCAGATTGGACACAGTCCCTGTCACACATGGGGTTCACAGTCTCAATCCTCATTTTTATAGAAGAGGTAACTCAGGCATAGAGAAGTTAAGTGATTTGCCCAAGGCCACACAGTAGACAAGTGGCAGAGTTTAGCACACATCACTCCCCTCCTTCAAAGCCTCCAATGCTATCCATCTCCCTCAATAACAAGGTTCTCCACCTCTTATATCCCCTCTCTTGATCTTATATTCCACAGCTCACACTACTCCCAAGTTTGCCTTCTCACTGTGCCTCAGTTTCTAATTCTCCTACACTGGCCCCTTATTCATAAGCAGAGCCTGGAATTCCCTTCCCCTTCAAATCAATCAGGGTGCCACTCTTTCCACCTTCCTACCTGCACTATTCTGCAGTCACTTTAGTAAAAATCGGTTTTGTATGTTGAATTCCTATGTACACTTCACTCTATGTTACCCCTAACCGCCTATTCATGTGGTGTACCTACTGACCCAACAAGGAACTTGATTGACAGGGATAAGAGAATGCAATCAATCAATCGTATTTAATAGGACTTGCTATGTACAGAGAACCATACTAAGTGCTTGAGTGCAAGTGGCACTGCACAAGGGAAGCAGCATGGCCTAATGGATAGAGCACGGACCTCAGAGTCAGAAGGACCTAGGTTCTAATCCCGCTCCACTACTTGTCTGCTGTGTGACCTTGGGCAAATCACTTCACTTCTCTGTGCCTCAGTTCCCTCATCTTTAAAATGAGGATTAAGACTGTGAGCCCCATGTGGGACAGGGACTCTGCCCATCTGCATTACCTAGTATCTACCCCACCCCTTATAACAGAGCATGGTAATAATGATAATAATAATAATGTTGGTATTTGTTAAGCACTTACTATGTGCAAAGCACTGTTCTAAGCACTGGGGAGATTGCAAGATGATCAGGTTACCCCACGGGGGGCTCACAGTTTTAATCCCCATTTTACAGGTGAGGTAACTGAGGCACAGAGAAGTTAAGGGACTTGCCCAAAGTCACACAGCTGACAGTTGGTGGAGCCGGGATTTGAACCCATGACCTCTAACTCCAAAGCCCGTGCTCATTCCACTGTGCCATGCTGCTTCTCTGGTACAATGTAAGAGCTTAACAAATACCAATTATTATTATTATTATTTTATTATTATTATCATTATTACTGTAATCATATTATTATTGTTCACTGTAATCAACTCCTATGCACAGGTTCTCCATCTGGACTGAAGTTTGTCAGTCTTCTAAAGTGATAGACTGTCATTATCATAATCTACTAAGAGTCTGATAAATTTAAGTTCAGGATTAGAGGTGTAGCTGATATTTGCATGAATGCTAGTTCTTTTTAATCTTTTATACTGTTTCACAAAGTATGACTTTACACAGAGGCAATTAACCCATTTTTACCCTGCCAAATCCTCAGAAGAAAAGAAAATCACAGTATCAGAATCTTCTCTCATTGAGATAGCTGTGAGGCATATTTGAAAATTAAATTTTAAATTAGAATCGACACTCCAATCTCTTGTGTCTAAAAAGTGTTATCATTTGAGATGCTGGTTTCGTGGGATTTGAACATCAGGAAACAGCTTTGGGCACCACTTTTCTGGGGGTGGGGTTTGACCCAGATTTAACAAGAAATAAAGATAAACCATATGATTTACAAAATAGACTGATGGGCTGTAAAGTCCAATTGAGTTGGGTGGACTTTTGCAATGTCCTACAAGCTTTGTCATCTGCTTGCACCTGGTCCACAGTGGCTTTCCATCCATCAATTATTCACTCTTCTATCCACACCTTTCCAATTGCTTAAATGTCTCTATTTAGCCTTTTGGGGTTTTTTTTTGCATCTTCTTCTCCACCAACTCTCCCTATGAGTATCAGAATCATCCATATTGACTGAATGCCTAGTGGATGCAGAAAATAGTATTAGGCACTTAGGAAATATACATAAAACCACCTGATTCCTGTCCTCAAGGAGATTAAATCTCCTGGGAGAGATAATAGACACAGATTGATTAAAAACTCCATAGTCAAGAGAAAATAGATATAACAGTCCTGAGTGAAGGATAATAATAACAATAATAATAATATTATTTGTTAAGTGCTTACTATGTGCCAAGTACTATACTAAGTGCTGAGGTAGATATGAGTTAATCTACCTCATAGGAGGGAGAGCAGGGATTGAATCCCCATTTTACAGATTAGGGAACTGTTTCAAAACCAATTTAAGTGACTTGCCCTCCTCCCCCCACCCCCCAAAAAACCACAGGTGGTGGAGTTAGGATTAGAACCCAGGGCTTTCTGTCTTCCAAATCTGTGTTCTATCCACTAGGCCATGCTGCTTCTCATATTGTAGTTTTAAAATACCTGTTTACAAAGTAAACAGTAAAGTAACCCAAAGTAACCAATTTAATCTTCTTTGTTTCCAGGCTTAGGATCTTGTAGGTCTTTACTGTTTTAAGAGTGTTCAAGCAACACCACAGATTCAGTACACATGCAGGAAGAAGAACCTGGGTCTGACACACTTTGCCCAAGGAGAAAGAACAGGCCATGATAGATGTGCAGCTTGCTGATCTGCAACTCCCACGGCAAATGAAAGTTTTCCAGGCTACTTTGGTTGTTCTAATCGCTGTGCATAGAAGTGGATTAGCTTCATGATACCACTGATTGTGGGAAAGTGGAGATATTTGTGAAGGAAATGCCACAGTTAAATCTGTTCTGTTTGAGCAAGAAAACAAAAGAACACCAGCAGTGCCATTCCTTGGAATAATAATAATTATGGCACTAGTTAAGTGCTTACTATGTGCTGAGCACTGTTCCATCCTAATGGTTAGGGTGGTTCATCAAACAACTCTGACACTTTCTGTGTCCATACCCAGCTTTCCCTCAAGTAACCAATCACTGACCACTTGAACCTCTCTTGAAATTAGTGGTATTTTCTACCTGTTGTAAAAACATTCCAAATACCACCCCCAGGTGAAGAAGTGAAAATGGAAAGGGCATATTAATCTCTCTCATGAAAGGATTAATTCTTTGAGGGGCTTTACAGGCATTTCAATTCAATTCAGTTGTATTTATTGAGTGCTTACTGTATTCAGAGCACGGTACTAAGTGCTTGGGAAGTACAAGTTGGCAACATATAGAGACAGTCCCTACTCGACAACAGACTCACAGTTTAGAAGGGGGAGACGGACAACAATACAAAACATGTAGACAGGTGTCAAAACTGTCAGAATAAATAGAATTATAGCTATGTGCACATCATTAATAAAATAGAGTAGTAAACATGTACAAGTAAAATAAATAGAGTAATAAATCTGTACAAATATATACAAGTGCTGTGGGGAGGGGAAGGAGGTAGGGTAGAGGGAGGGGGGTGATGGGGAGGGGAGGAGGAGAGGAAAAAGGCGGCTCAGTCTGGGAAGGCCTCCTGGAGGAGGTGAGCTCTCAGTAGGGCTTTGAAGGGAGGAAGAGAGCTAGTTTTGCAGATGTGTGGAGGGAGGACATTCCAGGTCAGGGGAAGGATGTGGGTCGGGGGTCGTTGGGTGGGACAGGCGAGAACAAGGCACAGTGAGGAGGTTAGCGGCAGAGGAGCAGAGGGTGTGGGCTGGGCTGTAGAAGGAGAGAAGGGAGGTGAGGTAGGAGGGGGTGAGGTGATGGAGAGCCTTGAAGCTGAGAGTGAGGAGTTTTTCCTTTATTCGTAGGTTGACAGGCAACCACTGGAGATTTTTGAGGAGGGGAGTGACGTGCACAAAGCATTTCTGTACAGAGATAATCCGGGCAGCTGAGTGAAGTATAGACTGAACTGGGGAGAGACGGGAGGATGGGAGATAAGAGAGGAGGCTGATGCAGTAATCCAGTCGGGATAGGATGAGAGATTGAACCATTCATTCATTCAATCGTATTTATTGAGCACTTACTGTGTGCAAAGCACTGTACTAAGCGCTTGGGAAGTACAAGTTGGCAACATATAGAGACAGTCCCTACCCAACAGTGGGCTCACAGTCCAGAAGGAGGAGACAGACAACAGAACAAAACATATTAACAAAATAAAATAAATAGAATAAATATGTACATGTAAAATAGAGTAATAAATACGTACAAACATATACACATATACAGGTGCTGTGGGGAGGGGAAGGAGGTAAGCCGGTGGGATGGGGAGGGAGATGGGGAGAGGAAGGAGGGGGTTCTAATCACCTCTTTGCCTCTTGACTACTGTGTTACCTTGGACAAGTCACTTATCTTCTCTGTGCCTCCGTTTCCTCATCTGTAAAATGGGGCTGAAATCCTATTCCTCCTGCTTATTATAATAATAATTATATTATTTGTTAAACATTTACTATGTACCAAGCACTGTTCTAAGCACAGGGGTAGAAAAGAAGTTGATCAAGTTGGATGAGATCTCAGTCCCATTTGGGGTTCAAAGTCTAAATAGGAGGGAGAACAGGTTCCAAGTCCCCATTTTACAGTTGAAGAAACAGAGGCACAGAGAACTGAAGTCACTTGCCCAAGGTCTCACACACCAAGCAAGTGGCAGAAGTGGCAGAACCAGCAAGGTAGCCATTTGGATGGAGAGGAAAGGGCAGACCTTATTGATGTTGTGGAGGTGAGACTGGCAGGTTTTGGTGGCGGATTGGATGTGTGGGGTGAATGAGAGCCTGGAGTCAAGACATGAGATGTGAGCCACCTTCAATCAATCGTGTTCATTGAATACGTAATATAGGCAGAGTACTATAATAAGGACTTGGGAGACTACAATGTAATAGAGTTGATAGACATGTTCTCTTCCCACAATGAGCTTACATTGTAGAGGGACATCATGGAGGCACAGTCAGCTTGCATGTTTCAGTTTTGTGGCAGCCTGGAGGAAGGAGGTTTGTAAAGATGGACTGGGAGGGGGAGGCTGAGACATCTGAGTCAGTCCCAGGTCACCCCTGTTTCTAGTATCCCAGAACTCTGGGACCCCTATCAATCCATCGGTTGATCAGTAAGTAGTACTTACTGAGCATCTGCTGCATGTGGAGCACTGAACTAAGAGCTTGGGAGAGTAAAATAGAGCCAGTAGGCATGATCTCTGCCATTAGAGAGCTTACTGTCTAGTGATGAGTTCAGCATGGCTATACACAGAAGACTTCACCACTGCAACTGCCTCTCCTGCTCCTATTTCACCAGATTGTGTCAACTGGATTTTCTGAGAGGTAAAGATGCACAGGAGCAGACTGGTTGAAGATGCCCTTTTCTGTGCTCCCATGACTTGGACAAAATGAAACATGAGCCTGAAGGAGAGGCAGTGTTCTTAAAGAACCTAGTGTACTGCTAAAGCTGAAACCTTGATTGTTTTAAATGTGGTCGGTAACCTGCCATCCATTACCTTGGAAAAAGAGATGATCTTTTCCATCGCGGCTGAGCAAAATGCAGTTCCTGCGTGTCTTCGGCCCTACGGCAGAGGAGCTCTCTGCCTGCCCCGAGCCTGGTCTGTGTGCGCTGTGGTGGGGGGCGGGATAAAAGTCGCTGCTCTGCCCCCTCGGGAGTCAAACAAAACACGGGGCATTTGCAGCCTCATCTCCCTGCCTGCTCTTGGTGCCCCTTCACCATGGCCAAATGAAATGCCTTCCCTCCCCACCACCCAGGGCCAGCACCAGCAACCCACTGCACCACCAAGGATACCCCATCCCATCCTGCTTTCCACCCCACCCCCCACCCCGGGAGAAATGAGAACAGCCTCTGCAGCATGGGGCCTCCTAGAACCCTGGGAAAACTAGTGGTTGCCTAGCCATTGCTGTAGTCTCTGACTCATGAGGAGGAATTCTGCTCCTTTATCCACAGCTCCCTACTTACTTCTGTTTTTATTTTGTGTATTTTGTGTTTGTCCTTGTCCCTTATGCCATTTTAATGTTTTTGAGCTTCATTGATCCCAATGTGTCTGTCTCCAGGCTCCCCCCAGCCCACACCTATATTGGTATATTGTGAGCCCCTCCAGGATTAGGGTCCATGTCTAATCCCTACATATATATGTACTTTCTCAGCCCTTAGTACAGTGCTTAGCACACAGTAAGTGCTTAATACAAAGTGGCATACAGGCCTAGGACTCAGAAGGTCATAGGTTCTAATCCCAGCTCTGCCACATGTCTGCTGTGTGACCTTGGGTAAGTTACTTGACTGCTCTGTGCCTCAGTTACCTCACCTGTAAAATGAGGATTGAGACTGTGAGCCCCACACGGGTCAAGGACTCTGTCCAACTAGATTTGCTTGTAACCACCCCAGCTCTTAGTACAGTGTCTGATACATAGTAAGTGCTTAACAAATACTATTATTATTAATAAATGTTATTACTTCTATTACTATGGCAACACTGACCTGAGCTAAGAGTCTCAGATGGTTAGAATTTTCGTGAGTGGCCAGGTAACCATGGTGATAACTTTCCACTCACAGAAGCCAAAAAATTTGCTGGTATCAGTGGTAAAGAAGAAGCACACTATGGCTTTTTTGCTGTTTAAAAAGCAAAGTTTGAACACATGCTACTTTAATGAAACAGGCCAAATCAAACTCTCAGCCACAGAGTACTGCTTAATAACCTGCTTCCTCCTTGCTGCATTTTTGATAGGACGATCAACAGGTGTTTCTATCGGTGTCAAAATGATTTCGTTTTTGATGGGTGGTCCACTTTCTGATTTCTTGCCATGTAACTGAAGATTTTCAAAATTATCGCAAAAGCTTTGTTAGTAGGTTGTTGGCGGTACATGTTTCGGGTCTCGTTTGGCCTGTTGTAGATGCCTGTTTCGTAGGACCAGTTGTTGTGGAATTTGTCCTTTGACAAAATCCTCCTGATACGTTGAAACCAATGGTATTTGTTTCATGGGTTTGTTTTTCTTCACTTGTTTTAAATCCTGCAACAGGGAGACGTGAATTAGTGGCTCAGACCCGCTATCCGGTACTCCAAATGAGTGGAGCCATAGATATGATGATGCTTTACCACTCCTCTGTTCACCTCTGTTCTCCTTGTCCCCATTCCCACTAGCCAAGGTTCATCCATCTACTAAAGTGCAAAGCCTGCAGGCACCTTCTCATCCTACATTTTCCCTGAACAATCCTAACTGGGGTGATGGAGGTGAGACAATGGAAGGTTATGTCAGAAAACTCCAGTGAGGCTCTGCCCAGGATTTTCTGGAGGAGCTGTAGTAAAATATGAAATAATATTAGAGCTACAGAGAAGGGCTCTTTACACAGATGGAGGAGATAACTCTAGTAGGGCCCTTTGCTGCTTTCCCTGCCCGCAAGCCACTGTTGGTCCAGCACTCACCTTATTCATTCCATTTTCTGCGACGGTCTGTTCAGAGGGTGACTTTACTTTCGTGTCCTGGAAAAAAAACTGAGACCTAATATAAGAAAGGGACATAATGCTCTCCTCCATCAATCAATTCTGAGAAGAAATAATAATTCTTTTGCTTATTTAACTCCTTTCAAACAATGTAAATTGAAACATACAGCATTGCGTCTAATGAAATTCTAATTAAAACTTACTCTTATTTTAGGTTCTTAATGGTTTGTAGAATCTAAACTAAGTTTCCTTTTCTTGCTGAAGGCTGAATTAACCCTTGGAAAAATCAATCAACCGATTTTTTTTAGTGCTTACTCTGTGCACAGCACTGTACTAAGCACTTGGGAAAACATTGTATTTTTTAGGAGCAAGGTCTTTTACAACCCAATGTGCCCTGCATACAATCCTTTGCTCCTTTAGTGCTAAGAAAAAGCTTGTGGGCAGGGAACATGTCTACCAACATTCTTATGTTGTACTTTCCCAAGCGCTTCGTACGGTACCCGGTACACAATAAGCACTCGGTAAATACCATTGATTGATTAATTGAAGAAAACCTAGGAAAAATTTATGAGCAGTAAAATCTCAGCTGACTTCTGGCGAACTTTTGCTATACCACTCATATTTAAGAAGGGGCTGCAATCTGGCCCTGATTTGGCTGATGATTTCTAGTTTCCTAGCTCTGGAGTTAATCCCTCAATTCACTTTTAGACATGAGTTTTTCAACACTGAATTGTGAACATAATTGAGGCACCAAAATTTAGAGGATTGGGGCTTAGGATGGGCTCCTCTAATCAATCGATCGATTAGTCAATTGATCTCTAGGAATAATGTCGCAGTACAAATCTTTCTGCTGGGAACAGGGAACATAAGACCATTAAGTTATGGCAGTGTTATTACCGGTGAGAGCAATGTTCTACAATGGGTAACTCGAGGGAGGTTTAGGGAGGTAGAGGGGAAAGAGCCTAGACCTGTGAGTCAAGAGATCTGGGTTCAAATCCCAGCTCCACCACTTCCCTGCTGTGTGGTCTTAGGCAAGTCACTTCACTTTTCTGTGTCTCAATTTCCTCATCTGTGAAATTGGGGTAAAATACCTGTTCTCCCTCCCCCTCAGACTATGAACTCCATGTGGATAGGGGCTGTGCCCAATCTATCTACTCCAGCACCTAGCACAGTGCTTGACACATAGTAATTACTTAAATACCACAAAGACTTTTCTTATTTCTCTTCTTCTCTAGGACAGTCCTGATATTTCCCCAAAGATAGGCTACTATGGCCCTGGCTTCGCATTTTCTCATCCAGATATTAATGACCATGTTATTTGTTAAGAACTTTCTATGTGGAAAGCTTGGAGTAGATAAAGTACAATCAGTTTGGACACAGTCCCTGCACCACACAGCACTCACAGTCTAAGGGGGAAGGAGAACAGGTTTTGAATTCTAATTTTATGGATGAGGAAACTGAGGCAGAGAAAAGTGACTTGCCCTAGGTCACACAGCAGAAAAGTGGCAGAGCAGGGATTAGAACCCAGGTCCTTTTGAGTCCTAAGCCTATGATCTCTCCACTTAGCCATACAGCTTCTCTAGATGACAAAGAAGTGGGACTTGTAGCTTGCCAGCAGAGGACAAAATTTAAAACCAAGGTCTTATCTCCACTTCTGGCTCTAAAGAACTGTCCCCTACCCCCCAAAAAAAACTAATGGCATCGCTTCCTCTATACTAATCCAATGGGGACAATGATTTTCCCTCCCCTCCCCTTAATCCTTTATCTACCCACATAAATATTCACTAAAGTCCACTGTATTCCGAATAAACCAAATTTAAGCTTCCTTCTCTTGACTTCTAAAAATTTATGTCAAGTCTCAGGTAACTGGTTGGTAGAGCAGTCGCCCAGAGGTAGTGCCCCCATTAGTTTATGAACTTCCTGAGTTTCCTACATTATCCTAAGAGTTTACCATTGCCCTTGTATCTTGGTTCAACAGAGCTGAGTTTTCCTGTCGATCCTTCCTGGCTGAAGTAGCGAATGGTATCAGCCTTTGCTATCCCACAGGGTTAGAACACCATGACGTCACAAGCTTGGAATGTTGGGTCAAGCCCTTATGTACTGGGCTAGAGTAACTGCCTAGTTTGCTGGACCCAACAGTGCAAGTCTTACAAGGGCACATTCTTCTCAGTCTGCAAGCAATAGGCCACACTTTCTCATTTCTATTGTTCCATTTAAAAATGACCTTCATCACCATAATTACCTTTCTAAACAAAATCACTATTCATACAAAATGCCTCAGAGTGTTACCAGCATTTGGTTGCCAAGTAAGGGACCAAGAACAATATATGGTGTCAAACTTGGACTAAGTGCTTGAGTATTAGTATTAATACAATAATGTAATCACTATAATTGCATAATTATAATGAATATAATATAACGGTGGTCAATTGTATTTATTGAGTGCTTACTGTGTGCAGAGCACTGTACTGTACTAAGCACTTGGGAGAGTACAATATCATCATCATCAATCGTATTTATTGAGCGCTTACTATGTGCAGAGCACTGTACTAAGCGCTTGGGAAGTACAAATTGGCAACATATAGAGACAGTCCCTACCCAACAGTGGGCTCACAGTCTAAAAGGGGGAGACAGAGAACAAAACCAAACATACTAACAAAATAAAATAAATAGAATAGATATGTACAAATAAAATAAATAAATAAATAAATAGAGTAAAAAATATGTACAAACATATATACATATATACAGGTGCTGTGGGGAAGGGAAGGAGGTAAGATGGGGGGGATGGAGAGGGGGACGAGGGGGAGAGGAAGGAAGGGGCTCAGTTTGGGAAGGCCTCCTGGAGGAGGTGAGCTCTCAGCAGGGCCTTGAAGGGAGGAAGAGAGCTAGCTTGGTGGATGGGCAGAGGGAGGGCATTCCAGGCCCGGGGGATGACGTGGGCCGGGGGTCGATGGCGGGACAGGCGAGAGCGAGGTACGGTGAGGAGATCAGCGGTGGAGGAGCGGAGGGTGCGGACTGGGCTGTAGAAGGAGAGAAGGGAGGTGAGGTAGGAGGGGGCGAGGTGATGGAGAGCCTTGAAGCCCAGGGTGAGGAGTTTCTGCCTGATGCGCAGATTGATTGGTAGCCACTGGAGATTTTTGAGGAGGGTACTGATATGCCCAGAGCGTTTCTGGACAAAGATAATCCGGGCAGCAGCATGAAGTATGGATTGAAGTGGAGAGAGACACGAGGATGGGAGATCAGAGAGAAGGCTGATGCAGTAGTCCAGACGGGATAGGATGAGAGCTTGAATGAGCAGGGTAGCGGTTGGGATGGAGAGGAAAGGGCGGATCTTGGCAATGTTGTGGAGCTGAGACCGGCAGGTTTTGGTCACGGCTTGGATGTGAGGGGTGAATGAGAGAGCGGAGTCGAGGATGACACCAAGGTTGCAGGCTTGTGAGACGGGAAGGATGGTAGTGCCGTCAACAGAGTAGTGCCGTCAACAATATAACATCATCATCATCAATCGTATTTATTGAGCGCTTACTGTGTGCAGAGCACTGTACTAAGCGCTTGGGAAGTACAAGTTGGCAACATATAGAGACAGTCCCAACCCAATAGTGGGCTCACAGTCTAAAAACAGTTGGTAGATGCATTCCTTGCCCACAGTGGTTGGGCGGGGAAGAAAAACAAATGTTTTAACTAAAAGAATCCAAACAGCAAAGGTTTCCCAGAAAACTTGCATTTGTTGTGGGAGTCATATATTAGCAAGACGCAGACTTAGTGTGTACCCCTGAATTCTAATTCCAGTTCTGCCATTTTCCTGCTGTGTGACTTTGGACACTGTACTTAACTTTTCTATGCTTCAATTTCCTTACCTCTTCTACCTCGTACTTAGATTATGAACCCCAGGTAGGACAAGGACTGCATCCATCCTGATGATCTTGTATCGACTCCAGTGCTTAGTACAGTGCTTGTCACAAATCAAGAGCTTAACAAACACCACAATCACTACTACTATGGAAAACAGGTAATCACTATTTTATAGATGAGGAAATTAAAGCACAAGAAAATACGTGATTTTCCAAAGATCACGAAGCAGACAAGTGGTTTACAACCTGCTCCCCCTGCTCCCTCTTCTGATTGGTTCCTCCCAGTCAGGATCTGATTGGTAGCTAAATCTGCCAATTGCGACTCTCACGCATCTAGACTGAATTTGATTGGTAGACAAATCCATCTGTTCAGCCCCTCATTCCAGTAATGCAAGTTCCAGGAATCTGCACCCACAAGCAGGGTTATGGTAGGCACTTAGCATCCACTTGATCTTGCTTCTCATGGCGCGTGCACCATACATGTACATTTAAAGATACACAGGCAAGTATAGGAAAGACCAGGGTATACCACCCTTCTCCAACCCCCCGGCTCTCAACACTCTCTGCTACTCTCCCATCCTTCCCAGCAGTATCCTCAGAGGAGCTCTCCTCCCTCCTCTAAAGTGCTACTCCGGCCACCTGTGCTTCTGACCCCATTCCCTCTCATCTCATGAAATCTCTCGCTCCGTCCTTTCTCCCCTCCTTAACTTCCATCTTCAACCGCTCACTCTCCACTGGTTCCGTCCCCTCTGCCTTCAAACATGCTCATGTCTCTCCCATCCTAAAAAAAACCCTCTCTTGACCTCACCTCACCTTCTAGTTATTGCCCCATCGCCCTCCTACCATTCCTTTCCAAACTCCTTGAACGAGTCGTCTACACATGCTGCCTCAAATTCCTCAACACCAACTCTCTCCTCGACCCCCTCCAGTCTGGCTTCCATCCCCTACACTCCACGGAAACTGCCCTCTCAAAGGTCAGCAATGACCTCCTGCTTGCCAAATCCAATGGCTCATACTCTGTCCTAATCCTCCTCAACCTCTCAGCTGCCTTCGACACTGTGGGCCACCCCCTTCTCCTCAACACACTATCCAACCTTGGCTTCACAGACTCCATCCTCTCCTGGTTCTCCTCTTATTTCTCCGGTCATTCATTCTCAGTCTGTTTTGCAGGCTCCTCCTCCCCCTCCCATCCCCTTACTGTGGGGGTTCCTCAAGGTTCGATTCTTGGTCCCCTTCTGTTCTCGATCTACACTCACTCCCTTGGTGACCTCATTTGCTCCCACGGCTTCAACTATCATCTCTACGCTGATGACACCCAAATCTACATCTCTGCCCCTGCTCTCTCCCCCTCCCTCCAGGCTCGCATCTCCTCCTGCCTTCGGGACGTCTCCATCTGGATGTCTGCCAGCCACCTAAAACTCAACATGTCCAAGACTGAACCCCTTGTCTTCCCACCCAAACCCTGCCCTCTCCCTGACTTTCCCATCACCGTTGATGGCACTACCATCCTTCCCGTCTCACAAGCCCGCAACCTTGATGTCATCCTCGACTCCGCTCTCTCGTTCACTCCTCACATCCAAGCCATCACCAAAACCTGCTGGTCTCAGCTCCACAACATTGCCAAGATCTGCCCTTTCCTCTCCATCCAAACCGCTACCCTGCTCGTTCAAGCTCTCATCCTATCCCATCTGGACTACTGCATCAGCCTTCTCTCTGATCTCCCATCCTCGTGTCTCTACCCACTTCAATCCATACTTCATGCTGCTGCCCAGATTATCTTTGTCCAGAAACGCTCTGGGCATATTACTCCCCTCCTCAAAAATCTCCAGTGACTACCAATCAATCTGCGCATCAGGCAGAAACTCCTCACCCTGGGCTTCAAGGCTCTCCATCACCTCGCCCCCTCTTACCTCACCTCCCTTCTCTCCTTCTACAGCCGAACCCGCACCCTCCGCTCCTCAGCCGCTAATCTCCTCACTCGTTCTCGCCTGTCCCGCCGTCGAACCCCAGCCCACATCATCCCCCTGGCCTGGAATGCCCTCCCACCCCACATCCACCAAGCTAGCTCTCTTCCTTCCTTCAAAGCCCTACTGAGAGCTCACCTCCTCCAGGAGGCCTTCCCAGACTGAGCCCCCTCCTTCCTCTCCCCCTGCCCTCCTCTCCATCCCCCCGCCTTACCTCCTTCCCTTCCCCACAGCACCTGTATATATGTTTGTACATACTTATTACTCTATTTATTTTACTTGTACATATCTATTCTATTTATTTTATTTTGTTAATATGTTTGGTTTTGTTCTCTGTCTCCCGCTTCTAGATTGTGAGCCCACTGTTGGGTAGGGACCGGCTCTATATGTTGCCAACTTGTACTTCCCAAGCGCTTAGTACAGTGCTCTGCACACAGTAAGCACTCAATAAATACGATTGATTGATTGATTGAGGGGGAAAGACCAGCCCATCAGGCATGTAACCCCAGGTCTCCTGACTACCACTGCCATGCCCTCTTGAAAGAAAAAGCAAAACTTCTGGGAAAAGTGAGTGCAGAAACTGCAGGAATCAGGGGGAGGCAAGCAGTCTGGATGTGATCGCTGGGCAGGACCACTCCGATCCATCCTTCCCCCTCTTCGTTAGCAATGCTGAAACTGAGCTTTGGTAGTCTTGAAAAAAGGAATAATTTCTTTGTAAAGCGGCCTCATCAACAATTCCTTGGGGAATTTGCCAAATATGAGGATCACTATCCATAAAGTTGAATTAGTTTCACGGTACCAAAAGAACTCACATTTGCCATGTAACTGGTTCAGAATGATGGAATGGAATAGGAAATCAAACAATATGAAATATCATCAGCTCTGTTCCTTCTTATTGAGGAACATAACTTCCCTGGGCACAGAGAGTGATAATAATGATACTTATTAAGTGCCTTAATTTCCTGAACACTGTACTAAGCACTGAGGCAAGGAAAGGTACTTTGTGTCAGAGATGGTCTTTGGCTTACGAGGCACTCACAGTCTGAAAGATTGAGTTGGGGGAGACAGAAACTCAGAGAAAACAATTTTGGTTGATCCATCAGAAATAGTGATTCAATAGCGACAATGGCAGTAGAACTCAGACTCCCCACAGCTTCCGGTAGAGTTGTCCTTGGTCTAAATTGCCATCATCTTCCCAAAGGTAGGAATGTTGAGTGTGGGGCTTTGGCCTGCCTTGGCCTCCAGCAGGGGCAGATCTTCTCCTCGTAATGGTGGGTGGGGAGGGGTGTCACCAGATGATCTGTCTCCTCTCTGCTCCGCAGCCCACTGATCGTGGAAGAGCTTCAGGGGTTACATGCCTGGTGGACTGGCATTTTCCCCTCAATGTCCCCTTGTCTTTTCTGTACTTGTCTGCCAACTTGTAAGTGTGTGTGTATGTATATATATATATATCCAGGCTCCAGAATTGCCAGGGCAGGGACAGTAAGGAGAGAAGTTTCCATTGCCCGCCTCCTCTCAGATTCTCCCTTTCACCAAGACATACAGCTGGACTAGGGAGAGAAAGCAACATGACCTAGTGAAAATATCATGGGCCTGGGAGTCAGAGGACTAGGGATCTAATCCCAGCTCTGCCAAATACTTGCAGTGTGACCCTGGGCAAGTCACGTAACTTCTCTGTGCCTCAGTTATCCTGTTCTCCCTCCTACTTAGACTGGTAGCCCCATGCAGGGCAGGGACTCTGTCCAACCTAATTAAACTTGTATCTACCCCACTGCTTAGAGCAGTATTTGACACATAGTAAGTGCTTAACAAATACCATAAACAGAGGGTCAGTCTCCCTTGGCAGTTGCACTTCCTGCTCTGCAGCAGCCCTATCTCGATCCCGGTAAAGTCATAATGCGTGCACAAGAAAAGCCCCGGTGTGATGGGCTTGTTACCTTTCAGGTCCTTTTTGCAGCCAAGCAACCAGTCTCTAACACCTGGGTCTTAGTGCCGCAGCAGCCAACACCTGGGGTAGCAAATCTTTGGCACCCCATGCTAGTGCACCCCAAGATTTCCCCAGTAGTTTGCTGCCACCATCCCTGCCCTACTAGATGTGAGTACTTCTGAGGGGTCCAGGAAGCATTTGAGGTGCAGCTTACGTTTCTTGTTACCTTAAAGGCTGGCTGCTGAAATGTGGAGACTTCTCACATGCCCTACTCTCTCCCTTTGATAGCAAGTCTCTTTGATATTGCCGCTGCCATCCACTCCACACAGATCAATCCAACCCACTCTGGTTAGTAACAGATAGCCAATATTACCTGGGTTAAAGCCTCCACCAGCAATCATACCCATGCTGTTTGATCTAGGGGAGAGTAGTAGATTTGAACAAGTAGAATCTTAAACTCCAGGAATAGTCTTGTTTATCCCTGAACTGGAAGGGTGTCACTAACTTACACCCAGGAGTTACCGCTCCCCTGAAAACCACCCTGAAAGCCTTGGTGAACGACAGCTCCCCCTCCCATTCCTTGCTGATGCCTAATGAGGACTCTCTTCTCCTCATAGGTCTGAGTTTTCCTTCCTCTTTTCCTCCATGCCTAAATTCTCCCCTGTAATTACCTGTGCTCCAGCTGATGTTGCCAGAGGAGGAATTGACATCCCACACCAAAAAGCTTTACCCCAGGGTTGGGGGTATGGAGGGGGAAGAGGGGTTCCTAAGGAGTGAACTGTTCCTCTGCTTTAGAAATCTCTGGGCCTTTCTTTCCCTCTCTTCTATGTGTGGAACTAGCCCAGCTTGTACCATCTCAGGACTTCTGCTGGGACACAGTTTACTCGGCCTGACCCTTCGCTATCTGCACATCAGCAGCAAAGTTGTGGCTTGGGCTAGCTAAGTACTTTCTTTATGGCTTGGGTGTATAAATAATAAATGTCCTTCTGGTGTGGAAAAGGTATGAATAATGAATGTATTAGCCATGCAGGGTAAGGGAATGGGAGATGCCAGTAGTTTGGTTCAAGGAGTGAGTGTTGATAAAGGTAAGTGCCTTGATGATGTACCTTTCCAGAATGGCTGAAGAGTAGAAGTGCCTGTGGTGTTGCCATTCAATATATCCTTATTCGTACATTTCGTTGGTGCTCTCCATCTTGACCAATTTCTGACTCTGAATGAGGAGAGGGATGAATTGGGGAATCGGTTAACCCTTCCCACCCGGAAAAGGATTTGTGTATGATTTTATGATAGACCTAAAGTTTGTTGCTGCTAAATCATTTCCTCCCAAGAGACTAAAGTGCACCTGGGATCTTTCACTTCAAGTCATCGCAGGTTGTTTAGACAGTAAGTCAGAATGGGAAAGAGAGAGCCATCTCAGAACAACCACTAGATGGACTTTTTGCAGTTCTAACTTCAAAGTTTTCCCCATCACTCAACAAGGGTGGTAAACTCCTTGAGGGCATGATCTTTATTTTTTTGGATGTAGATCACCCAAGCAGCAAATGCAGCTCTTTTCACATAAATAGCATTGATAGCGATACAGATATTTTGAATCTTACAATAATAATTGTGGTATTTGTTAAGTGCTTGCTATGTGCCATATGTTCTAAATGCTGGGGTAGATACAAGATAATGGCGTTGGACACAGCCCCTGCCCCATACGGGCCTCACCATCTAAAAATGCGGGAGAATAATAATTGAATCTCCATCTCACAGATGAGGAAACTGAAACCCCAGAGAAGTTTAAGAAACTTGCCCAGGGTTACCCAACAAGGCAGCTTCATTTTATTTGGGTCCCGGTCTTTTCATTAGGGCCATCGTAAATCATTTTAGGTCCTCAGCACATAGACAGATGTTTAGTTCCTTTGCTACCACAACACCCCTGAAGGTAAGTACTGAGAAAAACCTAGCCATAAACACATTTAAGTCAACCACTTCCTGAATGAAGCTTTCATCTATAGTTTCATTAAGAAAAAGGAAGAACCATCTGGTTAGATTTACAACAATGTAATGGCATCTGTCTAAATATTGGTAAATTCTCATTCAAAGTGGCATTCAGGCATTCATACAAATAGAGACAAAGAGTTGGAAGTGGTTTGGGAACATCAAATAAAACAATAGAGAAGAAAGATAGACTGCTACATAAAGTAATACGATTTCAGTTTAGACACCTCTGACAGCAATAAGTGATGGACAAATGCATTCTATTTTAATCTTGGTCCTTCCAGATTTAATACTTTATAATTTCAAGAATCCCAGATTAAGGTGCATGCTGCCTTTTGTGACAGCTCCATAAAAACTGCCTGCATTTGTTTCCCAGACTAATTCAATATATCCAAAATTCAAATTATCACTGATTTAAACTAACATTCGTGACAAATGATGTATGACCTCTGATACTGGAAGTCAATGAATTAAACAATTCTGCCAACCTATTCGACTCTGAGGTTGAAAGGGTCACTACCTGACATCATTTTTTTAGTTGATTCTATGCAATTTAGTAATAATAGTATTTAATAGTAACGGTATTCACTTAGCACTTACCATGTGCAGAGCACTGGGGAAAAAATACGCAGCTGGGAATTAAACATGGTCCCTGTTCCTCCTGCGACTCAATCAATCAATCAATCAATTATATTTATTGAGCACTTACTGTGTGCAGAGCACTGTACTAAGCGCTTGGGAAGTACAAGTTGGCAACATATAGAGACAGTTCCTACCCAACAGTGGGCTCACAGTCTAAAAGGGGGAGACAGAGAACAAAGCCAAACATACTAACAAAATAAAATAAATAGAATAGATATGTACAAGTAAAATAAATAAATAGAGTAACACATATGTACAAACATATATACATATATACAGGTGCTGTGGGGAAGGGAAGGAGGTAAGATGGGGGGATGGAGAGGGGGACGAGGGGGAGAGGAAGGAAGGGGCTCAGTCTGGGAAGGCCTCCTGGAGTAGGTGAGCTCTCAGTAGGGCCTTGAAGGGAGGAAGAGAGCTAGCTTGGCGGATGGGCAGAGGGAGGGCATTCCAGGCCCGGGGGCCGATGGCGGGACAGGCGAGAACGAGTTATGGTGAGGAGATTAGCGGCAGAGAAGCAAAGGGTGCGGGGTGGGCTGTAGAAGGAGAGAAGGGAGGTGAGGTAGGAGGGGGCAAGGTGATGGAGAGCCTTGAAGCCCAGGGTGAGGAGTTTCTGCCTGATGCGCAGATTGATTGGAAGCCACTGGAGATTTTTGAAGAGGGGAGTAAAGTATAAATTGGGAGATGGGAATGGAGACAGAAACTTCAGGAGTGATAAAACATTAAAACCCAATACAAACAAGTAGACAAAATGGGCTCAAAGTCTCAGCAGTAACAGAGAAAGCCTAGACAGTGTGTGGGAGCTGCTTTTAATCCCAGCCCAGCTGTGTGCCAGGAGAGGGGGCCCTCAGTGGCAGGAGGAAAGGCGACAGTTATGCCTTGCTTTTTTCAGACAGGCTAGAGCAGCCCGAGGGTACATGAGAGCAGCTTTTATCCCTGGCCCAGTAAGCATGGAGCATGATGGGAGTGGAGACCCTCAATGGCAGGAGGGAAGATGGTGATTACCACAGGTATTCTTCTCAGTGGCAATGGAAGAGTCTGTGAGCATAGCAGTGTGATGATTTAGAAACATGAGAAGAAAGTGCTTACCTTGGGGTCTACTTCAGGGATTCCCACTTGAAGCAGCGTAGCCTAATGGAAAGAGCCCAGGCCTGGAAGTCAGATGACCTGGGTTCTAAATAACATGATTATTATTATCCTGACTTTGTTGGTTACCTGCTGTGTGACCTTGAGCAAGTTACTTAACTTCTCTGTGCCTCTGTTACCTCATCTGTGAAATGGAGATTAAGACTGCGAGTCCCATGTGGGACACGGATATGGACGGTGTCCAATCGGATTAGCCTCAGTTCCTTCATCTGTAAAATGGGGGTTCAGTGCCTGTTCTTCATCCTCTGCTGGCTCCCCAAAATGGCTGGAAAGGTGGCCCAAGGCTGGCCAGGTGGGAGATAGCTGGGACGGAGAGCGGGACTGGCAGCTGGGCAGATCTGGCTCTCCCAGTGGGACACAGTCGGACTACAAAACTGGAAGTGGCTGGGGCCGCATGGATGCCAGGGTTACAGGATAGGTGGTGGCACCCTCTTCAGTAGGCTCCGCACTCTGGGCAGAGCAGACCTGGAAGCCCAGCAGGCCCAGCCAGTGCTGTGAAGAGAGCTCAAAGTTCAGCTCACAAACCAGAGGTGCCCAGGTGCGTGGGGTTGGTGATGATGATGGTAAATCAATCAATCAATCAATCAATCGTATTTATTGAGCGCTTACTATGTGCAGAGCACTGTACTAAGCGCTTGGGAAGTACAAATTGGCATCACATAGAGACAGTCCCTACCCAACAGTGGGCTAACAGTCTAAAAGGGGGAGACAGAGAACAGAACCAAACATAACAACAAAATAAAATAAGTAGGATAGAAATGTACAAGTAAAATAAATAAATAAATAAATAAATAGAGTAATAAATATGTACAACCATATATACATATATACAGGTGCTGTGGGGAAGGGAAGGAGGTAAGACGGGGGGATGGAGAGGGGGAAGAGGGGGAGAGGAAATAAGGGGCTCAGTCTGGGAAGGCCTCCTGGAGGAGGTGAGCTCTCAGCAGGGCCTTGAAGGGAGGAAGAGAGCTAGCTTGGCGGATGGGCAGAGGGAGGGCATTCCAGGCCCGGGGAATGACGTGGGCCGGGGGTCGATGGCGGGACAGGCGAGAGCGAGGTACAGTGAGGAGATTAGTGGTGGAGGAGCGGAGGGTGCGGGCTGGGCAGTAGAAGGAGAGAAGGGAGGTGAGGTAGGAGGGGGCGAGGTGATGGACAGCCTTGAAGCCCAGGGTGAGGAGTTTCTGCCTGATGCGCAGATTGATCGGTAGCCATTGGAGGTTTTTGAGGAGGGGAGTAATATGTCCAGAGCGTTTCTGGACAAAGATAATCCGGGCAGCAGCATGAAGTATGGATTGAAGTGGAGAGAGACACGAGGATGGGAGATCAGAGAGAAGGCTAGTGCAGTAGTCCAGACGGGATAGGATGAGAGCTTGAATGAGCAGGGTAGCAGTTTGGATGGAGAGGAAAGGGCGGTAAAGGCCTGCTCCCTCAGCTCCTGAGACTTCCCACACAGCCAGCCCACCCCTTTCTGTCATTCTGACAAGCTGCAACAGACTGCTTGCCTGTGGCCAATCCACCAACTTCCACCTCCCCTTCCCCACCCCAGACCTGGCTCTCAGGCACTCTGCAGGGCTCTGTGCCAGCTTGGCTGCCCCTGCAGTGAAATTATCCCATGCCAACATGTGTCATGAGGTCAGCATTGCCATTCGTGGCTCAGTGGAAAGAGTCTGGGCTTGGGAGTGAGAGGTCATGGGTTCTAATCCCGGCTCCGCCACTTGTCAGCTGTGTGATTTTGGGCAAGTCACTTCACTTCTCTGGGCCTCAGTTACTTCATCTGGAAAATGGGGATTAAGACTATGAGCCCCACATGGGACAACCTGATTACCTTGTAACCTCCCCAGTGCTTAGAACAGTGCTTGGCACATAGTAAGTGCTTAACAAATACCATTATTATTATCACCTGGCCCAGCCCCGAGATTTCCCCACCGAGGAGGGAAGGTCAAATCGGAGAGGAAGGGAAAGTTGTGGCCACCATGTGGGTGCCCCAGACAACAAACTAAAACAGTGGGCATTTTGCCGTTGGCTGGGTTGATCGTTCCTGAAAGGTTCAGTGTGGCTTAGTGGATAGAGCATGGGCCTGGGAGTCAGAAGGACCAGGGTTTTAATACCGCCTCTGCCACATGTCTGCTGTGAGACCTTGGGCAAGTCACTTTACTTCTCTGGGCCTGTTACCTTATCTTTAAAATGCAGATATGAGTGTGAGCCCCATGTGGGACAAGGACAGTGTCCAACCTGATTAACCTGTATTTACCCCAGTGCTTACAACAGTGCTTAACAAGTACCATAAGTATTATTATTATCCTACATAAATTTTGAGCTCCATGTGGGACCTAATTATCTTATATCTAGCCTAGCACTTAGATCAGTGCTTGGCACATAGTAAGCACTTAACACATACCATAATTATTATGGTATACCATACCATTATTATTGTAGTCAGTCAAATGTATTTATTGAACACTTACTGTGAGCAGAGCACTGTACTAAGTGCTTGGAAGAGTACAGTACAACAATATAACAGACACATTCCCCTCCCATAATGAGCTCACAGTCTACCCCAGCACTTAATACAATGTTTAGCACATAGTAAGTGCTTAACAAATACCACATTTAGTGTGCCATACATCATGAGTGGGACTTGGAAATTTCTATGTGTGTCCTCGCCAATGTGGACGTTGTGGTGAGCCTACAATAAGCTGCCTTTTTAGTGACTGTTTGTAATCCCAGGAACAGCAACAGGGAAGTGACTTTGCAAAGGCACTGATGGGCTTTACTTGAGGGCAGGTGATTGCTGCCCTGTGGGGGCAGAGCATGGAGGGAGGTGGGGCTTTCTCTCCCTGTTCTACCTGGTAATGGGCCTGGACCAAACAATGACTGCCATTTAAAGCCCCAGCCACCATGCTTAAGGCAGATAAAAGGTGATCACTTTGACTCACATAGAGGAATCTAGAAGCAGCATGGAGTCTCTCATTGGGGGCACCTGGAGGCAGCGGCAGAAGAGTAGCACTTGGAAACAGAAAGAAGCAGCATTGGCAGAAAGAGCTCCTTTGACCATAAACCAGTATTGGACCCTCTGGTGGTAGAGTGAGTGAGAATGTGTGTGTATATATATGTATGTGTCACTCCCTTGTACATTGGTAAAACTAAGTAAAAAACTTTCCACAATAACCTCGGTGATCAGAGGTATGGTTTGAACTCTACTATGTGTCACTGAAGCCCCCCTGGTCCAGGAAGGTCCTAGTTGGTACGAACTAGGGGCTTGTGACAGACATCACTAAGTTGAATTTGAATATACCTCACATATAGACAGGCTTTTTTCAATCCTAACACCCTCAGTAGGTATACCAAATATGTTTGTTAAATCACTGTCCCTGCCCCAGGCATCTAGACAAATTGAATTCCATAGATTCCCTTCCCAAAGTGGCAGTGATAGACACTTCCTTTATTTTGGTTTCTCTGCCCAATTTAAATGGGTGACTCTCCTGAACTTTCCACAAAGGAACAGAAAAAAGAAATAGGTGTAAGAATGTTGACCTCTAGCATTCTTAATGTGCTCCACTTAGGCACATCTGAAAAGCAAAACTGAATCTTATTGGTAAGGAGAATGCTAGCAAAACTCCTTACTGTTGGGCCAATCCCAGGGGGAAAACACCTAAGGAACAAGGAGGAATCATTCAAGAGGGCATTCCAAAATCCCACATGCAAAGTAAAATAAAATAGCAGCAACAAACAAGACAAGCTAGTGAAATGGAAATTTTGTAAACTGGATCAAACAATCATCAGGCACAACAGGAGTCTGGATTCTTTACGCAGTTTTGGCAGAGTCACTTAGAGAATGAAACGATTGGTGTTTGAAGAGTGGAAATGAATTCTGTCTTTATCCGTTGTATTGCTCCTGTTCCTTCTAAAGGCTAGTTGGCTAGTAAGAACACTTGAGGATTAGGAAGTACATTGAGCTTACACACAAGGCTCATTTGTTCCTATGTGCCCTGGCCTTTAAACCAGATACATTCATTCATTCACTTACATTCACTTGAGAGAAGCAGCATGGCTCAGTGGAAAGAGCCTGGGCTTTGGAGTCAGAGGTCATGGGTTCAAATCCCAGCTCCACCACTTGTCAGCTGTGTGACTTTGGGAAAGTCACTTCACTTCTCTGGGCCACAGTTACCTCATCTGTAAAATGGGGATGAAGACTGTGAGCCCCCCCGTGGGACAACCTGATCACCTTGTAACCTCCCCAGCACTTAGAACAGTTCTTTGCACATAGTAAGCGCTTAACAAATACCATTGTTACTATTATTATTATTATTTATTGAGCTCTTACTGTGTGCAGAGCACTGTACTAAGCACTTGGGAGAGGACAATATAACAATAAACAGACACATTCCCTGCCCACAATGAGCAATGCAGAGAAGGATAAATTTCATTTGTTACATATTTTCAATTTCAAAAATGCATATAACAAATAACCAGGGTAGAAGACCGCAGGAAAATAAGGTGATTGGCCAGATTTAGCTGGGTCTGATGTTGATATCTGATGTTTTCTTGTGTTCTAGAAGAGGACCTGTGCTTGTGTTCCTCATGTCTAAAATGGGGATTCAATACCTGAACTCCCTCCTTCTTAGACTGTGAGCCACATGCTGAACAAGGACTGACTGACTCAATAATAATAACCATGGTATTGGTTAAGTACTTACTATGTGCCAAACACTGTTTTAAGCGCTGGGGTAGTTTCAACGTAATCAGGTTGTCCCAAGTGGGGCTCACAGTCTTAATCCCCATAGTTCTTCCCATTGGCTCTAAAGCACTCAATCAGCTCACCCCATCCTACCTTACCTTGCTGATTTTCTACTATAGCCCAGTCCACACACTGCACTCCTCTAGCTCTAGCTTGCTCACTGTGCCTCGATCTCACCTATCTCGATGACGACCCCTTGCCCACTCCTGCCTCTGGTCTGGAACTCCATCTCCCTCCTTATATGACTGACCACCACTCTTCCCACCTTCAAAGACTTATTAAGGTCACCTTTCCTCCAAGAGTCCTTCTCCAATTAAGCCCTCTTTTCCCCAGCATTCTCTCCTTCTGTATTGCCCTTGAACTTAGATCTGAAAGCTTTAAGCACTTGATATTCACCCCACTCTCAGCCCCACAGCACTTATGTACATACGTGTAATTTATTTACATTACTGGATTTCCCCCTCTAGACTGTAAGCTCCTTGTGAACAGGGACTGTGTCTACTATGTTGTACTGTACTCTTCCAACCACTTAGTGCAGTGCTCTGCACACAGTAAGTGCTCAATACATACCATTGATGGATCAATTGATTGTTCTTAGTTTCATCCTCAAGATTGGCAGCATAGAAGTGGTTGAACAGGACTGGAACTCCCATTCAACCCTGTTTTGCCCTGACATGAGGGATAAAGGGTCAGAAAGGAATCTTTAACCCTCCTCAACCTCCTGTACCATCAGGGGTAGCTTAAAGATATTAGAGAATTTCTCAAGCAGACAAATACGCTCAGCAGTTCCAGAGCCCTGACTCTGTTGGTAGTGTCAAAGCCATATCCACCTCACTGCATTCATTAATTAAATCCCTCTTCATACTGCCTAATAGAGAATAGTTTCCTTTGACATTATAGCAAGGCCACCTAGACTTGCTTCCTATGTTAAATGGTTAGAATATCTAATCTGTCATGTAAGGAATTTCTGAACGGAATCAGTTACATAAAAAGTATCAGAAATCAATAGAGCTCAAGACCTTTAATGAAACTGACATTTAACTAGATATTTCAGCCGCACATGCTCTACATGACTGCTCACTTCTATAGCTTGATAGCTGTCCCTTGAGATTTGCCACGTAATCCTTGTTCTATTGATGTCTAATATTTAGTTTGGGTTTTTATACTTTAAGAAAAGGGCAAGCTCCCTCCAAACCCCCTCCCCACAAACAGAATAGACCATTTGAAAGGATATTACATTTTATGAAGCAGTGTGGCTTGGTGGATAGAATACGGGCCTGGAAGTCAGAAGGAACTGGGTTCTAATTCCAACTCTGTCACTTGTCTGCTGTGTGATCTTGGGCAAGTCACTTGACTTCTCTGTGTGCCTCAGTTACCTCACCTGAAAAATGTGGATTAAGGCTGTGAGCCCATGTGGGACAGGGACTGTATCCAACCTGATTAGCTTGTATCCACCCCAGTGCTTAGTACAGTGCCTGCCACATAGTAAGTGCTTAAGAAATACCACAATTATCATTTTTTTTAGGCAACTATCCGAAGAGTGGCTCAGTGGAAAAGAGCACGGGCTT
Source organism: Tachyglossus aculeatus (assembly GCF_015852505.1). NCBI lineage: Eukaryota > Metazoa > Chordata > Mammalia > Monotremata > Tachyglossidae > Tachyglossus > Tachyglossus aculeatus. The sequence continues at coordinate 98,396,224 of NC_052101.1, read as the reverse complement.
TGGAGTCAGAGGTCATGGGTTCAAATACCGGGTCTGCCAATTGTCAGCTGTGTAACTTTGGGCAAGTCACAATTTCTCTGGGCCTCAGTTCCCTCATCTGTAAAATGGGGATGAAGACTGTGAGCCCCCTGTGGGACAACCTGATCACCTTGTAACCCCCCAGTGCTTAGAACAGTGCTTTGCACATAGTAAGTGCTTAATAAATGCTATCCTTATTATTATTATTATTATCCAAAGGATGCTGTCAAACCTAGTAAGATTAGACCTTAAAATGAGAGAAGAGTGAAGGACTACTATTCTGGAGTGTGTGCTGGAGTAGGTTATTAGGTCTTACATTTTTTCCATCACCTTTGTAATGTAAATCTTTCTCCTGTCTCCAGTCCACTGCTCAAGGTTTTTCTACCACATGTGATACACTACACCGCTCAACATTGCCTCACCAGAACCCTCCCCTTTTTTGAAATGATCTAAAAGTTCTCCTCCTCTGAGAGGTGTTCCCTGATTGATAATTTCTTCCCCATTCCAGGCCATGTATCAGGTATCTCAGCTTTACTATGCATTTATCTGGAGACTGGTTATTTAATTTAGTTATCCACTGTGTTTATTACTCATGCCACTCTAACTACTGTTAAAACCTGCCGACATTGTAGACAGCACAACCATCCTTCCCATCTCAAGTTTGTAACCTTGGTGTCATCCTTGACTCCGCTCCCTCATTGACCCCACATGTCCAATCTGTCACCAAATCCTGTTGGTCTCACCTTCAGAACATTGCCAAGATCCACCCTTTCATCTCCATCCAAACCGCTACCATGTGAGTACAATCTCTCATCTTATCCTGACTGGATAACTGCATCAGCCTCCTTTCTGACCTCCAAACCTCCTGCCTCTCCCCACTTCAGTCCATACTTCACTCCGCTGCCCAGATTATCTTTCTACAGAAATGTTCAGGGCATGTCATCCCCCTCCTCAAAAATCTCCAAGGGTTGCCTATCAACCTCCATATCAAACTAAAACTCCTCACTATTAGCTTTAAAGCTTTCCATCACCTTGCCCCTTCTTACCTCACCTCCCTTCTCTCCTACATCCCAGCCAGCACACTCCACTCCTCTGGTGCTAATCTTCTCACTGTGCCTCGATCTCACCTGTCTTGCTGCCGACCCCTGGCCCACGTCCTACCTATGGCCTGGAATGCCCTCCCTCCTCAAATCTGCCAAACGATCACTCTTCCCCCACTTCAGAGCCCTACTGAAGGCGCACCTCCTACAAGAGGCCTTCCCAGACTAACATCCCTTTTCCTCAGCTCCCCCTCCCTTCCGCGTCTCCTTGACTAGCTCCCTTTGTTCTTCCCCCAAACCCCCGCCCCTCAGCACTTATGTATAGAGAAGCAGTGTGCTCAGTGGGAAGAGCCCGGGTTTGAGAGTCAGAGGTCATGGGTTCTAATCCCGCCTCCTCCACTTGTCAGCTGTGTGACCTTGGGCAAGTCACAACTTCTCTGTGCCTCAGTTCCCTCATCTGTAAAATGGGGATTAAGACTGTGAGCCCCATCCCCCCAGCACTTACAACAGTGCTTGGCACATAGTAAGTGCTTAACAAATACCAACATTATTATTATATATGTATATACCTACAGTTCTACTTACATTGATGCTTGTTTACTTGTTTTGATGTCTGTCTCCTCCCTTCTGGACTGTAAGCCCGTTATGGGCAGGGATTGTTTATTGCTTTATTGTACTTTATTTACTCTCTTCATTGCTGTATTGTACTTTCCAAGTGCCTAGTACAGTGCTGTGCATACACTAAGAGCTCAATAAATATGGTTGAATAAATTGAATGAATGAATACTGTATATTTGTGAGCTTAAAGAACACAAGGCCACTTGTTGCCATTACTGGGTCAGATCACAGGTCCATTAATCCAATCAATCAATGGTATGTATTGGGTGATTACTGTATGCAGAATACTGTACTAAGTTTGAGATAGTACAATATAACAGGGTCATTTGACACATTTCCTGTCCACGAGTAGTAGTTTGGTGGAATCATGAGATGGTTGCCCACCTTGTCTGTGTCCTTTTCCATTAAATAGTTAACTCCTCATCATATGCTTATTTTGTGCAACCCCCAAGTGTCTAGTTCAGTTCTGTTCTTTCCTGCTCAATCTCAGTCAATACTGTTGTGGATGAAGAAGTCAAGATCAATGGTCCTCGGCATCGAACCAACAAAAGAACAACAATAATAATAATAATGATAATAGTATCGACAGTTTTGGTATTCAAGTGTTTATTTTGTGCCAAGAATTGGGTTAAACGCTGGCGTAGCTACACTACAATCAGATCAGGTAATCCCTGAACTACACAGACCTAACAAAAAGCCAAAAAATGTTAGTTATAAATCCCTAAATCTAATCTGAACGTCACCTTTCAAAAATTAGTCTTCAGGGCACTTTGTTTTCCATTTATGGAGGGACAAATTTCTCCAAATCCCACCTCTTGTTTGGCTGCTCCTCAGCGGATGACAAATTTTTGTCCCTTTAGGCACAGTTGGGCAAAATTTAACCCACCTAAAAATAATATAGCCAAAATCATGATTCTTGTGGTTGCACTTTTTTTTAATCAATGGTATTTAAGTGCTTCCTATGTGGCAGGCACTGTTCAAATCACTGGGGTCGATACAAGTTAATCAGGTTAGACAGAGTCCATTTCCCTCATGGGGCTCACAGTCTATCTCCATTTTACAGATGAGGTAACTGAGGCACAGAGAAGTCAAGTGACTTGCCCAAGGTCACATAGCAAACATGTGGCAGAGCAGGGATTAGAAGTCAGGTCCTACTGACTGCCAGGCCCATGCTGCTTCTCCAGATTTCCTATCCCTTCTGTTCTTCTCTCCTGTCCTTGAGAGGAGGAGGAGGAGGGGGAAGAAAGGAGAAAAGGAGGAGAAAGAGTTTTACAAAGATCCCCGCTGTCTTTTAGCTGGCAGTCAGCATGACATTTTTATTTCATCAAGCCATATAATAATAATAATGATACTTGTTAAGCGCTATGTGCCAAACACTATTCTAAGCACTGGGGTAGATACAAGTTAGATTGAACACAGCCCCTCACATTCTTAATCCCCATTTTACAGATGAGGCAACTGAGGCCCAGAGAAATGAAGTAGCTGGCCTAAGGTCACACAGCAGACATTCCTTCATTCAATCATATTTATTGAGCGCTTACTGTGTGCAGAGCACTGTACTAAGCACTTGGGAAGTACAAGTTGGCAACATATGGAGACGGTCACTACCCAACAATGGGCTCACAGTCTAGAAGGGGGACATGTGGCGGAGCGGGGACTAGAACCCAGATCCTTCTGATTTCCAGGCCCGTACCCTATCCACTAAGCCATGCTGCTTCTCTTTAGTCATTTAGTCTCTCAATGCTGCTACTGGGTCTTTGCTACTGACTGAGGTTGATTTTCTATCTAAGACGGTGTCAGACTTTACCTCCTAATTCATTCATTCAATCATATTTATTGAGCGCTTACGATGTGCAGAGCACTGTACTAAGTGCTTGGGAAAAGCAACTTCAATGAAGACCAGGTATAACCTTAATCAAAGTGGGTCTTTCACACTTCTTGCTGGCTCGCTTCAGAAATCACAATTACTGGCTCCAGTTGGTAGTACTTTGTAACACTGCACTGACTCTGCTCTAGCTTTCTTCTTAAAGGGATCATGGAAAATGTTCATTGGTTTTTCCTTTGCAATTGCCTGGCCCCACATTGAGAATTGTTCCAACTGGTTGTTGGGACATCCCTGTGGGGAAACTCAGCAACTGCTCCCAGTATGAGTGTTTGGCTCTAAAGTAGCTCATTAAAAGGGGTCATACCAGAGATTCTCACATTATCAGTCAATAGTATTCATTAAGTGCTTATGCTGTGCCAGTACTTTACTAGTCACTTGGGAGCAAACAATACAATAGAATTGGTAGACATGACTCCTGCCCACAAGGAGTTTGCAGTCTAGAGGGGGAGACAGAAATTAAAATAAATTGCAGATAGGGGAAATGGCAAAGGGTAAATATACGTACAAAAGTGCTGTGGGACTGAGGGTGGAGTGAATATCCAAGTGCTTAAGATGCAGACTTAAGTGCTTAGGTGAATAGGAGTAATAAGGCTTTAACCAGGGAAGGCCTATAGGAGGAAGTATGACTTTAGTAGGACTTTGAAGTGGGGAGAGAGGTGGTCTGTCGGATATGAAAGGGGAGTGAGTTCCAGGCCAGAGGGAGGATGAGGGCAAGGGGTTGGTGGGGAGTCAGATGAGGTACAGTGGATATGTTGAAGTTAAAGGAGTGAAGGGTGTGAATTAGGTGATAGTACATCAACAAGGTAAGATAGAGAAGCAGTGTGGCGTAGTGGAAAGAGCACGGGCTTGGGAGTCAGAGGTCATGAGTTCTAATCCTGCCTCTGCCACTTGTCTGCTGTGTGACTTTGGGCAAGTCATTTGAATTCTCTGTGCCTCAGTTACCTCATCTGTAAAATGGGGATTAGGACTGTAAGCCCCATGTGGGACAACCTGATTACCTTATATCTTCCCCAGTGCTTAGAACAGTGCTCGGCACATAGGAAGCGCTTAACAAATGCCATTATTATTATTATTATAGGAGGAAGAGACCTAATTGAATGCCTTAAAGTCTGTGGTTAGGAGTTTCTGTTTTGAAGAGGTGGATGAAGAGTGGGGAGATGTGGACTGAACCTTTTTTTTTTTTTAGAAAAGTCATCTGGGAAGCAGAGTGAAGTCTGGACTCGAGAGGAAAGAGACAAGAGGTAGGGAGGTTAGTGAGCAGGCTGATGTGAAAATCAAGACAGGATACCATATGTGGTGGGATCAGCATGGTAGTAGTTTGGATTGAGAGGAAAGGACAGATTCTAGAGATGTTGTGAAGGAAGAACTGACAAGATTTGATGACTGTCTGAATATGCAGGTTGAATGCTTGGGCACATAGTAAGTGCTTAAATACCATTAAAAGAAAAAAGGAATGAGGGGGATGAGTTGAGGATAAAGCCAAGGTTACAGTCATGTCACAAAGGGAGGATTGTGGTATCATCTGCAGTTATGGGAAGTCTTGGAGAGGGCAGGATTTTGTGAGAAGATGAGGAGTTCCATTTTGGATGTACTTAAGTTTGAGGTGCTGGCAGGACATCCAAGTGAGATGTCCTGAAGGCAGGAGGAAAAGTGAGAGTGCAGAGAACGAGATATTTTCAATGTCTGTTGATAGTTCCATAAACTGGATGTCCTGGATAACCAACTGTTAGAAAATCAAAAGGAAATGTTTTTTCTCAAAGTCTTGTTCCTCTCCTTCATTTCAAGGCTCTGCTTCTTTCAGTTTCTCCACTGTTGACACAGCTCCTGACACATCCCCTCTGCTCATAATGAGCTTTCATTCAAGCTGCTGATCAATAGCAGAAACCAGCAGGTCTGTGTCTATTGCTTTTTTTCTCTATCTTGAATCTGCCAAGATAGATTAGGCTATTGCCAAGGTCATTCCATCTGCTGGGAGTGAATGAAAAGAAATCTAGTTAACGCTCTACAGGACAAAATTACAAAAACGACAAGACAGAGGTTAACCTGAATGCCCTGCAACAGATTAAATTTGCATCAAGATCGAAGTGTGCATTGTGAGTGAACCTTTTGACACAACTGAGTAGGTGGCTTGCCCAGCAGTGGACTGGGCACTGGGCCCATCCACTGCTGGGCCTTGGCATGGTACTGGGTGATGGTATAGACATTTAGAGAAGTAGGAAGATGTTCAGAAGTGAAGATGGAGCACACGTGCATCCATGATGAATTTCACTCCTGGAAACTTCCCCAAATCCCCTTCGCTAAGTAATGCAGTTGGTCATATTCTTATTTAAGAAACTGATTATAACTTCTGTCTTTTTTTCTTTCCCTTTTAGTTCACTTCGCATAAGCATCTATGACTTAGGAAAACAGCAAGCAAATATGCATATTCTCTCAGACAAATAATTTGGGGCAGCAGACAAACAATCCTGGCAGGAAAAAACCAAGAGAAAGATTGCTCTCCTAGAACAAAATCTTTGTGAAAACTGGATGTAAGGAGGTGGATCAAAAACAGAGACAGGCCTAATGTGGGACAAAGTCAGTAGCACATCAAAGGTCTACACTTACATTTTTATTAGTGGTATTTGTTAAGCACTTACTATATGCTAAGTGCTGTTCTAAGGGCTGGGGAAGATATAAGTTAATTAGGTCAAACACAGTCCTTATCCCACATGGAGCTCTTGATATAAATAGAATGGAGCTGACTGAGAAATCTAGCTACGGACCCAGGGTCCCTCCAGTTAGCTTTCCCATGGCTCAGTGTTGTGGATAGAGTGCCATTGGGGAATTGGGACATGTTTTTCCAACAAAGCATGCCTGTCTGGATACAACGCAATGAAATTTTGGAAGAAATGGTTACGAGGATGCCTCCAGCATTAATCAAGGCACAGGGAGTACAACACGTGTTTTTCTTCACATGGGATTAATCAAGAATGTAATCTCCAGGGTTTAAACAGCAGATAACCAGAGCAGTGCTCTTTTCATTGGATCACCTGCAAGGCTACATTGGAGAATACTTTACTGCCAGGCAGCCACTATCTAGCTGTATGCTAGCCAGGAGATGGGGGTGTCCTTCTATGAGAAGCAGTGTGGCTTAATGGAAAGAGTACAGACTTTGGAGTCAGAGGTCATGGGTTCAAATCCCGGCTCCGACAGTTGTCAGCTGTGTGACATTGGGCAAGTCACTTCACTTCTCTGTGCCTCAGTTACCTCATCTGTAAAATGGGAATTAAGATTGTGAGCCCCAAGTGGGACAACCTGATTACCTTATATCTACCCCAGTGCTTAGAATGGTGCTTGGCACATAGTAGGCACTTAACAAATACCATTATCATTATTCCAACACACAGAGTAATAATGATACCTTGATTTTTCTATAGCATTTTTCTTTCTCCAAAGCAATTCCAATTGAACAATAAGATCTACTAGGTACTTATTCTTTGCAGAGCACAGTACTAAGCTCCTGGGAGAATTCAATCGAGTTAGTAGACATGATTCCTCCCTTCAAGGAGTTTACAGTCTTCTAAAAACATCCCTCTGAGGGAGGAAGAGGCAGAAGGATTCAGTGTTCCACACTTCCAGGACTTCAGGAGCAGGAGACAGGTAGAAGAATGGACCCATGTGGCTTTTTTTTTTTTTTACGGTATTTATTAAGCATTTGCTATGTGCCAAGCAATGCACTAAGCTCTGTGGTAGGTACAAGAAAGTCAGGTTGGACACAGGTTGAGGCCTCTATATCACCAGTTTTCCAGAGGCTGAGAGGGGTCACCCAATGAACAGGGCAGTCTCCCTCTAGCTGTCAGACCCTGCTGCTTTTACAACCTTTAGAATGTTTCTCAGGAAGGACTTCAGCAATGAGGTACCACAAACTGCTCCCCTCCAAATTCCATTTAACTGATCCATCTGTCTCATCGGGAACTTTATTATTGAATTCTCACTTGGCTTCATTTTGTTTAATATTATGTGCCTCTATTGTCTGTCCTTTCCTACTTAAATTGTGAGCCAGAGGGTGTCCAAATTTATTTTCCTATCATTACTTCAAGTGCTTTACATGAGGTTCTTAAAAATCTTAGAAACAATAATTATAGGATTATCCCATTTTCAGATGAGGGAACTGAAACAAAGATCTGCTAAGTGACTTGCCCAAGGTCTACAAAGCAGGCAAGTGGCAGAGCTGGGAGCCGAACCATGTTTAAGCAAAAAGAAGAGAAGCGTGGGGGGCACTGCAATCCTAAAAAACTTGATAAACTTTAATCAAAAACTTACTTCCTCTTACCTCATATTTAGACCCAAAAAATCTGTAAGCTCCTTGTGGTCAGGGAACATGTCTATCAACTCTGTTCTATTGTATTCTCCCAAGTGCTTAGTGTCCGTCTCCTCCTCTAGATTGTAAGCTCCTTGTGGACAGGAAATGTATCTACCAACTCTGGTTTTTGTTTTTTATGGCATTTGTTAAGCGCTAACAATGTGCCAGGCATTGTACTAAGGGCTTGGGTAGATATAAACTAATCAGATTGGACAGAGTCCTTACCCCACATAGGGCTCACAATCTTAATCCCCATTTTACAGGTGAAGTAACTGAGGCTTTTCAGAGAAGTAAAGTGCTAGCCCAAGGTCACATAGCAGACAAGTGGAGGAGCCAGGATTAGAATCCAGATCCTTCTGGCTCCCAGGCCCGTACTTTATCCACTAGGCCATGCTGCTTCTGTTATATTGTACTTTCCCAAGTGCTTAAATACAGTGCTGTGCACACAGTAAGAGCTCAATAAATATGATTGCAGTGCTTGGCACACAGAAAGCCCTCAATAAATATGATTTATTGATTGATCAATATATATGCATTGCATTAGGTATTATTGAAGTGAGAGATGCATGTCAATGAGTCTAAGATTCATTAAAGTTCCATATCAACTAATGCGGGAGCTTTCAGTAGTTTTCCCTTTCAGGTACATGTACATTTTTCTTCTTTCCATATCACCTTCCCCTTCTCCTCTGTCTCCATCATTTTACTCTCTCAACTGCCTTTCCTTTTTTTCCTTTTATTATAAACTATTTATGTATAGTAAAGTCTGTCTCACCCTCTAGATTGTAAGTTCAAAGTTGGGAAGGGAAAGTGTCTACTAACTCTGTTTTACTGTACTCTCCCAAGGTCTTAGTACAGTGCTCTGAGCTTAATGATAATACTAATAATAATTGTATTTGCTAAGCACTGTGTGCCAGGCACTGAACTAAGAGCTGGGGTGATACAAGCAAATCAGGTTGGATGCAGTCCCTGTTCCACATGGGGCTCACAGTCTCACTCCCCATTTTAGAGATGAGGTAGTAGAGGCCCAGAGAAGTTAAGTGACTTGTCCAAGGCTGCACAAGTGTCAGAGCCAGGATTAGAACCTATAAACTTCTGACTCCCAGGCTTGTGCTCTATCCACTATGCCATAAATGCCATTGATCTCCTGACTCCCAGGCCTGGTCACCCTGGTCACTTTCCACCTGACTGCACTGCTTCTTAAATGGAGCAAAATAAAGTTAGAGAACACTTTGCAAGAATTACTACAGTGGCACACAACCCTCTGTCCCACCAATTAATCAGTCAATCTTGGAGAAGCAGCATGGCTTAGTGGATAGACCACAGGCCTGGAAATCAGAAGGTCACGGTTTCTCATTTTGGCTTTGCCACATGTATGCTGTGTAACCTTAGGCAAGTCAGTTCACTTCTCTGGCCTCAGTTACCTCATCTGTAAAATGGGGATTAAGAGCGTAAGCCCTATATGGGACAGGGACTGTGTCCAACCTAACTTTTATCTACCCCAACACTTAGAACAGTGCTTGGCACATAATAAGCACTTAACAAGTACCATCTTTTTGTGGAAAGAGCATGGTGTAGTGGCTAGAGCATGGGCCTGTGAGTCAGAAGGTCATGGGTTCTAATCCTAGCTCTGCCACTTGTCTGCTTTGTGACCTTGAGCAAGTCACTTCACTTCACTGGACCTCAGTTATCCCATATGTAAAATGGGGATTGAGACTTTGAGCCCCATGTGGGAAAGGGACTGTGTCCAACCGGATTTGCTTGTATCCACCCCAGTGCTTCGTGCAGTGCCTGGCACATAGTAAGTGCTTAACAAAGACCATAATTATTATTATTCTAGACTGCCTACTATGTGCAGAGCACTGTACTGAGCACTTGGGAGAGTATGATATATTAGAGTTGGCAGACACGTTCCCTACCCACAATGAATTTACAGCACAGAAGGGGAGACAGACATTGAAATAAATTACAGGTATGTACATAAGTTCTGTGGGGCTGAGAGAGGGGTAAATAAAGGGTACAATTCCAAGTGCAAGGGTAACACATAAAGGAGTGGGAGAAGAGGAAATGAGAGCTTAGTCGTGGAAGGCCTTTTGGAGGTGTGCTTTTAATAAGGCTTTGAAGGTGGGAAGAGTGATCATATGTTGGCTATGAAGAGAGAGGGAGTTCCAGTACAGAGGCAGGACATAGGTGAGAGGCTGGTGGTGAGATAGATGAAATTGAGGTACAGCGAGTAGGTTGGCATTAGAGGAGTGAAGTGTCGGGCTGGGTGTCAGTAGAAAAGCAAGGAGGTAAGGCAGGAGGAGGTAAGATGATTGAGTTCTTTAAAGCTTATAGTAAGGAGTTTCTGTTTCAGCTTCTGTGGAGAAACATGGACTGAACAGTTCTGTAGAAAAATGATACTGGCAGCAGAGTGAAGGATGAAGTGGGGAGGGACTGGAGGCAGGGAGATCAGCAAGGAGGTTGTAGTAATCAAGGTAGAATGGGACAGGTGCTTGGATTAACACAGTAGCAGTTTGGATAGAGAGGAAAGGGTGGTTTTAGTGATGTGTGAAAGTTGACCCAAAAAGATTTGAAGAAGATTGAATATGTGGGTTGAATGAGAGAGATGAGTTGAGGATAATGCCAAGGTTATGGGCTTGTGAGACAGGGATGATGGTGGTGTTGTCTACAGTGATGGAAAAGTCAGGGGGAGAATAGGGCTCTGGTTGGAATATGAGTTTTGTTTTGGACATGTTAAGTTTGAGGTGTTGGTAGGACATCCAAATAGTGATGTCCTGAAGGCAGGAGGAAATAATAATAATAACAACTGTGGTATTTGTGAATCATTAGGTGCCAGGCACTGTACTAAGTGCTAGGGTGGATACAAGCAAATTGGGCTGGACACAGTCCCTGTCCCATGTGGGGCTCCCAGTCTCACTCCCTATTTTACAGATAAAGTAACTGAGGCACAGTGAAGTGACTTGCCCAAGGTCACACACCAGACAAGTGGCAGAGATGGGATTAGAACCAACCCCCTTCTGACACCCAGGCCCATGCTCTATCCAGTATGTCATGCTACTTCTCCATATAAGACTGCAGGGAAGGAGAAAGGTCACGGCTGGAGATGTATGTGTAGATTTGGGAATCAACCGCCTAAAGACACTAGCTGAAGTTATGGGAGTGAATAAGTTCCCTTGGAGTTGGTGTAGATGGAGAATAGAAGAGAACCCAGAACTGAGCCTTGAGGGATGCCCACAGTCAGAAAGTGGGAGGCAGAGGTTCACCACTTTTCCACAGTGATTCGGGGAAGGCAGCTGATCCTGAAAAATTATGCATGAGGGGAGAAAAAACAATTATTTTTCACATTCCCCACCCATCCAACCCACTAAAATGTCTCCTAGTCATCCAACATGTAAAGCACCAGCCTGCTTCACCTCCATTGATGGAGAAATTGAGCTCAATGCTTTCATTAAGTATTATGGGACCTTAGGCTGTTTCATGTTTTTGCAATTTCCTTAGACCTGGATAATCAAAGAGGCAGTTAACTTAAATGTTCATGGGTAAACTCGGTTTCCTATTGATTAATAAATCTTTTTATATTAAGGGGAAACAATAATAATCATTTTAAACAATTCCACAGAATGTGATTACAAAATAGTTCATTTGGAAGGAACATTATCTGCCTATGAGATTCCTTGGAGATTCTAAGATGGAAGGTGGCTCTATAAGAACCAACTGCTCTGGCAGTTATATTATTTCCACAGTGCATGAAAACAACATTCACATTTTAATAATATAATGAGAAAATGATGCAAATTTTGATTAAATAAAAAGTGAGAGCATGTATTATAGCTATGCAAAATATCTTGCATGTCCTTCCTGGCTTTGAGGAAAATTGTGTGAGAAGTCCCTAACCATCTGCAGCACCTCAGGTACTATTAAGGGCAGTAAACACATTCTGAACATAATTCCTTTTTGACTGGCTAACAGTAATGGTTAACTAGTAATTACAAACAATTAAATCTGACAATGTTCCACACATCCATCATGCATTTCTTTTCCAAGTGTTTCAGAATGCCACCAGACCCCCATTCAGATAAAGGCTTATACAGATCAATCAATCAATGGTATTTGAAGATATACTATGTGCAGAACACACTGTACTTAGCACTTGAGAGAGTACTATATAACAGATTTGGTGGACACAGTCCCTGCTCACAAGGAGCTTAAAGTCTAGAGGGGGAGAGAAGTTGCCTTTTGCAAATTGCCTTTCCTTCATTTGGTTTTATCATTTGTAGAGAGAACCTACTACTTAGTCTGTGAGCCCCATGTGGGACTGTGTCCAATCTAATTCCACTGAATCTATCCCAGTGGTTAGAACAGTGTTAGACACATAGTAAGTGCTTAACAAATGCCATTTAAAAAAAAATAAGAAGATTCCCCATTGGAAGGTCTCTAGCCTCCTGTTTTCTTACAGACATGATGGTAAGTCAATCCAAAAAAATCACTGTTTTTGGATTATTAGTGGGTGAGGCAGTCAGGTTCCAAATCATATGGATTGGTCCAGTGCCTTCTCCAAAGAACAGCTCTTTTCATTTAAAATTATGACATTTTGAACGAATTACAGGAAAGGTCAGACTTAAAATTAAAGCTATAATTTTATTGGGTGACTCCTTTCCAGTGGACAGAATTGTTTTTCTTCACTTCATGAGTATTATTGAATTTCTGGATCATTTAGAGAAAAAAAAGTGCAATCTATCTAATGAAGACATAACCCTTCAACGCCAACTCATAAAAACAAGGCACAAAATACTATCGATAATAACAGACACCTAAAATGTGCCCGTTAAATGAGAAGTGCTAGATCATGACGAATGGGAGAAGTGATGTTGTGGCTACACAGAAAAAGACTAGAGAAAAACAAGTTGTCAGCTACATGAATGGATGTTGTCAGTAGAGGCTATATTTGCAGAGGTAGTCTAAAAAGCAGGGGGTTGAAACCTAAAATAAAATGTGGCTCATCTAATTCGGCTAAAGGCCCTAAACTGAAACACGTACTGTCTGGAATAAAGCCAGATGAATGGCCACCCTTTGTACGATAATTTGACTGGCCACTTCGGGATTTAAAGGACCTTGTCCACTCCTTTCCCCATCACCAATATAACAGACCTGTGTAATAGATCCAATTTGCTCAATCTAATCCATGTAACCATGTAGTCTCAAAAATCTCCAGTGGCTACCAATCAATCTGCGTATCAGGCAGAAACTCCTCACCCTGGGCTTCAAGGCTGTCCATCACCTCGCCCCCTCCTACCTCACCTCCCTTCTCTCCTTCTACAGCCCACCCCGCACCCTCTGCTCCTCTGCCGCTAATCTCCTCACCGTACCTCGTTCTCGCCTGTCCCGCCATCGACCCCCGGCCCACGTCATCCCCCGGGCCTGGAATGCCCTCCCTCTGCCCATCCGCCAAGCTAGCTCTCTTCCTCCCTTCAAAGGCCCTACTGAGAGCTCACCTCCTCCTGGAGGCCTTCCCAGACTGAGCCCCTTCCTTCCTCTCCCCCTCGTCCCCCTCTCCATCCCCCCCCATCTTACCTCCTTCCCTTACCCACAGCACCTGTATATATGTATATATGTTTGTACATATTTATTACTCTATTTATTTATTTATTTTACTTGTACATATCTATTCTATTTATTTTATTTTGTTAGTATGTTTGGTTTTGTCTCCCCCTTTTAGACTGTGAGCCCACTGTTGGGTAGGGACTGTCTCTATATGTTGCCAATTTGTACTTCCCAAGCGCTTAGTACAGTGCTCTGCACACAGTAAGCGCTCAATAAATATGATTGATGATGATGATGATGTACCATGCTTGAGTATACAAGAGGAAATCTGGACGGTAGTGTCAATGTGATTTTCCTCCTCCACAAGACTTTTTCGACTCAACAGGCTAAGAGCACCATCAAGGGTATTTGAATTAGTCATAAAGAAAGGTCTATACACTAAAGATTGTTCTTTAAAAGCACACATATAAGAAAGCATGAAGATCATTCTAAATCACTTTTTAGAATCTGTCAAGTGGGATAGAGTGATCATTAGCCCAAAGAAGATGGAGGTTGTGTATGAGAGTGAGAGAGAGAGAGATATAGAAACAGTGAAGAGAGGCTAAGGACATCTGGGCATCTCTCTCTTTATGGCTGTCTGGCTGGCTGTGTCTCTTTCTCTCTCTCCCTCCCTCCCTCTCTCTTTCTCTCTCAATGGGATTCTAATCCCAGCTCTGCCACTTGTCTGCTGTGTGACCCTTGGCAAATCACTTCACTTCTCTGTGCCTCAGTTACCTCATCTGTATAATGGGGATTAAGACCATGTGCCCCATGTGGGATCTGCTTGTATCCACTCCAGAGCTTAGTACACTGCCTGGCAAACAGTAAGTGCTTAATAATAATAATAATAATGGCATTTGTTAAGCACTTACTATGTGCAAAGCACTGTTCTAAGTGCTGGGGAGGATACAAGGTGATCAGGTTGTCCCACGTGGGGCTCACAGTCTTAATCCCCATTTTACAGATGAGGTAACTGAGGCACAGAGGTTAGGTGACTTGCCCAAAGTCACGCAGCTGACATGCCGTGGAGCCGGAATTTGAACCCATGACCTCTGACTCCCAAGCCTGTGCTCTTTCCACTGAGCCTCGCTGCTTCTCTAATAATATTTGTTAAGCACTTACTATGTGTCAAGCATTGTTCTAAGCACAGGGGTAGATACAGGGTAATCAGGTTGTCCCATATGGGGCTCACACTTTTAATCCCCATTTTCCAGATGAGGTAACTGAGGCACAGAGAAGTTATGCAGCTTGCCCAAAGTGACACCTGATAAGTGAAGGAGCTTAACAAATACCACAATCATTGTTATTATCATTATAAAATATATACACACACATACACATACATAGAAGTGCTTAACAAATACCATCATTATTATTATCATTATTAGCGAAGGCACATCTCCAAGAGGCCTTCCCTGACTAAGGCGTCCTTTCTTCATCTCCCAGTCCCTTCTCCTCACTTGCTCCCTTTATTCATCTCCCCTACCCTTCCCACAGCACTTACGTCCATATCTTACATCCAGAGAAGCAGCATGGCTCAGTGGAAAGAGCCCGGGCTTTGGAGTCAGGGGTCATGGGTTCAAATTACAGCTCTGCCAATTGTCAGCTGTGTGACTTTGGGCAAGTCACTTCACTCTCTGGGCCTCAGCTCCCTCATCTGTAAAATGGGGATTAAGACTGTGAGCCCCCCCGCCCCCGTGGGACAATCTGATCTCCTTGTAACCTCCCCAGCACTTAGAACAGTGCTTTGCACATAGTAAGCGCTTAATAAATGCCATTATTATTATTATTATTATATTCATTTTCACTGTCTAACCCTAGGAAACAATTCTTGTATCTGGATAGAGGGACCATGGGGCTTCTTTCTTTCTGTTTTAGACAGGACTGTCCTCAAGCCATCCCAGGAATATAGCTAAACTGGCCCTGACCCCTCCCTGACATTCCTCAAGTCTGGCTCCAAAAGAGCTGCCAACAGAAGAATGTATTTTCTGCTTCCAAGTCAGCTAATAAAAACTTCTTGCCAGTGAATGCACTAGTGATAATTTTTTGAGCAAAAACACCAGTCTTCTGTGCCCTGCCTGATCCCTTAATAACACTACATCCCTTATACTGAGTTGCAAACACCTACCTTTCTTGATCCCATCTCCAACCTCCAGAAAGAACAAACTCTACCTTAGTCTCCTTTAGTCTCACTCAGTCTAGCACTTCTGAATGATTTCAGTAAAGCCTCGCCCAGATTCTTACCAGATTTCCAAAAGCCCCATCATCAGCACCTACCAGCCTCTTAGACATCCAGTCAAGACATGACTGCCATACCTGCAAGCTTGATTTTCATCTCTGGCAAACCTCAGCCATGATTGCAAAGCCAGGGCTATGCATAAGCAAAGTGGTCCCTAGAACACATACAGGCCTCTGCAGGGCTAGAATGGCTTGGAAGGTGTCCATCTGCAGATTTTAGGGTAGACAAATGTCATCTTCCTCCCTCCAAAAGGAAAACTGGAAAGAACTGGACTCATTGTAAAAGGATGGGAGAAACATCAGAGAATTGATGTCAATCAAATCAATCATATTTATTGAGCATTTACTATGTGCAGAGCACTATACTAAGCACTTGGGACAATAGATTGTAAAAGACTTGGTAGACACGTTCGCTGCTCACAAGGAGCTTACAGACTAGAGGGGGAGATGGACATTAAAATGAATTACAGCTATGTGGTTAAGTGTTGTGGGGCTGAGGGTGGGGTGAATAAAGGGTACAAATACAAGTGCAAAAGAAAAATTATGCCTTAAAAAACTAATATTAAAATATTATTGTTAATTCCTAAGTTTGCCCCAAACCCTTACTGTGTTTTGACAAATTGAGAGTTGTTGAAGTATACGTATTCAGGAACAGAGCAGACTGCACTTAACAATGACAAACCCACTTTGCTTTTGTATCTCCACCATGCAAAAACAAAGTGAAAATGCCCCAAGGAATAACAAAACGTTTTCAAGAAAATAGTAGTCTGAAAAAAGGTCATGTTGACAAGATAAAGAGGCTCTTTGAAAAGATAGAATCAAAGTAACCTATTGAAATTAATCTCCCCTATTAATATCACCAAAACATCATTTAATTCTCTTGTTCAGTTCCATGAAATAAAGGTTAATCATAGACCACAGAGAAGGATGCAATTGTTAAGATTAATTGACAGTTCCCATTTCAGACAGGCACTGCCTCAGTTATGCCTTAATTCTGAACCAACCAAGATGCTTACCTTAAATAGGAGTAATATTGTGAATATGAAATTTGTCTTTCGGGATGTATGCCCGTGTTTAATGACTGCTTGTTATTCTGACAATCAAAATCAGTGAGAAAATGAAGTTCTGTAACAAATCTCAGTTATATGAGCATAATCTCTTATTAATTCAACCCAGTGAATGAGAAGGAAACATTTCAAAAATGACTTGACCCACCACAAAATTTGATAGGAAATCAATTTAGTGGAATTTCCAAAAATCCCAGAAGAGATAAACATTTTGTGGATAATTGAGCCAATTTCCACCATCCTGCTCTTCTGTAACCTCTAGCCCTTCCATGACAAGTCCCCTTCCTGCAGACAAGGTCCTGATGAAGGATTTTGAGCTGGAGCCGAGTGGGAGTTAGATGACATTTTGCTGTAAGTGAACATCAGGTAACAATAACTGACACTGTGGGCAGGGAACGTGCCTACAAACTCTCTTGTACTCTCCCAAGCACTTAGTACACTGCTCTGCACAAAGTAAGCCCTCAATAAATACCATAGATTGATTAATAATGCAGCTTCTCAGGCAATAATAGTAGTCATAGATTTCATTGGGCACCCACAATGCACTTTATTAAGTTTTTGGGAAGTACAAACCAAGCGAGTATCAAATTTCCTGCCCACCAGAAGTTTTCACTCTGAGAAGGCATCAATTTTGTGAACATTTTTGTTCTGTGGATAGATCTTGAGTAACCCATGTCTAGTGCTATATTGGTTATTCTTAACAGCCAATTATATCCTGAATACTTCAATAGGACAGCCTAGTTAAAGCTTTATAAAATAGCAACTTGCAATTTAATGGTACCATTAATTTCTCAGGGTACAGGTTGTAGCATTTGAATCCCCAATTGCCCTTATATGAATTCAATATGAAAAGATTATGCTGTATTTTTTTCCTTCTAGGCTGACAGGTTTTTCCATGGCTCCAAGTATTTGTCTAAAGAGAATTTTTATGACTGCCAGAAACCCTGGAATATTAAGATTTTAAAATGCAATCAAATAGGTCTTTTCCTAAAGGGCAACACAGCCCTTAAAGAAAATGCTACTTGTTTAAAAGAAATTCTCTTTTTGAAAATGTCACTTGAAGCTATTAAGCTAGTTGCAATGCAAACAAAATATTCCATAAGAAGCCCAACATCTAGATTGAACAGTGCATTACCTATGTGTATTGATAAATCTGCACACCTGTGATCCTCGCCTTTTGACTTTTCGCTTACCAAGAGATAGGCCTTCACCCTTACAATAAACTTCAATTGTAAATTATTCCTGAAGATCACATTAAGGTCACCTTAAGGTCTGCCAAACTAGGGATATAGCTAGATCATAAAGACTTAATTGATTACCTAGGAAATGTGCTCAGGAGAATCTAACAGCCTATCTCCTGATCAATCGTCACCTTTGTAACCTGGTGGAGACAGAGATGAATAGGTTGGGGGCATGAGAGACAAGAAAGTAATTTGTCTAAAACAAGTGTTCATCTGGTCAGTAACATTTAACTATGGCAGAAGAAGATTACAGTCACAGCATGACAGGAAGTTTGTCCCTTGTACTTTCTACTTCTCTGTGGCCAAAGAGGGTTCTTGGTTTAAAGAGAGAACCATGCAAGGTAAAAGTTGATAATTGAGATCACTTCTCCCCTATTTTAGAAGGAGTCTAAGAGTCTATCTGAAGGATTGTATGGGGCCAACAAACTAAGCAGACAGAAATCACCAGTTGGTTCTAGTTCCAATACTTTTGCCCCACTAGCTCATTAAACTTAAATTTAAATCCCTATCAGAATGAGAGAATCCAGAAATCTCTTAGTGTGTGAAAAACTATTTGTTACCCTTTAAAGTGCAGCGAAATCACAAATTGCTTTGAAGTGTTTGCTATACTCCTATAATACAGTATGCATCCTTTCAGAACCCCACATTAAGGAAAATTCAAGCATAGTATTCACCATATACCTATGCATAACCATTTCTTCTAACACCATTCGGAGGCATGTCCAGACATACATGTGTTGTAATAATAATTATGGTATTTGTTAAGTGCTTACTTTATGCCAAGCACTGTTCTAAGTGCTGGAGTAGATACAAGGTAATTAGGTTGTCCCACGTGGGGCTCACAGTCTTAATCCCCATTTTACAGATGAGTTAACTGAGGCACAGAGAAGCCGAGCAGCCTGCCCAAGGCCATACATCAGGCAAGTGGCAGAGCCCAGAGTAGAACCCACGCCCTTCGACTCCCAAAGTCATGTTCTCTCCACTAAGCCACTTGCTCCTACTTAGATTGTGAGCCCCATCTGAGACCTGGTTATCTTGTAGTCAGTAGGAAGATCATTCCTTAATTCAGCTGTCACATTCTATCCAAAACGTCAAGTGAATACACACATTCTGGAAGAACTGAGTGCATCAGTAGCTAACTATTGAATTGTGCATTTTCTAGCTTGCAAATGCTTTGGAAAATATTAATGAATGCAAACTCATTTTTCAACTCCTAAAATGTGCAAAGACCTGGCCCACCCCACCTTCATTCTTTCCTCCTCCACTTGATTTTCTGTCTGTGATGCACTGCTAATCGGGACACTACTCTCCTGATACATCTCAGGCCTTGTAGTTAGTCTCCAGATGTCTGCCTGTATTTTCAAATCAGACTCCAGACAATCCTTCTCAGGTGGTTATAAAAGTGGTTTTTTTCTGATCTTTCTTTGCTGTGCTCAAATGCTCCCTCAATGCTAATCGAGGCGCTTTTGGTAGTGACTTACATATTAAGTGCAGCACCACAAAGCTAATCCAACTTTATGGATAGCAATTCTCAAGTATGGTGAATTCCCTAAGATTGATTTTTTTTTAGGGGGGCCGTTACAAAGCGAGTATTCCTCCTCAGCTTTCCATCAGCTAATGTCCTCCCTCTCCCTCAATGAAGATTTTACCAGTGCCTATAACATTAAATGGAATTGTTGAGAATTGAACTAATTCATTGATTTCATTACCATTTGTATTTGAAATTAGGTCCTCTTGGATTCATCCTATCAAATTCTGCAAATATGTAAATGCTGAGATAGTTTGACATAAAATGTTTGGTGGTCTTAAATAAGTCCTCTTTGAATACAGTATTTAACATTTGGGCAATCCTGAATCTTAAGAAAAAAATATCCATTTATTGGATGAAAGCCAATCATATTTATGACCACTGTAAACTCCTAAACTTCTCAGGGTAAAGTATCATAGTTAATGATGTGCATCTAGCTTTATTTCTATTTATTCTGATGACATGACACCTGTCCACATGTTTTGTTTTGTTGTCTGTCTCCCCCTTCTAGACCGTGAGCCCGTTGTTGCGTAGGGACCATCTCTATATGTTGACAACTTGTGCTTCCCAAGCGGTTAGTACAGTGCTCTGCACACAGTAAGCACTCAATAAATACAATTGAATGAATATCTTCTACATATTCTCCAAGCATGTAGTATACTGTTCTGCACACAGTAAATACTCAATAAGTACTGTTGATATGGATACAGCTACACTCCCAGTTGCAAAGCATAGGCACACACCCTTCCAAGCCGTTGCAATTTAGGGACTAGTTAAATCAATGGAGTCAGGCAATTTTTCATGAATAGCCCCACCCTAATTCACCGTCACCATCAGAGCAGGACACAAGTAAGCTAAGTTGGTGGCTTACAGGAACAGCGCAATTTCAGATTTTTCTCAGCCCATTTGATAGGTCTGATCCCAGCAATTGCTGAGTGCTCTACTATGTTTTCCAGAAATGTTTTGCAAGAAAATTTTCCCTCAAAGACTGATGCTACCATTCATAGATGTCATTTCACCATTGACATCAAATCAACTGTTAACCTTGTCCTCTTGCCTAGGTAATTCTATGAAATCTTCATTCTCCGATCACAACATGAAAACTTCAATCTGGGTGATATGGCTTTAAGATGAAATAACTGGTTAGTATGGCAAGACTAGAGTTTTGACCCAGTGATATGTGATAGGAGAGCAAGGATCCTAGGGCTATCTGGAAATGATGACAGAGGGGCAGGTTTTGAAAATGGAGTAACACAGGCAGAGCCTTTGCATTGGAAGAAGCCTCCTTGAATAAGTCCTCATTTTCCCTTCTCCCACTCCCTTCTGTGTCACCTTTGCACTTGAATTTGCACCCTTCATTCACCCCTCCCTCAGCCCCACAGCACTTACATATACAGCCATAATTTAATTATATTAATGACTCTCTCTCCCGTTAGACTGTAAGCTCCTTGTGGGCCTGGAATGTGTCTACAAGGTGAAACAGCATGGCCTAATGGATAGAGCATAGGCCTGTGAGTCAGGAGGCAAGGGTTCTAATTCCAGTTCCGCTACTTGTCTGCTCCTTGACCTAGAGCAAGTCACTTAACTTCTCTGTGCCTCAGTTCCCTGATTTGTAAAATGGGGATAAGGACTGTGTCCAACCCAATTATCTTGTATCTACCCCAGTGTATAGAACAGTGCTTGGCATATAGTAAGTGCTTAACATATACCATTATTATTATTATTACCAACTCTGTTAAATTGTACTCTCCCAAACGCTTAGTGAAGTATTATGCACACTGTTAAGTGCCCTGTAAATATAAATGATTGACTTAGTATACAGAGTCAAACAAAATTATCAAGACATGCTCTGCCTCTGTTTATTTGCTTTAATATGTTTGCTATCTCTCAATGCCTCACTGCCTCTTGTTGGTGTATTTGCTGATTACAAATAAGGCAAAAGTTTCCTCATTGATCTTGATTTACAATTCCTCCCTGACAGTAGATGAATACATGTGTTGGCCCCTCATGCAAATATTGACTATTGTCTTGCCCACCCTGCACTGTAGTAATTTTTAGAACCAACGTTTTAGTACAAACTGTAGCAAACTGCTTTTCTGGACAGAAGGCTTACCCTGTTTGCTAAAAAAATCTGGCTTTTAAATACCTGGCTAGGGATGTCAACAAGGCAAAAAATGCATTCCCTTCGCCTTGGTTTAGACCAACACCCCACTCCCAGCTACCACTCAGGCATTTGACACTAGGCAACTTTGTGAGGTCCCCTAGTTGTGCATGATGACATCATGTCACAGTGTCCAAGAAATTCTGTGTAGGGCATGTAGTATCCGGTTGGTCAGGGACCTGAAGGGGAGGGCAGTCATCTAATTGCTGGCCCAACAAGTTAGACCTGACCCCTGTAACACAGGCCCAAAAGACCAGTTCCATACAACCCCTTGGGTTGTCTGCCCTTGAGCGTAGGACTCCTAAGTCTATTCTGACCCCTTGATGGGGCTCAAGAACCTTTGACATTGCATAGCTCCAGATGTAGGCCTTAATGAGATGTGCAGTCATAGTATTTAAAGGGGCAGATAGAAAAAGGCTGTGCAGGCAACAGGATTACAACCAGGCCATCCCAGCTTCACTTCCAAATGAAGCCAACTCACTGGAAATGGTATGTGGGATTCTTCTTGTATAGGAATAGGGCATATATCCTGGGGCATGAATATGCAGGACCACCTGATCCTCCCACCCTTGATTAAAAACAGAGAACAGACTTCCCAAATTTAAATTCTCTCCCAAAGCAGGAGGACAAGTCTGCTCAGTAATAGTATGGCCACACTCTTTCAAAATGGTGAATTATAAGAAAGTCTGTTCTTCTCTCCCATCAGAGTGAGCCAGTATTACTCACATGTGTTGAAGTGAAAATGGGCACAAGGATATTGCTCAAACATCCATAATTAGCATAAATAGCGGAAGAGACAGAAAATAAGCAAGAAAAAGTCAGTCATATCCATCTTTTCTCACCCATGAGGATCACATTACTTCTCCCACTCAGTGACTCATTCCAACTTCCCTTGTTGTTTGATATGTCCCCAAAATTTCCTGGAAAGCCATAACTTTTTTTTGTATAGCATATGAGTTTGATAAATTCATTCTTATAACCAGTTCATTCCCATAATTCTTTATTATTGGGATTTTTTTAGAACTAAAACATGTTATGGTCTGAGAGTTTGGAGGGTTTTTTTTTTTTCCTTTTCTGGTGGAGCTGGAAGATGGGAGATATTTAGTTTATTCTTTAATCTGTCCCTCCAAAATCCCAGATATTCCCATGTTGAGCATATACCGTATGTAGAGAGAGCACTGTACTAAGTGCTTGGGAAAGTACAAAAAAATCAGAAGACATGACCCCTGCTCCCCAGGAACTTACAGTCTGGAGGGGGAGATGGAAGCTTAAATGAATTATTATTAATAATAATTATAATAATTATTGTGGTATTTGTTAAGTACTTACTATGTGCCAGGCTGGGGTGGGTACAAGAAAGTCGGGTTGGATGGAGTACCTGCACCACGTGGGGCTCACAGTCTTAACCCCCACTTTATAGATGAGGTAACAGGCACAGTGAAGTTAAGTGATTAGCCCAAGGTCACACAGCAGATGAATTGTGGAGTAGGGATTAGAACCCAGGTTCTTCTCACTCCCAGTCCTGTGCTCTGTCCACTAGGCAAGGTAGGGGGAATAATAGGGTTTATAGACTATATACTTAAATACATAAGTGCAATGGTGTGAGGGGGAGGGACAGGGAGGAGCTGTGTAGTTTAGCCTAGATAGCACAGAAGTTTGATTGATTTTATTCCCCTTAATGAAAAATTTGAAATTGACCCATCTATATTGTGAACAATTCCAAAATAGAGATAACCTGACATTTATAATGCAAAAGGCAAAAATGAATACCATAATAGAGCAAAAATCCCCTTTCCTTGCTTCTCCACAGCACCAACTGGCTGAAGCAAGGGGAGCCATTATAGTAGAACTGAATTGGGCTGAAGTGCCCGAGGCCAACAAAGACTTTTTCAAAGTTGCTAGAATCTCCAGCAAGCAGCAGGGAGACACAGAGAGTTTCAGTAGTGTAGGGGAAACCAGCTGAAGGGGCCACCGTCCTGGCTTCCGAGGGATCAAATAAAGGTGACACCAGTTTCAGCTGCTTATCTCTGCCCTCTCTCTATCTTCAAAGCCCTTCTGAAGACACATCTCCTCCAGGAGGTCTTCCTTGATTAATCTCTCATCTCCCCCACTTTCTAACCTCCCAGCTGCCATTTCAGCACTTGCACATCACTTAAGCACTCTCGGGTACTCCCGATTGCCCCCCACTTCCCTTGTCTGTTGTGTGACTTTGGGCAAGTCACTTCACTTCTCTGTCCCTCAGTTACTTCATCTGTAAAATGGGGATTGAGACTATGAACCCCACGTGGGACAGGGACTGTGTCCAATCCAATTTGCTTGTATCCATATCCACCACAGCGCTTAGTATGGTGCCTGGCACATAGTAAGTGCTTAATACCGTAATTATTATTACTATTCAGTAATACTTCTGTACATAGCTTTATTCCTTTTTACTTTCTCCTATCATTTAAGTGTCTGTGTCGCCCACTAGATGATAAACTCCTTGATGGTAGGGATCACGCCCAGTCATTCCACTCAGTCTCCCGTTCATGCTCAGTATTCTAGTAAGCAGCATGGCCCTATGGGAAAGAGCCCTGGCCTGGAAGTCATAGAACTTGGGTTCTAATTTTGGCTCTGCCCCTAGCCTGTTAGGTGACCTTTGGCAAGTCACTTTACTTCCCTGGTCCTTGGTTTCCTCATCTATAAATTAGAGATTCAATTCCTGTTCTCCCTCCCATTTAAAAGGTGAGCTCCATGTGGGACAGGGTCTGTATCTTATCTCATTATTTTGCATCTACCCCAGGGCTTCGAACAGAGCCTGGCACTTAGTAAGCACATAATAATAATAATATTCATTCATTCATTCAATCATATTTATTGAGCACTTACTGTATGCAGAGCACTGTACTAAGCACTTGGGAAGTACAAGTTAGCAACATATAGAGACGGTCCCTACCCTACAACGGGCTCACAGTCTAGAAGGGGGAGACAGACAACAAAACAAAACACATGGACAGGTGTCAAGTCATCAGAATAAATAGAAGTAAAGCTAGAAGCACATCATTAACAAAATAAATAGAATAGTAAACATGTACAAGTAAAATAAATAGAGTAACAAATCTGCACAAACATATATACAGGTGCTGTGGGGAGGGGAAGGAGGTAGGGCTGGGGGGAGGGGGAGAGGAAAAAGGAGGCTCAGTCTGGAAAGGCCTCCTGGAGGTGGTGAGCTCTCAGTAGGGCTTTGAAGGGAGGAAGAGAGTTAGCTTGGCGGATGTGCGGAGGGAGGGCATTCCAGGCCAGGTGGAGGACATGGGCCGGGGGTCGACAGTGGGACAGGTGAGAACAAGGCACAGTGAGGAGGTTAGCAGCAGAGGAGCAGAGGGTGCGGGCTGGGCTGTAGAAGGAGAGAAGGGAGGTGAGGTAGGAGGGGGCGAGGTGATGGAGAGCCTTGAAGCCAAGAGTGAGGAGTTTCTGCCTGATGCGCAGATTGATTGGTAGCCACTGGAGATTTTTGAGGAGGGGAGTAACATTGGCTGTAAATTGAGTTCCTTTCTTTGAGGGAAAAAAAATACTGAATCTAAAAAAATTCTGTTTAGCCTATATGAATACTAAATGAATAAATCCCATTTGACAGAATAAAATTAATTTGCATTCTTTCTTTTTGCATGGTTGTCAAAACTTGTTTACCATTGATTATTGGGCATGAACATTTAAACTCATTAGGTACACATTTTTGAAAGACGACTAAATTGATCCTTTTAGTTTTCTCTTGCACAAGAGTAATTCATTTTAGATATAATTGTGTAATTTTCACAAAATACAATGTCAAACACTCTAATTATAAGGATTGTATATTATTTGAAGTAATTATACAATTCAATCAATAGAATTTATCAAGTGCCTACTGAATGCAGAGCAGTAGCAATGATATTCATTGTATATATTGAGTGCCACCTCATGCAATGCACTGTATGAATAATAATAATGATAATAGTTGTTTTTTGTTAAGTGTTTACTATGTGCCAAACACTGTTCTAAGCGCTGGGGTAGATACAAGGTAATCAGTTTGTCCCACGTGGGGCTCACAGTCTTCATCCCCATTTTACAGATGAACTGAGGCACAGAGAAATTAAGTGGCTTGCCCAAAGTCATACAGCTGACAAGTGGCAGAGCCGGGATTAAAACCCATGACCTCTGACTCCCAAGCCTGGGCTCTTGCCACTAAGCAACGCTGTTTCTCAAACACTTGGGAAATACAAAACAGAGAATTGGTGCTTTCCCTACCCACAAGGAGAATACGTTTTCATGGGAGTGCCAGATATTAAAATATTGACAAATAGAGTAATCAGAGTAATTAAATATCCAGGTGAATAACATCTATGCAGAAGTTTCTTTATTTCCATAAAGAAATAAAAACTAAAATGGGAAGGCTTGTTGAAGGTGGAATATGGGGAAGGCAATGAATGCGGGGTTTGGGGAAGTAGGGAGTTCTGGGCCAGGGGATAGTGAAGGGACAAAGGCAGAGAGGGAAAGCAATGCTCAGTTGGATGATGAGCTTAAGATGAGTGAAGAGCGTGAGCTGGGCAGTAGCAGGGGAAGAGAGCAGATATGTAATAATAGTAATAATTGGGTATTTAAGTGCTTACTATGTGCCAGGCACTGTACTAAGCCCTGGGGTGGATACAAGCAAATCGGGTTGGACACAGTCCCTGTGCCTCATGAGGCTCACAGACTTAATCCCCTTTATACAGATGAACTGAGGCACAGAGAAATGAAGTGACTTGTCCAAGGCCACCCAGAAGACAAGTGGTGGAGCCAGGAATAGAACCCATGACCTTCTGACATTCAGGCCCATGCTCTATCCACTACGTCATGCTACTTCCCAAGTGTAATATGGGTGATGGTGGCTGAGAGTCTTGAAGCTGATCATAAGGAATTTTTACTTGATGAGAAAGGACATGGGAAGCCAGTGGAGAGTTTTGAGGAGTTGGAGAGATGTGTGCTGAGTTAGGCAAGAAGATGATGTGTGCAGCAGCATAGATTAACAAGGGGGGATTCTGGAGGCCAGAAGAGCAGTGAGGGATCTGATTGAATAGGTGTAATGAGGGAATTTATCTACCAACTCTGTTATACTGTATTCTCCTAAGTGCTTAGTACAATACTCTGCAGACAGTAAGCACTCAAAAAATGTCATAGATTGACTGACAAAAAGAATCCCTCTCAATTCCAAAAAGCTGAACATGGGAGAGAGTATTAAGAGAGCAGAGTAAAGAAGACAGATGGTAACCCTCAGCAGTCTGATGACATACAACTCAACCTATGGACATATTCCCAAAAAGGACCCTTTGCTTTTTTTTCTGGTATTTGTTATGTGCTTACATTGCGCCAGGCACTGTACTAAATGCTGGGGTCTTATGCTGAGTCATTTCCAACCATAGCAACACCATGGACACATCTCTCCCAGAACGCCCCGCTCTCCATCTGCAATCATTGTGGTACTGGATCCATAGAGTTTTCTTGGTAAAAAAGGAGAAGTGGTTTACCATTGCCTCCTTCTGCGCAGTAAACTTGAGTCTCTGACCTCAACTCTCTCCCATGCTGCTGCTGCCCAGCACAAATGAGTTTTGACTTGTAGCAGATTACCTTCCACTCACTAGCCACTGGTCAAGATAAGAATGGAATGTGTATGCCTCTGCTTGACTCTCCCTCCGACAGCCGAGACTGGTAGAGTACTGAAAACTCTCCAGGTGCGACCCTGACAGGGGTAAGCGCTGGGGTAGATATGAGCTAATCAGGTCGGACACAGTCCCTGTTACACATGTGGCTCCCAATCTTAATCCCTCTTTTGCAGATGAGGTAACTAAGGCACAGAGAAGTGAAGTGACTTGCCCTAGGTAATACAGCAGACAAGTGGTGGAGCTGGAATTAGAACCTGGGTCCTTCTGATTCCCAGGCCCATGCTCTATCCAGTAGGCCACACTGCTTCTCACTTTCTCGGGGCAAATTAGGACACCCACAATCCTTGAGGACCCATGTTACTAGACATTCCTCTTTCATATCACCCTTGATATATTATGGCTAACCATAACCTTGTAGTCTTTGGAAAGACTCTTGCTGATGCAAAATTGTGGACTATAAAATTAAATATCAAGACTATATTAGAAACTATATGTATCAGTTTTTCTCTGGCTTGATGACTAAGGTCTTTCAAAAAGAGTGAATGACTGCTGTATATGGTGAAATTGTTTGGAATGAAACCATGACTGCAAGAACACTATATTGATTCATAAACAAATCAAGTAGCTTGTTGTCCAAGAATCATTGTAACGTCTCTAAAGAATGTTCCACCTCCCTGTGCATTGCAGTCATTCAAAAGGATGCTGAAGAAAACAAATAACATTCAGAAAATCCCTAAATAGAAGACATGTACCATGTTCTCAGTATTTTAAGCAGTGTGGCTTAATGGAAAGAGCACAGGCTTGAAAATCAGATGTCGGGGGTTCTAATACCACCTCTGCCACTTTCAGCTGTGTGACTTTGGGCAAGTCACTTAAGTTCTCTGCGCCTCAGTTACCTCATCTGTAAAATGGGGTTGAAGCCTGTGAGCCCCACATGGGACAACCTGATTACCTTGTATCTACCCCAGTGCTTAGAACAGTGCTTGGCACATAGTAAGCATTTAAATACCATCATCATTATTATTATTGTTCTTATCATTAAGCAAGTTGCACAAGTACAACAACCTTGATCAGTGTCGGAACATGTAGGTATTTAACGGATTGCTGGCCATCGTGGCTGTTCAAAGGCAGTCTACCAAGCCTTTCCAACTGGCCCTCACATTGGCAAATGATGCCGGTTTTCACAGAGCAGTGACACAGGGGCCTTGCTTTATTGATCACCTGTGGGAAAACATCAGTGGCTGCCCTGAGGTGAAGAAACTCAAGCTTGACTTTTCCCGCCCTGCACTGCCATCAACATCATTTCTTTCACCCTAAGTATTTCTGGGATATATAGTCCTAGAAAAACAGTCCACTAACCAGTCAGCATTCCATTCTGCAAAAAATCAGACAGTAAATTTGACTTAATAGAACATGAAGAGGGAATGATACTGTGGAATATAATGCTTACATAATAAATGGATAGTGGCTGTAGTGTGGAACTGTACTATGAAAATGTGAAGAAAATATATTTGTTTTTAAAGCTAATATTCTTTTCATATGAAAAAAGTTGTTTCATTTCTGCTAGGCGTATTTTTGGAATGTTGGCCCTTTTACTGAAAGATCTTAATCTTTAAACAGCAAAAAGTCTCTGAGACAGTGCGGCAGCCTCTCTTCTCCCAGTGTATAAACTACTTCTAGGGATTAAATTGGGCACTTTAAAAAGTCTTTTAAAGCAGTAGAGTACCATTTAGTACATTTGTCATTTTGAGCATTAAATGGTCCCCTTGAGGCCTAAATGAGTTTCTGCATCTTCTCTACATGCGCAATTTATTCCCAAGGAAGAATATCAGCTAAGAACAAGACCAATATGCCATATCATCTCTGTTCATTGTATCTGCGTTCCAGAGCATACACTAGTCAAATCTCCTAAGAGGCCTTCCCTCACTTTGTTCACATTTCCCCTATCTTCCCTCCCCTCTGCATTGACTCTGCACTTGGCTGTATATGGCCTATTCAAACATTAGTCCTTACTGAGTATTTACTGTGTGCAGAAGACGGTACTAATAAGCTCTTGGGAGAATACAATATTACAGAGTTGGTTACCCACAAGGAGCTTACTGTTTAGAAGGGGTGTCAGCATGGCTTGTCTGCTGTGTGACCTTGGGGAAGCCACTTAACTTCTCCGTGCTTCAGTTACCTCATCTGTAAAATGGGGATGAAGCCCCACATGGGGCAACCTGATTACCTTGTATCTACCCCAGTGCTTAGAACAGAGCTTGGCATGTAGTAAGCGCTTAACAAATGCCATCATTATTATTAAAATACATGAATTACAGATAGGTACATAATATGCTGTGGGGCTGAGGGTGAGGTGTATACCATGGTCTTAAAGGGTATAAATCCATTAAGCATTTTGATATTGACCCCAGCCCCATAACACTTACATACATACCCTTATACTCCACTATTTTTAAAGTTTATTTTAATGTCTGTTTCCCCCTGTAGACTGTAAGCTCCTATGGGCAGAGATCACATCTACCAAATCTATTGTATTGTATCAAGTGCTTAGTACAGTGGTCTGCACATAGTAAGCACACAATACCACTGACTGCTTTCTAAGGCAAAATACAGCTGAAAGGTTTGCAATTTGAAAGAATGTTAAAAAGGGCTCTAGAAATTTTGTACCCAAATTCAAACATGCAATTGCAAACTGAGCTTGATCATCTGTAAGAATGGCAAAGATCACACTTCCCGTTCAGAATATAAATGAATTTTCCAATCTTATATTGGCCTTATATAAGAGCAATTTGAGGTGCTAGGTAAGTAAAATGAAATAGTCTATGTCCTGATAGTCAATTCTGCCTTGAAAGTTTTAGAAAGACAAATATTCCACTAGGGCTTAGGCTGCAGTTTATAAATTAAAGGTCAATTAGAGAATAAAAAGCTTCCTATGAAACAGTGTGTGCAGACACATGGCTAAATTTGTTCCAAGAACCATTAAATTCAGAAATTGAAGAATTCCTCTCAGTGTTTTATTGCCCCATCACTCAGCATTTTCTATATGGAATCGAATCCTGAAAGTATTTTAGGGTGACCTTGCAATCCTCTTAGTATTAAAACTTGGAAAAGAGGATTTAGAGGATTTTTCGCCAAACTGCATGATCAGGTTTTCAGTGTCCTCTCTTTTCAGATGCCAGCCTAACATCTAAATTTCTGCTAAAAATTGTTACACCTCTTTGTGACCCATTTCACAGCCACACCAATTTCTGTTTGGCTATACAAACAGAGACCATGCAAGTGGGAGACTGGAGCTACATATCTGGAATAATTTGCTCTTCTCAGCAGTCTATCTCATCTACCACCAACTCCCAATTATTCAGGGATGGATCATCCCTTCTTTGGATTATCTAGGTCAGGACTTTTCAGCCTATTTAGAAACTGTGGCCGTGCAGGCTCAAGGTTTCACCTGAAGTGCCCCCAGACATATATTCAATTTCTCTCGTACCCAATCCTCACTCACATAAAAGTGATTGACCATCTGGCATTAGAGGTGAAGGGCCCAAGTTTCAAGATACCATCCTACCAACTGAAAAATAATCAGCGGGACCAGACAAAAGCAACCATAGCGGTGTCAGCGGAGACAGCAGCTATCACTGCCTGGGCACTTCTGAGCTCTTTATTGGAGGTTTCCATTATGGCTGGGTGCCTGGCAGTAGCTCGGCACTGCAACGTGAGGTGCGGTTGTGCCCCAAACCACCACCATAGGGAAGTATGGCTTAGTGGGTAGAGCACAGGCTTTGGGGACAGAAGGGCCTGGGCTCTAGTCCAGGCTCTGCCACTTGTTTGCTGTCTATGTGTCTGGCACATAGTAAGCACTTAACAAATACTACAATTATTATTGTTAAAAGCTGAGTAGTATAAGATTATATATATATATATATATGTATATATATGTATATATACATATACATATATGTGTGTGTGTGTGTGTGTGTGTGTGTGTGTGTGTATTAATGGTATTTGTTAAGAACTTACTGTGTGCCAGGCACTGTATTAAGCCCTGGAGTGGATACAAGCAAATTGGGTTGAAACAGTCCCTGTCTCAAATGGTGCTCACAGTCTCAAACCTCATTTTACATATGGGGGAAATGAGGCACAGAGAAGTTAAGTGAGTTGCCCATGGTCACACAACAGAAAAGTGATGGAGCTGAGATTAGAACCCATGACCTTCTGAATCCCAGGCCCGTGCTCTATCTACTATGCCATTCTGCTCCCTGCAGATCATCAGTTTGGTCTGAAGCCCAATGTCACACTGCTGTCCCACTTTAGCTGACAGTCTGCCCAAAATGATGCTGGCTCCCTTTATTCAGTATTTTCTTCCTTATTATTGTGTGACTTGGTAGTGGATTGCCTAGATAACAGTATTCTATGATGACACTTAGTTCCAAATTGCCACTGAAGAAAATCAATTATGGGCATGGTGTCCCTGGTGTGAAAATATTCTAGTATTAGAAAGAGGTGACATTTTAAGGTGGAGGGGAAAATATATTTGAAACCACGAATCCAGTGTTCCTGCATAATTTAGTGCTACAGATTTCAATTAGA
Source organism: Tachyglossus aculeatus (assembly GCF_015852505.1). Classification (NCBI taxonomy): domain Eukaryota; kingdom Metazoa; phylum Chordata; class Mammalia; order Monotremata; family Tachyglossidae; genus Tachyglossus; species Tachyglossus aculeatus. The sequence continues at coordinate 98,364,259 of NC_052101.1, read as the reverse complement.
TAATTTGCCAGTATTTTACTTTTTTATGATATTTGTACTAAGCACTCTACTAAGTGCGGGGTAGATACAAACTCATCAAGTTAGACGCAGCCCATATCCCACATGGGGCTCGCAGACTTAATCCCCATTTTACAGATGAGGTAACTGAAGCACATAGAAGTGAAGTGATTTGCCCAAGGTCACAAAGCAGACAAATGGTGGAGCCAAGATTAGAACCCAGGTCCTTCTGACTCCCAGGCCTGTTCTCTATTCACTAGGCCACATTACTTCTGATATACAGCTATTCAAGGGAAATAACCTCATGGCAATAGAGTGTGACATTTCAGGGCTGATCACGGAAAGATAATGTAGTCTCAAGTTCTCTGAAAAAGTTATGAATTTCCCCCCTAGAGATCCTTATTTCCAGACAGACCTAGTAAGTAAGAGTTAACTGGAGAGAATAAAGAGTAGTAAAGTAACTATCCATCCAATACCAGTACTGCCATTTTTGTAAGAATATAATAATAATGATGGTCCTTAAACACTTACTATGTGCCAAGCACTATTCTAAGTGCTGGGGTAGATACAAGGTAATCAGGTTGGACACAGTCCCTGTCCCACATGGGGCTCACAGTCTTAATCCCCATTTTACACACGAGGTAACTGAGGTACAGAGACATTAAGTGACTTGCCCAAAGTCACACAGCTGATATGTGGTGAAGCCAGGATTAGAACCCATGACCCCCCCCCCCCTTTTAGACTGTGAGCCCACTGTTGGGTAGGGACTGTATATGTTGCCAACTTGTACTTCCCAAGCGCTTAGTACAGTGCTCTGCACACAGTAAGTGCTCAATAAATATGATTGATTGATTGATTGACTTCTGACTTCCAAGCCCATGTTCTTTCCACTAAGCCATGCTGAATATGCCCACATGTCTTATACCTGAATAGCCTTGGACACACCCTAACCTATGCCAGTAGGGAGAGAGACATTAAAGTGCATAAGAATCACCCTCAGAAGATTTTGGTAGGCTCTCAGTGAAAACTCTAACCACTTTTTTGTGTGAATAAGGGGCTGGGGAAATAATTTGAATGTCATTCTGAAAAGAACTCAAGTCATCTTTAGTAATCTATACTGTCAGTCAATCAATCAGTGCTTACTGTGTGCAGAGAACTGTAGACTGTAAACTCATTGTGGGCAGGGAATGTGCCTGTTTATCATTATGTTCTACTTTCCCAAATGTTTAGCACATGCTCTGCACATAGTAAGTGCTCAGTAAATACAATTTAATGAGGGATATAAGTATATAATAGAGGGGATAGACACATTCCTTTCCCACAAGCTTATACTCTATTAAACTGTAAGTTCCTAGAAGGAAAAGAGTGTGTATTTTAGTTTAATTTATGCTCAGAGGCAAATACAAGGTCATACACACATACACATGCCTACTTTCTTAAATGGTAGAGTTGCTTCAATACACTCTGGCATGTGTTAGTTGTAACATCCTCACATAATGATTTCTTGGGAATGAGAGCTGAAACCATGAGAATTTCTCAACAACATGAGAATTTCTCAATCACTTCTATACCATACTAATTATTTTCTGTCCCCCAACTCTCAAGTCAAACTTCAAAACCTAAAACAAAGATAGGCATTTGAAAGAAGAGCATCATGGACCATTTTTCAACTATTACAGCTCCATCTAGAATGGGAATATTGAGAAGGAGTGATCATTTAAAAAAGAAAAAATGTTCATGCAACAGGGAACAAGCCTAGCAAAACATCTATTAATATTGTCCTCCAAAATAAGAATGAGTTTCTAAATGGCCTGAAAGGACAGGAACCATGTATCTTTTTCAGCCTTTATAAAATACTACCAGACATAAAATTGATGTGATTACTGGGAAAGTGTAAGATTCTCTTTTTTTTTCTTTGATGGTTGGTTGTGCCTTAATGTGCCTTAAACTTGTAATAAAAATATAATGAAAAACATACATTTATTCAGTGTGGCAGCTATGGCGTATGCTATAAAGCTGTAATCCTATAAAGTTAGATTTTACTGCATTTCTTAAACCTGTTTCTTCCACTTATCACTCAGCTACAGTTTCTGTTGAAATTTAATGCTTTAACAGGATGCCTTCTTCACCCATATTAACATCACAACATTTTTTTTACGGTCTCAAATTTCAATCTTCCTTGTCTCATAACAGGCATCAATCTGTCTCTGCTTCACAGCATCAGGCCTAGAAGATACGTTTGATTCACTCATTCATTCATTCATCCAATCATATTTATTGAGTACTTACTGTGTGCAGAGCACTGTACTAAGAGCTTGGGAAGTACAAATTGGCAACATATAGAGATGGTCCCTACCCAACAACGGGCTCACAGTCTAGAAGGGGGAGACAGACAACAAAACAAAACAAGTAGACAAGTGTCAATACCATCAGAATAAATAGAATTATAGCTATATACACATCATTAATAGAGTAATAAATATGTACAAATAAAATAGAGTAATAAATATGTACAAATATATACAAGTGCTGTGGGGAGGGGAAGGGGGTAGGGCAGAGGGAAGGGGGGCAATGGGGGAGAGGAGGAGGAGGAGGGGGAGAGGAAACAGGGGGAGCTCAGTCTGGGAAGACCTCCTAGAGGAGGTGAGTTAGTAGGACTATGAAGGGAGGAAGAGAGCTAGTTTGGCGGATGTGTGGTGGGAAGGCATTCCAGGCCATCGACCCCAGGGGTCGACAGTGGGACAGGCGAGAATGAGGCACAGTGAGGAGGTTAGTGGCAGAGGAGCGGAGTGTATGGGCTCAGCTGTAGAAGGAGAGAAGGGAGGTGAGGTAGGTGAGGTGATGGAGAGCCTTGAAGCCAAGAGTGAAGAGTTTTTGCTTGAATCATAGGTTGATAGGCAACCACTGGAGATTTTTGAGGAGGGGAGTGATGTGCACAGAGCATTTCTGTACAAAGATAATCTGGGCAGCAGAGATTAGACTGAAGCGGGGAGAGACAAGAGGATGGGAGATCAGAAAGGAGGTTGATGCAGTAATCCAGTCAGGATAGGATGAGAGATGAAACAAGCAAGGTAGCGGTTTGGATGGAGAGGAAAGGGCAGATCTTGGCAATGTTGTGTAGGTGAGACCGGAAGGTTTTGGTGACGGATTGGATATGTGGGGTGAACGAGAGAGCGGAGTCAAGGATGACACCAAGGTTGCAGGCTTGTGAGACAGGAAGGCTGGTAGTGCTGTCTACAATAACGGGAAAGTCAGGGAGAGGACAGGATTTGGGAGGCAAAATAAGAAGCTCAGTCTTGGACATGTTGAGTTTTAGATGGTGGGAGTTTTAGATGGTGGGCAGACACCCAGATGGAGATGTCCTGAAGGCCGGAGGAGATCAGGTAGTGACACAAGTCACCTAGTCAAAGAAGAGATGGGCATCAATCATAAGGTTAGATAGCAAGCTCCTTATGTGGCTCAGTGGAAAGAGCCCGGGGTTTGGAGTCAGAGGTCAGGGGTTCAAATCCCAGTTCTGCCAATTGTCAGTTGTGTGACTTTGGGCAAGTCACTTAACTTCTCTGTGCCTCAGTTACCTCATCTATAAAATGGGGATTAAGACTGTGAGCCCCCTGTGGGACAACCTGATCACCTTGTAACCTCCCCAGAACTTAGAACAGTGCTTTGCACATAGTAAGTGCTTTATAAATGCCATCATTATTATTATTATTATTATTAAGGGCATCAGTAGGCTCTACTATTGCTATTGAGCTCTTCCAAGTACTTAGTTGAGTGCTCTGCACACAGTAGATGCTCAATTAATGGTATTTATTGAGCGCATACCACGATACTAAGTGCCTGTGAAATACAATAGAGTTGGTAGATGTGATCCCTGCCCACAAGGAGCTTACAGTCTACAAGGGGAGACAGATATTAATATAAATTATAGATGGGGTGATAGAATATAAAGATATGTACATAAGTGCTGTGGGGCTGGAATATCAAAGTGCTTAAGGGTTACATAGCTAAGTACATAGTTGATGCAGAAAGGAGGTTGGATAGGGAAGATGAGGGCTTAAACTCCTGATTGTCCTTTTTCCAGTGACTGTTACCTATGTAGCATATTGAAATTGGGCCAACCTATATAACTGTCTGCACTTACGTTGATAAAGCAATTTCTCCTCTCACAATGGCACATCAGCTATCTAAGACATCTGTAGACTCTGTCAAATTTTCCCCACGCCCCCTAGGATAATACTCTTTAAGACTTGCAAAAAACCCAAAAAACATTCCTCTCCTTTACTAACCCAGAATGTACTGTACGACGACTACAACCTGCTGTATTTTGTTGTTTGGTTTTCCCAGGTCATCAAGGTCTTCCCAACCCTCATTAAGTCAACTCCAAATATTATACTCAATGGCAGCTTACCAAATGGGTGAGAACACGGTGGTGTCTGCTGCTGTTGAGATCTGAGTGCAGGAGACTGCACTCAACTGCTCTCCCTAACAGCCCTCTCACAATGCATGTAATGAGAGCCCAGGGGACTGAATGAGGGAGTGTGGATTGCTCAGCACAAACTATCCCCAATGCTGCAAAAACAACCCAAGCCCATATCCTGTTGGTTATTAGACATACTCTGCCCCTCAAGGATTTTGCATGGCAGTTTATGAAGTGTTGATATTCAGTTGACATGTTTAGAGAACTTTGAAAATGAAAGGTGTTATCCACCGTTCATTCAATTGATTCAGTTGCATTTATTGAGCACTTACTGTGTGCGAATTGTACTAAGTGCTTGGGCAGGCACAGCATAACAATAAACAGACATTCCCTGCCTACAAGGAGCTTACAGTCAAGAGGGGGAGACAGACATTAATGTAAATAAATTACAGATATGTACATAAGTGCTGTGGAGCTAAGAGAGGAGATGAGTGCATTAATTCATTCAATCATATTTATTGAGTGCTTACTGTATGCAGAGTATTGTATTAAGTGCTTGGGAGAGTACAACAATAAACAGTTATATTCCCTACACACAATGACTTACAGTCTTTAAAGGGAGCAAGTCAGGGCAAGGCAGCATAGCTCAGTGGAAAGAGCAAGGGCTTTGGAGTCAGAGGTCATGGGTTCAAATCCCTGCTCCACCAATTGTTAGCTGTGTGACTTTGGGCAAGTCACTTAACTTCTCTGTGCCTCAGTTGCCTCATCTGTAAAATGGGGATTAAGACTGTGAGCCCCCTGTGGGACAACCTGATCACCTTGTAACCTCCCAGCACTTAGAACAGTGCTTTGCACATAGTAAGCACTTAATAAATGTCATCATTAATATTATTATATTATTAAGGCAAAAGGGAGTAGGAGAAGAGGAGAGGAAGGCTTAGGGATGTTAAGGAAGATAGGGCTTAGTCAGGGAAGGCCTCTTGGAGGAGATGTGCCTAAGTCTTTGAAGGAGGCATTAGTGATGCTATTTATAATCTTGAAGAATGAAGACTCCTGTGATTAGCTATTCGACAAATCAGAGCAGTCCTAACAGGGGGGAAGCCCCATCTGCCTTTGCCCATCTGACTGGCAAATAGGTGTCATAGCAGTTACTGTCTTCAACCAACCATAAAGATGTTAGACAATGTACCTGTAGGGGCTTTATGAAGGTAACTTACAAAAACATTTTTCATTTATTCATTCAATCATATTTATTGAGTGCTTACTGTGTGCAGAGCATTGTATTAAGTGCTTGGGAAGTACAAATTGGCAACATATAGAGATGGTCCCTACCCAACAACGGGCTCATAGTCTAGAAGGAGGAGACAGACAACAAAACAAAACATGTAGACAGGTGTCAAAACTGTCAGAATAAATATAATTATAGCTATATGCACATCATTAATAAAATAAATGGAGTAGTAAATATGTACAAGTAAAATAAGTAGAGTAATAAATATGTACAAATATATACAAATGCTATGGGGAGGGGAAGGAGGTAGGGCAGAGGGAAGGGGGGTGATGGGGAAGGGAGGAGAGGAAAAAGGGGGCTCAGTCTGGGAAGGCGTCCTGGAGGAGGTGAGCTCTCAGTAGGGCTTTGAAAGGAAGAAAAGAGCTAGTTTGGCTAGTTTATTTTTCTCATTACCAGTAGAATTGTACTGACATTGTTAATAACACTGTGAAACACCAACTTTGTGCATGACACTGTTTAACAGTCATGGGAGGAAACAAAGAAAACCCATACAAATTGAACATTATCCCTGCCCACAAGGAGTTTATAATCGGGGGGGGGGGGGGGGGGGGGGGCGGGGAGAAGGCTAAGACTTAGGCATCAAACAACTTTTTCCCCCTTCACTCTCAATTTCCGGTAGCATATATGCACAAACATTTATATCATAGGTTTTTATTTGAATCTAGAAATTTGCATGTTCTTACTGTTACTACACTTTATGAGTAATGCAAATGTTTTGAAAAACGATGTTAATCTAAATTCTATTGTCAGGTAATTTTGAATGAAAACATTAACTCCAATGTGTGGTTCATCAATCCTAACACAGGAAACATTACTGACATTTATTATGAACTCCAAAGTTGATTAGATAACTCGATTAGAGTGCAACTGATGCAAAACAGAAGAAAAGTCTACTTGCCTTGCAAAGAATGTTCCTGTACTGAGACCATCACAGACTCTCCACAGAACAAGAAAGTGAGAAGAGGAGACTGGAAGTGAATTAGAAGAAACAGTACATAGTTTACAGAATAGTTTAACAACTCCATGAATTGTTCCACTTGAACTGATGTCAGGGGTAGCTTTGTGTGCCCCTTAGTAAATATTACTCTGTTATCCCTTTTAATCTCTCTTACTTAGGTAGTACAGCTCTTGAAATTATTCTCTCACCAGCATGGTCATTAGCAAAGTGAAATCCTGGGGAAAAAATAAAAGACCATATGTGATGTGAATCATACCTGAACACTGACATTAGCGTAAACGCCAGTTTTAATGGCAGCATTGAAAATAATGTTGAAATGTTACTCCTTTTTTTCATAAATTCCTACAGGATTGAAAAAATGGGGAGGCCAACCGATGACATTTTGATTATAGTTTCAACTCACACAGACACTGTGAAACTTTTTTGCACTTCTGACAATTAAAATCTGCTGCCACCTTGATCCTTAACATATTTCTTTATACACTGTTTAGTCTCTCAGGTTCTCTTTCATAAACTCAGCATTTTAAGAGAGCTTTGTGGATGTTGTAGTATTTTGAATCCCTTGAAACTGAGAGACCGCGACAGTGTTTTCTCATACTCATGGTTGGTCTTGTAAGTCAATGGTATCTATCTGCATGGGTCTTTCTTCTCGAGGCAAGGCAGATGTTCATGAGGCCAGGCTAGAGAAAGATTTCAAGTGACAAGACATGCTTCTATTCCTTAGATCGCACACACACACTCCCACCCTCTCTTTTCCTCTCTTCCAATCTCTCCCACCCTGCACTGTAATCACTCATCTTCATCATATTGACAGTCAATCTTCGAGTGCATTTCAAATTGCCTATTTGTGCATGACAATGCATGGGGTGGGCGGGAGGGGTGGCATACAAAGTTATATAGACAAAATCCCTGCTGTCTAGGAGCTTACAGTCTGAGGCAAAACTGAAATGGACATAAACATTAAGCAGCATGAACAACAACAATACAGATTTTGTGCCTTCTGAATGCAGAGCACTGCACTAGACCCTTGGAAACTATACAAAGGATACAAGATGTATTTAGATTTTATTTTGTGCCAGAAAGGGCAACAGCCTGTCAGGGTCACACCTGGAGAGTTTCCAGTACTCTACCAGTCACAATTACAGCGGGGGGGAGTCAAGCAGAGGCCTACCCATTCCATTCCTAGCTTGGCCAGTGAGTGGAAGGCAATCTGCTACAAGTCAAAACTCACCCTTGCTGGGCAGCAGCGGCATGGGAAAGAGTCGAGGGCGGAGACTTGTGCGGAAGGAGGAAATGGTAAACCACTTCCGTATTTTTACCAAGAAAACTCAATGGATAAGCTACCAGAACGATTGCAGATGGAAGTGGGGCATTCGGGGAGAGATGGGTCTATGGCGTCGCTATGGGTCAGACATGACTCGACAGCCTAAGACAAGAACAACAACAAGGGCAACAGAGCTCAAGGGTTTCACTGCAGCCTAGGGACAAGGAGCAGAGTAACTCTAAATATTCCTTGGGCCCAAGGAAATCACACCAAAATATGTTCAGTCCTTTGGTTTTTATTATTGGGTTTTTTTTTCTGTGTGTGTGAAAACAAAGTTGATTCTTGGGGATATTTCCCACAGATTTTCCCTGTGATGGCAGCTGGATGAGGAAAGGCCCAAAGAAGCAACCTTAAATTTTTGAAATAAATAAATAAAACAACCCCCAAACTTTGAGTTTCTTTCATTCAATATTAACTGAATGGAAGATACACCCGATAGTACTGGTACTTCACTTCTTTCAGGTTACTTTAACTCACAGCTACCATTGTTATTATTCATTCATTATTCATTCATTCATTCATTCATTCATTATTCATTCATTCAATCGCATTTATTGAGCACTTACTGTGTGCAGAGCACTGTACACAAGTTGGCAACATATAGAGACGGTCCCTACCCAACAGCAGGCTCATGACAAACAATGGAAAAGTTGATGAAAATACATAGAGGCCCCAATATTTTTGAATCTTCTCCACAGTGCTGGATGAGGTACAAAATTATGACAGAAAATAGCCTTATAAATTTCATATCACCAGGGTAGACTTATCAAGTAAGCTTGTTACTGGCAGGGAATGTGTCTACTAATTACATTGTACTGGATTCTCCCAATCAATCATATTTATTGAGTGATTACTATGTGCAGAGCACTATACAAAACATTTTGGGGAGTACAATATAACAGACACATTCCCTGCCCACAAAGAGCTTGTCAAGCTTTTAGTACAGTGCTCTGCACATAGTAAGCACTCAGTAAATGATTGACTAACTGAAGTGAGCAGAAAAAAAGTCAAGCATGCATGACAACTTAGAACAACAACATTCCTTTAATTGGAAGTCATGATTCTTCCAAAGGAATTTCAAGGACAATGTGGTGCTCTGAGGAACCAAGCAAGGATGGCAGTAGGGTGGTCAGTCATTCAGTTTTCTATTGGTCTGGCCCTTATCCGCTTTAGATTCAATGCCAGATGCTTTTATGTCCAGTATTTATATTTTCAGCACTGAGCCCCAACTCTGCAGCAGCTCCTCTTGCCAAGTTCTGTGCCCCTGAAGCTATGACCATATTCAGAGGGATCTGGGAACAAAACACAATGGTGCTGGGCCAACTGGGGGGTTGGGTGAGGGTGGGGGGGGAGGGTTTTAGAGTACCCCAGAGAGACACCCTTGGCTGAGGCAGATTTTTGAAAAATGGCATCGTGTTGTATATCAGTATAGCGTATTCATTATTATTAATTTTAAGTATTGTACTTATTAAGTGCTTACTTTGTGCCAAGCACTTTTCTAAGGGCTGGAGTAGATACAAGTTAATCAGGTTGGACATAGTCCTTGTCCCACATGGGGCTCACGGTCTAAGTAGGTGGGAGTGGGGTTTAATCTCCATTTTACAGATGAGGCAACAGGCACAGAAAAGTTAAGTGACTTGCCCAAGGTCACACAACAGTTATGTGGCAATTCAGGATTATAACCCAGGTCCTTTGACTCCCAGGCCCATTCTCTTTCCATTAGGCTATGCTGTTTGTCATTGTGGGTTGCCCCTAGGATGGGTCATGTGAATGTAGACATACTGGGAGAAGATATTGTTTCTTGTCATATGAAAAAAGAGAAAAAAATGAACTGTTGACTATGAAGAGCCCAAAACTGGACACAACTAACACCTAGAAAAGTTCCTCAACTTGTAGTGAATTCTTCTCCAGGCCAGTCCAGAGTTCTGTGAGGGGCTCTGAAAACCACAAGAAGCAGAATTCTCAGTCATGCTGGGAATTATCAGGAAGCTGATAACTCAGTCATTTCTGGAAGATAGGCAGAGATCCCCTACCTACAAGACTGTGGCCATGAAGGAAGTCCAGATGTATCCATCTGAAAGAGTGGATATACAGAAAGTAAGGTACCAGATTATGGCCTTAAAACATTTGACATGAGGACACAAGGTGCAAATGCCTACAGATCACTAGGACCCTGACCTTAGGTGAAAGGCCTAGAACCTTCAACAGGAAGTGAAGATAAAAGATCCTATGGCTATGAGATTGTAGGACAGAGCAGACTAGATAAATGGGGAGTTTGGCTGTGCCTGGAATATTTTTTTCCTTGAGATGACAGAACGGGGATGAGGGGCTGCTGAGCTAATTGCCCTTTTGAGAGTAGGCTGTCAGAATGGAGTACTTGTGGCTCTCTTGCTCTGTCTTCAGGTGCCCATGTGGCACTGTTAGTAAGTATGCATTTTCTTAAAGAGTTTTAGTTGGGTGGCAGATAACACTTAAAGAACCCCATCTGTGACCTCTGCCTAGCAAATTAGAGTGGGATCACCTCTGTTCTAGTCCTTTGTGCATGACATTTTTCAATCAATGGTATTTACTGATCACTTACTGTGTGCAACAGCGTGCTGTACAACACAGTTGGTAGACCAACCTACTCAATGGGCCTTGTTCTCATCTCTTTTGACATAGAACTCTTGCTCACCTTCTGCCTTCTGCCCAGAACACCCTTCCCTTTCATACCTAACAGTCCACGTATCTCTTCTAAACTCCTCCAGGAGCATGGCTTAGTGGATAGAGCCCGGTCTTGGGAGTCAGAGGTCATGGGTTCTAATCCAGACTCTGCCACTTGTCAGCTTTGTGACTTTGGGCAAGTCACTTCACTTCTCTGTGCTTCAGTTCCCTCATCTGTAAAATGTGGATTAAGACTGTGAGCCCCACGTGGGACAACCTTATTACCTTGTATTCCCCCCACCCCAGTACTTAGATCAGTGCTTCGCACATAGTAAGTGCTTAACAAATACCATCATCATCATCATCACAGGTTTGGAAGTCATGAGGACCTGGGTTCTAATCCTGGCTCCACCACATATCTGTTGTGTGACCTTGAAAGTTGCTTAACTTCTCTGGGCCTCATTTACCTCATCTGTAAAATGGGGATTAAGGCTATGAGCCCCATGTGGGACAGAGGCAGTGTCCAACCTGATTAACTTGTATTTATCCCACTGGTTAGAATAGTGCTTGGCACATAGTAAGTGCTTAAATACCATAATCATTATAACTTCTCTGGTTAATCTCTCATTTCCCCCACTTTATTTCTCCCTATATTATCATTTCAGCATTATTTTGTTTACAGTATATGTTAAGTGCTCACATGTGCCAGGCACTGTACTAAGTGTTAGACAAGATAATTGGGTTGGATGCAGTTCCTGTCCCATAGCACTCAAAGACATAACCTCCATTTTACGGATGAGGTAACCGAGGCACAGAGAAGTTAAATGATTGGGAAGAAAACTTCATGGCCTCTGCATTGTGTTCAAAAGAGTATGTCAGAGACAAGTTTATTACTACTAGCACTTATTCTAGCACTAGAAGAGTTTCCTCTGCTAGTCAAGGCCAGCTCAACTTGAAGCAGTACATTATTGTTATATATATATATATATATATAGTTGGTACAGCATCTGAACGTGATCAGAAGAGCACAAAACCAAATGTGTACTTTAAGACAGGCAGCAATAATTCCCACTGGACAATTTCCCATCAGGTTGCGGCCTACATTGTTCTCCAGGTGACCGAATACCACTGATAAGCAAGGCCAGGGGTCCTGACCCCTCCTTCCTCCCCCCCCCCGCCCCCCCACCTTACCTTCTTCCCCTCCCCACAGCACCTGTATATATGTTTGTACGTATTTATTACTCTATTTTATTTGTACATATTTATTCTATTTATTTTATTTTGTTAACATGTTTTGTTTTGTTCTCTGTCTCCCCCTTCTAGACTGTGAGCCCACTGTTGGGTAGGGACCATCTCTATATGTTGCCAACTTGTACTTCCCAAGCGCTTAATACAGTGCTCTGCACACAGTAAGCGCTCAATAAATATGATTGAATGAATGAATGAAAGGGAGGAACAGCTTCATCCTCTATTTAGTTGATATGTGAATCTCCCTGGTAAAACAGACTTTGGAAACAAAAGGAAAGGTATTTGTAGTGTGCTTACCTTGAGTAGCAAGGCTCAGCAGTACTTGGTTTCCATGTTATGAGGCCATCAAGCAGTGTTAGAGTTGAAAGAGCTCAGAGGGAAGGGGCGGGGGGGGGGGGGAAGAGAGAGAGAGAGAAAGAGAGAGAGAGAGAGAGAGACACACAAATGCAAGGTCCTGAGCACTGTGCTTCCACAGTGACTTGATGAAGGTCGAGTACTTCCATTATCACCTATGCATTTGGGTACTCCCTCCCAAGATAGCACTTATCTTCTCTTGTCATTTACTGTTGAGTATGGGGAGCCCAAAACAAGCTGCCTTATTAGCAACTGTCTGTGATCCCGCAAACAACACCAAGGAAGAGACTCACTGAAGGCACTGATGGGCTCTCCTGATGGGAAGCAGCATGGTGGAGTGGATAGAGCACGGGCCTGGGAGTCTGAAGGTCATAGGTTCCAATCCCTGCTCTGCCACTTGTCTGCTGGGTGACCTTGGGCAAGTCAGTTCACTTCTCTGGGCCTCAGTTACCTCATCTGGAAAATGGGGATTGAGACTGAGGGGGATTCAGACTGAGCCTCATGTGGGACAGGGACTGTGTCCATTCCAATTTGCTTGTATCCCAGGCACTTAATACAGTGCCTGGCACATAGTTATGGTATGGCACCACAATTATTATACTTGAGATAGGTGATTGCTGGCCTGTGGAGGCAGAGCATGGAGGAAGGTGTGGCCTTCTCTCCCTGCTCTACCCAGTAACAGGTCTGGACTAATCAGTGATTGCCACATAGAGCCACAGCTGTGATGTCTAAGGCATATAAAAGGCAGCAACTTTGACTAGAGAGGAAGCATGTAGAAGAAGCACCTCTGTAGGACACAGAGAAGCAAGTATTGAGGGAGAAGCACAGGGAAGCAGAAAGAAGAAGCACTGGCAAAACAGGCTCCCTTGACTAGTATTGGACCCTTGGAGGGGAGTGAGAGTGGGGATGTGTTTCTCCCTGGCTCATTAGTAAAACTAAGTCAAAGCTTTCCACAGTAACCTTAAGGGTCAGGGATGTGGTTTGACTCTACTACATGTCACTGAGGTTTCCCTGGTCCAGGAAGGTCCTGGGTGGTATGAACTGGGGGTGGGGGGCTCATGACATTGATTTGTCTCTGACCCACAGTGACTCCATGGGCACATCTCTCACAGAATGCCCCATCTCTATCTGCAATCGTCCTGGTAGCACATCCATAGAGTTTTCTTGATAAAAATTTGGAAGCGGTTTACCATTGCCTCCTTCCATGCAGTAAATTTGAGTCTCCACCCTCAACCCTCTCCCATGCCACTGCTGCCCAGCACAGGTGAGTTTTGACTTGTAGCAGATTGCCTTCCACTCACTAGCCACTGCCCAAGCTAGGAATGGAATGGATATGCCTCTGCTTGACTCTTCCTACTCTTCCTTCCATAGCCGAGACTGGTAGGGTACTGGAAACTCTCCAGGTGCGATCCTGAAAGGGGAACACTTGCCTCTAAATCTTTCAAATCTGTTGGTTCCCCTACTAATTTTAGTGTCTGTCCCTCCCACTAAGCTGAAATCTATTTGAGGGAATGGATCATATCTATTGCATATACTGGTGGGCTTAGCACAGTATTTTGCACAGATCAAGGGCTCAATAAATACTATTGATTGAGAAGATGATGATGATGATAATAATTATGGTACTTAAGCATTTACTATGTGCCAGGCACTGTACTAAGTTCTGGGGTGAATATAAGCAAATCAGGATGCTCCATGTTCTCAAGCCCCATTTTACAGATGAGGCACCACAGCAGACATGTGGCAGAGCCGGGACTAGAACCCAGGTCCTTCTGACTCCCAAGCCCGTGCCCTAGCCATTAAGCCACTTCACAGAGAAATGTAACCTTCTCTCTCCCCCCACTCCAGTCCATACTTAATTCCAATGTCCATATCATCTTTCTACAGAAACATTCAGGACATGTCACCCCCCTCTCCCCAAAAGTCTCCAGTGGTTGCCTATCCACCTCCATATCAAACAAAAACTCATCACCCCCTGCCTCCTCCTACCTCACTTCTCTCCTTCTACAACCCAGCCTGCACACTTCACTCCTCCGGTGCTAACCTTCTCACTGTGCCTCAATCTTGTCTGTCTCACTGCCCGAACCCCAGCCCACATCCTGCCTCTGGCCTGGAATGCCCTCCCTCCTCAAATCCGGCAGGCAATTACTCTTCCCCCGCCTTCAGAGCTTTTTTGAACGTACACCTTCTCCAAAAGGCCGTCCCAGACTAAGCCCCTTTTTCTCATCTCCGACTGCCTTCTGTGTTGCTCTGACTGGCACCCTTTGCTTTTCCTCCACCCTTCCCAGCCCCACGGCACTTATGTATGCATTTGTAATTTTATTAATTTGTATTGATGCCTGTCTTCCCCACTGTAGACTGTGAGCTTGTTGGAGGCAGGGATTGTCACTGTTTATTGTTGTATTATACTTTCCCAAGTGCTTAATACAGTGCTCTGTGCACACAGTAAACACTTAATTAATGTGATTGAGTGAATTGATTAATGCAATGACTTGCCCAAGGTCACACAGCAGACAAGTGGTGGAGCTGGGATTAGATCCCATGACCACCTGACTCCCAGGCCATGCCATCAAACAACATTTGAGAGCTGGATCATAAGATTTTAACAATAATAATAATGGCATTAAGTGCTTATGTATCAAGCACTGTTCTAAACACTGGGGTCCATACAATTTAAATCGTGCCAGACTCAGAGCCTGTCCTACATTGGGTTCACAGTCTAAGAGGGAGAACAGGTATGGAATCCCCATTTTAAAGATGAGGAAACTGAGGCCCAGAAAAGTTAAGTGACTTGCCCAAGGTCATAACAGGCAAATAGTCAGGATTAGAACTGACCCCCTCCCCCCCAGTTTGTTCTCTTTCCACTGGGCCACACTACTTTCTCCTCTAGTCCCCCCTGCTTTGAATCAGAGAAACTGTACATCCTAGGATTTATTTACCTTAAATACCTGAGTACTGAAGAACTTTACCAAAATTTCCTAAACAGGCTGATTAGTAGAATCAAAGGGATAGTTTTGCTTTAAAACTTATGGTTTTTTTTTTTTATCAACCAAGGTGTCACAAAATATTTATGAAACTAGTGATATACTAAGCCATGCAATAGCCACAAGCATTTTCATTTTTTGAAATGCCCCTAAATCAGAGCTGGAAACCCAGGAGGGGGTTGGGGGGGGGGGGGGGAAAGAGGTTCGTTCTTTTTATGTATTTTTTTTAAAACAGATTAAATTTGGGGGCAGTTAAAATTAAGCCCCTGAAGCAGTTGCAATAAAACCAAGATCACTTCATGGATAACCTTTGGTGGTGCCATTTTAAGTTAGACTACCCTGAGTGAATACACTGTTTCATCTCTACTTTCCACTTCTCGCACAGATGTAAAAATCAATGGCTTTTTCTACTGTTGCCTTCATGAATGTATTGTTGTTCTGGGAGTAAAGAGGTTTTTGGGGGCTTTTTTCCTAATAAAATATACTTAGATTGATTCTGGTTGGTATTGCTAAAATAATTATGGTCCCCTTTTCAATTTTATTGATTTCATTGACTCATTTTAATTTTTAAAAAAACCCACCAAAAACATTCATTTATTTCTGGAGGAAATTAGAAAAAAAAAGTATGTATATTGGGATCTATCTTGACACTACCTTTCTTGTAATAATAAAGACACATGCAATCAGATCAGACCCCGGCCCTGTCCCACATGGAGTTCACAAGTCTAAGACCGACAGAGAATAGGCACTTATTTTGTACCCTTAAATTCTTGGCACCGGGCCTGCCAGTTTTCAGATCACAGAGAAGACCCTGTCTCCTTCCTTAAGAACTTTCATCTTATTTGAAGGAGAAAGGAAATGGGTCCAAGCAACAGCAGCAGAGATTAAATCTAAGAAAAAGCTTTGAAAGAATAGGTTATTAATATGGTGTTTGTTAAACACTTACTATGTCAAACATTGTTTTAAGCACTGGGGTAGATACAAGTCAATCAGCTTGGACACAGTCCCAATCCCACAGGAGGCTCACAGTGCAGAAGAGTCACAGGTCTCCTGAGTAAGAAGTGAAATGGAAGACCAGCAGGATTTGAGCCCAAATCTGGTGTCAGACAAATGCTCCCTACCTCTAGAGAGAGTTCAGGAGCACAGTGAAGCCTTGGGAAATTAGACCCAACCCTGAATTATTCCAGGTCTAAAGTGCCCCCATGGAGGAGAGGTTAGTTCTGGTATCATTCCACGGGTGCAGGGGGTCCTCTGGGTTGGTCTAAGGTGAGCTTGTTACCGTCATCAGTACTGATTGACCACCTACATTGTACAGAGAACTGTACTAGGCACAACAGAGCACTGCAATAGGCACTTGAGAGCATACAGTCAGTTCTACCATAGAGTAGGGATTGTGTTGTTGAAGAACCTTGTCTTCAGGAAATCAGTGTAGTGTTCACATGATACACATATACTGCATCTTCTGACTTCATGTAGTATCATGATGCACATGACTTGTAGTAAGAAAGTTCCCCAATTCCATAACATTCCCTTCATAACACATAATGAATATTGTACTCCCAAGTGCTTAGTACAGTGCTCTACCCACAGTAGTGCTTAATAAATACCATAGATTGATTGAAAACATTCTAGTAGAACTGATTACAACACAAAGCCATGGTCCTGCCTTTGAGGATCTTACAGTCTAACAAGGGAGACAGATACAAATTACAAGCAAAGGATAGCTACAGATACGAGTGATACGAAGGGAAGTAGAAAAATACATGAGTCCTAATGTGGCTGATGGGATAATATGTCCAGAAAGGTGGGATTCTTTTGAAGATTTCCCCTTGGTGAAGATGGATTTTTAGGAGGGTTTAGAATTCGTGGAAGGACACAGCTTGTAAAATTTGAGGAATAAGGGAGTCCCATGCAGGGGGAAAGGCAGGGTTTTATTGGTCTTGTGTGGAATTGAACTCCAACCTTGGTCACATTTTACAGATCTGAGCTGTAACTAAAACCCCAAATCTACTTTTGCCTGTTCCTGCTATTGGATCCTCTATCCCTCTAGTCTGTAAACTCGTCCCTCTAAACTTTAAGCTCATTATGGGCAGGGAACATGCCCACTAATTCTGTTGTACTGTATTCTCTTAAGTGCTTAGTACAGTGCTCTGCACATGGCAAGTGCTCAATACCTACCATGGACTAATTGGGTTAGAAGATGCAACTAATGATTATTTCCTCCTTTGTGCTCAACTCAGTGTGAGAACTAGAATCTCTATAGCAAATTCAAAAAACATAGCTGAAAAGCCAACCTGGAATAACATAACCGACATAAAAATTTAGCTAAGGCCACCTCTATTTTCAGAGTTCTGTCTTATGCGAAAGGCTTCTGGAGTGATGCTTTAGATCCTGCATCAGGATGGTAAGGCCTAATAGGTTCTACTTCAGGTATCATATCGATTGACTATTGATATGACTATTTCTTCCCCTCCCATTTTATAAACTCATTCTATGTGTTGTGAATTACTGGACATGCATTCCTGGTGACCTTGAATAATGTGAATACACACAAGACTGGAAAAGACCAAATGAAACTGATTAACCTTTGAACTCCACACACAAATACAGACAGATTGGACAAGACTTTATTGATAATGATAATAGTTCCTTCTGGGCAGGGATCATGCCAAAATCTATTGTATTGTACTCTCCCAAATACCTTGTACAATGCTCTGCACACGATAAGCGCTTAATAAATACCACTAACTGATGGATGTAAGAGCTTACTATATGCCAAGCACTGAATTAAGCACAGGGATAGATACAAGATAGATAGGTTAGACACAGTCACTGTCCCACAGGAGGTTAACAATTTAAGTGAGAGGGAGAACAAGTAGTGAATCCCCATCAAGCACTTAGTACAGTGCTCTGTACACACTAAGTGCTCAATAAATATGATTGAATAAATTTTACAGTTGAGGAAACAGGCACAGAGAAGTTAAGTGACTTTCTCAAAGTCACATAGAAAGCAAGTGGCAGAGGTAGGATTAGAACCCAGGTCCTCTGACTCCCAGGCTCTTTCTCTTTCCCTTAGATCACTCTGGTTTGAGGACAACGTCAGAAAATATTTGTTTTCACTTTAAAGTCAATGGATATCAATTCTAGCCTGGATGTTTTCTGTTCATTAGCATAAAACTGTAGCACAGAAATATTTGTGATATCCAGTCGATAATTGGGCAGCCTTTTGATTGCATTGATTGGCTAAAAGTATTAAGCCTACTTATACTTAAATATTGCACTTTAAATGATCTGTGTTAAACTAAGTGTTCATATGCAAGAAATGCAACTGAAAAGTTACATTTGTGATAAATGCAGCTAGTCAACTAAATGAGGTTAGTTTTGTCAAACTTCAGGTCTTCAATTTTGCCACTTAATTTCCAGAAGTACTGAAGAATTTATTTTTTCTTGTAAATGAAAGTGCACTATCAGATATCTGATACATATGCCAAGTTTGATTTTAGTATAATATACATATATTATTTAATATTTATGGAGAAAGAACTCTAGAAGAGACTGAAATTCTAGAATGTAGAAATTTTATAAAAATGTGGTTTCCTGACAGTGCCCTTCTCTTACTCATACTAGACGTATGCAGAAGACAAGGTAACACACAGCATCCTAGCTTTCCTGCTCTGCACTCAGCCATTTATCCATTCAGCGAGGGAAAGGGAACATTCTCTGCATGTAAATAAACAAACTGATAAACAGTACCCATCAGGCATCCTTTTATTTCTCCCCCACATAA
Source organism: Tachyglossus aculeatus (assembly GCF_015852505.1). NCBI lineage: Eukaryota > Metazoa > Chordata > Mammalia > Monotremata > Tachyglossidae > Tachyglossus > Tachyglossus aculeatus. Next base: position 98,345,256 of record NC_052101.1, on the reverse strand, counting down.
AGTGGGGTTAGTCTGACCCACATATACCCAGCATTCCACACTAGATTGGAGCATTTTGCCCTACTAGGCATCAATCAGGCAAAATTCTTCAAGATTATACTCTGGCATATAATAGGGTTTGGTTTTTTAACTTCCTTCAGCTGCAAATAGTGTGCTCTCACTGTACAGTTGTAGGGTGTGTACTGAGAACAGCAAATAGGTGCCTGGGGTTGGAGGGGGATTCCTTTACCTTTCTCTTTGCTGTGAGGTGGAAGAAAAAGCAGGGTGACAGGGGAACCAGTTTGGAGGGTGAAAGAGAAAGGATTCATCTCCTTCTTCGTGTCTTTTCCCTTTCTGGATCTCACACAAAAATGCAAACATATGCCTCAATCTCTGTACACACCCCACCACTGTAAAGTGAGAGCACAGTATTCACGGCTGAAAGAAGTTTAAAAACTCCAATCATACACCTCCATTTCCCACTCCCTTCTCCTCTTTGCCACCTCCCTTCTTATTTCTCTGTGTAACGAAGATAACATTCTTGCAGCTTCACCTCTTCTTTAAAAAAATCGTATTTGTTAAGCAATTACTAAAAGCTAGAAACTTTACTAAGTGCTGGGGTAGATATAAGCTAATCAGGTTGGACACAGTCCATGTCCCACATAAGGCTCACCATCTTAATCCCCATTTTACAGATAAGCGAACTGAGGCACAGAGAAGTTAAGTGACTTGCCCAAGGTCGCACAGCAGGCAGGTGGTGGAGGTGGAATTAGAGTTCAGGTCCTTCTGTCTCCCAGGCCCGTGCTCTGTCCACTAGACCATGCTACTTCTCTTTCCCTAGCCTTTCCTTGTGGAAACACTTTACTTAGCTATTTTTACAGTAAGCACAGTCCAATCGGCCCCTGCTAGCATTTAGGATGAATCAATTTTGGGAAGGCCCCACGTTGTGTGCGCCAGTAGGCAACAGACTGGGGAAAAGGTGGATTTCTTTTCCCACTAGATCTTATTCATTTCTAGTTTCTAATCCTGGCTCTGACTCTTGTCCGCTCTGTGATCTTGAACAAGTCACTCAACTCCTCTGTGTCTCAATTTCCTTGTCTGTAAAATGGGGATTAATTACCTTGATCTCCTCTACCTCACCACTGACTTCTTGCCCACATCCTCCCTCTAATCTATAACCACCCCCCGCCTTCATGTGTGACAATGCAACACTCTCCCACCTTCAAAGCCTTATTAAAATCACATCTCCTCCAAGTGGCTTTCCCTAACTAAACCCTCATCTCCGACTCCCTCTTCCCTTTGTGTCACCCTTGCACATGGATTTATGCCCTTTAAACATTTGATATTCACCATACCTTCAGCCACACAGCACTTATGTCTTGATCCATACTTTAATGTCTCGCTACCCCTCTAGACTGTAACCTCCTTGAGGGCAAGAAGCATATTTACCAACTCTGTTTTATTGTACTCTCCCAAGAGCTTACTACAGTGTTCTGCCCACAGTAAGCACTCAAATACAACTGATTATTTGACTGTTCTCCCTCCTACTTAGACTGTGAACCCCATGTGAGACGGGGACTGTGTCCAACTGGATTTTCCTGTTTCTATTCTAGTACTTGGCATATAGGAAGGACATAAATAGTATTACTACCATTTCCACCCCCTACACTCCCCTACAAATTACAAGTCTGTAATTTGTAGATGTTGGCCCTGGGAGAACAACTACTGCAGACTGTACTGTGAACTGGCCCCACCAAGCAGGGAAACACCTTGGGTTGTCTCCTTCCCTAAAGTCCAATCTGATTTGCTTGTATTCATCCCAGTGCTTAGTACATTGCCTTGTACATATTAAGCACTTAATACCATAATCATTATAATTATTATTTTCCCCACCCACCTTTAGGTGCCCATTCCACATACCTTAACTTTCTAGTTTCCCCTATCCCAACATGCTCCTGCTCATGCATGCACTGATCATCTCCCAAAGCATTCCAGATTTGTCCCAAGCAACAGACCAGAGCTGCAGGAAGAGAGCAGCTCTGGCATGAAAGGCAGAATGATTGGGAAGAAAGGATGTTCCATCCAGCCACACTTGATGGTGTTTTTGGGTGGAGGTTGGCGCCTCTGTTCTGTCTTGTATTATCGGGTATTTGGGCCCTCCAGGCCAATTTGATTATTCACTGTCAGAAGTGACTAGGGAGGTGGGGATTAGTCAGGGAATGTCTCCTGGAGGAGGCAAATTTTCAGGAGAGCTTTGAAAGCAGGCAGGGATGTGGTTTGACAAACTTGAAGGGAGAAGGGCCTTCAGAAAAGTGGAATGGTATGCTCAGTGGATCAGAAATGGGAGAGTAGAGAACAAGGTACAGCTGGGAAGAGTGACAAATGCAAGCTGGGGAGTAGCAGGCAAAGACAGCAAAAATGGTAAGAAGAAGCTGGTGAAGAGCCTTGAAGCAGTGGTTACAGATCTCTGATGTGGAGGAAAAAATAGGTAAACATTGGATGTCTTAAGAAGACCTACGCATTCTGAATGATGTTTTAGGAAGATGATCCAAACAGCTATATGTATGATAGCTATGACTAATCAGATAATTTGCTATTCCAGAAACAGACCAATACAAAACTTACTTTATGCTTCTTTCTCAAGGACTCACCTGTTAGATAAATCAAAATATCATCTTAGCAATAATCTCAATAAAACATCTTGATCGAAGCCATTAGAGTATTTTTCTCCTTAGAGAAATGCACCCTAACTGTTCATCAGGTTGAAAAAAAGGCACTGCAGAAACATTTCTTTTTCAAGAGAAAAACTAATAAAATACTATAAACATTTATTTCAATTCACTGGGGAAAGTGCATTTTTAAAATTATATTTCTTTTGACAAATAAATCATATTACTACATAGTGAATTTGAACAAAATTCATAGTGATAACCCATGTATTAAGTAACCCTATTATCTTGATTTCTTTATCATTTTTCACCCTTGGAGACAGCAAATCCTTTGAGAATAGGGGAATCTCTAAGTATAAATTCTTTCATAACCCCCCCACTGCCACCCCCTCTTGCTTTGTCCCATATGATGTTCTCATTAGCTTTTGGGAACAGTCGGGAACAAAATACAGTTTTTGTGAATGTCTAGATAGTGTAAAATTTCTGAATGGTTTCAAGTAATTTCACCAGTCACCTGTGCCTCATTTAATTCAGCAATATCCCATATTTCTTCTTGAGAAAACACTTACATGGAAGAAAATAAGAACTACCATTCCTGGGTTAGACAAGTAGTCCATCCAGCCTGGTATTCTGTCTCCATCTATGGCAATAAGATCCTTGCAAGAACTACTGGATAAAGCACAAGACTGGGAGTCAGTAGGTCATGGGTTCTAATCCTGGCTCTTCCACCTATCTGCTGTGTAACCTTGGGCAAGTCACTTCACTTCTCTGGGCCTCAGTTACCTCATCTGTAAAATGGGGATTAAGAGTGTGAGCCCTGTGTGGGACAGAGTCCAACATGACTAACTTGAATCTACCCGGGTGCTTACAAAAGTGCTTGGCATATAGTAACTACTAACAAGTACCATAATTATCATTAATTGTTATTAATATAAAATGCTTGCCATCCTAATGTTTAGGCTAGTAGCATCCTTAACTTTTTTATTTCTGCTCCCCTAATTTTCTTCTATTTTTTGCCTGCACAGCATTCAGTGACAACAAATTCTAAAATTTTTGCCACCCGCTCCTTGTATTAAACTTACTACCCTCAATCTTCAATTGGTAATAATAATAATTATGGTATTTAAGCACTTACTATTTGCCAAGCACTGTTCTAAGTGCTAGGGTAGATACAGGGTAATCAGGTTGTTCCACATGGGGCTCACACTTTTAGTCCCCATTTTACAGATGAGTTAACTGAGGGACAAAGAAGTTAAGTGACTTGCCCAAGGTCACACAGCAGAGATGGGATTAGAACCCATGACCTCTGACTCCTAAGCCCATGATCTTTCCACTAGCCGTGTCCTGGTGTTGAGGGATTTATTGGACAACAATTTTAGGCCTGCCCTGCCTATTTCATGATTTTGAAAACTTTAAACAAGGGCCCTTTCCCAGCCTTTTTCTTGCCAGTCTGAAGAGTACTAGCCCTATCTATCTGTACTTGTGAGGAAGCTTCTCCCTCTGCCTGACAAACTTTGTTGCCCTTTGTGGCTTTTCCAGCTTTATTATATGCTTCCTAAAATGTGGTGTCAACAACTGCTCATGATATCCCAAGAACAGACATACCATGAATTCATACAGTGGCAAAATGCTGCCTTTCGTTTTCACTTCTTATGCTCTTCCTGATTTTGGCTTTCCAGCTGTGCCTAAAGATTAGTTTGATGTGAATGGAGTCAACAATGACTCCAACATTACTTGAGTTGAGATTGACAGCTCAGAACCCACCATCATGTATTTAAAGTTTGGATTGTATTTCCCTGAGTGCATCACCTTACATTTGCTCATAAGGGAGCTCAGCTGCCATTGTATGGACCACTCACTCCTCTTGGAGGTCTTTCTGATGTTTATCCCTATATGCACAGCATTTCACTACCTGACAGGACTGAGTCACCTGCAAACTTGGAGATTTCACTGCACCCTCCATTTTCCAGATCATTTGTGAAAGCGTTAAAAAGTTGGTCCTAGTTCTGATCTGAAGGGGACCCTAATATTTACTTTTCTCCATCCTGAAAAGTAGCTGTTTATCCCTACCTTCTGTTTCATAGCTTTTAGGCAGTTTTTTTATCCACAAGAGAACATTTTCTCCAGCCCCATGACTACTCAGTTTTCCTTTAAAGTCCTTTAATGGGGTATGTTGGCAAAAACCTTTTGAAAAATCTAAATATATTGTGTCTAATGCTCTCCCTCTATCCACATGCTTGTTGATCTCTTAAAAGAACTCCAGCAGATTAGTGAGGCATGATTTTTCCCTTTCAGAAACCATGTTGTGTTTCTCCCCACAGGTTGTGTCTATCTTATAGATCTAACCAGTTTGCCAGGGATAGAAGACAGACTCACAAGTCTATAATTCCCGGGGAGTTCTATTGGCAAAATGAGTGGGGTGCTGGGACCAGACCTAAGAGATCATGGCTATTGTCTAATTCCAGATGATAAGACATGGAATCAAAGAGTTTATTGAAATAAAGTGGACTTTAACAGAACAATGATATGGGGGGGGGGGGGGGGCAATGTTCCTTTGAATCAGGAATGTGGCAAATCTATTGCTGTAACATGGTATAAGTCTTTCAAGAAGCAGTTAACTCTCTATAGCTCATGAAATGTTCCCTTACTGACTTTCCAATAACCAAACTTTTTAAAAAAAGAAACTCATTCTAAGGAGAACTCATTCTCCTGGACTCAATAGTTGCTGACCCATTTTGCGAGGTAACTTAGGAGTATGGTGGGGTGGGGAAGAATAGGGAGTGTGCATAGCTCTTAGGGGGTTCTCCCATCACTAAATAGGAATCCAAATACCCATGGGGATTGAGGAAATAAAACTGGTTTCTTCAGGGCAGGAGACAATCCAGAGGTCATCCCAAGTCTTTCTGGCTGTAGCAGATTCAAGCTAACTGCCCTAGGGAGCCACAAACCAAAAATTCCTACCCAAGGCACAAGGTGTTTGGCCAGAACAGGGCCAGCCTTAGGAATATAGCAAATGCACAGCTGTTTTAGCCACATTTGCTTTCATCCAGGAAGCTTCCATATTTGAAATTTCTCCCAAGCCTGTGTACACTCAGGGTAGACCATGTGGCATGAACATTTCTATGGTAAGCCATATTGTATATGGTATAAACTACCAGTTGATTTGGGAGCAGATAGGAGAAGTCTGCAATTTCTAACTAGCAACAAATCAGTTGCAGCACTGCGTCTGTTGCAAGACCTTTAAGGGTATGCAACTGACCTGTGCTGACCCAGATTAAGCAATACAGACCCTAAACATTGTGGATCCACAGACTGAAAGAGAAAAATCTAATATGAATGGGTCCAAGTTTTGGTGGGATGGGAAAAGGATGAGATATTGTGGTCACTTGAAAATAAAATTGGGATGAAGAAACACAGCTATGCATTTCAACTTCGATGAATATGTTTGCATGTGTGTAACTGCTAGATATGGGATACATCATTAAATTTGTGGCACAGCTGCATTCATTCATTTGTATATTTTGAGCACTGTGTGCAGAGCACTGTACTAAGAATTTGCTGCACCTACAAGCTTTATAGTACTAACTTTGGAATTCTTTTCAAGCGAGCCATAAATCTTCACTTTTGTGATCCCTGAAAAATTTCACTTAAAATATTTTCACAAGTTATCACTTTTAAGTGTAGTATATCTAGAACCCTTAGAAACATTTCAACATTTGACTCAGTGATAACTACCACTGTGAAGAGGAGAGTTCAGATAAAAAATATTTAATGAAAAATAAAAAAGGAATCAGTGGTATTGAGTGTTAACTGTGTGCAGAGCACTGTACTAAGTATTTGGGAGAGTACAACAGAGTTGGTAGACTTGTTTCCTGCTCACAAGAAATTTACAATCTAGTGTGGGAGACAGACATTAACATAATTTACAGATATGTTCATAAGAGCTGTGGGGCTGAAGTACCCTTTAAGTACTTGATATTTATTCTAACCTCTGCCCCGCTACGCTTATGTACATATCCATAATTTTTTAAATCTCCATCTCCCCTTCTAGAATGCAAGCTCCTTATGGTCAGGGAACACTTCTACAAACTTTGTTGTATTGTACTCTTCTAAATAGAGAACAGTTAGCTACACACAGGAAGCTCTCAATGCATACCACTGATTGACTGTCAGCATGACAGGTTGTGTTTTCAGCATTAACACAATTAAGGTATCAACAGGACATCCAAGGTGATATGTCCTGAAGGAAGGAGGAAATTTGAGATTGCACAGAAGGAGAGAAATCAGGACTAGAGTTGTTGATTTGGGAAATCATCAGGGTAGAGATGGCAGTTGAAGCCATGGGATTGAATGGGTTCTCCAAGGGAGTGGGAATAAGTCTAGTGATGGCATGTTTGATCCCTATGTGTAAATAGTTTTGTTTGCTTCTCCTGCTAGACTATAAACTCTTTGACCACAGAATTGTCTCTTCTAATTATACTTTCCCAAGCACTTTATGCTGTGCTCTGCAACTCTTCAAATCATACTAATTGAAATAGTATATAATTGTATACATATAAATACATTTTCTATTGTATTTGTTAAACACTGTTAGCCAAACATGTATTACATGCTGTGGTAGATGCATGTTAATTAGGTTGTACACTGTCCATATCCCACATGAGGCTCAGACTTAATCCCCATTCTACAAATGAGGCAACTGAGGCACAGAGAAGTTAAGTAACTTGTCCAAGGTCACAGCAGACAGGTGGCAAAGCCAGCATTACATTTGCCCAGATAATTTAATAAGAAGCCACGTGGCTTAGTGGAAAGAGCAAGGGCTTGGGAGTTAGAGGTCATGGGTTCTAATCCCAGCTCTACCACTTGTCAACTGTGTGACTTTGGGCAAGTCATGTAAATTCTCTGTGCCTCAGTTACCTCATCTGTAGAATGGGGATTAAGACTGTGAGCCCCACGTGGGACAAAATGATTACCTTGTATCTACCCCAGTGCTTAGTGCATAGTAAGAGTCTAACATACCATGATTATTATTAAATTGTATTTATTGAAAATTTACTGCATACAGAACACTGTACTACTACACTTGAGAAAGTATAATAAGGGTTATTAGACAAAAGCTTCTCCCTAAAAGGAGCACAGAGGTCAACATGATTCAAGAAGAAGCCCCTGAAATTGAAATTCCCCAATGGATGCATACATGGCTGAAATTACTAGGCCTTAAAATTTGTCATGACTGATAACAAAAAGCTCTTTACCAATGGACCCAGTCCCCTCAATGCCTGGTTTTAGGACAGGGTATTGTGCTTCACACCTGGCCTGACCCCTTAAGGCGATCATATTCGTATCCTTAATAATAGCATTTTTAAGTACTTAGTATCCTGACTAATGCACTCCTGTCATAATGGTGGATGTATACAGAGATTGATTGGGTCACACACTAGAATCATAAGTTTTTTTGTTAAACTACATTTCCCTACCCCCAGACCACATCTCAGTAACACAGGCTACACTTTCTAGTCCTACCCAGACTTCCTCACACTTATCCTAACCACCCTTGACAGGATAAGGCGTTACTTTAACAAAGAGAGGCCTAGATGCCCCATTTAATACTTTCTACTGGTTTAGTTATGCTCTGTGCTATGGACCAAGCAAGATTCCTGGAAAGTTTAGAACAAAGCCTTCATAAAGGAGACCCTACCAGCTGCTCCACGTTGCTCCAACTCACATCCTGCCTTACTCTTCCTTTCTGTGTTTACACCAGTTCCCTCCCAGGTCAGTGTCCTACCTTTTCTTCATCTAGTATTGCTTTTCTCTTGTTCAATGAGGGCTCCACCATTCTTTGAAGGCTCCAGAATTGTGGACCAGAAGAAGCTTATGAAAAAGTATCAGAACCAACTTCAAAAAATAAGCCAAGTGAGCTGTCACTTCAGGATACCTCAGACTTCTCAAAGTTGACAGCTGCCCAAATCTTCTCAGAGAGGATTATCATCCTGCCTTCAGAACTACCCAAGACAGAGATGAAGATTCTCATAGAAACAGAAACCTTTTCTTGACTTCACATAATATGCCTAACACCCCACCCAGCCTACCCCACTCTCCTCACACAAATACACTCTTCCTTGCTGCCTCAGTATTTCTCTTTATCTACCATCCAACCAGTTCCAGCTGGGAGTAGTTTGGTCTCTTCAGTCACCTTAAAGCTTCTATTAAAGGGGGAAGAATAAATTGAATATATAGAAGCTTTTGATATGCTCATCAATGAACTTGCATTTGTTTTGATCTTGACCTATATTTAATGTTGAGGATCCAAATAATTAGCTGATCCAAAGAAAAGGATAGGAGTTGGAAGTATGTTTCAGTGCTCAACTTCCTCAGCAGGTGTAGCAGAACTTCCCAGTCAGATTTCTGGGAGCAGCACCAGGAACCAAATCAGCTGAGCTGTTGAAGAGTGATCACCCTCACCTGATTGAAACTATGTAAATATTGAAAATAAAAAGATCCTCAGGGTGGCTGAAACGTAGTAATCTCTTAAAGCAGATTCGAGCTGTAAAAGTAGGCAAATATATCCTTAACAGGCTCCCCTCCTGTTTTAGCTTTGTAATTGCTATGAGATTTCTTAAATCAAGGCAAATAATGGAACAAATTTTACAGCTCAATTTTATATTTGAGACAGAGTCTTTAGGGAAATAGAATGACTCCAAGGACCTATATGAAACAAGCCTATGATGTAAATTGTACAGGGGAGAAACTTCCAGTGGAATGTGAATCTGAGGCAAAAATGAAAACAATGCCAAGCTGTGAAAACAACAAATACATCAACACACAATAGGGTCAACATAACACAACAGGGGAGAGTGTCTGTGTGCACTGAATGGTAAGAATTCTCAGCCCTGTATTCACCTCCTCAGCCACATCTGCACTCATGGACAAATTTCACCATCAGTGACATCATCTCGGAATAGGAAGGTGTAAACTAACACTCAGTTCTCCTATTACACAAGTCTTGTGTTCCTGGCTAACCCCATGTTAAAGAAAGCTGTGCTATAATACACACTACTTCACTAGCCCTGCACATTTGAGTACAATCATGCCTTCCTCTATGGCAGCTGTGATCCAACCAGATAGAACTACGTTGTCAGAAGAATGTTCCTTAATTTTATAATTTCATTCTACATGATGATGATGATGGTATTTGTTAAGCACTTACTATGTGCCAAGCACTGTTTAAAGTGTTGGGGTAGATACAAGGTAATCAGGTTGTCCCACATGGGGCTCACAGTCTTAATTCCAATTTTACAGATGAGGTAACAGGCACAGAGAAGTTAAATGACTTGCTCAAAGTCACACATCTGACAAGTGGTGGAGTTGGGATTAGAACCTATGATCTCTGACTCCCAAGCCCGTGCTCTTTCCACTAAGCAATGCTGCGTCTCAATGAAACACGTTATAGTAGATCTGTGTTTGTGTGCATATTAAAGGCTTTCTGAAAGCTTTATCAGAACTCTTTCTTCTCTGAGGAATCTGCAGACCGACAAGGTCATATGTTGTGTGTCAAAGTCTTTTGTGAGAAGAACTCTTTCAACAGAGGAAGTACATAAGCATTGAATAGTTTGACCTTGAATTTTTCGCTGATGCTATTAAGGGTCCATGCCTAGTAAAACAACAATTGTAAAGATACTCTTGCATTACCCAAAGACTTTTGAATTTTAGGCACTGGTGTAAATGTTCCCTCAAAAGATTGCTGTCATGAAGCACTCAGTGGATGAGGCAAAGTTTCAATTATATTTCACTGATGGGGTGATTGTTATTTCTGTGACATTCGCTGGCCTGTATGGAATGAGCAGATGGCTTCATGTAGACAGTCCTCCTCTATTGACATGAATAAGAAAACCTGGATAATTCTGAGGGTGGAGCAAGAGGCAAAGAAACTGTTTTGTTTCTACAGCCAAGTAATTTGGGTAAAATCCATTTTTCCCCAGATCTCTGTTCTTAAATGATCCGTAATTTATTGTAATGTCTGTCTACCCCTCTGGACTAAAATTCCTATTGGGCAAGGATCATATCTACCAACACTGCTGTATTGTAAAAAAAAGAAAGAATGAAATAAAGAAAAAAGAAGAATTTAGGTCATGGGGATTGAGTAAGCGTCCTCATCATCCATAGAATTTATTGAGTGCTTACTGTGTACAGTGCACTGTACTAGTCACTTGGGGAACATGCATATGAAGTGTAAAACATAATCTCTCCACTTGAGAAGCACTTAGCCTAGTGAGGAAGACAAGCAGACCCAAAGAGAAAAATATACAGACCAAAATGGAAATGAAAGGTGAACTCAAATAGACCCAGGGAAGAGGTTACTGAGACATAAAGAATTAACTCAGGTACATATGATATCTGAGGAGGTGATGAATATATCCTTTTTCACAAATTAATATTTACATCTCAAGGCCTCATGTTATTTTCAATTCAGTGAATTTTTAGGGTTCACTAATTTCCTCATTTGAATGTGAAAAGTATTTAATTATTGCAACTGGCTAATTGTTTGGTTGTCATAAATCATTTTATACTACCCATCTTTTCTAAGTTTGCTGCCATTAACACTTTTTGTAATAACCTATTTCTGATAAGTTTCTCTCCTGTGGCTGTCATCTTACAATGAATTCTATTCAGGAAAAAAAAAAAGATCAACCTATATAAAGTCATTTAAAATAGTTTATAATCTGCTCTTGGGCTCTGATGAAAAAGCATGTTTAATTATCATTACAAATGCTCCTGGAGGCTATGGGTAGCATTAAGAAAATATGCAACTTTAAATCACTTTTTATATTATTTCAAAGAAGTGCTCTGAATTAACGACATAGTCACAACCGTATTTCAGTGACTGCTTGGCTCAGCATTCAGTGCTGCTAGAGTTGATAATTAGCTATCCACTGTAATTATCAGTGTGACTAATCTAATGAACAACAACAATAACATGCACAGCCTTTTTCCTGGGATTTCCACAGTTGCGCCTGCTGAGAACCAGGAAGGGGTTGTTTCATCCATTCCATTAGAGAAGCAGCATGGCTCAGTGGATAGAGCCCGGACTTTGGAATCAGAGGTCCACCACTTGTCAGCTGTGTGACTATGGGCAAGTCCCTTAACTTCTCTGGGCCTCAGTTCCCTCATCTGTAAAATGGGGATTAAGACTGTGAGCCCCCCGTGGGACAACTTCATCACCTTGTAACCTCCCCAGTGCTTAGAACAGTGCTTTGCACATAGTAAGTGTTTAATAAATGCTATCATTATTATTATTATTATAGCAGCATTACAATTCAGGATTTAACTCTATTGTTTCCATGGAATATACAGTTCTGTAATAGTTCATGATCCCTGAATGATGTTTTCTTCATATTTTTCTGATCAGTTCTTGGTCCCCTTCTGTTCTCGATCTACACTCACTCCCTTGGTGACCACATTCGCTTCCACGGCTTCAACTATCATCTCTATGCTGATGACACTCAAATCTACATCTCTGCCCATGCTCTCTCTCCCTCGCTCCAAGCTCGCATCTCCTCCTGCCTTCAGGACATCTCCATCTGGAGGTCTGCCTGCCACCTAAAACTCAACATGTCCAAGACTGAACTCCTTGTCTCCCCTCCCAAACCCTGCCCTCTCCCTGACTTTCCCATCACTGTTGATGGCACTACCATCCTTCCCGTCTCACAAGCCTGCAACCTTGGTGTCATCCTCGACTCCGCTCTCTCGTTCACCCCTCACATCCAATCCGTCACAAAAACCTGCCGGTCTCACCTCCGCAACATTGCCAAGATCCTCCCTTTCCTCCATCCAAACCGCTACTCTGCTCGTTCAAGCTCTCATCCTATCCCATCTTGATTACTGTATCAGCCTCCTCTCCGATCTCCCATCCTCCTCTCTTTCCCCACTTCAATCCATACTTCACACCACTGCCCGGATTGTCTTTGTCCAGAAATGCTCCGGGCATGTTACTCCCCTCCTCAAAAATCTCCAGGGGCTACCAATCCAGTAGTCAATTTGCCTACGCATCAGGCAAAAACTCCTCACCCTCGGCTTCAAGGCTCTCCATCACCTCGACCCCTCCTACCTCACCTCCCTTCTCTCCTTTTACAGCCCCGCCCGCACCCTCCACTCCTCTGCTGCTAATCTCCTCACCATGCCTCGTTCTCACCTGTCCCGCCATCGACCCCCGGCTCAGGTCATCCCCCTGGCCTGGAATGCCCTCCCTCTACACATCTGCCAAGCTAGCTCTCTTCCTCCCTTCAAAGCCCTACTGAGAGCTCACCTCCTCCAGGAGGCCTTCCCAGACTGAGCCCCCTCCTTCCTCTCCCCCTCTTCCCCCTCCCCATCCCCCCCACCTTACCTCCTTCCCCTCCCCACAGCACCTGTATATATGTATATATGTTTGTATGTATTTATTACACTATTTTTTATTTATTTTATTTGTACTTATTTATTCTGTTGTACTTATTGTACTTATTTATTCTTATTATTTATTTTATTTTGTTAATATGTTTTGTTTTTTTGTCTGTCTCCCCCTTCTAGACTGTGAACCCACTGTTGGGTAGGGACCGTCTCTATATGTTGCCAACTTGTACTTCCCAAGTGTTTAGTACAGTGCTCTGCATGCAGCAAGTGCTCAATAAATACAATTGAATGAATGAATACTACTATGCACCTCCAATAATCTTGCCAGATGTACCGCAACATTTATTTCTACCGAGAGGACCAGAGATATCAGGAAAGATTAGATAACAATATGAGAGAAGAAGAAATGCCATTATTAGATCAAACAAGTTGTCCATCCTGCCCAGTATTGGGTTTCCATCAGAGGCAACAGAATATTAAGTTTCAAAGAGACTTATCAAATCAATATGCAAGTCTATTTCATTGTTTCATAATAACTTATTTCAAAACAATTTTTAAAGAGATTTCTGGCTAAAAGGTGCCATTCAGAGTAGATCCCCATTAAAATCAGTGGGCCACCACCATGGGTAAATGCATATGCCTGGCTATATATTTGAGAGAAAATTTCTACGGGCTAGTGAGTAGCTGGAAGCAGTTATGCTGCTCACTTTTGGTTTGGGCTGGGAAGTTTTTCCTTTCAATGGAATGGGGAAGAGGGGAGACCCTGAGTCCATCAAATCCACAAGATAAGCAAAGTTTACTCAACATTATTACAGCGGTCAAGTGAGGGTCTCTCCACTACACACACACCCCAATGGGCCCCTAGTAGTGGACAAGAGCAATTTCAATTATTAGCAAAGAAACTGCATTAAAGAAATCAAAACGTGACCCCAAATACTGCTTTTCCCTACATTTGCAGAAACACCATTGCAATTTTCCAAAAGAATTCACATTCAAAACACTTGGCCTTGCTCTGAAAAGGACACAGGCACGATGGAGTCTATCTGCCAAACCGGGCAGTGAGTGACTATATGTAGGTGCTCCATTGCTGTTTTCCTGGGGCCGGAAAATATCTGGGTTACATTTTCAATCTCTACAGCCAAATGACTGGGGGTAGTGAGGAGAACCTCACCTATACAACCCATTAATCCCAAGGGAAAAGGGAAGGGAAGGTCTCTTTTACAGTCCTGTTACTCCAGCTTTACCCGGGCCCTAGCTCTAATCCTAGTTCTGTTCTAAAACCATAGGAGACCTTAATAAGGGCATGATGATGATGGTCATGAACACCCAACCAGCTTGGTTTCTTTTCTCTCCTGCAACCAAAGTGTTTAGTCCTACTGAGGAAAAAAGTAGATAAGCAAAGAGGAAATTAACAAACAGACTGCATTGAGCCATTTCCTATAATAAGAATCATAATTATGGTACTTGTTCAAGAGCTTACTATGTGCCAAGCATGGTTCTAAGTGCTGAAATAGATACAAATTAATCAGGTTGGATTCAGACCCTGTCCCATATGGGGTGTATACTCCTAATCCCCATTATGCAGATGAAGTAACTGAAGCCTAGAGAAGTGAAGTGACTTGCCCAAGGTCACACAGCAGACAGATGGCAGTGCTGGGATTAGAACCCAGGTTCTTCTGACTCTGACGCCCATGCTCTACCCACTAAGCCATGCTGTTTCTCAGTTGCTCTAAGCTCAGTCCTGACCAACGTGCAAGTTCGGAGAAGCTGGCCACCTCCACCTTCTACTGTGGCTCAGTGGAAAGAGCCCAGGCTTGGGAGTCAGAGGTCATGGGTTCCAATCCCGGTTCTACCACTTGTCAGCTGTGTGACCTTGGGCAAGTCATTTCATCAGGCAGAAACTCCTCACCCTTGGCTTCAAGGCTCTCCATCACCTCGCCCCCTCCTACCTCACCTCCCTTCTCTCCTTCTACAGCCCAGCCCACACCCTCCACTCCTCTGTTGCTCACCTCCTCACCGTGCCTCGTTCTCGCCTGTCCTGCCGTCGACCCCCGGCCCACGTCATCCCCCTGTCCTGGAATGCCCTCCCCCGCCCCACATCAACCAAGCTAGCTCTCTTCCTCCCTTCAAGGCCCTACTGAGAGCTCACCTCCTCCAGGAGGCCTTCCCAGACTGAGCCCCCTCCTTCCTCTCCCCCTCCTCCCCCTCTCCATCCCCCCGCCTTACCTCCTTCCCTTCCCCACAGCACCTGTATATATGTATATATGTTTGTACGTATTTATTACTCTATCTATTTTACTTGTACATATTTATTCTATTTATTTTATTCTGTTAATATGTTATGTATTGTTGTCTGTCTCCCCCTTCTAGACTGTGAGCCCACTGTTGGGTAGGGACCATCTCTATATGTTGCCAACTTGTACTTCCCAAGCGCTTAGTACAGTGCTCTGCACACAGTAAGCGCTCAATAAATACAATTGAATGAATGAATGAATTTCACTTCTCTGGGCCTCAGTTCCCTCATCTGTAAAATGGGGATGAAGACTGTGAGCCCTTCGCGGGACAACCTGATCACCTTGTATCCTCCCCAGAGCTTAGAACAGTGCTTTGCACATAGCAAGTGCTTAGTAAATGCCATTATCATTATTATCATTCTACAACTAATCGCAAAGACCCAGTAGCCTGGAAACCCTAGGGATATGTCAAACCGGGGCCCGATGCATTTTCAGATCTAGTTGGGCTCCAGCTTCTTACAGGAAAAACCAGAGCAACTATCTGAAAGTCCCTGGCCAGACCCAAAGGGGAGATGTCAAAGTTTCCTGAAAAGCCCCCTGCCAGCTTCTAACATTGTGACCCACACCAGCCGGAGCCAATGATGTCACCGTACTCTCTGTGCAGAAATCAGACTTCAAGGAGCCAACATTGGGCAAGAGGGAACAGCAGCAACAGTGCCAGAGGTGAAAGAATTCTCTTTCTGGGATCCCCCAAATCCCATGCCTAGTTCCTTTGGAGAAATCAGAGGGGATCCTGGCCAGGGGACCAGCTTTTGCTGGATGTGCAGGGCTGATGTTCACCTACCTGGTTCTTGAGCCAGCTGGCCAACATGCCGGCCTCTGACACGGGAAAGAGGGACCGGGGGGTTCCTGGCTCTGAAACATACAGTTTGGCCCTACAATGCAATTTCACTGGGGACGGGGTTGGGGGAGGTATTCTGTCAGTCTCTCGGCCTGGATTCAAGTACTTAAGATAATGGGAAACTATGTATAAAATGTGAAGAGAGACTCATTCAAACCAGGTGTTCACGGGGCCCACAGGAGCAGAAAATTCAAAACCTTCAACAGACCTTGGACACCACTCCAAAGCAATTCTTTGCCAGCACCTCCAAACAATGTTCAACGAGAGCCCATGGGTGGGGAGGAGGGGGCACAAAGGAAGGGCTTTGTAGAGACCTATTTTATCCCCTTTAGCTCTATTTTACAGACTCACTCCTAGGCAGAACTGTTCTGAAAGAGAAACGTGGGCAAGTAATAATAATAATAATAATAATGAGGGCATTTATTAAGCACTTACTATATGCAAATCACTGTTCTAAGCGCTGGGGAGGGTACAAGGTGATCAGGTTGTCCCCCAGGGGGCTCACAGTCTTAATCCCCATTTTACAGATGAGGTAACTGAAGCACAGAGAAGTGAAGTGACTTGCCCAAAGTCACACAGCTGACAAGTGGTGGAGCTGGGATTTGAATCCATGACCTCTGACTCCAAAGCCCGTGTTCTTTCCATTGGGCCATGCTGCTTCTCCAAGCATGTTTGTCTGAGCAACATGTTGCTTAGTAATATGCATCAACATCAGTAGTATGCATTGAGTGCCTACTGAGTATGAATTGTTGTAACTAGCACTTGAGAGACTACAACAGAAGTAGGATTCCTGATCAATTGCCCTCCAGGAGTTTACAATATAAACGGGTGGATGAAAGAGAAAGGGATTTACAAATTAGTTGGAATAGGAGGAAGGAAAAGGATCAAAGCCCTATTGAGAACTCACCTCCTCCAAGAGGCCTTCCCAGACTGAGCCCCCTTTTTCCTCTCCTCCTCCCCACACCCGCCACCCTACCTCCTTCCCCTCCCCACAGCACCTGTATATATGTTTGTACAGATTTACTACTCTATTTTACTTGTACATATTTACTATTCTATTTATTTTGTTAATGATGTGCATTTTGCTTTAATTCTATTTGTTCTGACGACTTGACACCTGTCCACATGTTTTGTTTTGTTGTCTGACTCCCCCATGACCTCTGACTCCAAAGCCCGTGCTCTTTCCACTGAGCCATGCTGCTTCTCTACGGAGAAATATGGAGGCAGACGTTGGCTTCACCCAAAGCTCTCCAGACCTGGGTCCCTTGAGGGGCTGGCTCCCCATCCAAGGGAAAGACAAACACATTGAAAAATGAAACTATTCAGATGCCCAAGAGTCAACAGCCGAGGGCCTGTTGCTAGTCGAATCTGCCCTGGCCAATAGCCACGGTAAGAATCCAAGATGTAAACAGACTGGCCAAGATCTTGGGCCCACTCTGCCCTGAAGAAATAGTGTGTGTCTGGGGCGTGGTGTTCCCTCCCCTTCCTGAATCCCCACCTCCCCCTCCCCAATCCAACATCCAGCCACCAAACACTGCCAGATAATCCACGCTGACCCTCTGCTTCCAGGGCCGGGAAATAGCTACTTCAGGGGGCAGGTGGATAGTCGTTATGAGGCAAGTCAGCTTTAACTGCTGAGGTGCTCGATCAATGGTATTGACTGAGTGCTTACCTTGTGCAGAGCATTGGACTAAATGCTGGGGAGATTACAGAGCAACAGAATTGGTGGACACATTTCCTGCCCACAGTGAGTTTACAGCTTAGAGGGAGAGAGACTGGAAAATAAATTATGGATATGGACATTAATGCTGTGAGGCTGAGGGTGGGGTATCAATCAATCAATCAATCAATCGTATTTATTGAGCACTTACTGTGTGCAGAGCACTGTACTAAGCGCTTGGGAAGTACAAGTTGGCAACATATAGAGATGGTCCCTACCCAACAGTGGGCTCACAGTCTAGAAGGGGGAGACAGACAACAAAACAAAATATATTAACAAAATAAAATAAATAGAATAGATATGTACAAGTAAAATAAATAGAGTAATAAATACGTACATACATATATACATATATACAGGTGCTGTGGGGAAGGGAAGGAGGTAAGGCAGGGGGGATAGAGAGGGGGAAGAGGGGGAGAGGAAGGAGGGGGCTCAGTCTGGGAAGGCCTCCTGGAGGAGGTGAGCTCTCAGTAGGGCCTTGAAGGGAGGAACAGAGCTATCTTGGAGGATGTGGGGAGGGAGGGCATTCCAGGCCAGGGGGATGACGTGGGCCGGGAGTCGACAGCAGGACAGGCGAGAACGAGGCACGGTGAGGAGAATAGTGGCAGAGGAGTGGAGGGTGCGGGCTGGGCTGTAGAAGGAGAGAAGGGAGGTGAGGTAGAAGGGGGCAAGGTGATGGAGAGCCTTGAAGCCGAGGGTAAGGGGTTTCTGCCTGATGCGGAAGTTGATAGGTAGCCACTGGAGATTTTTGAGGATCTGTGCTTGATGGGTACAGATCCAAGCGGAAAGTTGATGCAAAAGGGGGAAGAAGTATGGGAAGTGAGGGCTTAGTTGGGGGGGGGGCTATGTCCAGACATATGGACAGAGACACAGATGGATGGATGGACAGACAGATGGATGGATGGACAGACAGATAGACAAATGGACGGATGGACAGACAGTGGATGGACAGACAAACTGATGGATGGACAAATGGACAGATGGAAAGACGTACGGCAGATGGACAGAGAGACTGATAGACTGATGGACAGTCGGATGGGTGGCCGGATGGACAGTTGGACAGATGGGCAGATGGACAGTTGGACAGATGGGCAGATGGACAGACAGATCTGTCCAACTGTCCATCTGGCCACCCATCTGACTGTCCATCAGTCTATCAGTCTGCCCATTTGCCGTACGTTTTTCCATCTGTCCATTTGTCCATCCATCAGTCTGTCTGTCTGTCTGTCCATCCACTGTCTGTCCATCCGTCCATCTGTCTGTCCATCCATCCATCTGTCTCTCTGTCCATATGTCTGGACATAGCCTCCCCCAACTAAGCCCTCACTTTCCATACTCCTTCCCCCTTTTGCATCAACTTTCCACTTGGATCTGTACCCATCAAGCACAGATCCTCAAAAATCTCCAGTGGCTACCAATCAACCTATGCATCAGACAGAGTCAGACGGTCGGATGGACAGACAGACAGACAAATGGATGAACAGATAGTGGATGGACAGACTAATGGACTGATGATGGATGGACAAATGGACAGATGGAAGGATGTACGGACAGATGGATGGACAGACTGATGGACTGATGGATGGATGGGTGGGCAGATGGACGGAAGGACAGATGGACAGACAGATGGTAGGAAGGACAGCCAGATGGATGGACAGACAGATGGACAGATGGACTGACAGATGGATGGACTGGCAGACGTACAGACTGATGGTCAGATGGATGGGTGGGCAGACAGTTAGATGGACAGATGGTTGGACAGATGGACAGACAGATGTACAGATGGACAGGCAGAAGGAAAAATGGATGGGCAGATGGACGGACACACTGATGGATGGACAGATGGATGGACAGAAAGACAGAGGGACAGCCTGATGGACAGACAGACAGTCTGACAGACAGACCGACAGACAGGAGGATAGGCAGACGTACTGGTGGATGGACATATGGAAAAACATAGAGATGGAATGACTGACAGACTGATAGATGGATGGACAGACAGACGGACTGATGGACAGAAAGATGGACAGATGGACAGACAGATGGACAGATGGACTGATTGGAAGATGGTTGGATGGATGGTCAGAGAGGTGGATGGACAGTTGGACAGTCCAATGGACAGATGGATGGACAGATGGACAGATGGACAGGACAGATGAACAAATGGATGGACCGATGATGGACGGGTGGGCGCACAGATGGATAAAGGGACACACAGATGTCTCGGACAGACAGCATGTGGATGGACAGACTGATGGACTGATGGATGGACAGACGGACAGGTGGAAGGAAGGATGGATGGACAGATGGATGGACTGACACACTGATGGACTGGTGGAAGGGTGGACTGATGGGCAGGTAGACGGACATACGGACAGATGGAAAAACCTATGGACCAAAGGATGGACAGACGGACAGATGGGTGGACAAAAAGACGGACAGATGGGCAGATGGAAATCAGATGGACAGATGGATGGACAAATGGACTGGCAGATGGATGGAAGGACAGACTGATAGACCAACGGACAGATGGGTGGAGAGGACGGACAGGCAGGCAGACAGATGGATGGACTGATAGATGGATGGACATACAGACCAAGAGGACAGATGGACAGACAGACGGACAGACAGATGAACGGTTGGTCAGACAGACAGGCAGATGGACAGATAGATGGATGTAGGAGAAATGGACAGCCAGACAGATGGACTGACAGACTGATGGATGGATGGACAGATGGACAGGTGGGCAGACATTCAGAAGGAAGGACAGATGGATGGATGCTTGAATGGATGGACAGATGGTTGGATGAACAGGTGGTTGGATGAACAGATGGTTGGATGGACAATTGGACTCATGGACGGACAGACAGATGTACAAACAGATGGACATATGGACAGACAGGTGGACAGACAGATAGACAGTTGGATGGACAGAAGGACAGATGGATGGACAGATGGTTGGATGAGTGATTGGACAGTTGGACAGACAGGCAGACAACCATATGCAAAGATGGATGGATGGATGGATGGATGGAAGAAAGGATGGGCAGAAGGATAGATGGTCAGACAGATGGATGAATGGTTGGATGGACAATCAGACAGATGGATGGACAGATTGGCAGACAAATGGACAGATGGATGGGCAGAAGTACAGACAGACAGAAGGACAGATGGATGGACAGACAGACTGATAGACTGATGACAGATGTAGAGACAGAGAGACAGACATTCAGACAGATGGATGGACAGACAGATGGATAGACAGATTGATGGATGGACAGACAGTCAGACAGAGGCACAGTCAGATGGACAGAGAGATGGTTGGATGGACAGGCAGATGGATAAATGGATGGACAGATGATGGATGGACAGTCAGATGGACAGGCAGACAGATGGATGAACAGGCGGACAGGCAGAAGGACAGATGGATGGACAGACTGACAGATAGACAAAAGGACAGATGGATGGACAGATGGATGGATGTACACACAGACAGAAGGATGAACAGACAAAAGGACAGACAGATGGACAGACAAATGGACCGATGGACTGACAGATGGACAGGCAGCTGGGCAGACCGATTGCCAGATGGTCAGACAGATGGTCAGACAGACAGATGGACATTTGGACAGTCTGATGGACAGATGGATGGACAGATGGACTGACAGACAGAAGGACAGACGGACAAATGGATGGACCATGGGGGAGGGGAAATCACATCATAGCAACCCTTGATTCAGTCAGAATTAATGGGTTTTGGGGGAGTGATGCCTTTTGATACACACCTCTTTGAAAATAAGTTGTCACAGTGAGCGCTACTAAAAGATTTTATGCCCTTGTGACACATGGTTAAATTTCTGTGCGTTAAAATATGCTCGGTTCTGCCATAACCACATTTTCAGGACACATTCTGGCTAAAGCAGGGTCCAGACACGTTCTTCCAACAAGATAAGCCTATTCTCAAAAAAACCCCACTCATGTCTATGTGGGAGGTGGTGAATCCAGCAAGTACCCTGGGGCAAGTTTGCCTTAACACAAGGTTTTGCAAGAACATTGCCTTTGCATCATACGAGAACTGGGGGTAGTGGAAAGATCCTGAAACCCAAAATACCCTGAGGTCCACAATACAATAAGGGTCAGGCAAATGCCACGTGCGTGCCCAAAACCGTTTCTTCCTATGCCAAATCTCCTGGGCTAACTGGTGAAGTGTATTATACCAGAAGAGAGATATGTGGAAGGAAGAATGCCCCCAAATTCTAACATCATGCTATATTCCAAATGGTGTCATGAAAACACAGGTCACAGCAGAACAAACCTGGGGCACAGTTAATTGTTTCCTTCGTATGCTGTGCTCTGGTTCCATAGCCTTATCGACTATTTCAAATCCTAGCTTTCTAATGCAGTCTCCTAATGAGGATTAGGAAACTGCCTTTTCCAAAGGAATTTTTTTAAAAGGGTAAAATACTAAAGGAAGCAAAAAGCAGATGCACTGTGCACCATAGACGACTACAGGACACCTGGCACCCTAAATCCCAGATTTGATTTGTTTTCTGGGACTGAAAAACAAAAACGGCAAGCTCCCAGCATTTACAAAGGAGTTTACAGAATGTGTCCAAGATGCCCTAGTTGCCTGATGCTTTTGTCATAAAATAAACAGAAACTAAAGAATGAAGCGAGACTGTCCTTAATCATCCACAAAATGCATTGCCTTTGAAAAGTAATTATGCCACCCCGGTGGCAACAATGTGCACAATATCACTTCTGACCAGTTTTGAAAGAATGCTAATGAGATTATTCCATGGGGCTGAATGTTGTGTCATCAATTCCATGGGGGAAAATTGTGCAAGTTTTGATGATGCAAAGAATAGCCTGTTTCTCAGATATACGAGATAATGTGCTTGGTCCTTGATCCAGATATAAATGGGATTTCTCCTGTCTCCAGCTTCAACTACCAAGGTTGATAAGGCCTCCAATGAAACTTGCAAACCCTGCCTGGGCCCCTAATCCTGATCCAGAATGTCTATTAGTCTTTGGATTTTTTTTTCCAACAGGGTTCACACTTTCACGTGTCCCTCTCTTTTCCTGAAATGTATTTTTTATGGTATTTATTAAGCCCTTATTACATGCCAGCCACTGTACTAAGCGCTGGGGTAGAAAATAATAATAATAATTATTATGGTATTTGTTAAGCACTTACTATATGCTGAGCACTGATCTAAGCACTGGGGTAGATAACAAAGTAATCAAGTTGTCCCATGTGGGGCTCACAGTCTTAATCCCCATTTTACAGATGAGGTAACTGAGGCCCAGAGAAGTTAAGTGCCTCGCCCAAAGTCACACAGCTGACAACTGGCAGAGCCATGATTAGAAACCATGTCCTCTGACTCCCAAGCCCGTGCTCTTGCCACTAGGGCATGCATTAGATACAAGGTAATCGGGTTGGACACACTCCATGTCGCACATGGGGCTCATGGTCTTAATCTCCCATTTTACAAATGAGAGAACCAAGATACAGTGAAGTGAAGTGACTGGCCCAAGGTCACACAGCAGATAAGTAGCAGAGCCAGAATTAGAACCCAGGTCCTCTGATTCCCATGCCCAGGCTCACTCTACTAGGCCATGCTGCATCCCGAAGATCTTAAAATGACATTAGGTAGAACAAACAAGCTTCCTTTCCTATCATTACCAAAATCTCTACACTCACAGTGGTTTGGGTTGGAAAAGAAAGCAGAGAAGAGGAGGGGAAATGTTTGCAGACTGGATCAAGCTCCCCCTACTCTGTATCTGGATAATAATAATTGCACAGTCCTGTTCCAAGCACTGGGGAAGACACGATGTAATCAGGTTGGACACAGTCCTGTGGTGAGCCCACAACAACCTGCCTTATTAGTGACTGTTTGTGATCCCGTGAACAACAACAAGGAGCACAGAGGCACGCTGAAGCACCGGGAGAAGCAGAAGCAGTAGGAGAGCGGCACTTGAAAGCAGTGGAAGGCAACGGTACTTGGAAGCAGAAAGAAGAAGCATTGACCGAACAGGCTTCTTTGACCACAGACTGGTATTGGACCCTTCGTGGAGTGGAGTGAGTGAATGTGTGTATGTGTCACTTGCTTTCACACTGATAAAACTAAGTAAAAACTATCCACGGTAACCTTGGTGATCAGAGGTGTGGCTTGATTTTACTACGTGTCACCAAGGCTCCCCTGGTCCAGGAAGGTCCTAGTTGGTATGAACCGGGTGCTCGCGACAAGCCCTGTCCCACATGGGGCTCACAGTCTTAATCCCCATTTTACAGATGAGGCAACTGAGGCACAGAGAAGTGACCTGCCCAAGGTCACATAGCAGACACGTGGCAGAGCCGGAATTAGAACCTATGTTCTCTGACTTCCAGGCCCATGCTCTTTCCGCTAGGCCATGCTGCTTCTGAAAATAATGGGCTTCCCGACCAGCACTGGGAAGCCTACTAGACAAATTCAAAACAGAGCGGCAGCACATCCGAAGGAGTTGGCCAGAAGACTCCAAAAGCTAGGTAGCAAAAGCCTTCTCAATAGACACCTGTGTCCTCTTTGCTCTTGCCATTTCATGGCAGAAGGGAAAGGGCACATCTCTTGCTAACTCCTCAACTTCTCCCTCCCCCTTCAGGTACCAACTCTGTTATACTGTTTAATGCAATGCTCGGCACACATGAGCACTCAGTAAATACCACTGATTGATCGACTGACTGACTAACAGGGTTTTCTCCCAACACTCCTTCCCAAGAGAATGGACAGGCTAGGTTCTCTCACCCTGGCACCCAGTATAACACAAAAGCTGTTTTTCCCGTAACAAAGCTCTGATCTGTACTCCAGCAAAAATATAAAAAGAAACTTAATATTAGGAGCAGATCAAAAACCATTACTCATCAGGATACCTTATGTCTTTCAGGCAAGTCATTGTGCTACGGTATAGAAAAATGTAATCGAGATCTATCACCACCAAAACCTTGTGGGGCCCAGAATTGATTTCCAATTCTCCAGACAGACTTCATTCTGGTGGAGTAACCATGACCCATGAGTAGAGAAGCAGCGTGGCTCAGTGGAAAGAGCACAGGCTTTGGAGTTAGAGGTCATGGGTTCAAATCCCTGCTCTGCCAATTGTCAGCTGTGTGACTTTGGGCAAGTCACTTAATTTCTTTAGGCCTCAGTTACCTCATCTGTAAAATGGGGATTAAGACTGTGAGCTCCCCGTGGGACAACCTGTTCACCTTGTAACCTCCCCAGTGCTCAGAACAGTGCCTTGAACATAGTAAGCACTTAATAAATGCCATCATTATTATTATTATTATTATGAGCCATTTGTTTTCCAGTCCCTAATTTTCGGCTACCAAACAAACCCAGTTGCCACTTCGACCACAGGAATCATCACCCAGAGGCACAAGGCCAACCTGTCCCACCAGAGTAACAAAGAGCAACAGTCATCGCAGGACCCAGAAAGATCAGGGATGAGCTGGAATGGCAGAGCTAATAAAACCTGGCTGGAAAGTGAACTTTCAGCCATTTTCCAGCCTGCATTAATACCCCAGAAGTCAAGGGATCACCAGGGGACACAACCAGCTGCCATGAAGCACGGTGTTTCAGAATGGGAAGGTTCAGTGGGGCCCCTCACCTATTGCTCCAGGATTTCCACTGCACCCATTCCTCACCATTCCCTTCTAATTGAAGCCTCAGACAGAGAGTTACTGCATCTCACCAGAGGCAAACACCAAAAGTCCACTACTACAGTACAGCCCACCAGGGGACATTTGGGAAAATATTTCTCCCTTCCCACTCCCCCAATCCCACACACATATGATGTTAGTGAGAGACGTTTGGTGCTACCTCTTTCCCTTACAACTCCTGTTCAAGACCAATATCCTGACCTGGAAGGATCATCAGCTCAGGAATCTTCTCGACCAGAAGGCAAAATGTAACTGCCAAACAGGTTCTTTGAAGCGCTACTTCTAGGATTTGTGGATGCTGGTCAAGACGCGAGGCCACATAGACTTGGAAATCATATCATTCTAAAAATATTTTTCTGCTCTTCTTGCTCATACCTCAATGACCAACACTGGCCAGTGTTAGAGGAGGGAAGGATTGAACCTCTTTGGTTTCCTCCAGGTGGACAGCCCATAAATTCATTCAATCATATTTATTGAGTGCTTACTTTGTGCAGAGCACTGTACTAAGTGCCTGAGAAGTACAAGTTGGCAACATATAGAGACAATCCCTACCCAACAACGGGCTCACAGTCTTCCCATTCAACTAACCTGATGGACTGTCCACATGGGTGGCATCAACTGGGTAGTAGTTCCATTTCTCACTCCTCCTGACCCCCACCATGAACTGGACAGAACTAGTCACTACAGATCAATGAATGGCATTTTATAATTCAGGAGCAGTGTTGTCTAGTGGATAGAGCCCAGGCCTGGGAATCAAAAGGACCTGGGTTCTAATCAGAGCTCTGCCACTTGTCTGCTCTGTGACCTTAGTCAAGTCATTTTACTTCTGTGTGCTTCAGTAACCTCAACTGTAAAATGGGGATTGAGACTATGACCCCCACATGGGACAGGAACTGTGTCCAACAAAATTTGCTTGTAGCCACCCCAGCACTTAGTACAGTGTCTGGCACACAGTAAACACTTAACAAATACCACAGTTATTGTTATTACTGTACTAAGCACTTGGGAAAATAAATACAACAATAAACAGTGGCATTCACTACCCACAATGAGCTTACAGTCTGGAGGATACAGTTGGATAAAGTCTCTGCCCCCCATGGGGCTCACAGTCTAAATCAGAGGGAGTAGGATTTAATTCCCATTTTCCATATAATGTATTAGCAAAATCAGCTTCCAAAAGTTTCCCCAAACTGTTCCCTTAATCTGAATGCCAAAGAAAACACTCAGCTTTCTTAGTAGGACACCTCTAAACTACAAGATTGGATCATTTCAGTGGGTTCTTTTTCTTTTTAATACCCACACCATCACACTCTCTACATTTCTTGTCTTGTCTTACACTGTTGAGTCATCTCTGACCCATAGCAATGCCATGGAGACATCTCTCTCCATCTGCAATTGTTCTGGTAGTGGATCCTTAGAGTTTTCTTGGCAAAAATACAGAAGAGGTTTACCATTGTCTCCTTCCGTGCAATAAACCTGAGTCTCCACCCTCAACTCTCTCCATGCTGCTGCTGCCCAGCACAGGTGAGTTTTGACTTATAGCATATTGCCTTCCATTCACTAGCCACTGCCCAAGCTAAGAAATGAGTGGGTAAGCCTCTGCTTGACTCTCTCTCCCGTAGTCGAGACTGGTAAAGTGCTGAAAACTCTCCAGGTGCGACCCTGAGAGGGAATGCTCTACCTTTCCCTTCCCCTTTTTTTCCTTTAGATGATTAAGTTAAATCCAAATGTCCATTTTGCAAGATTTCAGTTGCTTTTGCATCCCTTTCCACCTTGTTCTTGCTCTAAAAGCAGAATTGCAGCACGGGCCTAAGTGTCTTGGGAACAGGGAATGTGTCTAAAAACTCAGTTGCATTGTGCTCTCCAAGCATCCAGTCCAGTGCTCTGCCCACAGTAAGAGCTCAACAAAAGCCACTGATAGATGAGCATTTAGACCCTGACAAACATTCAGGGTTTTAACCCCAGAAGGTACAATCCAGTCCCCCAAAGGAGAAATACCGCCCCACCCCCCGCACCCCATCTCCCTGTAAACCAATCCCTCTCTGACTTCTGGACACCTTGCAAGTGCTCCCAAATCATGGCAGGTGGCATTCCCTGTAATTGGTAAGTCAAAATGCCAGGTAACTAGGAGAAAAAAGGAAAGAACATCTTGAGTAACCTGAACCGACCTACCTTTGCGGAAAAGAAGTCTCACAAAAGCTTCCAGCCTGCCAATAGGTATTGATCATTTCCACATTCTGGAACATGAATGAAGCCCTGACTCGAGTCCGGGGTCCACGGCACATCTGTGGAGGGACTTTACCTGGAAAGTTCCCAATTTGAGATTAAAAACTGTAGCATCGATTCTAGGCTGGGAAAACTCAGGGTCCAGCCAGTCTTCTTCCAGCTGACCCCTGCGCACCCTCAAGTTTTTCCCAGTCATCTCACATATGCCAGAGCACTCGGAGGTACAGAAAGAGGGACAGCCTGCCTATATCGCCCACTTGCAAGACTGAGACCACCCACAAACTCCATCGGATGCACCTTTTGTGCTTGCTGGAGACTACTCCAACCAAACGGTGCCTTGGATGCTGGGTGAAAGCCCCGTATGCCCCAATCAATTATCAAAAGTTTCACACATGCACACACCATGCACACTCTCACGTGCACATGTGCCCTATTGTACACCAACTCCTCCTTTTCCCCAGAGCGGGGCTGGCATCCAGAAGCCAAATCTGCACAGGGAGGACAGTGGGTCCCTGATCTGGAGTGGGGGGCAAGAGGGAAGCGGGGAGAACAGGAGGCAGGGCGATGGGGGCCAGCGGAGAGGATGGATTCACTGGGAACCTGACACTGGCTGGCGAGAGGTAGGGATGCGGTCTCTGGAAGTGCGAAGAGGACCTGGGCACTGGGGGGGGGGGGGGGGGCGGGTGAGGGCGGGTAACGAAGGGGGAAAGAAGTGGCACAGCATAGTTATGCCAATTAGAGCCTCGGAGGCTGTTGCCAATTTGTACTTCCCAAGCGCTTAGTACAGTGCTCTGCACACAGTAAGCACTCAATAAATACGATTGATGATGATGATGATGATGAGAGGTTGGGACTCCCCTCGGAGGAGCCATTTTCCCACCTGGAATCCCAATAATCATCATCACAACAAAAAGAGCAAGGGCTGGGGATAGGGACAGGGACACCCTACCCTGGGGAGACCTGGCCCGGGGCGGTAAAGTGCTCAGTCTCCTTCGGAGAAGACTGCCTCCACCCACCACTCCAGGGCACCGCTGGAGACAACGAGCCGGGGGCCGTGTCATGAGGAAGAGGTGGGGCCTGGGACCCATGGTTCTCTCCAGCCCATCTGCCATGTTAACTCGGTGGGCCCCCACCGCCTTCGCCAGAGGGCAGCCCTGAGGGGAAAGGTATGGGGTGGGAGGGAAGGGAAAGAGGGGGAAGAATGGGAAAAAGAGGGAGGGGAAGGGTGAAGGAAAGAGAGAGAAGCTGGAGCGGCCTCCTCTACTGAGGAACCTGCAGCCTCACCTGCATTTCATCCCGAGCCAGTCACCGCCAAAACAACTGCCATCAGTTCCTCCACTCAGGCCGGAGATGCTAAGTGTGCTTCATCATATCTATTAAAAAATTATTCTTCTCCCTCAACTGCTTCTTCTGTTAAAATCTGTTACACAAAAAAATCTGAAACCCAATTGGAAATTCCATGATAGCTTAACAAGTACCACAATTATTATTAATACATGTCTTTCAACTGTCCCTTCGCCTCCATTTATAGTCTTAGATTGTGAGCCCCGGGGATTGTGCCTATTTCCCACCTGTGTATTATTTCCCAGTGTTCAGTACAGTGCTTTGCACACAGTAAGCATTTAATAAACACTATTACTTCAAGTGATGAGTACAATCAAATAATGAGTTTCTAAGAATAAAATAAAGAAATCAAGGACAAAGTTAAATCAAGTTTAAAAAACATGTAGCAGCCTTGGCCCCAAATGAAATCTACTATGTCCCTAGTCTGTTGCAACAGAAATATGAATTTTAAGAACCACTGAAAAATCCTCCCACTCTGCCTGATGAGGTTGTCATGGAAATCCATATATCCTGAGTTCAGTTTTGACCCTCACAGGGGGGAAGAGATAATAAAAATAAAGAGGGCTTCAAAATAATATGCCAGAGAGCTGGAAAATAAGATGCAGTAGGAAAAGATAAATGGTGGAAATGCATTCAATCAATCATTCAATCAATGGTATTTAGTAAGTGCTTACTGAGTGCAGAGCACTGAACTAAGCACTTGGGAGAGAAGCAGCGTGGCTCAGTGGAAAGAGCACAGGCTTGGGAGTCAGAGGTCGTGAGTTCTAATCCCAGCTCCACCACTTGTCAGCTATGTGACTTTGGGCAAGTCATTTAACTTCTCTGTGCCTCAGTTACCTCATCTGTAAAATGGGGATTAAGACTGTGAGCCCCATGTGAGACAATCTGATTACCTTGTATCGCCCCAGCACTTAGAACAGTCCTTGGCACATAGTAAGTGCTTAACAAATGCCATCATCATTATTATTATTGTACAACGGAGTTGGTGGACATGTTTCCTAGGGTCTAGAGGGGGAGACAGACTTTAAAATAAGTTATGGATAGGTGCATAAATTAAGTGGGGCTGAGAGTGGGGAGAATATCAAGTGTTTTAAAGGGTAGATATCCAAATTCCCCTGGGAAATAATAATGATGATAATAGTGGCATTTAAGTGCTTACCATGTACTAAGCACTGTACTAAACACTGGGGTATGTACAAAATAATCAGGTCAGACAAAATTCATGTCCCACATGGGGATCATGTAAGGTGGTGAGCAGATCTTCTCTAACACCATTGGGAACGTGATAAGTGGAAATGGGTTTAAATAGTCTCTTGAGGGATTTTTGCTCAATTGCGAGAAATAAAAAAAATAAGGAAAATAAGGAAAATCATGTATCGAATAGTAGACCTATAGACCCTTAGTGTTGCCATCAGATTAACACAGCCCAGAGACTGTATAACTAGAAAAAAACCTACTATAACCCAACCTGCACACTCCTTTCCTCTAATGCCAACTTATTCACTGTACCTCAATCTCATCTGTGTCACCATCGATCCCTCTCCTTCTGGCCTGGAACTCCCTCCGCCTCCATACAAGCAAGACTATCACTCTCCTCACCCTGTAAGCCCTATTAAGGTCACATCTCCTCCAAGAGGCCTTCCCTGTTTTACACCCTCTTTTTCCCTACTCCCTCTCTCTTCTGTGTTGCTATGCATTTGGATCTGTACTTCTTTTAGAAAAATAATCAAGGTACCAAAGTATGGACTGGAGTGGGGAGACAATACTACACTCTGCTGCCTGGATTATTTTTCTAGAAAAATGTTCAGTCCATTTTTCCCCACACCTTAAGAACCTCCAGTGGTTGCCCATCCACCTCCATATCAAACAGAAACTCCTTACCATTTACTTTAAAGCATTCAATCACCTTGCTCCCTCCTATCTCACCTCACTACTCTCATACTACTACCCAGCCTGCGCACTTCACTCCTTTAATGCTAACCTATTCACTGTACCTCAATATCTCGCCACCAACCTCTTGCCCACATTCTGTCCTGGTGTGGATTGCCCTCCCTCTCCATATCTGACAGACAGTCACTCTCCCCACCATCAAAGCCATATTGAAGGCACATCTCCTCCAAGAGGCCTTGCTTGACTAAGCCCTCACTTCCTTTTCTTCCATTCCCTTCTGCATTACCCTGACTTGCTCCCTTTATTCATCTCCCCTCCCAGGCCCACAGTACCTAGGTACATATCTGTAATTTAGTTATTTCTATTAATGTCTGTCTCCCCCTCTAGACTGTAAGCTCACTGTGGGCAGGAAATGTGTCTGTTGTATTGTTATGTCGTACTCTCCCAAGCATTTACTACAGTGCTCTGCACACAGTAAATGCTCAGTAAAGTCGATTGATTGAAGCATGAAGGTGAGTGAGGAGGCAGATGCAGTACTCATAGCAGGAGATGATAAGTGCTTTGATCAGAGTAGTAGTAGTTTGGATGTAGAGAAAGGGGCAGATTTAAGCTACGTCATGAAGGTAGAATAGTCTGTTGTTATGTTGTACTCTCCCAAGCATTTAGTATAATGCTCTGCACACAGTAAATGCTCAGTAAAGTCAACTGATTGAAGTGTGCAGGTGAGTGAGGAGGCAGATGCAGTGTCATAGCAGGAGATAAGAAGTGCTCGGATAAGAGTAGTAGAAGTTTGGATGGAGAGGAAGGGGCAGATTTAAGCTACGTTGTGAAGGTAGAGTAGACAGATCTTGGTGACTAATTGAATATGTGGGCTGAATGTGAGCAATGACTCAAGGATAATGCCAAGGTTATGGGCTTGTGAGATAGGGAGGAGAGTGGTATTGTCTGGAGTGATGAGAAAGACAGGAGAGGACAGGATTTGAGTAGAAAGATAAGGAATTCAGCTTTGGATATGTTTGGTTTAGGTCTTGGTGGGACATCTAGGTAGAGATGTCCTGAGGGCAGAAGGTAAAGCAAGCCTGCAGAGAAGGAAAGAGTTCAGGGCTGGAGAAGTAGATTTTCGAATCATTTGCATATAGAAGGTATTTAAAGCCATTGGAGTGAATGAGTTCTCTGAGGGAGTGTGTAGATAGAGAAGAGAAGGGGATTTAAAACCGAGTCTTGAAGGACTCCCACAGTTAGAGAGTGGGAGGCAGAAGAGGAGCCTGTGAAAGAGACTGAGAAGAGAGGTCAGAGAGACAGGAGGAGAACTAGGAGAGGACAGTGTCAGTGAAGCCAAGGTTGGATAACGTTTCAAGGAGAATCGTGTGATGCACAGTGCCGAAGGCAGCTGAGATCTAGGAAGATTAAGGTGGAATAGAGGCTGTCGGCTTTGGAAATAGGAAGGCCATTGAACAGTGCTTGGCACATAGTAAGTGCTTAACGAATACCATCATTATTATCTGACTTTATTAGGATGGTTCAAATTTCTAAATTTGGTGAATCTTCTATTTTTCAAAATACTTCCAAGCGTCTGTGAAATTCTAGGTTTGACATATGTATGTTCCAATTAGGGTGAACTTCTCCCACTCTGTGAGCCTCAAAGAGAGAATTCACGGCAAATTTTGCAAATCCACAATTAGCAGGGAAACAACAGAAATCTGTCAGAGTATTCCTGATAAAGTCAAATTTTAAATAGTAATGTAAGGGCAAAGCTCCAGTAGCAAGGCACAGCTCTGAAGGGGACCAACTGGAAGGAAAGGACTAATTTGCTAACTGCTTTTAACCAGATTTCCTTTCTATTTCTCACCCCATCCACTCCAACTAAACTGAACAGTTTTAGGTTCATTTGGTAACCTTGTGTAGGCCTGATTTTATTTTCTAATTTAGCTCCAGGGTGTAGTCTAGATTGCCAAAATGGTGACTGATCAGTCGTTTTATAGGGTTTGGGAGCAGCCATTAAAGCAGATGACTTAAAGAACAGCTTCCAGCTGATTGAGAAACCCTTCAAGAATTTATAGCCACCTGAATACCACTACTCCTAGAAGCTGACAGGTGTAATATCCTCTGACAGGATTAACAGTGGCTTAAGGGAAAGAGTATGTGCTTGGGAGTAAGAGGCCGTGGGTTCTAATGCCGCCTCTGCCACTTGTCTGCTTTGTGACTTTGAGTAAGTCACTTAACTTCTCTGTACCTCAGTTACCTCATCTGTAAAATGGGGATTAAGACTGTGAGCCCCACATGGGACAACCTGATAACCTTGTATTTACCCCAGCACTTAGAACAGTGCTTGGCACCTAGTAAGCATTTAAAAGTACCATTATTATTATTATTATTAAAAGGAAGGTTGGGAGAAGGGGTGAAGAGCCCACACCACCTAAGTCTCTTAGGTTGAAGACCTCAGATGACAGTTAAGATTGTCTATAATCTGTCACCTTCCCTTTGAACCAGTTATAGAAAAATGGAGTGACCAGTAGCTCTACTGTAGCAATTCTCACTGCCACTAGTCATGATGCAATGTGGCTCTACCAGGAGGAGAAAACTGTTCATCTCTAGAGTGGTTTATCAGTATATCAGTATCTTCTTCTGGGAGTAGTACAGTCTTAGGGTTGCTACTGAGCACTCAATCAATCGATGAATTAATCAATCCTCTTATTGATGGGGGAAAAGCATTGAAAAGTGTCTTCCCTCAAATGTCTTGTCTTATGCCATCGAGTCATCTCTGACCCATAGTGATGCCATGGACACATCTCTTTTATTTTGTTAGTATGTTTGGTTTTGTTTTCTGTCTCCCCCTTGTAGACTGTGAGCCCACTGTTGGGTAAGGACTGTCTCTATATGTTGCCAACTTGTACTTCCCAAGTGCTTAGTACAGTGCTCTGCACACAGTAAGCGCTCAATAAATACGATTGATTGATTGATCTCTCCCAAATGCCCTAACTCCATCTGCAATCATTCTGGTTGTGTATCCATAGAGTTTTCTTGATAAAAATACAGAAGTGGTTTAGCATTACCTCCTTCCGCACAGTAAACCTGAGTCTCTTCCTTCAACTCTCTCCCATGCCACTGCTGCCCAGCACAGGTGAGTTTTGACTTATAGCAACCTATAAGTGGTAACCTTCCACTCGCTAGCCACTGCCCAAGCTAGGAATGGAACAGGAAGGCCTCTGTTTCACTCTCCCTCCCCTAGTCGAGACTGGTAGAGTACTGGAAACTCTCCAGGTGTGATCCTGAGAGGGGTTCCCTCAAATGAGGTAACTAATAATATTAGTTATTAGAAGCAGTGTGGCTCAGTGGAAAGAGCATGGGCTTTGAAGTCGGAGGTTATGGGTTCAAATCCCAGCTCTGCCAATTGTCAGCTGTGTGACTTTGGGCTAGTCAATTAACTTCTCTGGGCCTCAGTTACCTCATCTGTAAAATGGGGATTAAAACTTTGAGCCCCCCATGGAACAACCTGATCACCTTGTAACCTCCCCAGTGCTTAGAACAGTGCTTTGCACATAGTAAGTGCTTAATAAATGCCATTATTATTATTGTTATTAATAAAGACTGGGGCATTTGTTTAGTGTTTACCCTGTGCCAAGCACTGCAATGGACTGTACTCTAGATCATAAGATCATTGTGGGAGGGGAATATGTCTACAAGGTCTATTGTATTGTACTTTCTCAAGCACCTAGTACAGTGTTCTGCACAAAGTAAGCCTCAATAAATACCACTGATATGATTAATTGATAAATAGAAGATATAATATAATCTGATATAGTCCCTATCTCACGTGGGGCTCACAGTCTAAGGGAGAACAGGCATTTAATCCCCATTTTTACAAATGAGGGAACTGAGGCACCAAAAAGTTAAGTGACTTTTCCCAAGATCCCACAAGAAGTACACGACAGAGCCAGTATTAGAACTCAGGTCTTCTGACTCCCAATTCTGTGCTCTTTCCACTAGACCACACAGCTCTTCATGCTGCTAGCTGAAGTGAATCTTTCTACTGAATTTCCAAATGACATTTTAACTTCAGATTTCATAATTCATATTGCCTTTTTAATAATCAAATAGCCATTGGGGTGAAAAGCCTGTTGGCAATTAATCAATCATATTTGAGTGCTTATAATGTGCAGAGCAGTGTACTAAGTGCTACAAAGAGAGTATATGACAGAGTCGTTAGACATGTTCCCTGCCCCTGCCCTCAACTCAAAGGATTAATCAAATGAGATCCTACAGATTCTGAAAACCAACCCAAATGCAAACAAGCTAAATATAGATTCCAAAAAAGAAGAGTAATGGTAATAATTTAATCATGAAGAGTTCTTTCTGGTGGAGAATTACGTTTGCTATAGTTTCAGTTCAGGAACTAGGAATTGCACATTATATGAACTCCACTGCCCTTTTATGAAATATTGAATTAATTTATGTTATCAATTTAATGAATATATTACTAAATTATTCACCGTGAATTGCCGTAGCTGGAAATATTTGCTACTTTTCCCCTTGGGAGTCTCTGTGTCAATAGCCTAGAGGATAAACTGTCTGATTTAGCTATAGGAAGAATCCCCATTTTTATTTTACAGCTATATCTTTTTCATGACAAGAAAAACATTGACCAAATTATTTTCTAAGTAAATATAAAAGCAATTTTCACTAGTATTTTCTAGAAGCAACACAAATAAAATCCCTGTTAGAAATTAAATGTTTTCCATTATGTAAAGTTGAAATACACTAAAACAATCTCTTTTTTCAAGAGTAGTCAGAGGACAATAAAGGGATGCAAAAATGAATGAATGAATGAATGGAGGGAACACCAACTTGGAGGAGGCTACAGGAAAACTCACTGCCACCCTCATCAACAGTAGGTGATGTGGACATGGTCTTTGCCCTCAAGAAGCTATCGATTGGGGAAGACAAGTCACTATAAATTGGCAAATAATCAATAGCTAAAATATATCTATCTATTCTCATGTAATTTTATTTCATTTTATATATATATATACAATTTGAATTCTTTTTTGGTATTTGTTAAGGGCTGTTAAGGCACAGTAGTAATCGTTCAGGTAGATACAGGATAATCAGGTTGGACACCGTCTCTGTCCCACACAGGGCTCACAGTCTTAATCCCCATTTTACAGAAGAGCTAACTGAGGCACAAGGAAGTTAAATGGTTTGCCCAGAGTCACATAGGAGACAAATGTTGGAGCTGGGATTAGAACCCAGGTCCTCTGAATCCCAGCCCCATACTCTTTCCACTAGGCCTCACTGCTTCCTGAAGATGAAACTAATGAAGGTGGAAATTACGAGAAGCAGCGTGGCTTAGTGGCAAGGGCCCGGGCTTGGGAGTCAGAGGTCATGGGTTCTAATCCCGGCTCTGCCAATTGTCAGCTGTGTGACTTTGGGCTAGTCACTTTACTTCTCTGGGCCTCAGTTACCTCATCTGTAAAATGGGGATTAAGACTGTGAGCCCCCTGTGGGACAACCTGATCACCTTGTAACCTCCCCAGCACTTAGAATGGTGCTTTGCACATTGTAAGTGCTTAATAAATGCCATCATTATCATTATTATTAACAGTGTGTTCCAGGAATAGCCAATAAGAGCAATGTGTGACTGACCATCTTTTCCCCATTGGGTGCATTTAAAAATTGCCCTTTACTTCATTATTTCATTTGATATCACCCAATCCCTGTAGCTGTTTTTCTTTTGTTGCTCTTGATGTCACTAACTTTGGAATTTGCTCTAAGATAATTTTTTATGGCATTTGTTAAGCTCTTACTATGTGTCAAATACTATTCTAAGCACTGCGGTAGGAACAAGTTGATTACATCAGATGCAGTCCTTGTTCCCACAAGGCTCAAGGGCGGGGAGAACAGGGACTTAATCCCCATTTGACAGATGTGAAAAACGAGGCACAGAGAAATTACATGACTTGCCCAAGGTCACACAGTAAGGAACTGGCAGAACAAGGAATAGAACCCAGGTCCTCTGACTCCCTGGCCTGTGCTTTTCCCACTAGGCCACTCCACTTCTCAATTATCTCATTTCAGATTGCTGAACACCAAGTCGACTTGTCTTCTGCAGCTATCCTTCAACTATCCACTGTCCATTGCTATGCCAAATTGTTGCTGGCTTAGCACAGTGTCCTGCACACAGTAATAATAATAACTGTGGTATTTGTTAAGTACTTACTATGTGCTACGTTTTGTGCTAAGTGCTGTGGTAGGGATAAGATAATTATGTCTGTAACTAAGTGGTGCTCAATAAATACCATTGCTAGATTGATGGATCCTGCTTCATTGTGTTTAGCATGGCCTAGTGGATAGGGTATGGGTCTGAGAGTCAGAAAGACCTGGGTTCTAATCTCGGCTCCACCACTTTTCTGCTGTATGACCTTGGGCAAGTCACTTAACTTCTCTGTGCCTCAGTTCCCTCACCTGTAAAATGGGGATTAAGACTGTGAGCCCCATGTGGGATATGGACTATGTCCAACCTGAAAAGTTTGCACAGGCCTGTGAGTCAGAAGGACCTGCGTTCTAATCCCGGCTCTGCCACATTTCTGCATAGTAAGTGCTTAACAAGTACCATTATTATCATTATTATTATTACTCCAGTGCTTAGAATAATGCCTGACACATACTAAGCACTTAACAAATACCATCATTATCATTTAAATAATAAATACAATTGTATAAATAAATCAATGATGAATTAATGAATAGATCGATCAAATAATGGTATTTATTGAGCGCTTACCTTGTGCAAGGCACTGCATTAAGCTCTTGGGGGAGTACAATACAATAGATTTGGTAGACACAATCCCTGCCCTCGAATTCTAAAGTGGCTGGGGAAATGACATTACCAGAAAGATTGTGCGGGGGAGACTAATTGGAGATGAGATGGAAGATGGAATCATGCTAGCCACCGAAGAGTTAAAAGAGTTAGAAGGATGAGTCGAAGAGAAGAGGATGTCAGAGGGAGTGATGCTTTCGACAACCAAAAAAACACACTGTGGGAGCATGTTTTTCCTAACAGTACAGTGAAAATCATTGCAACATCAGGTATCTCCACCCTCGTGCCAGATTACAAAAATACCAGACCACACTTTGGATCATAACTTGAACAGCTCATTATTTTCTTTGTAATTTGGTGGGAGCTCTACCAAGGAAAGGCCTAAAAAGATGGCTACAGGGTGACCTTTTTTGCTTTTGTTTAATTAATAATAACTAAGCACTGGGGTGGATATAAGATATTCAGATCAAACACAGTCCCTATCCCACTTGGGGCTAGCAGTCTGAGGGGAAGGGAGAACAGTTATTTTATCCCATTTTACAGATAAGGAAACTGAGGTAAAGAGAAGTTACCAAGGTCACATAGCTGACAAGTGGAGGACCTGGGATTAGAACCCAGGTTTCCTGACCCCCAGACCAGTTCTTGTTCTACTAGGCCATGCTACTTCTCTGCCAGGATGTGTCTTTTGTAGGCCTTCTTATGCCATTCAGTGCTGCTGAAGATGCGGCTGATTTTTTTATGAGCCCATTCTCCCTGAACGTTTATGTCACAACACAAATTTGAATTTCACCTTGATCTTCCTTCACCACGAATGTCTCTCAGTCAGTAAGTTGGCTATCAAGTAAATGTAGAGCACCAAAGGATCCATCTTCCATTTGGAAAGTGATTCTAGGCTTGAGCTGTAGAATTTTGCAGCAGCTATAGCCTCTAATAGCATATCTAGGAAGTTTAATCAGAATGGATTGCAAACAAGGGTTTGGCTCAAGTGGTTATTGCTTCTTAAGAGGAACAAGGACTTGTGGGTAAAAATATTACTTGAAGTTTCACCTGGATGATAGAATTGAGTAAACTCAATTTTCTTCCTCTAGACCCGGGAAATTTTGCAATTAATTGCTTCTGTTCAAGCCATGAAAATTCCCTCTACCTTTGTTACATTTGACTAAAGAAAACTGCTGCTCATCTTGTTGTAAATATCTGACCAAGCAGTCATATAGCCCTTCAGGGACCTATAGTTCTTTAAGTAAAGTATGGCTTCTTATTGTGATACGTACATGTGAAAATTCCGTGTGCTAACACCACATATTTCATAGTGACCATGTATACCAGAAGGCCCAATATTCCAAACAAAACACACTCAGAGATTTCTGCATAGTCATGCATCTGAAAAGGCAAAACATGGGAAGGGAGGGGAGAAGAGAACTGGCAGAGCGATGCCAGAAGGCTGGTTTGCAGTGAGCCAAAAACTAGAGATCTGAAAATCAGAGACATCTTTGCAGCCTCTGGGACAAAGCAGGGAGTGGCTCTGTGGCACTCTAAGTGTCTCCCAATAATAACCACTCTCCTTATCCACTTCCATGTCCAGAAGTGCAAGTGAAGGGTGGCTGCAGTGGTAGGGAGGAGGTCTATAATTTCACATTCAGCCCAGGAAGGCAAGTGACCATTAACAAAATATTCAATCAGGAAAGAGATGGAAAATAAGACAAAATGGCAAGAGCTGTGCCATTGTTAGAAACTCTAACACGCCCATCCCTCAAATACCATGGGTCATTCTGATTGCCACATCTGTGGAAGGACATAATAGAGCAAAGAGGATATAGTAAAGAGCAGTCAAGATAATTAGAGGCCTGGAAAAAGGTGTTTTTTCTGAGGGTTGACTGAAAAGTTTGAAACTCTTCAATCTGAATAGACAAAGAGATGATAGAGGTCTTAGAGAAAAAAGCTACCTCAACCTTCTGAAGCCTAGTAGAAAGAGCACATGACTGCTGTGTGACCCTGGGCAAGTCAGGGTCAGTTTCCTCATCTGTAAATTGTGTATAAAATATTTGTTCTTCCCCTTTTAGACTGGGAGCCCTCTGTAGGACAGGGACTGTGTCTGATCTGATTATTGTTTATTTACCTAGAGCTCAGCACAGTCCTTGGTACATAGTAAGCACTTAAATACTATTATTATTAATATTATTATTGTTATTGCCATTAGTATCACCAATAATACTGTCAGGTGGAATTCCTGCAGTGTTTGGTGGGATGTGGGAGGCATCTTTGGTCATCGGCAATGGCTACATGGGTCCACTCAGTGAAGCTTGTTGCCTTGGGAGTTGGAAGATATCTGGAGAATCAGCAATGTATTTTAACCCCAGTGTTCAGGCTCCTTGCTGCATCCTCCAGGATGATGTTGACCTTCGGCAACTCACTTCACTGCCCTGTGCCTCAGTTACCTCATCTGTAAAATGAGAATTATGACTGTGAGCCCCATATGGGACAGGGACTGTGTCCAACCTGATTAACTTGCATCTACCCCAATGCTTAGAACAGTGCTTGACACACAGTAAGTGCTTCACAAATACCATTATTATTATTATCATTACTATTATTATGACTTACTATATAAACCAACGATATGAGCCCTGGTCTACTGATGGAGTTAAATGCTTTTGTAAGGTCTAGGAAGACTCTATAGAGATTTTCATGCTGCTCCTTGCACCTTTTCAGTATTCGAGGTTCCACGAAGATCACTTCTGAAAAGCAAAAATCACGAATTCAGGACGGGGAAAAACTGACTAGGTATAAATACAGTAGAAAACCTTGGAAGCCATAGTCACCTAGAGGCTATGTACTCTTATATGGTTAATAGTCCATCAGAATTTGAATGTCCAGCAATATGTACCAGCAATGGTGTCACCATTAAAAAGCCAACTTGGTATTGGTATCTACTGACTGGAAAATGGTATGCTCACTCTCCATTCTGTGTCACCTATGCACTTAGACCTATACCCTTCAAGCACATGATATTCACCCCACCCTCAGCCCCACAGCACTTATGAATATACCGTTATAATCTGCCATCACTCCTATCTATAATTTATTTCAGTGCTTGCCTCCCCCATCCAGAATGTAAACTCTTTGGGAGCGGGGATCATGTCTACCAATTCTATTGTATTGTACTCTCCCAAGCACTTAGTGTAGTGTTTTTCACCCAGTAAGTGCTCAATAAATATTATTGACTGAACAATTGAATGACTGACTAGATAATCAGTCCCCTACAGACTCATTGTGTTCAGTTGTGAGTACCATGCTTTTAAAAGGATGTAGAGAAAGAAAACCCATAAAGGTTGAAAAATGGGTCCTATGAGAAAGGCTGAAGTACTTGGGATGGTTTGGCCTAGAGAAAAGAAGCCTGCAGGGACAGGGGGAATGGGAGAAAGAGGGAGAGGCAGGAAGGAATTTTAAAAGTGATTTCAAACATATAATAATAATAATAATAATGTTGGTATTTGTTAAGCACTTACTATATGCCAAGCACTGTTCTCAGCGCTGGGGTAGATACAAAGTAATCAGGTTATCCCATGTGGGGCTCACAGTCTTCATCCCCATTTTACAGATGAGGGAACTGAGGCCCAGAGAAGTTAAGCGACTTGCCCAAGGTCACACAGCTGGCAAGTGGCAACCAAGATTAGAACCCATGACCTCTGGCTCCCCAGCCCGTGCTCTTCCCACTGAGCCACGCTGCTTCTCTGCAGCAGATGATGATGATGATGGCAGCATTTATTGTTTACTCTGTGCAAAGCACTGTTCTAAGCACTGGGGAGGTTACAAGGTGATCAGGTTGTCCCACAGGGGGCTCACAGTCTTAATCCCCATTTTACAGATGAGGTAACTGAGGCCCAGAGAAGTTAAGTGACTTGCCCAAAGTCACACAGCTGACAATTGGCAGAGCCAGGATTTGAACCTATGACCTCTGACTCCAAAGCCCTTGCTCTTTCCACTGAGTCACACTGCTTCAGAGAAAGTGAAGCAAAGAATATGAAAGGTTTTATGGTGAGGGTGCTGATTAGTTATTCTCAAGAGCCTCAGAGGATTAAGTAAGAAGGAATGGGCTGAAGTACATTTAAGCAGGCGATTTTGCAGCTGGACAGAAGGCAGAATTCTTGACTGTTGTGGTCATGTCATGCCAGTGCAGGTCACCTGTACCTGGTCCAGGTTCAGGAGTTTGTGGAGGGTCCATACTTAGTATAGACCAAACCTGGGTCATTTAGTGATTCTCCTACCTCGAGGCAGAGGCTTGGACAAGTTTAAGTCTCAAAGTCCCTTACAGCCATATGATTCCATGAATCAATAAAGTCAAAAAGTAATTTCAGTTTGGAGAGCAGAGTTGAAAAGGGGTTATCAATATTCTAAACCATTTAAAAATGCCATTATCCAGGTCAGAAGGGACAGAAGCTAGTACTCTTACTGCTGCTAAGTTTTTTCCCTGGAAAGCTACACCCACATCAAGTTAGAGGAGAACTCAAATATCCATTAGTTTGCCGCAATATGATGGCATTGTACCTCAAGCTCTTTTAAGGAATAAACTATGGAGCACACTAGAGTATCAGTATGGTTTTAACTCCAGTGTCACGAATGATTCATTCACTCACTCTTTCCGAGACGCAGAGGAGTGGGTTAAGTAGTCCTGAGAGCCTTGGGAAAACCCTGACTATCGGGTAATCTCCCTGGCGGTCCATTCATTTACCTCCCTGACAAGGACAATGTTAAGAAGCTGCCTACAAGCTGCCAAACGAGGAAATGACTCTTTTCCAAATTGCCTCTGGAGCTGAGCACTACACAAGGTTTTGAAAACTCCTTTGGAGATTTCTAGAGTGACATACGAAATGGGCCTTATGCCTTCCATGCCAGAGAGAGTTGGTGAACTCTTAATTGGCACCAAACTCACTTCTCTAGGGGCAACACTCATGTTCTTTTGATGAAAAGCAAAGGCTGTGGGAGTCCTTGTTCTTTTCTGAATGTCACTGTTCCAGGAGAGCTCCAGTCAGCAACGCCGCATTCACTGCCTGCAGAGAAACTCAATGCTGAACTCACCAAGAAAGTTTAATGATCCTGTCACTCTTTTCTAATCGCCCCAGGTTTGAACCTCTCTGCCATGCCCACTTGTCTACTCTCTTTTTGGCTTTCCTTTTAACTAAAGCATTTTTGCTTCAGGAAAGGCCTGGACAAACTAATCTACCTTGAAGTGAAGCAGCATTGCATGCTTTCTCCTCTCCCATTTGCCTTTCTCCCTTCTCTTCTCATCCCTTCTCTTTCTTTCTCTTACTTTCTTTTAGTCCTCCAGTCTCATTTTAACATCAATAGAAATTTGGCTGCAGACACTGAGGCAAAGAAGTACCTGCCTACCCCTTTGCAGAATGAAGGATTACAAGCTGTCCTGAAAGACCTGATGGCAGGTCTCACGTCTCTACAAAGCAAGCAAGGAAATCAGAGTGGCAAGAGAAAAAGAAGGTGGCATGGAAACCTAATTTCTGCTACTTATGAACCCAAAACAAAGTTCTTTTCCCCTACTATGTAGTGAGACCGATTTCAATTAATGGAAGGTGAAAATTCTCGAGAGATTCCAAACCTCATCTGTTAAGCTCTTACTATGTGCCAACTACTGTACTAAGCTATACAGTAGAGTCAAGAAAATTAGATGGGACACAGGCCCTGTCCCACATAGAGCTCACAGTCTAAGGAAGAGAGAGAAGAGGGATTGAATTCTCCTTTTTCCAGATGAGGAAACTGAGACCCAGAGAAGTGACTTGCCTGAGGTCATACAACAGGCAAGTGGCAAAGCCAGGATTAGAACCCAGGTTCTCTGAGTCCCAACCCTGGGCTCTTTCTGCTGTTTCTCATGAAATTATTACAAATGCAATTGGTTCTGGTTAGGTGTCTGGGTATCCCAGTTCACAAAGTTTAACAATAATTTCTACCTAATGATCTGTCAGGACAACAGGCAAGATGTCAGATAATGAAAACTGCATTGATCTACAAAGCCAAATACTGAAAGAAATGTGTCTGTGTGTAAGTAAGAATTGAAATAAAGGCAGAATGACCTAGTGGAAAAAGCATGGGATTAGGATTCAGGAGACCCAAATTCTAATTCCAGTTTGCCGGTGACCATAGGCAAGTCACTGAACTTCTCTGTGCCTTAATTTCCTCATCCATAAAATGGAAATACGATACATGCTCTCCCTAACTTTTAGGCGGTGGGCTTCATGAAGGTTAAGGATTGTATTAGGAACTGATTATCTTATACCTACTCTAGTGTTTCTATAGTGCTTGCACTTTGCAGAAGGGTAATAAATACCATAATTAATTAAATAATTAGATAGAAAGTGTGGCCCACAACACCAAGAGTTGGCCATAGAGAAATTCCTCTCTGCAAAGGAGACTGCTTTTTTAAATTAAGCTGTCATTCCCAGCCCTCTCCAAACAACCCTGATATCATCAGGGGAGGTGTCTCCACAGCACCAGACTAATCATGCTCCCTTTGTCATCAATGCAGTGTATAGGTTGCTCAGATAGGTATGTGCTGGCAAGAATTTTTATACACCAATTTATCCACTACTTGACCTATGAATAAGACTAGAGTGAGGGAAGCAAATTCTAAAACCAATTTCCAGAGTCTAGGCTGCTTC
This sequence comes from Tachyglossus aculeatus, assembly GCF_015852505.1. NCBI lineage: Eukaryota > Metazoa > Chordata > Mammalia > Monotremata > Tachyglossidae > Tachyglossus > Tachyglossus aculeatus. The sequence continues at coordinate 98,300,726 of NC_052101.1, read as the reverse complement.
CTTGCTGCAGCACAGAATCTATTGGACAGAACTAGGCAAACTAGCACACATCCTCCCTTCAAAGCCCTACTGAAAGCTCATCTCCTCCAGGAGGACTTCCCAGACTGAGCCCCCCTTTTCCTCTGCTCTTCCTCCCATTCCCTTCGCCCCGACTCCCCCCACCACCCCACAGCACTTGTGTACAAACATACATATTTATAATTCTATTTATTTTATTTTATTAATGATGTGTATATATCAATAATTATATTTATATTGGTGCTATTGATGCCTGTCTAGTTATTTTGTTTTGTTGTCTATCTCCCCACTTCTTGACTGTGAGCCCATTGTTGGTTAGGGATTGTCTTTACTTGTTGCCAGATTGTACTTTCCAAGCCCTCAGTACAGTGCTCTGCACACAGTAAGTGCTCAATAAATATGATTGAATGAATGAACAGAACTGTAACTTTTTTACACTGATTGTGTCAGGAGAAAGAACAGGCAAGAACTCCTCAGCCCTGACTCCTCTAGCCAAACTGCCATGCAAAGGCTTAGGATTTTAGTAAACTTCTCAGGGCAGACTATTTGCTGAGAAGCTGCCACAACCCATGGCTGCTGATGGTGCCCAGTGCTGTTACTGGGGTCAATGGATGTAATATAGGTATCAGGGTTTTTTTCCCTTCATTTCTCTTGCATCTGTTGAGGAGCAAAGATCATGCCCTATATGCTGAGTTCTCACCTGAAGGCACCTTGCGATTCAGAAAGGGTACTGTCAATGGCACTCTTTGGAAGTCAGCCAGACTAGGTTACTGAGGAAACTGAGGTACAGATAAATTGATTTGACCAAGATCACACAGCAGCCAAGTGGCAGAGCTGGGATTAGAAACCCGGTCTTCTGACTCTAAGACCTGTTCTCTTTCCACTAGGCCACGCTGCTTCTCCTGACCATGAGACAATTGCCACTGCCTTACTGACCTTTCATCTGTTCAGCATTCCTCTTGGTGACATTAACTAGGAACAGATGTTTTGCTGCCTCTTACCTGGCTTCAGTGACACCTAAAGAGGAAGCTACAATGGTGTATGCCCCTGAATGACACAAGACTCAAATCTGACAACACATGAATCTTTGAAGTGTCTTATCAGGATGTCCAATAACACTGACATTTCAGAGACTGTATTCTATATCACCCATAAGGCTGAGTGTGCTGGTGAGTCAGGCTATTTTCTGAGAATTAAGCTTGGTACCACTTAATCAATCAATGCTATTTATTGTGTGTCGAGAGATTCCAAACCTCATCTGTTAAGCTCTTACTATGTGCCAGCAACTGTACTAAGCTATAAGGTAGAGTCAAGAAACTTAGATGGGACACAGGCCCTGTCCCACATAGAGCTCACAGTCTAAGGAAGAGAGAGAACAGGGATTGAATTGCCCTTTTTCCAGATGAGGAAACTGAGGCCCAGAGAAATGACTTGCCCAAGGTCATACAACAGGCAAGTGGCAAAGCCAGGATTAGAACCCAGGTCCTCTGACTCCCAACCCTGGGCTCTTTCTGCTGTTTCTCATGACATTATTACAAATGCAACTGCAGGGCACTGTACTAAGCACTTGGAAGAGTACAATGTAATAGAGTGGTAGACACTATCCCCATCCTCAAGGACCTTACAGTCTTGTGCAGGAGACATACAGTAAAATAAATTACAGATAGGAGATATAGTAGAGTATAAGGATATGTACATAAGTTCTGGGGGGGTGTACACAGCAAAGTGAGTAGGTGACACGGAGGGGAGGGCAAATAGGGTGAGGATTGAGGGGTTAGTCAGGAAAGGCCTGACATAACTCAAGTATTAGCTTTAGGAAGCTAGGATATCCTTACATTATGTGATTTGGTGGTGATGCTACTGGCAGTGTGATTCTGAGACCATGGAGAAAGGAGAGGGACGGGTTTATAGAGAAGCAACATGGCCTAGTGGATAGAGCACAGGCCTGGAAATCAGAAAGATCTGGATTCTAATCCCAGCTCTGACACTTGTTTACAGTGTGATCTTGGGTAAGTCACTTAACTTCTCTGTGCCTCAGTTTCCTCAACTGCAAAATGGGGATTCAAAACCTACTCTCCTTCCTATTTGGCTGTGAGCCCCATGTGGGCCAGGTACTGTGTGCCTAGCCTGATTATCCTGTATCCACCTCAGAACTTAGAACAGTAGAACATAGTAAGCACTTAACAAATGCCACTAAAAAAAAAACCATCAACCCCAGGTCCAATCGCAAGAGGTGATCTTGACTGGACCCAGAATATGGCCTAATATAGGAACCATAAAAGGGATATCCAGAGGAGGGATGGAAGAAAAGGAGCCGCCAGAAGGGGAAGAGAACCAGGTGGGGCCAAGAAGGATGTATATTCATTCATTCATTCATTCATTCATTCAATCGTATTTATTGAGCACTTATTGTGTGCAGAGCACTGTACTAAGCACTTGGAAAGTACAATTCGACAACAGAGACAATCCCTACCCAACAATGGGCTTACAGTCTAGAAGGGGGAGACAGACAACAAAACAAGTAGACAGGCATTCATAGAGAAAGGGGACTATAATACATGCCCCTCTGGAATACAGCCCCTTAAATAATAAACCTTTGATTTTGAATGCCGCGTGCTGAGGCATCAGCGGAAGGTTGGCTAGCTCCAAGGAGAAATTCACTGCTCTTTTCCTCGGTTGACACATTGGCAAGTTGGTCGTGGACCAGTCTTCAGGTCCATAATACTGAGAAGCAGCATGGTGTAGTGGATAGAGCACGGGCCTAAGAGTCAGAAGGCCATGGGTTCTAATCCACTTGTCTGCTGTGTGACTTTGGGCAAGTCACTTCACTTCTCTGGACCTCAGTTACCTCATCTGGAAAATGGGGATTAAGACTGGGAGCCCCATGTGGGACAGGGGCTTTGTCCAATCCGATTTGCTTGTATTTGCCTCAGCACTCAGTACAGTGCCCGGCACAAAGTAAGAGCTTGACAAATACCACAGTTATGACTACTGCAAAAACAACTCAAGTGCACATCCTGCTGGTACTTGGACTAATGGAAAAAAAAACAAACATGGGACTGTGAGATAGGAGATCCAGGCTGTAATCCAGTTCTGTTACTGTCCTGCTTTCTGATCTTCCCACTAAGCCATGCTGCTTCATTAATTCAATATAGCTGAACTTACCCACACTCAGCCCTTACCAGCAGACCCGTGTGAGCAGGGAATGTATACTTTTTATTCTGTACCTTCCAAGAACCTAGCATAGTGCATTGCACCAAGTGGTTCTTCTACTACTATTATTACTACTGCTGCTGCTACTACTACTACTACTAACTCAGTGTGATGAGCAGTTTTCCTGTGGCATCTTCTTGTCTGGTCTGATAAACTGTGGGTATGATGGTCTCACAACCATTTACAACATGGACAACGACACTTGCTCAGTTTAATCTGACTCGATGCCATGTTAGTGCCACTCTGGCCTTTTAAATTCAATTTTCTTCATTTCTGTCTATCCTTCTGTCTTTGGAGATTTGTCAGAACCTGTAGTGAATGTATTTGAAAAAGTTCAGTGATTTGTATCATGATGGCCTTTCAGGCTGTCTAAGGAGAGTAGAAGTTAACAGATCAAACTTTTTTGCTTTCTATTTTCTTCTATGAAATCAAATTCATTCTTAAAAGGTCAGTATTCCTCTTTGTGCTGTAGTTCCATTTTATTCTATTGCTTAGGAACCACTTGGCTTTTCAGAGAGAGATAGAGAGGTCAATGGTTAGCAGGCCTGAAGGCTAAAAACATATTACACATCTGCTTATGAATGTTCTACCTTTGAAGTGACAACTGGGTGGAAATAGAAAAAAACCCACCAACAACAACTCTATTCACCTGCAGTTTGACAGTCACTTTTAAAGAGTAAATATGAAAGCTAGCTGAATATCTTGTATTTAAAATAGCTTTACCGCTTCTTTCTCATCTTCTCCCAAATTCCTATTCTAACCTCACTATATCCCCTCCATGTGCTCTTTCTTTTCCACATATCATGTAAAGTACTATCTCTATAGATACATTACCAGAACATTTGCCGATGGAGGTGGGGCGTTCTGGGAGAGATGTGACCTTGGCATTGCTATGAGTCAGCGACAACTCGACAGAATAAGACAAGACTCTCTGACCAAGTCTTTTTCTCTGTTTCCACTTCCCTGTCTTTCTGTATTTCTCCATCTTTCTATTATCTTCTATTCCAGTTCCTCTCTTCGTCATTTTCTATGTTTTTGCTCTTTGACTATCACTGTCTCACTTTATCTCTGTCTTTTTCTTTCCCAGTGTTTCTGATCCTCCCTTTTCCCTTGGTATTTCTCTGTCTCTTTTCTGTTTATGTCTCTGCCTCTTTGGACTTTTGCCTTTGTCTCTGCCTCCGGATGTATATCCCTATGTTTCTGGGCCTCTTTGTTTCTTATTTTGTCTCCTTATCTGTCTTTCTCTATGTCTCTCTGTATCACTATGAATCTGTCTCTATGTCTCTGGCCCTATTTTTCTAGGTGTGCTTATCTCTTTCTGTCTCTATTTCTCTTTTCATCTCTCTGACTCTGTTTATCTGTCAGTGTTTCTTAGTATCTGTCTATGACTGACTTTTTCTACCTCTGAATCTCTGTCTCTATTTCTGTCTGTCTGTGTCTGTATGGGGGTGTTGTTAGGGGTATCTGGGTGTCCTCTGTATAACTACATCTCTGTGTGTCTGTGTGTCTTCTGCCAACTCTATGAGATCCAAATCCCTCCTTAAAATAATCCACTATAAGCTCCTTGCTGCTACAAGCAGAGCCCCTAGGGGCCAAGCTACCATCTTCCCCATTCTCATTCCTCACTAGGTGCTCTCTAGGCGAAGAGACTCTTTGCTCTTTTTTTATTCTTTGTTTGTTCAGTTCAGCTGCTGTATTTATTCTTTCAGGCCAGAGCCCAGGGTCCTTATTGTTAGTCCTACGCATGTGTTGTCTGTGAAAACATATATACAGATACTGGGCCTCTTAGGGTAATTAGATCAAGGATGTTTAATCACTGTTTTTTAAACATTCTGTAATTTCTGAAGTACAAATACAAGAATCAAAACCAGTGAGGATGTAATGAAACCCTGATATGTTTCTAAAGTCTAACGAATTTCACTTTAAACCAAATAACAAAGGATGCTCCATTGTTAGTCAGATTTTGGATGGCCATCAGTCCTTTAAATGCTGTTAGTAGGGGGTTTAGACATCTTTAGATGAAAGATGCTCTAGGAATCCAAGCAAACAGTGCTTGGATCCTGCTATTCATGACCTCTTCTATTCCTGAGTAGAGCTAAATACCCCTCTTTGACCAGGTGGGTACTTCAGTGTCTTCTAGGGAAAGAGAGTTTCCTTCCCTTAGTTTCCACCCAAGCTTCTGAGTGGCATACGAGAAGCCTAGACTAGCAGCTACTGGCAAGACTGCTTGGCGAACAGAGACTTACTAATGCCTACTTTAAAGTCAGTAGGAGATTGCCATCTGTGTTCTGATACCAGTTCCTCCTCTACACTCATTGGATAGTAGTGATATGTCCACACACTGTGACAGGTTGCAGGGGTATTTATTCTGACTCCTCTCACCCCCTCACCAACCCCCGCATAGGAAAGAAATGCCAGCACTGAGTCTCCCCATTAATAGAGGAGTGGAATAAAAGTGTCTTTCTTCTTCTACATAACAAGAACCAAGGTTTATTTTTGCAACCAACTGACAACACAAGTCCAAGGTCATGATGAAAGACTATAGAGGTAGCAATTGTATTTTTTTAATAGAGATGGCTTTAGATGATATTTTAAAGCACAGTAGCAGAAGCCAATTATTCTCCACAATTGAGAAAGTCTGTAGTTAGGAATTTTTAGATGTCTTTCTTTGGGATTCCTTCAATTTATAAGCCTGTATAGTCCTGTAGATTTTATGGATCACTTGCTAAGATGAATTGTTGTGTATTTTCTGTATAATGTATGACTGTGCCTATGATATATACTTCCATTCCTAAATCTGTTGGATTCCATCAAAGAGTGACCATGCTCCACTTGAACTTTAACAGTGGCTGAAGTATATGCAGTACTGTTTTACAAGGCCCATTTATTATCTTCCTGTGTGAACCATGGAGCTGGTCTCTGTACTGGGAATATTTTTGTTTCAAATCATTCATTTAACCCAGCAGAGACTGGACTGCCATATAAACCTAAAAATAATTGAATTTAAGCCAAAAGACTCACCTAAACCATCCATGAAAATAAACACTGGCCAATATGCCCCGGGCCCAAATGAAATCAGGGGAAGCCTGGGACATGGTTTGAGTAATTTTTGACCAGAACCAGCCCCCACAGAACACCAATAAAAAGTTTGCTCTGTGATAACTACTCATTAAGACTGCATCCAGTTGCATTTCCATGCAATGATAGGATTTTTAAAACTAATCTTTCGATAGTTATCCATCACAGGGTCGACTGTTGCTACCTCAGGAGCTTTCAAAGGTATTTCTTCAACCCCTTTCCCACTGAGTGATAGAAAGTTAGCCCTTTCCCCACCCCCACAAATGCCAGCTCATGCCTCTTCCCCTTGCTATCTCTCTAGCTTCCCAAGTTTGTCACAACCTAGACTCACCCCGACTCATCCACCCTGATCTCCCCACACCTTCATCACTCCAAATCCATTCTGTACTTTTACCTTCCATTTCCCCTACTGTGGTTCAAATGCAGCAGACCTTACTGCCACTGAAAACCTGATTTCCACCACCACTGCCATTTCCCAAGTGCTACCCACTTCCCCAACATCCCCACAGCTGCAAAAGTGGTGGGCAATGGCCAGGACCAGATAGATGGGTTGGTGGGGGTGGGGAGAGCAATGGCAGTAGCAGCAATGATGGAATGGGTGGGGTGGAGAAAGGGCCTTGAATCTGGTTTCCCAACCCCTTTGATCCCTGAAACCCCTTCTCCAACCCAACTGTCCCATTTGCTCTCCTGCTCATGCTGGTCTTGACCTCACCTCCAAACTTTGTAGCCCCAGAGGACTGTAAAGGGAAAGGGTAGTGGCAGCAGCAGTGAGATCCACCCTATTGACATTGTAAAAAAAAATTTCAATCAATTAATAAGTGTTATCAAAATAGATCTAGAGCAGAGAAGAAGATCTGTGTGTACATGTGTGTGTATGTGTTTGGTGGGGGGTGGGAAAGGGATGGAGACAGGGAGGCGAACCCAGCATACAGGAGGGGACTCCAGTAAACAGGCGGGAATAGAGTGACATGGGTTATGAATGACATGACAGGAATATTTCCCAGGCAAATTGACTAAAGTGCATATTTAATCTCCTCTGAATTCAAAAACAAGTGATTTCTGCCAGCTGACATGCTGAGCTTGGAAGCACATTAGTCTGGCTATGTTTCATCAGACATCCAGCGTGGAGTGTAATACTGGTAATGTACCACCAAGGGTTGGGTTTGGAAATCTGGGGGATTTTTTTGTCATGAATCTCATCCAAATAACAAGAGATGAGTCTGTTTTGGTTAAGTGTCATCCCTAGTGGTTTCGCAGATGAGCTGTGATAGAGCTAGCAAATCACAGAAGACCAAATCCATACCCTACCAAAGTCAAGATATGCTACTGCTATACCCCACTTAGCATTCTTAATTAGTTCTATAAAAACAGAGTGTTAAGGTATAATTGCCACAGGAAATAATGTAAATTGTATTAATGCAGTCTCAGAATTCAAAAGGTTGAACCAAAGAATATGAATATAGTAGCTAACAGTGAAAGCAAGTACAATAAATATAATTATGTTATCAAATTTGCAATGTACAGTTATTATTACTATTATTCTATTAGTTAAGCATGTACTATGTGCCAAGTAGTCTACTAAACACTGGGAGAGATACAAGGTAATCAGATCAGGTACAGTCCCTTCCCACATGGGGCTTGCAGGGTAAGTGGAAGGAAAACAGGTATTGAATTCCCATTTTGCAGTTAAGAAAGTCAAGGTTCAGAGAAGCGAAGTGACTTTTCCATGGTCATACCGCAGGGAAGTGGCAGAGCTAGGATTAGAACCCAGGGCCTCTGACTCCCCCATCTGTGCTCTTTCCTGTCTCTCCCTACTCTAGTCCATACTTTACTTGGCTGCCCATATTATTTTTCTACAAAAGCATTCAGGCCATGTTCCCCCACTCCTCAAGAACCTCCAGTGGCTGCCCATTCACCTCCGCATCAAACAGAAACTCATTACTTGTTTGGAATGTCAATCTTTCCTTTGAAGCTCTCCTTTAAAGCATTCAATCACCTTGCCCCTTTCTACCTCACCTTGCTACTCTCCTACTACAACCCAGCCCGCACATTTAGCACCTCTAATGCCAACCTTCTCACTGTACCTCGATCTTGTCTATCTCACTGCCAACTTCTTGCCCACATGCTGCCTCTGTCCTGGAATGTCCTCCCTCTTTATATCTGACAGATAATTATTCATTCATTCATTCAATCATATTTATTGAACGCTTACTGTGTGCAGAGCACTGTACTAAGCACTTGGGAAGTACAAGTTGGCAACATATAGAGACGGTCCCTACGCAACAGTGGGCTCACAGTCTAGAAGGGGAAGACAGAGAACAAAACAAAACATATTAATAAAATAAATAGAATGAACATGTACAAATAAAATAAATAGAGCAATAAATACGTACAAACATATATACATATATACAGGTGCTTTGGGGAGGGGAAGGAGGTAAGGCAGGGGGATGGGGAGGAGGGGGAGAGGAAGGAGGGGGCTCAGTCTGGGAAGGCCTCCTGGAGGAGGTGAGCTCTCAGTAGGGCCTTGAAGGGAGGAAGAGAGCTAGCTTGGCGGATGTGCGGAGGGAGGGCATTCCAGGCCAGGGGGATGACGTTGGCCGGGAGTCGGCGGGACAGGGGAGAACAAGGCACGGTGAGGAGATTAGCAGCAGAGAAGCGGAGGGTGCGGGCTGGGCTGTAGGAGAGAAGGGAGGTGAGGTAGGAAGGGGCGAGGTTTGTACTTCCCAAGCGCTTAGTACAGTGCTCTGCACACAGTAAGCACTCAATAAATATGATTGATTGATTGATTGATTGATTGATGGAGAGCCTTGAAGCCGAGGGTGAGGAGTTTTTGCCTGATAATTACCCTCCCCCTCTTCAAAGCTTTATTGGAGGCACAACTCCAAGAGGCTTCCCTTATTTCCTCTTTTCCCATTCCCTTCTATGTCATCCTGACTTGCTCCCTTTACTCACAACTGCCCCCCCCCCCTCACAGCACTTATGTATATATCCATAATTAATTTATTTGTATTAATGTCTCTCTCCCCCTCTAGTCTGTAATCTCATTGTGGGCAGGTATGTGTCTGTTATATTGTTATATTGTACTCTCCCAAGCACCTAGTACAGTGCTCTGAACACAGTAAGTTCTCAATAAATGCGATTGACTCTTTCCACTAGGCCAGACTGCAAACATGTACCAATAAAAAAATATTTTTTATTATATGTTTTTAATGCATGGACCAAATGCTTTAATTTTCTAAGAGTTGCCTTTCACCACCTATCCAGCAAAAAGGCATCTTGTACTAAGGCTTTGGGACTGGGAATCTGCAGCCCTATAAGCACTCTCTTTTCCCTTCTAGTCATGCTTTCATGGGCGCAGAATATAATGAGAGATTAGGCAGGCATGTATGACATGTAAAATGCTAATATATTAGAGATTTGTTGTCATCTGTGATAAATAGATCAATCATTAGCATTTACTGAGTGCTTACTACATGCAACAGCACTGTACTAAGCGCTTGGGAGAGTATGCTACAACAGATTTAGCGGAACCATTTCCTGCCCATAATAAGCTATCTGCTATTACCTAATATATAATGGAAATCGACTCTGATCACTAAATTCCAGTCAGTCATACTAGTTCAAAGGTTTAGGAGGAGAGGACAGGATGTGTTTCAGCCAAAGTCAACTTTGCAGCATTACGGCAAAATGAGAGAACACTGATAGCAAATGCCTACATTAAAATTGTAGAGTACTGTTACAAAATAGCATTAAAAGAAAGCAGTAATAGGGAATGGCAGCACAACACATCCATAGCACATATAGATGTTTAGAGTTCTTTGAGAATGGGGACTATGTCTTCCGTTCCTGAAAACCTAAACCAATGCTCATTTCTCAGTAGCTGCTCAATCTAAAGATGAAAATGTTGAAATGGCCTTAACTAAGGAAAAATCCACGGAGATATTTCAGCAATAGGTTTTTTTTAATCAATTTTATTTTAATGTATTCTGTTTAACCACTTTCCTTGTATTCTTTGGAAGTCATGAATCCAGAAATTTAGGATATAATTTTTATTTACTAGTTCATAGTATAGCAGAAATAGAGGAAGGTTTTGTAGAGAAAATATTATTTTCAACAGATGCTCTTCCATTTAAGATCAATACCCTTCTCATATATTCAACTCACGATTCTTTAAAGTTTGGCATTTACAACAACGTTGCTATTTAGTTCATAGTTAAAGGTGTTCGAAATCAAATATATTACCACAGCGCCACCGTGTGGGGTATCTAAATGCCAACCCATCCTAATCCTAAAACGAAAACGACAACTAGGGCCGATTATGTGAGCGGAAGGGGTTTGTTTTACCAAGCTATCCTGCCTTCACAACCGAACTGCTGCTAGGAATGCCAATCTTTTTCAAAGAAAAACAAAACAGTTAATAGTCTCTCCAATTTTCTTCAGAATTTGGACACTGTTTGGGGTTTGCTTGAGTATTCCAAGCTGGCTTAAGTATGGAAAAGTACATTTACATGTTGAGGAAAACAGGTCCATTCATTAGACATTTTGAGGACTGCCAAGATACAGAGCTAATGATGAGACTGTGGGACACAGCTCAACAGTATTGAGTCAGTGTTCATCTCAACACGGTTTTGCTGGGTGGGACATGTAGATCAAATTGATGAATAATTAATTATTATATTTGTTAAATGCTTACTATATACCAAGCACTGTACTAAGTGCCGGGGTAGATACAGGGGCAACAGGTCAGACACAGTCCTGTCCCACATAATAATAATAATGTTGGCATTTGTTAAGCGCTTACTATGTGCAAAGCACTGTTCTAAGCGCTTGGGGGGATACAAAGTGATCATGTTGTCCCACGTGGGGCTCACAGTCTTAATCCCCATTTTACAGATGAGGTAACTGAGGCTCAGAGAAGTTAAGTGACTTGCCCAAGGTCACACAGCAGACATGTGGCAGAGCCAGGATTCGAACCCATGACCTCTGACTCCAAAGCCCGTGCTCTTTCCACTGAGCCATGCTGCTTCTCCCACATGGGGCTCACAGCCCACAGGAGAAGGAGAATAGGATTTCACCCCCATTTTACAAATGAAGCTGAGGCACAGAGAAGTGAAGTAACTTGCCTAAGGCCACACAGCAAGCAAGTGGCAGAATAGGCTATGCTGCTCTCTATAATAGGATTCCCCACCAGCTATCGAGAACTGGTAATAATAATAATAATGATGATGGTATTTCTTAAGCACTTACTATGTGCAAAGCACTGTTCTAAGCACTGGGGAATACAAGGTGATGAGATTGTGCCATGTGGGGCTCACAGTTTTAATCCCCATTTTACAGATGAGGTAACTGAGGCACAGAGAAGTGGCTTGCCCAAGGTCACACAGCTGACAAGTGGTGGAGCCAGGATTTGAACCCATGACCTGTGACTCCCAAGCTCAGGTTCTTTCCACTGAGCCACGCGGCTTCTCAGGGAACACATTGTGGTAGGGAACACAATGCAAATCTGGTGATCAGAGCAAACATTTTAAAGACATAGTCTCACCCGAAAGCTCACCTCCTCCAGGAGGCCTTCCCAGATTGAACCCCACTTTTCCTCCGCTCCTCCCCTCCTCCCCATCGCCCCAACTCCCTCCGTCTGCTCTACCCACCCGCCCCACAGCACTTTTGTACATATATACATATTTATTATTCTATTTATTTTATTAATGATATGTATATACCTCTGGCCTGGAATGCCTTGCCTCCACACATCCGCCAAAGTAGCTCTCTTCCTCCCTTCAAAGCCCTACTGAGAGCTCACCTCCTCCAGGATGCCTTCCCAGACTGAGCCCTCTTTTTCCTCTCCTCATCCCCATCCCCATCCCCCCCCGCCCTACCTCCTTCCCCTCCCCACAGCACTTGTATATATTTGTACATATTTATTACTCTATTTTATTTGTACATATTTATTACTCTATTTTATTAATGATCTGTATATAGCTATAATTGTATTTATTCTGATGGTATTGACACCTAAGTGTTTTGTTTGGTTGCCTGTCTCCCCCTTCTAGACTGTGAGCTCATCGTTGGGTAGGGACCGTCACTATATGTTGCCAATTTGTACTTCCCAAGCACTTAATACAGTGCTCTGCACACAATAAGTGCTCACCTCATCTGTAAAATGGGGATTAAGACTGTAAGCCCCACATGGGACAACCTGATTACCTTGTAAACCCCCCCAGTGCTTAGAACAGTACTTGGCACATAGTAAGCGCTTAACAAATACCATCATTATTATTATTACTATTATTCATAAATACGATTGAATGAATGAATCTATAATTCTATTTATTTATTTTGATGCTATTGATGGCTGTCTACTTGTTTTGTTGTCTGTCTCCCCCTTTCTAGACTGTGAGCCCATTGCTGGGTAGGGACTGTCTTTATTTGTTGCCAAATTGTACTTTCCAAGCAGTTAGTACAGTGCTCTGCACACAGTAAGTGCTCGATAAATACGATTGAATGAATGAATACTTGCACTGCTGTCTATTGCTGAAATATCACAGGTGTATGCCTCCTCCGTTAAATCCATTCTCAATTCTTAAGGTCAATACAAAAAAACACCTCCTTTTCTCCACTGGCTTGTAAAAGTTCATTTTGGTTCAGGAACCTGTAATGAAAACAATGTAAAATGCTCCAAATGTTTGAATTTCTGCTTTTGTTTGTCTGAACTTTCATGTATTTTCTCTTCTAATCTGCACTGCCCCAGTCAAAAATACAAAACAAACCATGCTTGGGTAGACAACAATAAGGTAATCTATGGGTAGCTGATTCAGACCTGATTATATTCATTCATTCATTCAATCGTATTTATTGAGCACTTACTGTGTGCAGAGCTCTGTACTAAGCGCTTGGGAAGTACAAGTCGGCAACATATACAGATGGTCCCTACCCAACAACTGGCTCACAGTCTAGAAAGGGGAGACAGACAACAGAACAAAACATGTAGACAGGTGTCAAAATCATCAGAACAAATAGGATCAAATCCTACTCCCTCTGTTCCCTCTCATTTTTGCTGGAAAAAAGCATCCATCACAATGAAAACCCTCATCTATCCCCTTAGGGCTGCTGCTCTGGTGGTCTAACTTCAAGTTTTATTTATTAAGACTGTTTCCACAAGCTATTCTTCTCTTTGGAAGAGATACCACCACGTTTATACCTGAGAGATTAGTCTCATCTGTAAAATAGGGATTAAGACTGTGAGCTCCACCTGGGACAATCTGATAACCTTATATCTCCCCCAGTGCTTAGAACAGTGCTTGGCACATAGTAAGTGCTTAACAAATGCCATTATTATTATTATCTAACCCCGCCCTGGCACTGTGTAAAGTAGCATCAGTAAACCCTGGCACAGGCCTGGGACCACTGTCGTGTGAGAAGAAAATGCTTGTCTGTCATATCTTACAAACATATATTGTAAATATCTTCAGATCCTATTACTTAGGTAGTAACTCAGGTACATTGCTCCTTGTCCTCCTTCCTCACATCCATAATTTATTTTAGAGTGTAAGCTCTAGGTAGAGTGTAGCTCCTTATGGCTAGGGAACATATTGCTTTCTTATTCTATACTTCCCAAGTTCCTAGTACAGTGTACCACTCCAAGTGGATGCTCAATAAATGCAGCTGCTACTATCACTACTAGAGTCTGTCTCCCTTGCTGTGTACCCTTGGGCAAGTCACTTAACTTCTCTGTGCCTCAGTTCCCTCATCTGCAAAATGGGGATTCCAAATACATTCTCCCTCCTATTTAGACTGTGAGCCCCAGGTGGGACCTGATTATCTTATATTCATTCAATCGTATTTATTGAACATTTACTAACTACAGAGCACTGTACTAAGCACTTGGAAAGTACAATTCGGCAACAGAGACAATCCCTACCCAACAACGGGCTCACAGTCTAAAAGGGGGGAGACAGACAACAAAACAAAACTAAACAAGTAAATAGGCATCAATAGTATCAATATAAATAGTTAGAATTATAGATATATGTACATCATTAATGAAATCAATAGAATAATAAATACGTACATAAACAGATGCTGTGGGATAGGGACGGGGGTAGAGCAGAGGGAGAGAGTTGGGGTGATGGGGAGGGGAGGAGGAGCAGAGGAAAAGGGAGGCTCAGTCTGGGAAGGCCTCCTGGAGGAGGTGAGCTTTCAGTAGGGCTTTGAAACAGGGAAGTATGCTAGTTTGGCAGATGTAAGGAGGGAGGGCATTCCAGGCCAGAGGTGGACATGGGCCAGGGGTCAACGGCGGGACAGGTGAGAACGAGGCACAGTGAGGAGGTTAGCAACAGAGGAGAAGAGTGTGCGGGCTGGGCTGGAGAAGGAGAGAAGGGAGGTGAGGTAGGAGGGGGGCGAGGTGATGGAGAGCTTTGAAGCCAATAGTGAGGAGTTTTTGCTTGATATGAAGGTTGATGGGCAACCGCTGGAGATTTTTGAGGAGTGGGGTGACATGCCCAGAGCATTTCTGTAGAAAGATAATTCCATAATACAAGAAAGATGTCTTGTATCTACCCCAAGGCTTAGTACCATGCATGGCACATAGTAAGCACTAACAAATTCCATTATTATTATTTCTCTGTCATTACTATTTCTCCTACCCATAATCTATTTTAATGTCTGTCTCCCACTTTTGATTGTAAGCTTCTTTTGGGCAGGGATGGCTTCTGCGAACTCTGTTGCACTTTCCAAGTGTTTAGTATAGTGTTCTGCACATGGCAAGTGCTCAATAAATACTATTTAGCCACACTGTCCTCCCTGTCCCAGCCTTCGTATCATCTTTGACTTCTCACTGTCTTCTAACCCTCTAAATTGTAAGCTTGCTGTGGGCAGGGAATGTGTCTGTTATATTGTGTTGTACTCTCCCAAATGCATAGTTTAGTGCTGTGCACACAGTAAGCATTCAATAAATACAATTGATTGATTCTAGCTCTCACATCTAGTGCTCAAGTGCTTAGTACAGTGCTCTGCACACAGTAAGCGCTCAATAAATACGATTGATGATCTAGTCAACCACTAAATCTTGTCATTTTTCTTCCATCACATCTTTCAAATCCAGCCCTTTCTCTCCAAACAGCTACTGACCTGGTCCAACTTCTGCTCTTATCAAACTTAGACTACTTCATCAGCCTGTTCATTAGTTTCCCTGCTTCCAGCCTCTTTCCCCATTCAGTCTACGTGCCACAGACTGTATGATTTATATTCTTTTACTGTGACTCGGCACATGTCTCTCCACTCCTCCAATACCACCAATGGCTACCCATTTCCCTCCAGATCAAGGAGAAACTTCAAGACTCTCCACCAACTTTCTACAGTTATAAAATGGCTCTTTTCACCCACTGCTCCTTAGCTTCTTTCACTCTTTGCTCCTCTCAAGCCACTCTTTTAATTCCATTTCACTGTTGAATCTCTCTCTCAGTCCCTTTGCTCATACTGTTCCTCCAGCCTGATGCTCCCTTTCTCATCAAATCCACCAGGCCTTAGCTGTCCCCGTTTTTAAAACCCTCCCCAAGTCCCTCCTCCTCCAGGAAGCCCTCCCCAATAGACTCAAGGCAACACATCACCCCTTAGCATTTATGTCCTTGAATCCTATCCTCATCTCTCATGTCCATAGCTATATATTTTTCATATATCATTTACAGATTAATTTCTACATTCAGCTGCTTTCCACCTGATGTGTTTACACTGCTTCTTGCTTAATACATGTTTTTCCTTCAGATTTCAATCTCTATAATTTTTGTCTGTCTCCCCTTCTCTTTGAGCAATTGAGTGCCTAGCACTCAATAGGTGCTCAGTAAAAGTAACACAATCAGTGATTGCATTATTGATAGGCTTGGAAGGAAGGTAGGTCTTCTACCCACATTTTTGTACACTCCCTAGGATTCTCTTCCCTAGCAAGACTTCAAGGTAGGGGGGGAAATAGCACAGCAGCTGGAGTCTTTCTTAAGGAATCCCTGGCTATGACCACAAAGCCCAGCACAGCCTGTTCCTCTCTGTGAGGAGAGAATTTGTACTCACTGGATGATACAAGACTTTATTCACCTTTCCCTACTTAGGCGTTCAACCTAAAAGTGAATTTATGGCATTCCTTCCTTTGTATTTGTACATTAAAAACTTTCTTCTTTTTAATTTGTCACCTAAATCAAGAATTATGCTAAAACATTCTAAGGAATGTTTGCTAATGAGTATATTATGGTTCAACCTTGACAGTATGTACCCATCAATACATTTTTATCCACCAAGACTTTCATAAACACTACGCAGCAATTAAAGTGAGTGAAAAACAGCATTCTTTCCTGTAATCATCCTAGTTGATCATCCTGGATACTGGATGGGTGGAACATTTCTAGGAGACTCTAAGTCCACTGTGAATGATACATCCTGTGAAATCCAAACCAAAAGACAGGTGTGGAATGTTATATGTCTAAACTGGATTAGAAGAATGCCATAGGTCCAGTTTTTGGTAATGTGGGCAGCACATTCTTGAAGCACCCTGCGTTAAGAAAAACTTGTATTTCCACTGTGTTCATCCCCAGATGCATACATGCACCCAGACATTTCTTCAACAGCAAATAACATTCTAACCAGTCCAATGCACATTGTTGAAAAAATGTTCACTAATGGTGCCATTAAATGCTATCTAAAAGGTATGAAAACACATTTTGGCAGAACTGCCTGTACTTGATGCTTTATACCAAATATAATGGATTCTACTCTGTCCTAATCTGCCTTCACCTCTTGGCCACTTTTAACAATGTGGACCAATCCCTTCTCCTGGAAGGAAACATTATCTAATCTAGGTTTCACCAGCACAGGTCTCTCCTGGTTCTCCTCCTACCTCACCAGATGAACTTCCTCAGTCTCTTTTTCTTGCTCCTCTATCCCACCTCCCATCCACTGTGGTGTCCATCAGGCTCTGTTCTAGGTCCCTTATTCTTCTCATTTTACTCTCCCTCCCTCAGGAACCTAATTTGCTCTCATGGCTGTTCCATCCCTATGTAGATGATTCCTAAATCTGTTTTCTTAGCCCCTACTTCTTACCTCCTTTGCAATCTTGCATTTCCTCTTGTCTCCAGAATAGATATTCCTCTAATAATAATAATGTTAGTACAGTGCTCTGCACACAGTAAGCACTCAATAAATACGATTGAATGAATGAATGATGGTATTTGTTAGGTGCTTACTATGTTCTAAGCACTGTTCTAAGTGCTGGGGGCATGCAAGGTGATCAGGTTGTCCCACGTGGGGCTCACAGTCTTCATCCCCATTTTACAGTTGAGGGAACTGAGGCCCAGGGAAATGAAATGACTTGCCCAAAGTTACATAGCTGACAAGTGGTGGAGCTGGGATTAGAACCCATGACCTCTGACTCCCAAGCTCGAACTCTTTCCTCTATCACCCTCAGATCAATATGACTAAAACTGAACTCCTCAATCTCACCTTCCAAATCCTCTCCTATATCTAACTTTCCCACTACAGATAACACAACCACCATCTTCCCTGTCTCCAAAGTCTGTAAACTTAGTATTCCCTTTGGCTCCTCATTCTTGTTCGACTCTCACATTCACTCTGTCACTAAATCCGGCTGATTTTCCTTCCACAATGTTTCCCACATCTGTCTTTTCCTCCCCACCCAAACATCTACAACACTGATCTCACTGGTCACTAAGTCCCACCTAAATAACTGTATCAGCCTTCTTAATGATCTCCCTGTGTTCAGTCCATAATTCACTCTGCTTCCTGCACCAAAACCTCAAACTTCTATGGTTACTCATTACTCTCTACCTCAGACAGACACTCCTGCCATCAGATCTCACCCTTCTACTAATCCATTCACTCTATTGCCCCACTATAGCCTAGCTCTCACCCTTTGTTCCTCCCAAGCTCACTTTCTCCCCATGTCCCCCACTTCCAACCTCTTGTTCACACCCCTGCCCCTACCTGAAACTCCCCCTCCTCTCTTCGGATTTGCCAGGCCACAGCCCTCCCCAGTTTCAAAGGCCTTCTGAAATCTCAGCTCTTCCAGGAGGTACTCCCTGATTAATTTTTCCACTCTTTAGGTTTCAGTCTTCCAACGACCATCTCAGCACTTTGGTGCCACCACAATACTTATGCAGTTACAACCACCCATAGCACTTACTGAATTATATACTGTTCTTTTTAAACACTTGCTTTTCCTCTTATCCATTTGTCCAGTCTCTTCCTCCTATCTGTAAATCATTTTCTGCCGGTTTCTCCCAGTAGATCGTATGCTTCTTGTGGGTAGGAACCATGTCCTCTATGTCTATTGTACTGTCCAGAGCATTTAGTCCAGTGTTCCACATTGATATTTGATTGATTGATTGGTTAATTATTAATGGTCACTGATAAGCTACTGTCTTAAAATAGGACAATGTAATCATTTAGAGATTTTGAGACTGCATCCTACACATTGATACTGTACCATCAAGGATGAAAAGATGATTGTCCCTCAAAGTATCAGCGTAGTGAAATGATGCTGAATAATTGATGATGCTGAATTTATCCAGGCATTCACAGTCATTGTCAATTTAATAACCATGTTGTCTTAGGCTGTGTGACTGAATTTAATTTATCAGAGTCTCTCAAAGAAGGGAACAAGCAAAAAACAGGGTAACAAATGGGATATTTAAATTGCCCCTTGTTGAGTTTGAAGAGAGCAGCTTTGATACATATTAAAGGACCATAAAAATCTAATGAGTAGAGGGGCACAATGGATAATAAATTAATATTGTCATAAGAAAGATTTCACCAGCCCCCAAATCTGCATTGGCTACAGTCACATTTGCCAATTCCTTTTCTCTCTCACCCAGCTCTGGGTCCTTGAACAGCTCCATCTATATCTCTCTCTATTTCTTGGGAAGATTTTATCTGGGTGTGAATATGAGATGGGATGTCAAGATGAGTTTGTGACCATCGGTCCTTTCACAAGGTGCACACATAAAGATTGCTTCTTCCTACATTTGTTAGCTTAATTGCCTAATGATTTAAAGATACTAAATGAGGTTTTGTTCCATATGACCTTAACTTAACTCAACTCTGGAGGTATCCTTCTCCCACCCAGAGAAGATGAAATAGGAAGAGCATAGTTTCCTGTGCTCTTGGACCTCATTATCTGTGATCTTGTCTTGGTATTTGATGTTAGGTAGGAGGTACTGATCAAATTGTTCTACAAGTCCGATGTGGCATCTCATATGGTTATCTTCAGCTATCATCAGCACTTATGCACCTTTTAAAATTGTACTTTCATTTATTTATTTTTGTTACTCATAATATTTTAATGTGTGTCTCCCCCATCCTCCTTGTGGTCAGAGAATGTGGATTTTTGTGACATTTTGTGACACTGTATCCAGTGGGTGCTCAATAAATGCTATTACAACAACAACTACTACTACATCAATAGCCGAGTAGAAGGATGGACACTACAATGTATCTTTAAACCTTCAATTTGGTTGGTATCTTGCTGTCATATTGACAACAAACTATCAGTCTCCCAGAGGACATGTTGGAATTCTCGATTCTACTTCCTTGTCTTACTGGACAATGTGTTGCCTTGATATCAGAATTCAGTGACTCTTATGGAGAGCCCTGGCTGTAGTTAGGTACCCACCGTGATACCGAACTTTGCTATTTACTAGGTCCTGTTATGCACGGAGCATCGTGCTATACATATGAGGAGCATGCATACAAACATGCAGTCTTTAGACTGTAAACTCATCTCTAGACTGCAAGCTTGTTCATTCATTCAGTCATATTTATTGAGCACTTACTGTGTGCAGAGCACTGTACTAAGCGCTTTGTGGGCAGGGATCGTGTCTACCAACCCTAGTTTAGTATACTCTCCTGAGTGCTGAATGCAGTGCTCTGCACATAATAAGCCCTCAATAAATACCATTGATTGATTGATTCATAACTGGTATCTACCCCAGTGCTCAGAACACTGCATAACACATAGTAAGAACATAATAATAATAATAATAATAATAATAATAATAATAATAATACAGATGAGGTACAAGACAAGATCCCCTGCTCTTAACTTACAATCTGATGGGGCAGGCAAGCCAACAGACATTGGCAAAGCTACAATAATTTTAGCACTTGGGGCATAGACACAAATAATATGCCCCAACATGAGTCATAAACCCAGATATAAATAATAAATGAAATAATACCCCTCATTCTTTTAGGTAGTCAGCCTTCTCTCCTTTCTTCCTGAAGATGGGATATGGTAATGATGGCCTCTTTGACATCATGGTTCAGTTCAGGAAGAGCAGCATGTCCCCGCCTTGCTTGTAGAGAAGCAGTGTGGCTCTGTGGAAAAAGCATGGGCTTTGGAGTCAGAGGTCATGGGTTCAAGTCCCAGCTCCACCAATTGTCAGCTGTTTGACTTTGAGCAAGTCACTTAACTTCTCTCTGCCTCAGTTACCTCATCTGTAAAATGGGGATTAAGATGGTGAGCTCCCCGTGGGACAACCTGATCATCTTGTAACCTCCCCAGCACTTAGAACAGTGCTTTGCACACAGTAAGCACTTAATTAAATGCCATTATTATTATTATTAGACCTAGGTGGCTAATGTCATCAGACGCAGGAGCAACGAATGGTATTCTCCATGGTCCTAACTATTCTGTTTGTTTCTTATGGTATTTGTTAAACTCTTACTAAGTGCCAGGCACTGTACTAAGCACTGGGGCAGATACAAGTGAATCAGGTTGGATGTAGTCCCTGTCCCAGTCTTAATCCCCATTTTACAGTTGAGGTACCTGAGGCACAGAGAAGTTAAGTGACTTGCCCAAGGTCATGCAGCGGACAAGTGACTGAGCCAGGATTAGAATGCAAGCCCTTCTGACTCCTAAGCATAAGCTGTTCCCAAGCACAAGGCCACGGTGCTTCTCTTAGAGTCGGCTAATAAAATGGAACCAGTTTTGCCTGCAACAGATAGCTTCAGAGACTCCTTCTCCCCCCAACACAAATTGCCAAGAAAACTAATGGAAGGGAATTATGACAAAAATGATGGGTGCAGTGTTTATTTTAGGTCCACTCTCTGGTTTTACTTTAGGCTCATCTGGGTTTCTCTGGGGTCTTGGGCTCATGGGGAATAGGTTTTCTTCCAGTCCTTTATTTTTTTCCAGGTTACCCAGCCACCATTTCAAAGAATGTGTGCAGGAGGCTAATGGAGTAACTATAGTCCCTTAGGAAATGCTTGTCCCAAAAGACCTGATTTCTACTAAAATTGTCTAGGTTCCTCAACAAAACGAGGTAGCACCTCTAAAGAGGGCTGGAACAGAGGTGCTGTATCTTTTCTAAATGAGAAAAGTCTTATTAACAACCAAAGAATCACTCTCTATTTTAATTTTCACCCTTAATTGTGAACTTGTTTTTTGTTCATTGCTAAAGAAAAAGAAAGGGTGAAGGACACCTGATTCATTTTTAACACAAAAAAGAACTATGCCTCCTGGTTAAAAATCACAGCTTCTCTTTTAAAGTGTAAAGCAACAGAGAACTAAATTGGTTTTAGATGCCATCACACCTCCCCAGGGATTAGCTGCTGGGTGACATCAGCTCTTCTTTCTATTACCACATTTGAAAAGCTCAAAACTCCTTCAATACACACTGTGAAATCAAGCATTTTGAAATATTGAATTTCTGTTCCATATGATCCTAATGCTGATGGATCTAAAGTGCTATTAAATACAGCAGCTTTTTGCCTATAATGCCAAATTTCTTTGCTTGCAAAATCTGGACTCTCCATCTATCCATACCAGATAGCATGTTTGTTTGTTTTTTCTTGGAAAGAAAAATCTCTAATGTTTGCACTTGTGAAATGAACACGGAAAGGGAGAGGGATTTGGAATTCAAACCGTCGCTCACTGTCATGTCAGTGGGACTATCATTATGAGGACAGCTTTCTACTTGATAACTTCTATATGCGTATGTGTTGAATTGTTCATTTATGTCACCTGCTGGCTGTAAATTTCAAGAAAGCAAGCATAAAACCATTAGGGGGAAAATTGACCTGAGCAGGGAACAGGTCATCTTCCTATTTTCCTTATCTACCTTCCTGATACCTTCCTGATACTCCTTATCTTCCCTCCCAAACCCTGCCCTCTCCCTGACTTTCCCATCACTGTTGATGGCACTACCATCCTTCCCATCTTACAAGCCCGCAACCTTAGTGTCATCCTCGACTCTGCTCTCTCGTTCACCCCTCACATCCAATCCATCACCTAAACCTGCCGGTCTCACCTCCACAACATTGCCAAGATCTGCCCTTTCCTCTCCATCCAAACTGCTACCTTGTTGGTTCAATCTCTCATCCTATCCCGACTGGATTACTGCACCAGCCTCCTCTCTGATCTCCCATCCTCCTGTCTCTCCCCACTTCAATCTATACTGCACACTGCTGCCCAGATCATCTTTGTGCAGAAACGCTCTGGGCATGTTACTTCCCTCCTCAAAAATCTCCAGTGGCTACCAATCAACCCGCGCATCAGGCAAAAACTCCTCACTCTTGGCTTCAAAGTGCTCCATCCTCTCGCCCCCTCCTACCTCACCTCTCTTCTTTCCTTCTACAGCCCAGCCCGCACCCTCTGCTCCTCGGCTGCTATCCTCCTCACTGTGCCTCCTTCTCGCCTGTCCCGCTGTCGACCCCTGGCCCACGTCCTCCCCCTGGCCTGGAATGCCCTCCCTCCGCACATCCACCAAGCTAGCTCTCTTCCTCCCTTCAAAGCTCTACTGAGAGCTCACCTCCTCCAGGAGGCCTTCCCAGACTGAGCCCCCTCCTTCCTTTCCCCCTCCTCCCGCTCCCCATCCCCCCCACCTTACCTCCTTCCCCTCCTGACAGCACTATATATATATATATGTATTTCTGTATATACGTTTGTACATATTTATTACTCTATTTATTTATTTTATTTGTACATAATTTATTCTATTTATCTTATTTTGTTAATATGTTTTGTTTTGTTGTCTGTCTCCCCCTTCTAGACTGTGAACCTGCTGTTGGGTAGGGACCGTCTCTATATGTTGCCAACTTGTACTTCCCAAGTGCTTAGTACAGTGCTCTGCACACAGTAAGTGCTCAATAAATACAATTGAATGAATGAATGAATGAATGAATAAACATTCAGTGATCAATATAATTAATCTGCAGGAACTCAGCCACAAAACCCAAAATGGGCTGTCATCCCATCTAAGCATTTTCTCTAATGGGGGAAGATCATAAATTCCACAGAGAAAACATGCTTGCATTTCAAAGATGCCTAGCAAAATTATGGAGTATTCACTAACAGCCAGGGGTTGCGAATGCTTAGATCTCCAAATGTTCTCAGCAAACAGCAAAACAACCACTCCTAACATTACGGGGACTGAACTATGGGAGTCTTTTGACAACTCCCAGCTGGCCCTTTCCATTTTCAAGTTTCACAGTTGGTAGTCTAATAGAGGTCATCTGGTCCAAGCCCCTGTTGTCAAACTGGTGAATTCCAAAACCCAACTGATCAGTTCATTCATTCATTCATTCATTCATTCAATCACGTTTATTGAGCACTTACTGTGTGCAGAGCACTGTACTAAGCGCTTGGGAAGTACAAGTTGGCAACATATAGAGACGGTCAATCAATCAATCGTATTTATTGAGCGCTTACTGTGTGCAGAGCACTGTACTAAGCGCTTGGGAAGTACAAGTTGGCAACATATAGAGACAGTCCCTACCCAACAGTGGGCTCACAGTCTAGAAGGGGGGAGACAGACAACAAAACAAAACATATTAACAAAATAAAATAAATAGAATAAGTATGTACAAATAAAATAAATACATACATAAATAGAGTAATAAATACATACAAACATATATGCATATATACAGGTGCCGTGGGGAGGGGCAGGAGGTAATGCGGGGAGGATGGAGAGGGGGAGGAGGGGGAGACGAAGGAGGGGGCTCAGTCTGGGAAGGCCTCCTGGAGGAGGTGAGCTCTCAGTAGGGCTTTGAAAGGAGGAAGAGAGCTAGCTTGGCAGATGTGCAGAGGGAGGGCATTCCAGGCCAGGGGGATGATGTGGGCCGGGGGTCGATGGCGGGACAGGTGAGAATGAGGCACAGTGAGGAGATTAGCAGCAGAGGAGCGGAGGGTGCGGGCTGGGCTGTAGAAGGAGAGAAGGGAGGTGAGGTAGGAGGGGGCGAGGTGATGGAGAGCCTTGAAGCCTAGGGTGAGGAGTTTTTGCCTGATGCGTAGGTCGATCAGTTGATGGCCTATTTTCCCTTTGAAGATGTCCAGGGACTGAGATCTCTACTAGTGGAAAGAGTGCAGGTTTGGGAGTCAGAATACCTGGGTTCTAATCCCGGCTCCACCGTTTGCCCGCTCTGTGACCTTGGGCAAGTCACTTCACTTCTCTATGCCTCAGTTTCTTCATCTGTAAAATGGTGATTAAATACCTGCTCTTTCTCCTTCTTAGACTTAGAGCCCCAAATGGGGCAGGGACTGTGCCCCACCTGATTATCTTTTATCTACCATAGTGCTTAGCACATAGTATGCACCTAAAAAATATCACAATTATGATTATTTTAGCCCATTTCATTGTTTAATTGTTCTTTCAGTAAAAAAATACTACCTTCCGTGTAACCAAAATCCCTCTTGCTGCAATAAAGGCAGCATGTCTTACTGAGGCTTTTGAGGAGATTGCTGGTCTATTCTCTTCTCAGGACAACTCTTGAAGACAATTCTCCTCTCTTGACTGAATGGTCCCAAGACTGAGTAAACCGATTCTGCCATATAGGAGCTTTCAGTGTACAACCAACAGATATATAAAAGTGGACTAGTAAGCGCTCCAAGCTGAATCCATGTTTTCATTCATTCATTCAATGGCATTTACTGAATGCTTCTTATGTGCAGAGCACTGCACTAAGCCCTTGGGAGAGGACAATAATAACAACAGACACATTCATTCATTCAATCATATTTATTGAGTGCTTACTGTGTGCAGAGCACTGTACTAAGCACTTGGGAAGTATAAGTTGGCAACATATAGAGACGGTCCCTACCCAACAGCGGGCTAGGAGCTCACAGTCTAGAGGGGGAGACAGACAAATAATATACATACACCAATAAAGCTCTCAATAGATACCACTGATTGATTGATTGACTGTCAGCTCATTTTCATGTTCTGCATGGGACAACTGAAGCTAAATGTTTCCTCTGTTCCATTTACTTTCAGTTATCCCATTTCAGCTCACCATAAAGCAATATTTTAAAACATAATTCAAACATCTGTTCTTCTTCCATGTCCCACCCAGTAAAACTGTGTTGAGGTTAGCATAACTTCAATCAATCAATCAATAGTATTTATTGAGCACTGATTGTGTGCTAAGTTTCTTGCACATGGTAAGGGCTCAATAAATACCATTCATTGATTGATTATATAATGTTTATCCAATCAGCCATTCAATTAGTAACTTTTACTACTCTATTTGTAAATATTTTTGTGACTATTCTCCCCCATTAGAGTGGATGCTCCTTGTGGGCAGGTACATGTCACTTTTCTGTTTTTTACTTTCTAAGCACTTAGTGCAGAGCATCACACTTTTAGGTACTGAATAAATTCCTATTCATTTCTACCTTTTGCCAGTGTTCATTATATTCACCACTTCTACTTTTCATACTCCATTCATATTCAAACTGTGATCCTTCACAACCTAAGACAATTTGGGCTAACACACTGGAGGTCTACAATTATCCATGCTAAACAATTCTATAGTCATTATCTCACACTAAGTGGGAAAAGGCTCTAATCACTCCACATCTCCCCTGTCCTCATCACTCCTCCTAAAATTCTGCATCAAACAGAAACTCCTTACCATCAGCTTTAAGGCACTCAATCAGCTCTCCCTGTCATTCATTCATTCATTCATTCAATCATTCAATTGCATTTATAGAGCGCATACTGTGTGCAGGGCATCATCATCATCATCAATTGTATTTATTGAGCGCTTACTATGTGCAGAGCACTGTACTAAGCGCTTGGGAAGTACAAATTGGCAACATATAGAGACAGTCCCTACCCAACAGTGGGCTCACAGTCTAAAAGGGGGAGACAGAGAACAAAACCAAACATACTAACAAAATAAAATAAATAGAACAGATATGTACAAGCAAAATAAATAAATAAATAAATAGAGTAATAAATATGTACAAACATATATACATATATACAGGTGCTGTGGGGAAGGGAAGGAGGTAAGATGGGGGGATGGAGAGGGGGACAAGGGGGAGAGGAAGGAAGGAGGGCACTGTACTAAGCTCTTGGAAAGTACAATTCAGCAACAAATTGAGACAATCCCTGCCCACAACGGGCTCACAGTCTAGAAGGGGGGAAAACAGGCATCAAAAGAAGTAAACAAACATCAATAGCATCACTATAAATAAATAGCATTATAGATATACACACATTACCTTGCTGATCTTCTAGCACCCATCCCATACACTTTTCTTCTCTACCGCTAATGTACTTATTGTATCTCAGTCTCATCTATCTCACCGGCAACACCTTGCCCACATCCTCTTTCTGGACTGAAACTAACTATTCCTACATGTAAGACCACCAATCTCTCCACTTTCAAACTCTTATTACAATCACATCTCCTCCAAGAGGCTTTCCCTGACTAAACCCTCATTTCCCCTATTTACCCTCCCTTCTGTGTTACTTATGCACTTAATAATAATAATGATAGTAATAATGGTACTTATTAAGTGCTTATTATGGGCTAAACACTGTTCTAAGCGCCCGGATAGGTACAAGTTAATCGGGTACAGTACTTATCCCACATGGGGTTTACACTCACAATCCCCATTTTACAGATGAGGTAACAGAGGCCCAGAGAAGTTAAGTGACTTGCCCAAGGTCACACAGCAGACATGTGGCAGAATCGGGATTAGAACCCAGGTCCTTCTAAGTCTAAGTCTAAGTCTCAGTCCATGCTCAACCAGTAACCCATGTTATTTCCCTTAAACACTTGTTAGTCACCCTACCCTCAGCCCCAAAGCACTTATGTACAATTTGTTATATTTTGCCAGTTCTCCTATCTGTAATTTATTTTAATGTCTGTCTCCATTCTAGACTGGAAGCTCCTTGTGGGCAGGGAATGTGCCTTTATTGTTATAGGTACTCTCTGAAGCATTTAATACAGTGCCTTGCACACAGTAAGCACTCAATAAGTATGACTGAATGAATGAATGACCATGTCTACCAACTCTATCATATGCATTCTCCCAAGTGCTTAGTACAATACTTTGCATCGAGTAAGTGCTCAATAAATATCATTGATTAATTGATTGATTAGAAAGAGAAAGAGAGAGAGAGAGAGAGAGAATGATGCAGCAAGGAATGAGTAATCATTGAGAAGCAACATGGCTGCATGGTCTAGTGGATAGAGCATGAGCCTGGGAGTCAGAAGGACCTGAGTTCTAATCCTACGTCTCTGCTGTGTGACCTAGGACAAGTCACTTTGCTTCTCTGTACCTGATTTACGTCATCTGTTGAATATTGATTAAGACTGTGAGCCTATGAGGGACAGGGACTTTGTCCAACCTGATTAGCTTGTATCTACCCCAGTGTGTAGAACAGTGCCAGGCACATAGTAAGCATTTAACAAATACCATAAAAAATAAAGATTTTTGAACAGAGGAGAGACATGAGCTCAATGGCATTATCTACCCAGTGCTTAGAACAGTGTTTGGCACATAGTAAACACTTAATGATAACAATAACAATAATAATGATAATAATAATTATAATAATTAGAGCCACTCTAGGGCAGTAGAGGGAGGTATGGACTAGAGAGGGGAGAGACCAGAAGCAGGGAGGTCAGTGAGGAGACTATGAGACTATTGCAGTAGTCAAGTTGGGATTTGATGTGAGTCTGGACCTCCTTAGTGGTGGTTTGAATGCAGAGGAAATGATGGATCTGGGAAACATTGTGGAGGAAAGAGTGCCAAGATTTGATGACAGCTTGAACATGAGGATTGAAGGAGTGGGAGGAGTCAATAATAACGTTAATATTGTAGGCATCAGAGACAGAGAGGATGGAGGTGTTTTCCATTTGGATGAAAAAGTTAAGTGAAGCAGAGGATTTGTGATGGAAAGTGTGGGGTTCAATTTTTGACATATTGAGCTTGAGGTGGACATACAGGAATAGTTGTCCTGGCAGGAGGTGGAAATGTGAGATTAGGGAGGATGTGAGAGGTCACAGTTAGTGAGGTAGACTTAAGAGTCATCTGCATAGATGTGGGAGTTACAGTCATGGGAACAGATGAGGCCCCTGAGGGAGGGAGTGTAAAACAAGTAAGGGACCTAGAACAGAGCCTGTAGGACACCCACAGTTAGGGTGTGAGGAAGAAGAGTCAGCAAAAGATACAGAGGAAGATCACCTGGTGAGGTAGGAGGAGAACCAGGAGAGAACTGTGTTAGTGAAACCTAGATTAGATAGTGTTTCCAGGAGAAGGGAGTAGTTTATGGTCGTGAGGGCAGTTGTGGGATCAATGAGGAATAGAATGGAGTAGAATCCCTTAGATTAGGCAAGGAGGAAGTCTTTGTTCACCCTGGAGAGAGCAGGTTCAGTGGAGTGAAGAAGATAGAAATCAGAATGTAGGGAGTCAAGAAGGGACTTGAGAGGAAATGGAGGCAAAGGTGTATACAAACCACTTTAAAGAAGCTCGAGGATTCAGTGGGCACCAGGGAAAGCCTTTTTGTTTTCTTAGGAAAGAGGAGACATGAGTGTTGGGAGCCTCAACCAGGTTCATACCAACCAGGACCTTCCTGGACCAGGGGAGCCTCAATAACACATGGTAGAGTTCAAGCCACACCTCTGATCACCAAGGTTACTGTGGAAAGTTCTTTACTTAGTTTTGCCAACATGCAAGGGAGTGACACATACATACACTCACTCACTCCACCACCCAAGGGTCCGATACCAGTCTGTGGTCAAAGGAGCCCAATCTGCCAATGTTTCTTCTTTCTGTTTCCAAGTGCTGCTTCCTTCTGCTGCACTCAAGGGCTTATTTTATCTGCCTTAGGCAAGGGAGCTCTGGCCCTACGTGGCAATCACTGATTGGTCTAGGCCCATTATGGGGTAGAACAGGGAGAGAAAGACCCACCTCCCTCCATGCTCCACCCCACACAGGGCAGCAATCACCTGCCTCAAATAGAGTGCCTTGGTGCCTTTGCAAAGTCTCTTCCTTGTTGTTGTTCACAGGATCACAAACAGTCATTAATAAGGCAGCTTATTATGGGCTCACCACATCGAACAGGTTTGAAGGCAGTAGGAAGGGAACCAACAGACTAAGCAATTCAAGATAGTGGATGGGGAGGGAAGAAGAGTGGGTGCCAGAGGTTTTAGAAAGTGAGAAGAGATGGGTTGCAGGTACAGGGTAAGGGTGAAGATTTTAAAAGCAGGAGGGTGAGCTCCTCTCAAGAGATAGTCAAGAAGTATGAGATAGTTATTTAGGTGGAAGGAATTTGGGGAGACCGGGGAAAATAATTCAAGTTTGTGATCTTCTCTTGCTATTTGATGTTGAGTAAAACCTATACATGATGCCAATAAAACTCCTCAAGGAGTTGTATGTGACATCTCTGGGGGTCCAGGTCTTATAAACTAAGAGAAGGCACTACAGGTCTGTAAACCTTTATTGTGGACTGGAACCTAATAACACAGCCCTGTCACACTGTGTTTCTCAGCTTCCAAATGATGCCCTGACCTTCAAAATTCAACATTCAGGTTTCTTGTTGCATTGTTGACCACTGTGCTCCCCGAGTGGAGCACTGTACTAAGTGGTGGGAAGAGTACAATGCAATAGTCAGTAGGCATGATCCCTGCCTGCAAGGAGCAGATCTAGAGAATCTAGAGGGGGATAGAAACATTAAAATAAATTTCAGATAGGGGAAAAAGCGGAGTATTAGGAAGGATATGTACAGAAATGCTGTGGAGCAGCAGGTGGGGTGAGTAAAAAAGTGCTTAAGGGGTATGCAGATCCAAGTGAATAGGTGACATGGAGGAGAGGGAGAATAGGGTGAAGATATGAGGGATTAGTCAAGGAAGGCCTCATGGAGGAGATATGAGTTCGGTAAGGCTTTAAAGATGGGGAGAGTTCTCACCCAACAGAGGCCTCTGATCTTGATACTCTGGTTATCCTAGACCAGCATGACCCTCTTGGACTTCCTTTCAACCTTCTGTCACTTGATAGAAAAATCCACACCCCAAATTCTGCCCTCTCTGTCAAACTCATCTCCCTCACTCATCTTTTCCTGGATTTCACACCCCCAATCCCCAGCTCTAAATCACCTCCACAATCTGCTACCTTCATTTCATTACTGTGAAGGGCCATTGGCAGAAATTCTGGTACAAGCTCAACTTAGGGCATTTCAAATTCATCCTTGTTTCTCCCCCTAGACAGTAAGCAAATTGTAGGTAGGGAATGTGTCCGTTATATGGTTATGGTGTACTCTCCCAAGCACTTAGTACAGTGCTCTGCACACAGTAAGCACTCAATAAAACTGATTGATTGACTGGTTGCTACTACTCTGCCTCTCTTCCCTTCAGCAGCATTCCTTCTCCTAGCACATTGAGTCTTACATCTACTGCCCTCATTAATTTTTCCAGACCTTTAACTCCCTCCTGATGTCCTTAGTGCCTCCATCTTTCCACTCCCCTTCCCCAATGATTTTGCCAAGTATTTTGTTGACAAAATTCAAGTCATCATACATAGGTTTCCCAAAGCCCCCCTTCACCTCCCCAACTCACTTCCTCCATACATAATCTCTTTCATCTTTACTCAGTCATCTCTCAAGAGATTTCCCACCTGCTTTGGAAGTCCATTTCTACTTGTGCCAATGACTCTATCCCCTCTCACCTTTTAAAATCACTTGTGCTCACACCTCTTCCCTCCCTGTTTGCCATCTTCAGCGGCTCACTTCCTGATGGCTCCATCCCCTCTGCCTTCAAACATGCACAAGTCAACCCTATCCTAAAATAATAATATCTGGATCCCCCTGCATCCTCAAGCTATTGGCCCATCTCCCTGCTCCCATTCCTGGCCTTAAATGGGTTGATTATACCCTCTGTTACCATTTCCCCTCCTTTAACTCCCTTCTTGACACTCCACAACAGGGGCCAGCAAGCTTTCTGTGAAGAAGAGCCAAGCAGAGATTGCACAGAGGCAATGTAAACACACATTAATGTAGTTTGATTAATTGTGAATCAAACGGTTTTCAAAGTCTTGCTGTCCACCCCACCCTTACATAATGCCCCTTGGGGGGCAGGGGGGCGAGCCAGATTAACCCTTGGTTGACTAGGGCCCTCATGCATACCTGACATTGATACATCACATATTTCTTGTGGGAAAGTAAATGTAGGGACGAAAGTGCTGAAGAGTTAAGAAGGAGGGGAACCAACCTTATTCTTTCCTGGTTCTCTTCTTATCTCTTTGACCACTCTTCTCAGTCTGTTTCTCTTCTTAGGCCTCTCATGACTAAACTATGTGTTTTCCCTCCACAGTTCTGTTTGGGTCCCCTTCCCGTTCTTGGGTAGGGACCATCTCTATCTGTTGCCGATTTGTACTTCCCAAGTGCTTTGTACAGTGCTCTGCACACAGTATGCACTCAATAAATACGATTGAATGAATGAATGAATAAATACGATTGAATGAATGAATAATAGTGGTATTTGTTCAGAGCTTACTTTGTGCCAGGCATTGCACTGAGTGTACTGAGTCTCCCCCTCTCTCCAGGCTCGCATCTCCTCATGCCTTCAGGACATCTCCATCTGGATGTCTGTCCGCCACCTAAAACTCAACATTTCCAAGACTGAACTCCTTGCCTTCCCTCACCAACCCTGCCCTCTCCCTGAATTTCCCATCTCTGTTGACGGCACTACCATCCTTCCCGTCTAACGAGCCCACAACCTTGGTGTCATCCTCAACTCCACTCTCTCATTCACCCCTCACATCCAAGCCGTCACCAAAACCTGCCAGTCTCAGCTCTGGTACATTGCCAAGATCTGCCCTTTCCTCTCCATCCAAACCGCTACCCTGCTCGTTCAAGCTCTCATCCTATCCTGTCTGGACTACTGCATCAGCCTTCTCTCTGATCTCCCATCCTCATGTCCCTCTCCACTTCAATCCATACTTCATGCTGCTGCCCAGATTGTCTTTGTCTAGAAATGCTCTGGGCATGTTACTCCCCTCCTCAAAAATCTCCAGTGGCTACCAATCAACCTGTGCATCAGGCAGAAACTCCTCATCCTCGGCTTCAAGGCTCTCCATCACCTCGCCCCCTCCTACCTCACCTCCCTTCTCTCCTTCTACAGCCCACCCCGCACCCTCCGCTCCTCTGCCACTAATCTCCTCACCATGCCTCGGTCTCGCCTGTCCTGCCATCGACCCCCGGCCCACGTCGTCCCCCGGGCCTGGAATGCCCTCCCTCTG
Organism: Tachyglossus aculeatus; assembly: GCF_015852505.1. Lineage (NCBI taxonomy): Eukaryota > Metazoa > Chordata > Mammalia > Monotremata > Tachyglossidae > Tachyglossus > Tachyglossus aculeatus. The sequence continues at coordinate 98,267,884 of NC_052101.1, read as the reverse complement.
CCCATCCACCAAGCTAGCTCTCTTCCTCCCTTCAAGGCCCTGCTGAGAGCTCACCTCCTCCAGGAGGCCTTCCCAGACTGAGCCCCTTCCTTCCTCTCCCCCTCATCCCCCTCTCCATCCCCCCCATCTTACCTCCTTCCCTTCCCTACAGCACCTGTATATATGTATATATGTTTGTACATATTTATTACTCTATTTATTTATTTATTTATTTTACTTGTACATATCTATTCTATTTATTTTATTTTGTTAGTATGTTTGGTTTTGTTCTCTGTCTCCCCCTTTTAGACTGTGAGCCCACTGTTGGGTAGGGACTGTCTCTATATGTTGCCAACTTGTACTTCCCAAGCGCTTAGTACAGTGCTCTGCACACAGTAAGTGCTCAATAAATACAATTGATTGATTGATTGGGTGGATACAAGCAAATTGGATTGGAAACGGTCCCTGTCCCTTATGGGGCTCACAAGCTTAATCCCCATTTTACAGATGAGGGAACTGAGGCACAGAGAAGTGGAGTAACGTGACCAAGGCCACAGATCAGACAAGTGGCAGAGTTGGGATTGGAACTCATGACCTTCTGACTCCCAAGCCCGTGCTCTATCCACTACTTCGTGCTGCTTCTCAACTCTGTTTCCCTTCTCAATTTAAAATCACTCTTTTTAGGCATAGTTCATCTCCTTAAGAGAAGCAGCATGGCTCCAGTGGAAAGACTCAGAGGTCATGGGTTCAAATCCCAGCTCTGCCATTTGTCAGCTGTGTGTCTTGGGCAAGTCACTTCACTTCTCTGTGCCTCAGTTATCTCATCTGTAAAATGGGGATTAAGACTGTGAGCCCCCTGTGGGACAGCCTGATCACCTCGTAACCTCCCCAGAAATTTAGAACAGTGCTTTGCACATAGTAAGCACTTAATAAATGCCATTATTATTATTATTATTATCTGCTCTGTGGATACAACTAGAATCTCTTTATGTTTGACTCTCAGAAGCAGCATGGCTTAGTGGACAGAGCCACTAGTGGGTGGTCCTGGGAGTCAGAAGGATCTGGGTTCTAATCCTAGATCCACCACTTGTCTACTGTGTGACCTTGGGCAAATCACTTCATTTCTCTGGACCTCTGCTACCTCATCTGTAAAATGGGGATTGAGACCATGAACCCCATGTGAGACAGGGATTGCGTCCAAATGGATTTGCTTATATCTACCCCAGCATTTAGTACAGTTTCTGGCACACAGTAAGTACTTAACAAATACCATCTTTATCATTATTCGCAAATCTACCTCATTAGCCCTGAATATGCACCTCCTCCACAACCTCATATTTCTCGTGAGTGTTCCATCTGCACTTTATGCTCAATATGCCCCAATCAGAACCCCACAACTTTCCTCCCAAATCATCTCCTCCACATTCTCTTTCAAATCACATAGCCAATCTGTTGCTAAACCCTGTCAGATTTTCCCCAATCAAGTTTCCAGCATGAGAGCTTATCTGTCCATTTTTATTAATCAATCGTATTTATTGAGCGCTTACTGTGTGCAGAGCACTGTACTAAGTGCTTGGGAAGTACAAGTTGGCAACATATAGAGACAGTCCCTACCCAACAGTAGGCTCACATTAATAACAGTGGTGGTATTTGTTAAGTGACTACTATGTGCCAAGTATTGTACTAAGCACTGGGGTAGATAATAATAATAATAATAATAATGGTATTTGTAAGCACTTACTATGTGTCAAGCACTGTTCTAAGCACTGGGATAATCAGGTTGTCCCACATGAGGCTCACAGTTTTAATCCCCATTTTCCAGATGAGGGAACAGAGGCACAGAGAAGTTAAGTGACTTGCCTAAAGTCACATAGCTGACAAGTGGTGGAGCTGGGATTAGAACCCACGACCTCTGACTCCCAAGCCCGGGCTCTTTCCGCTAAGCCAAGCTGCTTCTCTGCAGCTTGGGTAGATACAGTTCATGCAGATCAAACAGGGTCCCTGTCCCATATGAAGCTCACAGTCTAAGTATCAGGAAGATCAGTCAATGAATCTCCATTTCATAGATGAGCAAACTGAGGCACAGAGAAGTTAAGTGGAAGGAAATTGGTGGCTTCAGAGGACCCGAGCGAGGTCTAATCCCAGTTCACCACTTGTCCGCTGTGTGACCTTGGGCGTCTCAGTGTCTCAGTTACCTTATCTGTAAAATGGGGATTAAGAGAGTGTGCACCCCATGTGGGACATGGACTGTGTCCAATTCGATTGCTTGTGTCTACCCCAGCACTGAGTACAGTGCATGGTACATAGTAAGTGCTTAACACATGCCATCAAAAAGAAAAAGAAAAGAAAAAAACACAGATAATTCTGACTCCCAGACCCATGCTTTTTCCACTAGGACATGCTGTTCCATGCAGGGCCATTATCCTGGTCCAGGCACTTATCTACTGAGTCGGTTTCCTCTCTGACCTCCCTGCCTCCAATATCTGCCCTCCCCAGTCCATACTTCTCTCCGTTGCTGGGGTCATTTTCTAAACATTTTACACTATTTCTGTACTTACTCATCTACTTATCCACTTCTATCTGTAAATTATTTTGTGTCTACCCCCCTAACCCCCAACTAGACTGTAAATTCCTCTAGAGCAATAATTGAATTGTCTTCTAATTCTATTGTCTTCTGTCAAACACTTAATAATTCTCTACATGTAGTAGTCACTCAATAAATACTATTGGCTAATTGATTATTTCTGGGTTGCCAGTGTCGATTTTTGGTTGTGTGCAGTTGTTTGATGCAAGCTGGAGCCCTACACGGGACAGGAACCAAATGCAACCTGTTCATTTTGTATCTCGCTCAATAAATACAATTGATTGATTGTTCTACCACAGCATGTATGTGGCACACAGTATTAGCACTTAGCAAATAACACAATTACTATTTCTTCTGTTTTCTTCAGGCTCAATTTTCAGTCCAAAATGCCTGGTTGATTCAGCAAAGTGGTTTACAGTCATTTGCATTCATTTATGGGTAGGTGCAGTCATCTGCATTTAGCAAGTTTTGAATGAACGGATCTATGACTTTTGATGATGCTCATAGTCTGTGAGGTAGAAGAGATCCCCAGAGGTATGAAATGCCTACATCCAGCTAACTTGTCACATTCTCTAACATGGCTATGTAGAATAAATTGAGCTAGGACCTGGACCACTGTACACATCCTCTTTACTTCACTGTTGTGATGTTGTTTTACACTTTGTATCCTTAACTCGAAATCAAGAGGCCCTGTGGATAAAATACGAACTCTCCAGTTAGTATTCATATATTCAATCATATTTATTGAGTCCTTACTGCGTGCAAAGCCCTGTACTAAGCACTTGGGAGAGCACAATATAACAATACACAGATACATTCCCTGTCCATAATGAGCTTACAGTCTGGAGGGAGAGACAGATGTCAATATAAATCAATTAATTAATTAATTGCAGATAGGTATGTAAATACTGTGCCACCAGGGGTTGGATGGTAAATAAAGGGACCAAGTCAGAACAATGTAGGAGGGACTGGGTGAAGAGGAAAGGAGGGCTTAGTCAGGGAAGGCCTCTTGGAGGAGGTGTGCCTTCAATAGGACTTTGAAGGGGAGGAGAGTCATTTTTTGTCAGATATGAGGTGGGAGAGCATTCCAGGCCAGAGGAAGGATGTGGTCGAGAGATTGATGTCAAGACAGATGAGAATGAGGTACAGTGAAAAGGTTAGCATTAGAGGAGTGAAATGTGCGGGGTGGGTTGTAGAAGAAGAGAAGTGAGGTGAGGTAGGAGGGGCAAGGTGGTGGATTTCTTTAAAGCCAACGATGAGGAGTTGGTGGATTGGCAACTACTGGAGTTTTTTGAGGAGCAGGGTGACATGTCCTGAATGTTTCTATAAGAAAATGATATGGGAAGTAAGGACTGCTTACTCTTCTACTCTCCCATCCTTCCCAGCAGTATCCTCAGAGGAGCTCTCCTCCGTCCTCTCAAGTGCTATTCCGGCCACCTGTGCTTCTGACCCCATTCCCTCTCATCTCATGAAATCTCTCGCTCCATCCCTTCTCCCCTCCTTAACTTCCATCTTCAACCGCTCAATCTCCACTGGTTCCTTCCCCTCTGCCTTCAAACATGCCCATGTCTCTCCCATCCTAAAAAAAACCCTCTCTTGACCCTACCTCACCTTCTAGTTATCGCCCCATCTCCCTCCTACCATTCCTTTCCAAACTCCTTGAACGAGTTGTCTACATGCGCTGCCTCAAATTCCTCAACACCAACTCTCTCCTCGACCCCCTCCAGTCTGGCTTCCGTCCCCTGCATTCCACGGAAACTGCCCTCTCAAAGGTCACCAATGACCTCCTGCTTGCCAAATCCAACGGCTCATACTATATCCTAATCCTCCTCGACCTCTCAGCTGCCTTTGACACTGTGGACCACCCCCTTCTCCTCAACGCGCTATCCAACCTTGGCTTCACAGACTCCGTCCTCTCCTGGTTCTCTTATCTTTCCGGTCGTACATTCTCAGTCTCTTTTGCAGGCTCCTCCTCCCCCTCCCATCCCATTACTGTGGGGGTTCCCCAAGGTTCAGTTCTTGGTCCCCTTCTGTTCTTGATCTACACTCACTCCCATGGTGACTTCACTCCCACAGCTTCAACTATCATCTCTACGTTGATGACACCCAAATCTACATCTCTGCCCCTGCTCTCTCCCCCTCCCACCAGGCTCGCATCTCCTCATGCCTTCAGGACATCGCCATCTGGATGTCTGCCCGCCAAATAAAAGTCAACATGTCCAAAACTGAACTCCTTGTCTTCCCTCCCAAACCCTGCCCTCTCCCAGACTTTCCCATCACTGTTGATGGCACTACCATCCTTCCCATCTCACAAGCCCGCAACCTTGGTGTCATCCTCAACTCCGCTCTCTCATTCACCCCTCACATCCAAGCCGTCAACAAAACCTGCCGGTCTCAGCTCTGCAGCATTGCCAAGATCCGCCCTTTCCTCTCCATCCAAACCGCTACCCTGCTCATTCAAGCTCTCATCCTATCCTGTCTGGACTACTGCATCAGCCTTCTCTCTGATTTCCCATCCTCATGTCTCTCCCCTCTTCAATCCATACTTCATGCTGCTGTCCAGATTGTCTTTGTCCAGAAATGCTCTGGGCATGTTACTCCCCTCCTCAAAAATCTCCAGTGGCTACCAATCAATCTGCGCATCAGACAGAAACTCCTCACCCTCGGCTTCAAGGCTCTCCATCACCTCGCTCCCTCCTACCTCACCTACCTTCTCTCCTTCTACAGCCCAGTCCGCACCCTCCACTCCTCTGCTGCTAATCTCCTCACCGTGCCTTGTTCTCGCCCGTCCCGCCGTTGACTCCTGGCCCACGTCATCCCCCTGGCCTGGAATGCCCTCCCTCTGCCCGTCCACCAAGCTAGCTCTCTTCCTCCCTTCAAGGCCCTACTGAGAGCTCACCTCCTCCAGGAGGCCTTCCCAGACTGAGCCCCCTCCTTCCTCTCCCCCTCGTTCCCCTCTCCATCCCCCGTCTTACCTCCTTCCCTTCCCCACAGCACCTGTATATATGTATATATGTTTGTACATATTTATTACTCAATTTATTTATTTCTTTATGTTACTTGTACATATCTATTCTATTTATTTTATTTTGTTAATATGTTTGGTTTTGTTCTCTGTCTCCCCCTTCTAGACTGTGAGCCCACTGTTGGGTAGGGACTGTCTCTATATGTTGCCAACTTGTACTTCCCAAGCGCTTAGTACAGTGCTCTGCACACAGTAAGTGCTCAATAAATACAATTGATTGATTGATTGTTTGACTGGAGTGGGGAAAGACAGAGGGCAGGGAAGTCAGCAAGGGGGTTAATATAGTAATCAAGGCAGAATAGAATAAATGCTTAGATTAATGTGGGAGCAGTTTGGATGGAGATGAAGGAGTGGATTTTAGCTATGTTGTGAAGTTAGGACCAACAAAATTTAGTGATGGATTGAAAATAAGTGTTGGATGTAAGACAGGAGTCGAGGAAAATGCCAAAGTTATGGGCTTGTTCATTCATTCATTCATTCAATTGTATTTATTGAGTGCTTACTGTATGCAGAGTACTGTACTAAGCACTTGGAAAGATCAGTTAAGCAATAAAGAGAAACAACCCCTGCCTACACCGAGCTTACATTCTAGAAGTGGGAAGACAGACAACAAAACAAGTGAACAGGCATTAACATAAATAAATAGAATTATAGATATGTACATATATACACAAGTGCTGTTGAGGGGGAAGGGGATAGAGCAAAGGGAGTGAGTCAGGGTGACGTGGAGGGGAGGGGGAGCTGAGGAAAAGGTGGGCTTAGTCTGGGAAGGCCTCTTGGAGGAGGTGAGCCTTCAGAAGGGCTTTGAAAGGGGGAAATGTGATTGTTTGGTGGATTTGAGGAGGGAGGGCCTTCCAGGCCAGAGGTAGTATGTGGGCCAGGTGTCAATGGTGGGACAGGCTAGAATGAGGTACATTGAGAAGGTTAGCACCAGTGGAGCAGAGTGTATGGGCTGGGATGTAGAAGGAGAGAAGGGAGGTGAGGTAAGAAGGGGCAAGGTGATGGAGAGCTTTGAAGCCAATAGTGAGGAGTTTTTGTTTGATATGGAAGTTGATAGGCAACCACTGTAGATTTTTGAGGAAGGGGGTGACATGCCCAGAGCATTTCTTTAGAAAGGTAATCCAGGCAGCAGAGTGAAGCATGAACTGAAGTGGGGAGGTTTAGGATGGAATAGAGGCCTTTGGATTTGGCAAGAAGGAGACATTGGTGACTTTTGAGAGGGCAGTTTCTGTGGCATGAAGGGGACAGAAGCCAGATTGAAGGGGGTCAAGGAGAGAACTGGAGGAGAGGAACTTGAGAAAGTGGGTATAGACACTAGCTCAAGGAGTTTGGAGAAGAATGGTAGGAGGGAGTTGGGGCGATAACTTGAGGGAACTCTGGGGTCAAGGGAGAGCCTTTTTACAATAGGGGAGATATAGGCATGTTTGAAAGCAGTGGGGAAGAAGCCATTGGAGAGTGAACAGTTGAAAAAGGCAGTTAGGGAGGGAAGAAGAGAGGGGGCAAGTATTTTGATGAGGTGTGAAGGAGTGGGGTTGGATGTGCAGGTGGAGGGGGTGGATTTTGAGAGAAGGAAGGAGATCTCTAGAGAAACTGCTGGGAAAGATGGGAGAGTTGAAGAAGGGACAGGAGTGGGGAGGGGTTGGGGGTGGGCAGTTGAGATTTTAGGGAGATTTCTGCCTGATAGTGTCAATTTATTTTAATAAAGTAGGTGGCCAGGTCATGGGGGATGGGGGAGGCAGAGGGACAGGAGGTTTGAGGAGGGAGTTAAACTCCTGGAGACATATGTGGTGTTTGGATCATGGGCATGTTTTTCAAGAGGTTATTTCACTTTGTAATAATTCAGAATCTAGCACTCCTTGAAGGAACATGGCATCAAAAGAGTGTGCATTAACTCAGTGAATACCCCTGAATCAATCAAGCAAATGATGGTACATATTGAGTGCTGAACTATGTGCTCGGGATGGTGCAATAGAATAGAGAGTTGGTAGACGTGATTCCTTCCCACAAGGAGCTTACAATCTGTGGTGTGGAGACAGACATTAAAATAAGTTACAGATAGTGGAAGGGGCAGGGTATAGGGACATGCACTTGAGCGTGGTGGGGCTGGAGGTGGGATGAGCATCTAAATGTTTAAGGAGTACAGATCCTTAAACAGGTGATGCTGAAGGGACGGAGACTAGTTTGGAGGAAAGAGAGGTTAGTCAGGGAAGGCTTCTTGGAGAAGATATGATTTTAGTAGGGCTTTGAAGATAGGCAGAATGGTGGTCTGTCGAATAAGTACAGAAACAGTTGGCAGTTTGGTGGACAGTATTGGAAATATTTTTTTATTTCCTATGGAAACAATACTTCACAAATACTAATTCTGCTATTAACACACTCTCCTAAGAACACAGCTGTTGGAACTGGAAAGAGACTTTCATACTATTTTTGATCACACTGTCATATTTTCACTTAGGTATGTCGATTGCACTTGTGTTTATAGTGAACTTGCAATTAAAACAAGACATCAAGTTCTTGCAAGTCACCTTGTAATAAGGAAAACAAAAGCATTAATAATGTATTTTATCAAGACTTGATCATAAGCCAGGTTTGGAACTTTTACTTGAATTTTCTAAAGGAATTGCTTTGAAAGAGAAGTCCAATTTCCATTTAGTAATAAAATCTAATGCACCTTGTTCTTTAATTATTGGAGAATTGAGTCCAAGCTTTTCTCCTAGCAAAGTTTCAACCAGTGACCTGAGTGATACTTAAGGAAGTATCACATTAACAGCACCGTAGTTATGAAATGAAGGAAGTGTCGTTCAAGTTGATGAATTTAAGAGTATAAGCACCCAAGCAATGGATCTGACCATTACTGGATAATGATTATGATGATGATGGTATTTGTTAAGCACTTACTATATGCCAAGCACTGTTCTGAGCGCTGGGGGAGATACAAGGTAATCAGGTTGTCCCACGTGGGGCTCATAGTCTTAATCCCCATTTTACAGATGAGGTAAGAGAAGTTAAATGACTTGCCCAAAGTCACACAGCTGACAAGTAGCGGATTTGGGATTAGAACCCACGAACACTGACTCCCAAGCCCGGGCTCTTTCCACTAAGCCACGCTGCTTCTCCAATTGGATCAGACCAATACTCTATTCAGCCCAGGATTCTGTTTCCAGAAATATCAACAGGATGCACAGAGGGGTTGCCCCTTTTGTTATTCACACTAATTGTTGAGATATACCACACAACTTCCCTTTCTCCTTAGTTATACATTCTGGACTGCTCAACCATATATTACCCCAATACCCACTTAATCTATTTATTGACTGTGACTTCCCTCTAAACCCCCAAGACATATAATATAAAAATGTAAAATCCATGGCTGGCTCAGCCTAGTGGCCCCAAGTGCTCAGATCTGTGGTCCATCCATCCAGTGTTCTGTTTCCAATAGTGGAAATGGGGTGCTTGGAAGTGTGGCCAAGTGGAAAGAGCAAGGGCCTGGGAGTCAGAAGGTCATGGGTTCTAATCCTGACTCCACCACCAGTCTCCTGTGTGAACCTGAGCAAGTCATTTCACTTGTCTGCTCCTCAATTATCTGATCTGTAAAATGGAGATTGAGACTGTGAGCCCCATATGGCACAGGGACTGTCCAGCTTGATTTGCTTGTATTCCACTCCAGTGCTTAGAATAGTGCCTGACACATAATAAGCACTTAATAAATACCATCATTATTATGGTTGTGCTCTTTGACATCTGTCCTCTTAGTTACGGTTGGACTATCAAATCACTCAACTATTCCTGTCTATGTCCCTAACCTTCCCGCACAGACCCTATAGCCATTCATTTATCCAAATCACCCTTGAAGCTACTGATCTTTTCCATCTAACTGTTTTCTTGTAGGACTTCCATATATTGACCAAACCCTGCCTGACTCATCATCATCATCATCATCATCATTGTCATCAGTGGTATTTACTGAGGACTCACTGTGTGTGCAGAGCACTGTACCAAGCACTTGGGAGAGAGTACCATACAAGAAAACTGGTAGACCCGTTCCCTGCCCATGAGCTTACAGTCTAGAGGGGGAGATGGACATTACAATAAATAAATAATTTCTAATATATAATTGGTACATCTACACATAAGTAATATTTCCTTTTGTTTTTGGTTTTTCTGAAACTAACCATCCAGCTTCCATGGATGTCCTTTAGTTCTGGTGCTGTGGCAACATGGCTTAATGGAAATAGCACAGGACTAGGATTCTGGTTTAGTGGTAAGAGCACAGGCTTGGGAGTCAGAGGTCATGGGTTATAATCCTAACTCCCTCACATAGCTGTGTGACTTTGGGCAAGTCACTTAACTTCTCTGTGCTTCAGTTCCCTCATCTGTAAAATGGGGATTAAGACTGTGAGCCCCACGTGGGACAACCTGATTACCTTGTATCTACCCCAGTGCTTACAACAGTGCTTGGCACATAGCACGTGCTTATCAAATACCAACATTATTATTATTATTTAGGTGGCTTGGGTTCAAGTCCAGCCGTCCACTTAACTGCTGGGTGATCTTAAACTCCTCACCGTAGCTTTACCGTACTCCATTACCTTGCCCTTCCTACCTCACCTCGCTACTCTCCTTCTACAACCCAGCTTGTACACTTTGCTCCTCTAATGCTAACCTTCTTACTGTGCTTCAATCTTGCCTGTCTTGCCACCAACCCCTAGCCCACGTCCTGTCTCTGGCCTGGAATCCCTTCTCACCTCAAATCTGACAGACAATTACTATCAATCATCCCCTTCAAAGCCTAAATGAAGGCACAGATCCTCCAAGAGGCCTTCCTAGACTAAGCCCTCCTTTCCTCTTCTCCCACTCCCTTCTGCATTGCCCTGACTTGCTCCCTTGGTTCTTCCCCACTCCCAGCCCCACAGCATTTATGTACATATCTGCAATTTATTTACTTATATTGATGTCTGTCTCCCCAATCTAGATGGTAAGCTAGCTGTGAGAAGGGAATGTGTCTGTTTATTGTTGCATTGTACTCTCAAAAGCAGTTAGTAAAGTGCTCTGCACACAGTAAGCATTTAATAAATATGACTGAATTGGGCAAGATACTCAAGATGTTCAACCTTTATGTGCCTCAGTTTTCCCATCCTTTCCCATCAGTTTTCCCAGGGATAAAATTTCTGCTTTCCTTCCCTCTTAGACTGTGATTCCTGTGGGTGGGATACGGACTGTTCTAAGATTGTCTTGTATCAAATCCAGTGCTTTAGGTAAGTGCTTAATAAATATTATTATTATTATTATTATTATTATTATTACCATTATTATTATATTGTTTGGTGAATAATAATTCTGTGTTGGGCCTATCCACACCCTTCATGATTTTGTAAACTTCAGCCTGTGTCTTTCAAGGCTTAAAAGTCCCAACCCATTCACATTACCTTTATAAGGAAGCTTCTCCCTTCCCCAGACCATCTTACTTATCCTTCTCTGTACTCATGTCCTTCCTTAAATGTGATGACCAGATTGAGATGCAGGCATGACATGATTTTATACAGTTGCAATATTTTGCCTTTTGTTTTCATTTCTATCCTCTCATACTGATATTGTTCAGTATCAAGTTAGCCTTTTTGGCTACTGCCATACATTGGATCATCCAGAAATTTATTTCCTGAAACATATATGATAGCTCTGAGCCCATAATCCTGAAGATGCAATTTGGATAATTTTCCTCAGGTGCATTACCCTGAACTTGCATTCAGTGAAGCTCATCTGCCAGTTTTCAGCCTGTTCACTCAGCTTTATAAAGTTGTCATAGAGTTTATCCCCATGTTCATAGTATTTTACCTTCTGGAAGAGCTTCATGTTACAACCAAACTTTAAGATTAAGCTGCACGGTCCCTCTTCCAATCTTTTATGAAGATTTAAACAAAATCAGTCCTAGCAGAGAACACCTAGAGAATACCACTATTATTTTTAATGGTATTTGTTAAGCACTTAATATGTGCCTGACACTAAGTGCTGGGGTAGATACAAGCTTATCGGTTGGACACAGTCCATGTCCTACATGAGGCTCACAATACTAATCCCCATTTTACAGATGAGGTACCTGAGGCACAAAGAAGTAAAGTGACCTGCCCAAGGTCACCCAGCAGACAAGCAAAAGAGCTGAGAACTGCTGCACAATCTCCACCCTCACCAATTCTGAAACCCCTCTCTCTGACCACAACCTTCTCACTTGCCTCCTCTCCTACACTCCTCCTCCCCATAAATCTGTACTATTCCCGCACAGACACCTCCACTCTCTCGACCCCATCCATCTCTCTCAGCGCATCACATAAATACGATAAATACAATTGATGATGATCACACCCCACCTAGCCTCCATACCCATTCTATCCACTCTTGATAACCAAATAGATGCTCTCAACTCCACCTTCTCCACTCAACTCTACTTACTCGCTCCCCTATCCCTTCATCATTCTCACACCACTAATCCATAGTCCTGGATCACCTCCACTGTCTGCCTCCTTCGCTCTTGTACTTGAGCTGCTGAACACTGCTGGTGGAAATCTCAACATCGGGCCAACCTTGTCAACTTCAAGTTTGTCCTTCCTTGCCTTAACTCTGCCTGGCAAAACTATTTCTCTTCCCTTATTGACACCCATGACTATTGCCCTCGTCAGTTGTTCCAGACACTTAAGTCCCTCCTCAGGCCCCCTGTCCCTACCCCTCCCCCATCCCTCACCCCCAACGATCTGGCCACCTACTTCATTAGGAAAATTAACACCACCAGGTCTGAGCTCCCAAAAATCACCTCTCCCCCTCCTCCATCCTCCATTTTCAACTTGCCCATCCTTCCCAGCAGTATCTTCAGAGGAGACCTCCTGCCTCCTCTCAAGTGTCTCCCCCTCCACATGCACATCGGACCCCATTCCCTCTTGCCCCTTCCCTCCTCCCCTTAACTTCCATCTTCAGTTGCTCACTCTCCAATGGCTTCTTCCCCTCTGCCTTCAAACATGCCCATATCTCCCCCATCCAAAAATAACCCTCCATTGACCCCATAGCCCCCTCCAGTTATTGCCTCATCTCCCTCCTACCCTTCCTGTCCAAACTCCTGGAGCAGGTCATCTACACTCACTGCCTCAAATTTCTCTCCTCCAACTCTCTCCTGAAACCCCCTCCAATCTCGCTTCTGCCTGCTCCTTTCCACTGAAACTGCACTCTCAAAGGTCACCAATGACCTCCTTCTTGCTAAATCCAATGGCTCCTACTCCATCATAATCCTCCTCGACCACTCAGCTGCCTTTGGCACTGTGGGCCATCCCCTTCACCTCAACACATTATCCAACCTTGGCTTCACTGACTCTGTCCTCTCCTGGTTCTCCTCTTGTCTCTCTGACCATTTATTCTCAGTCTCGTTAGAGAGTTCCTCCTCCCTCAGTCATCCCCTAACTGTAGGGGTCCCTCAAGGGTTAGTTCTTGGTCCTCTTCTATTCTCCATTTACATTCACTCCCTTGGAGAACTCATTCACTCCCATGGCTTCAACTATTATCACTGTGTGGATGGCACCCAAATCTATATCTCCTCCCCTGTTCTCTCTCCCTCCCTTCAGCTTTGCAACTCCTCCTGCCTTCAGGATATTTCTACTTGGATGTCCTCCTGCCACCTAAAACTCAACATGTCCAAGACAGAGCTCCTTATCTTCCCTCCCAAACACTGATTTTTCTGTCACTGTGGACAGCACAACCATCCTTCCTATCTCATAAGCCTGCAACCTTGACTCTGTTCTCTCATTCACCCCGCATATCCAGTTCATCACCAAAGCCTGAAGGTCTCACCTTCACAACATCACCAAGATCCACACTTTTCTCTCCATCCAAATTGCTACAAATCCTATCCCGACTGGATTACTGCAACAGCCTCCTTTCTGACCTCCCAACCTCCTGTCTCTCCCCACTTTTCCCATACTTCACTCTGATGCCTGGATTATCTTTCTCCAGGAACGTTCTGGGCATGTCACCCCCCCCCTCCTCAAAAATCTCCAGTAGTTGCCTACCAACCTCTCTATCAAGCAAAATCTCCTCTCTATTGGATTCAAAGCTCTCCATCACCTTGCCCCCTCCTACCTCACCTCTCCTCTCTCCTTCTACATCCCAGCCTGCACAATCCACTCCCTTGGTGCTAACCTTCTCACTGTGCCTCGTTCCTGCCTGTCCTGCTGTTGACTTCTGGCCCACGTCCTAACTCCGGCCTGAAATGCCCTCCCTCCTCAAATCCGCCAAACAATCACACTTCCCTTCAAAACCCTACAGAAGGTTCACCTCCTCCACGAGGTCTTCCCAGATTAAACCCTCCTTTTCCTCAGATCCCCCTCCCCTCCACATCACCCAACTCACTCCCTTTGCTCTACCCCCCTCTCCCCACCCCACAGCATTTGTGTATATATGTACATATCTATAATTCTATTTATTTATATTGATGCCTGATTGCTTGTTTTGATGTCTGTCTCACCCCTTCTAGACTGTAAACCTGGTGTGGGCAAGGATTGTCTCTATTGCTGAATTGTACTTTCCAAGAACTTAGTACAGTGCTCTGCACACTGTAAGCACTCAATAAATACTATTGAATGAATGAATAAATGAATGAACCCAAATCTTTCTGACTCCCAGACCCATGCTCTATCCACTAGACAACACTGCTTCTCACTATTTACATTTTTCTATTCTTATATGAGGTTACTTATCCTTATTCTTTGTTTCCTAACTCTTAGCCAGTTTTCTATCTAACCATCAATGGTATTTATTGAGTGTTTGCTGTGTATAGATCATTGAAATAAATGGTTGGAAGAGTAAAATACAATAGTGTTGGTAGACATGTTCCCTGACCACAAGGATAACATTTCCTCTGATCCCATGATTACTCTATTAAAAAAAAAAAACCTTTGGAAAGGAACTTTGTCAAAGGCTCTTTGAAAATAGAATTATAGTATGTCCATTGATTTCATTCTATTCACATGTTTTTAGATCCCCTTCAAAAGACTCCAGCAAATAAGTAAGGCATTTCTCTTTACACAAACCATTTAATCTTTTCCCAATATGGTGTGTTTTTCTAAGAGTTTATTGATCTTAAACTGAATTATTGATTTTACTAATTGCCATATAGACAAATAAGACTTTCTGATCTATAAGTCTCATCACATAGGTGGGAGTTACATTGACAATCTGCCGTTCCTCGCATAAAGTGGCTGTTTGTAATGATAGGAAACACACTTCCCCAGCATTTCTGCAACTTCCCCCTACTAGTTCCTTTACAACACTCAGGATGTGGGGGGCGAGTGGGGTGGGTGCCGTGTATGGCCAAAGAGCTGTACATACATGGAGGTAGTGATAAAAATGGAATAAGTATAGAAATCGTGGCTTTTAATGGTCCTCTAGTGCTCAGAATTCCAGGCTGCGAAGGGAGAATTGCGAGAAAATTAATCTTAGAAGCCTTGATGTTTTTCCTTGTGTGACAACAATGCAACAACAAGCACAGTTTCAGGAAGACATAGGTAGTGGCCCTCTCCAGTGCTGGAAACCTATATCCAATAGTTGTCCAGACATTAGCAGCAACTTCTAAGGGTCAGAGAACCTTTGCAAAAGTCAAATTGTCATACATTCATTCATTCAATCGCATTTATTGAGTGCTTACTGTGTGCAGAGTACTGTACTAAGCACACCAGCTTCTATTTGTCCATACCAGAGTACCACTTGCCCATTGCTTAGGTTCTGCTTTTTCCATCAACTTTCCTCTCAGATTGCTGGCCTGTCACACCTGCCTCTACCTTCCCAGAAAATTGGTTTCTGCTTCATATCTGTCAAAGGAGAGGGGTTACTTTACTCCCACTCAAAGAGATATACTTAAATGAAGATATATCTAGAGAGGCAGCAGAACTTAATGGAAACCTCATGGGACTGGAAATAAAGAGACCCAAATTCTAATCCCAGCTCCTCCACTAACTTGCTGGATGACATGGGACAAGTCACTTAACATCTCTGTAAAATGGGTATAAACTACCTGTTTATCTTTTGCATTTTGAGTTTGTGTAGGACAGGGACTGCATCAAATCAGATTATTTCATGCCTATTCCAGCATTTGATGCATATTATTATTATTATTATTATAAAATGCTGTTGAGTCATTTCCAATTCATAGCGACTCCATGGATATATTTTCCCCAGAACGTCCTGTCTTCTGCCATAATCTACAACTTTGCTAATGGTTCTTCCATTATCATTGTTATGGTTTCTATCCATCTAGATGTTGGTCTGCCTCTTCCATGTTTTCCCTGGACTTTTCCTAGCATTAGTGTCTTTTCCAGAGAATTAGTCTTCCTAGTTTGACACTTAATAAGCACTCAATAGAAGCCATTTAAAGAAGCCCCAAGAAAGTCCTGTGAAGCAGTGTTGCCTAGTGGAAAGCGCACGGGGCCTGGGAGTTAGAAGACCTGGGTTCTAATCCTGGCTCTGCCACTTTTCAATTCAATTCAATCATATTATTGAGCGCTTACTGTGTGCAAGGTACTGTACTAAGCACTTGGGAGAGTACACTTCCCTGCTGTTTGATCTTGGGCAAGTCACTTCTCTTCTATGTGCCTCAGTTTCCTCATCTGTAAAGTGAGGGTTAAATACCTGTCCTCCCTCTAACTGAAGATGGTAATCCCTATGTGGGACAGGGACTATGCATGACCTGATTATCTTGTATCTGCCACAGCACTTAATACAATGCATGGCATATAGCAAGTGCTTAACAAGTACCATGATGATTATTATCTTAACCTGAAAGCAAGGGTCTTTATGGTTCTGAAAGGAAACTCACTACTTGCAGACATTCCTGAACAGATTGTTTATGCTTAGATAAACTAGCAAGAGACTTATTTGGTTAAGGCATTTTGCTGTGTCAGTTAAAAGGTGCCAGCATTTTCAAATGTTGTCAACTACAATCATGCATAAATGCCCCATAGGGTGACTCTTCATTGTCTTTAACAAGGCTCAGAGGGATGTGCAGAAACCCTGCACATCTGGATCATTGCCCAGCAAATCACTATGTTGACAAAATGGGGAGAGCTTCTTCCTGCTTCTGGTCCCCTCTTTCACCCTGCAGATTTAGGCCCAAACTTTCTATTTTAGGATGATTGCACTTCTTGAAGAGTTGCTCCACTCACATGGCTTCACTCACTACCCCTGTGTGTATGGCTCACATACCTACCTCACCAGCCTCAACCTTAATCCCATTTACTTTACTCAATCAATTCTTCCACTCCTATTTTCCTCACTGATCTACTAGAGCCTATCACGCACACTCCACTCTTCTAACACCAACCTACTCACTGAACTCAGATCTTGTCTATCTTGTCACCAATTCCTTGTCCCCTGCCCACATCCTCCCTCTGGATGGGAACTCCCTTCCCCTTCACATCTGACAGCTAACATTCTCTTCATCTTCAAAACTCTCCTAAAATCACATCTCCTCCTTTCCAGAGTAAGCCCTTTATTTTTCCACCTGCTCTATACTCTGTGCCAATCAATCAATCAATGGTGTTGATTGAGTACTTACTGTATGCAGAACACTTTCCTAAGTGCTTGGGAGAGTTCACTATAACAGAGTTGGTAGACATGTTCCCAGTGAATTTACAGTCTTGAGGAGGAGATGTGATTTCAGAAGGGATTTGAAAATGAGGAGATCTGTAGTCTTGTCAGTATTAAGGGGTAGGGAGTTCCAGGCATAGGGAGGATGGGAGTAAGAGGTCAGTGGTTGGAGAGGTGGGAACAAGACCCAGAGAGTAGGTTAGCTTGATAGGAATGAAGTGTGCAAGCTGGGATGTAGTGGAAGAAGAGAGTGGATAAGTAGAGGGAACTGAATTGAGTGCCAACATCTAGACAGATAGAAGCCATAACAATGATAATGGAAGAACCATTAGCAAAGTTATAGATTACGGTAGAAGACAGGACGTTCTGGGGAAAATATATCCATGGAGTCGCTATGAATCAGAAATGACTCAACAGAATTTTATAATAATCATAATAATAATATGTGTCAATTGAATTGAGGGATTGAGTGCCTTAAAACTAATTGTCAGGAGTTTCTACTTTGTAGGAAGAGGACTAAGCAACTATTGGAGGTTTTGTAGTAGTAGTAGTAATAGCACCTCTCACTGTCACACCTGGAGAGTTTCCAGTACTCTACCAGTCTCAACTATGGGAGGGAGAGTCAAGCAGAGGCATATCCATTCCATTCCTAGCTTGGGCAGTGGCTAGCGAGTGGAAGACAATTTGATACAAGTCAAAACTCCCCCATGCTGGGCAGCAGCAGCACGTGAGAGAGTCGAAGGCGGAGACTCAGGTTTACCACTCAGATGGAGGCAATGGTAAACTGCTTTCTTATTTTTACCAAGAGAACTCTATGGATACACTACCAGAACAATTATAGATGGAGGTGGGGCATTCTGGGAGAGATGTGTCCATGGCATCACTATGGGTCAGACATGATTCAACAGCATAAGACAACAAGGAGTAATAGTAGTAGTCATCGTAATAAAAGCATATATTGGGCACGTACTCAGTGCAGCACACAGAATAAAGAAGTGACACAAGCACTGACCACAAGGAGCCCTGACCACAAGGAGACAAACATAAAAATATTTTCAACTAGGGTGGTCAAAATAAATAATTGATAAAGCTACATACATGAGTGCTGAGGATGGATATAACCTATGCACAGAATGTTATTATAAAAATGATCTGGGCAGCAGAGTGAAGTATGGACTGGAGAGGGAGAGCCTGGTGGCAGGAAGGTCAGCAAGAAGTAGTCAAGGTGATCATGCAGTCATCAAGGTAGGATTTGACAAGCACCTGGACATTTGATCCTGAAGATCCTGAAATACATTGAAGAGGAACTATTGCATTGAACTCTCCTAAGGGCTTCGTACAGGGCTCTGCACACAGTAACTGATCAAAAAATACCATTGATTGATTGAAAAACCAACAGGATTTGGTGACAGACTTAATATGGGGATAATACCGGCTGTGGGCTTCAGCAACAGGGAGGATGGTGTGGTCAACTGTGATGGAAAAGTTAAGTGGAGAAGAGGATTTGGGAAGGAAGGTAGAGGATGTTTTAGACATATTGAGCTTGATCTGTCAGGTAGACATCTATGTGGATATGTCCTGGATCCCGGCTCCACCAATTGTCAGCTGTGTGATTTTGGGCAAGTCACTTCACTTCTCTGTGCCTCAGTTCCCTCATCTGTAAAATGAGGATGAAGACTGAGCCCCCCGTGGGACAACCTGATCACTTTGTAACCTCCCCAGTGCTTAGAACAGTGCTTTGCATGTAGTAAGCGCTTAATAAATGCAATTATTATTATAAAAGGAAACATGAAATTTCAGAGCAGGTGAGAGGTCACGGAGTCATTTTGGGAATCATTTGCATAAAGATGGTAGGTGAAGCTATGGGAAAGGATAATACTCCAAGACAGTGCATGTAAAGTGGGAAGAGAATAGGAACCAGAATTGAGCATCCAGGGACACGTACAATTAAGGTCTGAGAGTCAGAGGAAGAGTTAGTGAGAAGGACTGAGAAGAACTAGCAAGAGAGGTCACAGGATCCAGGAGAAAACTGAAAAACCAAAATTATATAGTGTTTCTAGGAGAAGGGAGTATTGGTTTACAATGGTAAAGTCAGCTGAGAGGTCCAGTTGGCTGATTAGTCCATTAGATTTGGCAAGGTGGAAGTCAGTGTTGACTTTGGAAAGTGTGGTTTCAGTCGAGTAAAGAGAGTGGAAGCCACATTGCAGAGGGTCAAGAAGGGATTTGGAGGACATCAACAGGATTATCAATAAGGATGTCATCATCAGGGACGAGAGGGTGGAAGTGGGGATACTGGGGACTTTGCAAAGAAATTAAAGTCTGGAATCATTGGTGGGTCAATGGGTGCAGGAGCAGGTGCTCAATAATTGTTGACCGAATGAATGATAAGAATTCACTACAGTTCTCTCCAAACTCAACATGGCATTAGCTGCTTGTTGGAAAGGAGAGATTCTGCCTGATGTCCAGTCTCCACTGTTATCCTCACCCACTTTTTTTAATGGTATTTGTTAAGTGCTTACTATGTGCCAGGCACTGTAATAAACACTGGGGTTACTATGTGCCAGGCACTGTAATAAACACTGGGTAGATATTAGGTAAGCAGGTTGGACATCATCCCTGAGCCACGTGGAGCTCACAGTCTTAATCCCCATTTTACAGATGGGGAAACCCAGGCACAGAAAAGTGAAGGGACTTGCCCGAGGTCACCCAGCAGACAAGTGGTGGAACTGGGTATAGAACCCAGGTCCTTTTGACTCCCAGGCCCGTGTTCTGTCCATAAGGCCATGTTGCTTCACTTGTGGCCCTGTTCCTCAAACAAACATTAGTCCTACCACCAAACTATCTAGTCATCCCTGTGGTAGAAAAATAATGATGGCATTTGTTAAGCACCTACTATGTGCCAAGTACTGTACTAAACACTGGGGTGCATACAAGATAATCAGGTCAGACAGACAGTCTCTGTCCCATGTGGGGAGCACAATCTTAGAAGGAGAGAGAACAGGTATCGAATCCCCATTTTACAGAAGAGGAGACTGAGGCACTGGGAGGTTAAGTGACTTGCCGAAGATCACGTGGCTCAGAATAATAATGATGGTATTTGTTAAGGGCTTACTATGAGTCAAGCACTGTTCACATGGCTTAGTGGAAAGAGCCCGGGCTTGGGAGTCAGAGGTCACGGGTTCTAATCTGAGCTCCGCCACTTGTCTGCTGTGTGACTTTCAGCAAGTCACTTAATTTCTCTGTGCCTCAGTTACCTCATCTGTAAAATGGGGATTAAGACTAAATCCCACGTGGGACAACCTGATTAGCTTGTATCTACCCCAGTGCTTAGAACAGTGCTTGGCACATAGTAAGCATTTAACAAAAAACATCATTATTATAGAAAAGCAGCATAGCTCAGTGGAAAGAGTACGGGCTTTGGAGTCAGAGGTCATGGGTTCAAATCCCGGCTCCGCCAATGGTCAGCTGTGTGACTTTGGGCAAGTCATTTCACTTCTCTGTGCCTCAGTTCCCTCATCTGTAAAACGGGGATTAAGACTGTGAACCCCCCTGTGGGACAACCTGATGACCTTGTAACCTCCCCAGCACTTAGAACAGTGCTTTGCACATAGTAAGCCTTAATAAATGCCATTTTTAAAAAAAGTGTGGGGATAGATACAAGTTAATCAGGTTAGATGCAGCCCCTATCCTACATGGGGCTCACAACCTAAGTAGGAGGGAAAATAGGTATTTAATCTCTGATTTACAGTTGAGGAAATTTAGACAACTAGAAGATAAGTGGCTTATCCAAGGTCACACAGCAGGCAAGTGGCAGAGCCGAGATTAAAACCCAGGTCCTCTAACTCTGAGGCCCATGCTCTTTCCACTAGGGCACATCACGTGCCTCTCTTGCCCAGGCTCTGTTCCCACCTCATCTCCACTTCAGGTTATGATGTAAGAACTCTAGTCAGTGATAGTGGTGGGGATGAGAAAAGCTCGAGAAAGAATATTCAAGTAATAATATGCTTCAGACAATAATTAAAATTCCCTTGAGGCCTGCTTTAGCTCTGCCTGACAACATTATTTCTCCATCCTTATTGAACTCCCATGACCACTGTCCTAGACAATCGTTTCAGAGATTTAACTCTCTCCTAAACCTCCACGCCCCTGCCTCCCTATCCCTTGCCCCTAATGGAGAAGCAGCGTGGCTCAGTGGAAACAGCCCGGGCTTGGGAGTTAGAGGTCGTGAGTTCTAATCCTGGCTCTGCCACTTATCGGCTGTGTGACCTTGGGCAAGTCACTTAACTTCTCTGGGCCTCAGTTCCCTCATCTGGAAAATGGAGATTAAAACTGTGAGCCCCATGTGGAACAACCTGATTACCCTGTATCTACCCAGGCGTTTAGAACAGTGCTTGGCACATAGTAACTGCTTAACAAATACCATAATTACTATTATTATTATTATTGTTATTATTATTATTCATGATCTGTCCACATATTTTATTGAGAAAATTGAAACCATCAGAGATGACCTTCCTAAAATTCCCTACTTCTCTCTAGTCCTCTGCTCCCCCTGCCCTTTCTTCAACTCTCCCATCTTTCCCAGCAGTATCTCAAGAGGAGATCTCCTGCCTCCTCTCAAAATCCACCCTCTCCATCTATGCCTCCTATCCCATCCCATCACACCTTATGAGGAGCTTGCCCTTTCTCTTCTTCCCTCCCCTGACCACCATTTTCAACCGTTCACTCTTCAATCGTTTCTTCCCCACTGCTTTCAAACATGGTCATGTCTCCCCAATCCTAAAAAAAAAAACCCTTTGACCCCATGGCTCCCTCCAGCTATCGCCCCATCTATCTCTTACCAACCCTCACCAAACTCCTTCAGCGAATTGCCTATACCTACTGTCTCCATTTCCTCTACTCTAATTCCCTCCTTGATCCCCTCCAGTCTGGCTTCTCCCCCTTCACTCCACAGAAACCACCCTCTCAAAGGTCACCAGTGACCTTCTTCTTGCCAAATCTGATGGACTCTACTCCACCCTAACACTCCTCAATCTCTCAGCTGCTTTTGACAAAGTCAACCACCCCCTTCTCCAGGACACATCATCTGACCTTGGCTTCACTGACGTGGACCTCTTCTAGTTCTCCACCTGTCTCTCTAGATGCTCCTCCAGCTACACTCACTCCCTTGGAGAACTCATTCACTTCCATGGCTTCAACTACTATCTCTAAGCAGATGATTCCCAAATCTACATCGCCAGCCCTGATCTTTCTTCTTCTCTGGAGTCTCGCATTTCCTCTTGCCTTCAGGACATCTCTACTTGGATGCCCCACTGACACCTCAAACTTAGCATGTACAAAAGAGAACTCCTTATCTTCCCATCCAAACCCTGTCTTCCCCTTAACTTTCCTGTCACTGTAGACAGCACCACCAACATCCCTGTCTCACAAGCCCATGATCTTGGTTCTATCCTTGACTCATCTCTCTCATTCAACCCAAGCATTCAATCTGTCACCAAATCCTGTTGGTTCAACCTTCACAATATTGATAAAATCCTCCCTTTCCTCTTCATCCAAACTGTTACCATGTTAATCCAAACATTTACCCTATCCTGCCTTGATTACTGAATCAGCCTCCTTGCTGACCCCCCTGCCTCCTGTCTCTCCCCACTCCAGTCCATCTGCTAACCAGATCATTTTTCTTTGAAAACAATCAGTCCATGTTTGCCCACTCCTCAAGAACCTCCAGTGGTTGCTCATCCAACTCCTTATCAAACAGAAACTCCTAACCATTGGCTTTAAAGCATTCAATCACATTTACCCCTGCTACCTCAATTCATTGCTTTCCTACTAGAACCCAGCCCCCGCACTTCACTCCTCTAATGCCAATCTACTCACTGTATCTCGATCTTGTCTATCTCACCACAGACTTCTCTCCCGTGTTCTGTCTCTGGCAGGGAACACCCTCTCTCTTCATATCTGACAGACAATCACTCTCCCAACCATCCAAACCTTATTAAAAGCAAATCCCCTCCAAGAGGCTTCCCCTGACAAAGCCTGCTTTTACTCTTCTCCCGCTTACTTCTGTATTACTCTTGCACTTGGATTTGCGCCCTTTATTCACCTCTCCCTCAGCCCCACAGCACCTGTGTACATAGCCTTAATGTATTTATTTATATTAATGTCTGTCTCCCCCTCTAGTCTGTAAGCTCATTGTGAGCAAGGAACATGTCTATGAACTCTGTTATATTGTACTCTCCCAAGAGCTTAGTACAGAGCTCTGCATGCAGTAAGTTCTCAATAAATATGATTGATTGATTGATTACTTTAGAAGTGGCATGATTTTAGAAGATACATTCAAATATGATTAAAATAAGAACCAAATACCCTTGGGAGCCTCCTGACTGCTTTCCAAACCTGAATGTGCCCCTCAGGACAATCCTAGTGGTGACCAAGGCTTTTTGAGCATTAAGACCTGACATATGGAAGCATCATAACTGAAAGTGAGACTCAGGGATCGGACTTTATCCTCTGCCTTGGATGGTAACAGCAGTTCCAATAAGTGTTCCTCTATATCAGCAAGGAAAGCAAAAGCAAAAATGAAATTGTGCTTCCATTAGAATTGAAGTTTTCTGAATAGCAAATCAAGCCACTGAACAAAAGTGTACACACTTTACCCATTACTGCATACACACACACACACACACACACACACACACATAGTCAAGACACTTGAATGTTAAAACCATATTAAGCAACAGAAAAACTTATCCAAAGGCGCTGAGTTATGGTTGTCATGGGGGCCATCACTTGGAGTATTGTGACCTCTGTGGCAGTAAATACCAAAAGCTAAAATGTTTTGCATTCATTGGATTTTTGAAGTTTAGAAAAATATCTCCAAATACAGCAATGCAGATTCTCAAATCTGTCCCCTGCTGCATTCTGACCATTACATATTAAATCAGAATGAAAGTGTCAGCCTTGTCTCCAGCTGGAACAATATAACCGAGGACATTTCTCTCCTCTCTTCATTATAGAGAGGACAGAGCGTTCTCTAAAGGAACTCCAAGTTTGCTCAGGGGACATTTTATTCATTGTCTGAAGGCCCTGCCAAATTCTGTGCATGTTTTCTATCCACAATGTCATATTTCATGTGCCTTTTCTTAATCACTTTAAGAAAAAGGCTTTTCACAAAACTTCCCCTTTCAAAAATTTCCTATGTACAACTGCAACATATGAAGAATCCATCAATCAATCAATGGTATTTATTGAGCACTTACCATGTGTAGAGCACTATACTACATGCTTGGGAGAGTAGAATTCAAAAGAATTAGTACACATGTTCCCTGCCCATAACACGCTTACAGTCTATCTTTCAGTCTGGAACAAGAAAAATAAATGTGTAACTAATTCTATAGTCTTGAATACAGAAAGCACAAGATTAATCTAGCCTTGCAAATTGGCATACGCCTGATGGGATAATGATAATGATAGCAGTTATGTGCCAATGCTATGTGCCAAATACTGTGCAAAGTGGTTGTCTATGGCCATACCACCCTGAACAAGCCCAATCTCATCTGATCTTGGAAGCTAAGCAGGGGATGGGCCTGGTTAAAACTTGGTTGGGAGATCACCTGGGATTACTGGTGTTGTAGTCTTATGGGGAAGCAGCATGGCCTAGTAGATAGAGCACAGTCTGGGAGTCAGTAGGTTGTGGGTTCTAATCCCTGCTCTGTGACTTGTCTGCTGTGTGACCTTGGGCAAGTCAATTCACTTTTCTGTGCCTCAGTTACCTTATCTGTAAAATGGGGATTCATTCATTCAATCGTATTTATTGAGTGCTTACTGTGTGCAGAGCAATGTACTAAGCACTTGGAAAGTACAATTCAGCAAAAAAGAGAGACAATACCTGCCCACAACAGGCTTACAGTCTAGAAGGGGGGAGAAAGACATCAAAACAAGTAAACATGCATTAATACAAAATAGAATTACAGACATGTACATATACACACAAGTGCTGTGGGGCAGAGAGGGTGATAGATCAAAGGGAGCAAATCGGGGAGATGGGGAGGGGAGGGATATCTGATGAAAATAGGGGATTAGTCTGGAAAATGATGGTATTGGTTAAACGCTTACTATGTGCCAAGCACTGTTCTAAGCACTAGGGGAAATACAAGGTAATCAGGTTGTCCCACGTGGGGCTCACAGTCTTAATCCTCATTTTACAGATGAGGTAACAGACACAGAGAAGTTAAGTGGCTTGCCCAAGGTCACACAGCTGACAAATGGCAGACAAATAGCGGAGCCGGGATTCGACCCCTTGACCTCTGACTCCCAAGCCCATGCTCTTTCCACTGAGCCATGCTGCGGTAATCAGGTTGTCCCACATGAGGCTCACAATCTTCATCCCCATTTTACAGATGAGGTAACTGAGGTACAGAGAAATTAAGTGGCTTGCCCAAGGTCATACAACAGACAAGTGGTGGTGCTGGGATTAGAACCCACAACCTCTGACTACCAACTCGTGCTCTTTCTACTAAGCCATGCTGATTCTCATATGTGTAGGTACATTTATACAGCATATATATATATATATATACATATATGCATTATAATTATTGTTATGATTATTATTATTATTATCATTGCATTTGTTAAGTGCTTGCCATTTGTTGAGTAATGTTCTAAGCAAGGGGTAGATACAAGTTGATCAATTAATCCATCAATCGAGTGCTTACTGTGTGCACAACACTGTACTTACAGCTTGGGAGAATACAATACAACAGAGTTGGTAGACATGGTCCCTGTCCATAAGGAGCTTTCAGTCTAGAGGGTGAGACAATCATTCAAACATATTTATTGAGCACTTACTGGGTGCAGAGCATTGTACTAAGGACTTGGGAGAGTACAATATATAGTAGAGTTGGTAGACACACTCCCTGACTACAGTGAGCTAACAGCCTAGAGGGGAAGGCAGATAATAATATAAATTTCTGGTGTAATAATAATAATAACAGTATTTGTTAAGTGCTTACTATGTGCCAAACACTGTTCTAAGCACTGTGGTAGATACAAGGTAATCAGGTTGTGCCATGTGGGGCTCACAGTTTTAATCCCCATTATACAGATGAGGCAATTGAGGCACAGATAAGTTAAGTGGCTTGCCCAAGGTCACACAGCAGACAAGTGGCAAAGCCTGGATTAGAACCCATGTCCTCTGATTCCCAAGCCCATTCTCTTTCTATTCAGCCACGCTGCTTCACACTGATATATACAGAAGTGTTGCGGGGCTGGGGGTGGAGTGAAAAAAGAAGCAACATTGCCTAGTAGATAGAGCATGGGCCTGGGAGTCAGAAGTTCATGGGTTTTAATCTTGGCTCTGCCACTAGTCTGCTATGTGAACTTGGGCAAGTCACTTCACTTCTCTGGGCTTCAGTTCCCTCATCTGTAAAATAGGAATTGAGACTGTGACCCCCACATGGGATGGGGACTGTTTCCATACTGATTTGCTTGTGTTCACCCAAGAATTTATACAGTGACTGGCACATAGTAAGCGCTTAACAGATACCACTATTATTATTATTAGTGGAAAGCGCACGGGCCTGAGAGTCAGAGGACCTGGGTTCTAATTCTCACCCTGCCAATTGCTTGCTGTGTGACCTTGAGCATGTCACCTAACTTCTCTGTGCCTCAGTTTCACCAAATGTAAAATGGGGATTGAATAACTGTTCTCCCTCTTACTTGGACTATGAGCCTTGTGTGGGACAGGGATTGTACCTCTCCTGATTAACTGGTATCTAACCCAGTGTTTAAAACAGGGCTTTACACATAGTAAGCCCTCAACAGATGCCATAATGATAATAAAAATAAATGGTACAAATCCAAGCACAAAGGTGACATAGAAGAGAGAGAGAGTAGGGGGAATGAGGGCTTAACTGGGGAATACTCTTGGAGAAGATGTGATTTGAATAAGGTTTTGAAGGTGGGGAGAGTGCTAGTCTGTCAGATACGAAGGAGGAGGAAGTTCCAGGCGAGGGATCAGTGGCGAGATAAATGAAATTGAAGTACAGTGAGTGAATAGGTTGGTAGAACAGAAGTGAAGTCAGTGTGCTGAGTTGTAATAGGAAATCAGTAATGTAAGACAGGAGTAGGGGCAAGGTGATCAAGTGCTTTAAAACCAATGTGTAAGGAGTTTCTGTTTGATGTGGAGGTGGGTGGGCAATCATTAGAGGTTTTTGATGAGTGGAGAGATGTGGACTGAGCATGTGGACTGAATGTTTTTGAGAAGAATGATCCAGACAGCAGAGTGAAGTATGGATTGGAGTGGGGAGAGACAGGAGACAGGGAGGTCAGAGAGAAGGCAGATGTAGTAATCAAGGAGTTATAGGATAGGTGACTGGATCAGCATAATAGCAGTTTGGATTGAGAGGAAAGGGCAGATTTTAGGAATGTCACGAAGGTTGAACCAAAAGGACTTGGTGACAGATTGAATATGTCGATTGCATGAAAGAGATGAGTCGAGGATAATGGCAAATCACACAGTACCTGTCTGACTTTGGGCTCTCAGTTTAAGTAACAGGGAGAACAGACATTGAATCCCCATTTTACAGATGAGGAAACTGAGGCACAGAGAAGTGAAGTAACTTGCCCATGGTCACACAGCAGGCAAGTGGTGGATCCAGGATTAGAACTCCAGTCCTCTGATTTCCAGGCCCAGGCTCTTTCCAGTAGACTACACTTCTCCTTTGCTCTTTGCAACTGCAAGGGAAGTTTACTTAGCAGTGAGAGTTACTTAAAAGGCTGAAGTGCTACTGAAGTCCCAGGCTCACTAGGCACACAAAAATTGCCCCTGGTTGCACTGACTTGTTTGTTCTTTGTTGCAAATGGCAGGAGGAAATGGGCATCTGCAGAGAACAAGAGCGATCAGGGCTAGAGATGTAGATTTGGCAATCATCCTCACAGAGATGGTATTCAAAACCACTGGAGAAAATGAGTTCTCCAAGGGAGTGGGTGTAGATGGAGAACTGAAGAGGACCCAGAGGTGAGCCTTAAGGGACCCCCACAGTTGGAGGATGGGAGACAGAAGAAGCCAGCAAAAAAGATCGGGAAGGAGCTGTCAGAAAGGTAGGAGAACCAGGAGGGGATAGTTTCAGTGAAGCTAAGATTAGGTAGGGTTTCAAGGAGAAACCCCCTCTTCTAGACTGTAAGGTTGTTGTGGGCAGGAACATTTCTGCTACTTCTGTTGTATTGTACTCTCCCAAGCACTTAATACAGTGCTCTGCACATAGTAAATGCTCAATAAATACGATTGATGGAGAAAGTCTCCAGTGTCGAAGCAGCTGAGAATAATAATGATGGTATTTGTTAAGCGCTTACTATGTGCCAAGCACTGTTCTAAGCGCTGGAGCTGAGGAGGATTAGGATGGAGAAGAGGCTGTTGGATTTAGCAAGAAGTTCATTTGGGACCGTACAGAGGACAGTTTCTGTGGAGTGTAGGTGACAGAATCCAGATTGGAGGGGGTCAAGAAGAGGATTGGAGTTGAGGAAGTGGAGGCAGTGGGTGTAAAAAGCTCCACCTCATAATTCTCTCTATCTGCTTAAATAGAACCACTCTTTCCTTCCTTGTAGTTCACTCAAGTGGTCAAACTGCAAGATTTCACCAGTCATACCACCTTGCCTAATGCTGTACATTTCTGTGCCCTTAAAAGCATTTCCTCTGCCTCCCCCATCCTCACTCTGTGGTTTTAGGTTCCCCATTTCAGCTCATTGAGCTCAAATGGGTACTGGGCTGGCTGATAGAATGGCAAAACCAACTGGAGATGTGAGGGTTAGTATGGTAATGTTTTCTGGAGGAAGTGGTGGTTTTTGACCCTGAAGTAGGGAAGAGGTGTGCTCTGGGTGTGTTTGAGTGATGGGAAGATCATCTGCAAGTTTTTTAAGGGATTGGCCTATAGCTAAATCAATCCTTGAACTTCTGTCCCTAAAAAGTTCAATGATGCCTGCAGCCTACTGAATTAAAAGAGTTTCAGAAGCATGTTCCATGGCCAGAATCAGGTTCCTTGTTGAATTCTCCACCAAGGCTGCTTAGATGAAATGGGAAGCAGCATGGCCTAGTGGAAGGGGAACAGGACTGGAAGCCAGGAATCCTGGGTTCTAATCCCAGCTCTACCACTTGCTTGCTCTGTGACCTTGAGGGAATGATTTAAACTTTTCTGTGCCTCTGTTTCCTCACCTGTAAAATTGTGATCAATCAATCGACAGTATTTACTAAGCATTAGTGTGTTCAGAGCACTGTGCTAAGCACTTGGGAGAGTACAATATAACAGAGTTGGTAGACTCTTTCCCTGCCCACAATACCTGTTCTTCCTCCCCTTAGACTGTGAACCCAGTGTGGGATAGGGGCTGTGTCTGATCTAATTGGATTGTAGCTACCCTGTGCCGGACACATAGTAGGTGTTTAACAAATGCCATTATTATTAATAATAATAATGATATTAATGTGGTGGTTATTCTTCAAAGAACTAGATTAACTACTTAAGCCAACTTTAATCCATTAGTAGAGTGGAAAGGATTAGATAGAACACCACAAGCTCTGACACGACCAACTCTGCCATCATGGAACCGTCTCAGAAGCCGCACAGATTTCCCAGGGAGGCCAAATTACCAAATGCTGTAAAATCTTTGGGCTATCTCCAGAAAGTGGCATATCTGAGAGTGGGTGGGTGAACATCTGATGTGGAGAAGGAATTTACAATTGCTTAATTCCTCCAAAATGCATTCTGAGCTCCCTGGGCATGTGCATAAACTCCCTGCAGATTCAGTCATTCATTCAATCATATTTATTGAGTGCTTATTGTGTGCAGAGCACTGTACTAAGTGCTTGGGAAGTACAAGTTAGCAACATATAGAGACGGTCCCTACCCAACAACAGGCTCACAGTCTAGAAGGGGGAGACAGACAACAAAACAAAACACGTGGACAGGGGTCATCAGAATAAATAGAAATAAAGCTAGATGCACATAATTAACAAAATAGAATAGTAAATATGTACAAGTAAAATAAATAGAATAATAAATCTGTACAAACATATATACAGGCGCTGTGGGGAGGGGAAGGAGGTAGGGTGGGGGGATGGGGAGGAAGAGAGGAAAAAGGGGGCTCAGTCTGGGAAGGCCTCCTGGAGGAGGTGAGCTCTCAGTAGGGCTTTGAAGGGAGGAAGAGAGTTAGCTTGGCGGTTGTGCGGAGAGAGGGCATTCCAGGCCAGGGGGAGGACATGGGCCAGGAGTCGACAGCGGGACAGGTGAGAACGAGGTACAGTGAGGAGGTTAGCGGCAGAGGAGCGGAGGGTGAGGGCTGGGCTGTAGAAGGAGAGAAGGGAGGTGAGGTAGGAGGGGGAGAGGTCATTGAGAGCCTTGATGCCGAGAGTGAGGAGTTTTTGCTTGATGTGTAGGTTGACTGGCAGCCACTGGAGACTTTTAAGGAGGGGAGTAACATGCCCAGAGTATTTCTGCACAGAGATGATCCGGGCAGCAGCGTGAAGTATAGACTGAAGTGGGGAGAGACAGAAGGATGGGAGATCAGAGAAGAGGCTGATGCAGTAATCCAATCGGGATAGGATGGTTCCTACTGGTTCCACTGGTTCCTTCCCCTCTGCCTTCAAACATGCTCATGTCTCCCCCATCCTAAAGAAAACCCCTCTTGACCCCACCTCACCTTCTAGTTATCGCCCCATCTCCCTCCTACCATTCCTTTCCAAACTCTTTGAACGAGTCATCTACATGTGCTGCCTCAAATTCCTCAACACGAACTCTCTCCTCGACCCCCTCCAGTCTGGCTTCCGTCCCCTACATTCCACGGAAACTGCCCTCTCAAAGGTCACCAATGACCTCCTGCTTGCCAAATCCAATGGCTCATACTCTATCCTAATCCTCCTCAACCTCTCAGCTGCCTTCGACACTGTGGACCACCCCCTTCTCCTCAACACACTATCCAACCTTGGCTTCACAGACTCTGTCCTCTCCTGGTTCTCCTCTTATCTCTCCGGTCGTTCATTCTCAGTCTGTTTTGCAGGCTCCTCCTCCCTGTCCCATCCCCTTACTGTAGGGGTTCCTCAAGGTTCAGTTCTTGGTCCCCTTCTGTTCTCGATTTACACTCACTCCCTTGGTGACCTCATTCGCTCCCACGGCTTCAACTATCATCTCTACGCTGATGACACCCAAATCTACATCTCTGCCCCTGCTCTCTCTCCCTCCCTCCAGGCTTGCATCTCCTCCTGCCTTCAGGACATCTCCATCTGGATGTCTGCCCACCACCTAAAACTCAACATGTCCAAGACTGAACTCCTTGTCTTCCCTCCCAAACCCTGCCCCCTCCCTGACTTTCCCATCACTGTTGATGGCACTACCATCCTTCCCGTCTCACAAGCCTGCAAACTTGGTGTCATCCTCGACTCCACTCTCTCGTTCACCCCTCACATCCAAGCCGTCACCAAAACCTGCCAGTCTCAGCTCCGCAACATTGCCAAGATCCGCCCTTTTCTCTCCATCCAAACCGCTACCCTGCTCGTTCAAACTCTCATCCTATCCCATCTGGATTACTGTATCAGCCTCCTCTCCGATCTCCCATCCTCCTGTCTCTCCCCACTTCAATCCATACTTCACACCACTACCCGGATTGTCTTTGTCCAGAAATGCTCTAGGCATGTTACTCCCCTCCTCAAAAATCTCCAGTGGCTACCAATCGACCTATGCATCAGGCAGAAACTCCTGACCCTCGGCTTCAAGGCTCTCCATCACCTCGCCCCCGCCTACCTCGCCTCCCTTCTCTCCTTCTACAGCCCAGCCCACACCCTCTGCTCCTCTGCTGCTAATCTCCTCACCGTGCCTCGTTCTCACCTGTCCCGCCATCGACCCCTGGCCCACGTCATCCCCCTGGCCTGGAATGCCCTCCCTCTGCCCATCTGCCAAGCTAGCTCTCTTCCTCCCTCCAAGGCCCTACTGAGAGCTCACCTCCTCCAGGAGGCCTTCCCAGACTGAGCCCCCTCCTTCCTCTCCCCCTCGTGCCCCTCTCCATCCCCCTCGCCTTACCTCCTTCCCTTCCCCACAGCATCTGTATATATGTATATATGTTTGTACGTATTTATTACTCTATTTATTTATTTTACTTGTACATATTTATTCTATTTATTTTGTTCTGTTAATATGTTTTGTTTTGTTCTCTGTCTCCCCCTTCTAGACTGTGAGCCCACTGTTGGGTAGGGCCTGTCTCTATATGTTGTCAGCTTGTACTTCCAAAGCGCTTAGTACAGTGCTCTACACACAGTAAGCACTCAATAAATACGATTGAATGAATGAATGAACGAATGAGAGATTGAACCAGCAAGGTAGCGGTTTGGATGGAGAGGAAAGGGCGGATCTTGGTGATGTTTCGGAGGTGAGACTGGCACGTTGCTTCAGTCAACTTCTGCTACAAACTAGTCATTAATCAGACTGATAAACAACCTTCCCCACCTGGAAAATATTTTTTACCAGCTTTCTGGGAACCCCCTGCTGGACATCCCTGGAGCTTGGTTGGAAGGTATTCATGAGAAGCCTCGTTTTCACTCCAGCACTCAAAATGAAAAGGTGAGATACCTATGCCGTGTGAGTCTCTTTCCACCTTTCGAGGAGGTGTTCTCTCTACAGTTCCCTCTCTCCTGGACTATTGGGCTGTGTGTCTTGCATCATAATTCTGTGGTCTTACTTCTCTGCTAATGCTGCATCTGTCCCTTCTCATCTTGGCTGTGTTTAAATTGGTTAGTTTAAAGATGTATTCTTTATTTCACTCATGCCATTCCCTGAACATGGGATGGGAAAAAGTTTCTTATTTCATTTCCCTTGCATGAAATTATGGTTTGTAGAAGCCAGGTTGCAAATTAATTTAAAAGAGGGAAATCAGCTCCGACCCTCATTTTATGACAAAACGAAAAAAAAAAGAAAGAAAAACTGGCAGTCTTAAATGAGGAAAACTCAAAGTAAGCACACCTGGAAAGTGTTTTTTCCCTTCATTAGTCAAAAATAGAATCTGGGTTTAATGCAACAATTGCATTGTCCCATGGCTCATCCTCATCTAATGCCTTCTGTGTTTGGAAACCGCCATAAAAACATTCGTTTAGTTTAAACCAACCACCTTTTGGGATCACTAGATGGCACCAAACACAACACACAATGCAAGTACTCAAGAAAAGACAACTCAATTTTTTAAAAAATATCAGGTTAGTTTCTTGACCACATTCTTCTCTTCAAATTCACTGTTTGATTTTGTGAGCACTTTTTCCTTCATCTTGCCAGACCCCTAAATGAACAGAATCAGACTATCCCCCTTTTTTAAAAAAAATGGAAGGCACTAGGCACTCCATTGCCTCTTATCTCGTCTCCTCCACAAGTTCTCCAAAAGAAGAGCTAGTGTTTCTGTAATGACTTCCACTCATTTGTGGTTTTCTCTAATGCAGACATGAATGCACTTAGTTTATTTAAATGCCCAGTCTCTTGGTTTTTCCCAACTCTTGTTTTGTTTCATAAACATCAGAAGGAGGAATATGTGAACTCAAGGCCCATGGCTCCAGGGCTGTCTTGGCAAGTTACCAAAGAAGAAAGTGGGAATATAGACCTGAAAAGATCCAAGTCAGTGAGTGGACAAGGACAAAACTGGGGACATTGGAGAGCATTATAAACATCATGAATACAGCTTTCTCTGATTCTCCAGGGTCTTTTCGAGCTTGCACTTACAGTGCAAAGTTGAGGCTCCACGTCAATCTCTGACCCCTCTAGATTGCTCCCTTCTCAGTACTTCTTCAGTCTCACACACAGAGTCCTGTCAGTTACAGTCCAGGACATTAAAACCATTGACCTGTAGCATTTATCTGCATAGCCCTATATATCATTGCTTCACTCTACTGGAATGTAATTTAATGGCTGCCTCCACCACTAGATTGCATAACACTCAGAGGGCAGGAATCATATCTATTAACTCTATTGTATTCTCCCAAGCACTTAGTACAGTGCTCTGCTATACTTACACTATTGACTGATTGATTGATAAAAGTTTGCTACGTGAACATTTCTGCTAATGAAAGAGTCTGGTGTAGCTGCTCTCTTACTCATAATGAAGGCATTTTTAAAGCACTCACTGTGTACTGTACTGTACCGTACTGTACTGTGTACTGTGTACCAAGCACTGGGCTAAATACCTAGATAAATGCAAGATGATCAGATTGGACACAGTCCCTGTGCCATATGGGGCTCACAGTGTACGTAGGAGGGAGAGCAGGTATCTTATCCCCATTTTACTGATGAAGAAACTGAGACCCAGAGAAGTGAAGTGACATACCCAAGATCACACAGGAGTCAAGTGGCAAAGCCAGGATTAAAACTCGGGTCACCTGCCTCCTACCACCGTGATCTTTCCACTAGGCCATGCTGCACTGCATCCTTTCTCCTGCATACCATCCACATGAAGCTGGGAAAAGGCATAATTGGGCAAATGATGCACTAGCCTCATTTTGACCAACATAAACTGAAGAGGTTTGCTGAAACCTTGAAATATATCATCCACCCCCAAACCTTGGACTAACTGAAGCCTTACCCATCTTAGAGAAAGTCAGAACCAAAATGCAGGATACTTGGCATTTAAAATCATTATGCCTTGCCAAATATAATTCCAACCCAGTGAACCAGGATTTGCTGTTTATCCAAGAATGTATGTCCTTTTAAATGGAAACCGAGTCCAAATACTGGGTGATAATGAGGGACTTTGCGCATTTCACAAAGAAAGCCAAACAGTTTTAAACAAAGGCATTTGGGGCGGATTTTTTTGAGGAAAAACCACCATAAATACTACTTGCTGAAAAGGAAGAAGCAGTCCAGTGATGAGACAAAGCAGGAAAAGCGAAGGAAAGTTGGTGACTGGATTTTCTCTTTCAGTATGTGCAATAAAGCATGAAAAAATTCACATGAGCATATTTCTTACTATAACCCTAATAAAGTTATTGAGGGACTGATGAAAACTATAACTTCATTTCATTATAAGCACATTTTCAAGGAGTAGATCACTAAGCAATAGCAGAGATAGTAGGAGCTGTGATGTCAGAAAATCTTTAGGGCAGAGATTAGATGGAAGCAATTTCTGAGAATTGACCTGCCCTAGAGGCCATACTCACTTAGATGTAATCTTGTACTACATAACTACTGCCCTTCTTTATATTAGAAGTGGGTGGGAGAAAATGTCCAAAGCCTCCTACATATGGAGGTAAACAATTTGATGGTCATTCGAAGGACTTAAACCTATCAGAAATGATTTGAACCTTAGCGGTATACTTGAATAAGTACCACCACCAAATCAAGAGGGATGTCATGGAATCAACTCTAGAAGTCAATCAATTAATCAATCAGTAGTAATTATCAAGCACTTTCTGTCTGCAAAGCACTGTACTAAGTGCTTATGATTGTGTCACAGAATTCATGCTAATAGTGATGCCATGGAATCGGCTCCAGCAACTTCACAGACAGCTCTTCCTAGCTAAAAGTCGGGTGAGTTCAGAGATAGAGTCCCCTGTCAAGAATGCCAGATGAGCCTTGATCCTTAGAATTAGTGGATTGCTCAGAGTCACTTGTACTCACTTCTTTCTTCAGTTGTGTTCCTGCTGGGACACAGAGTGCAACATATATGCTATGCACTTATGTGTTACATTCTTTATTTAAACAACTTAACTTGGCATCTAACTTCAGGCCTATTCTCAACTCACACACTTCAATTGTATTGGTTGTATGCTCTCTACCTAAATCCTAGAAGGATAAGTTGTAGCTCAACCATGATTTTTGCTGAGCAGGACGTGGAGAATGATGTCTGGAAGGTTTGTGAATTGTAGAGGTAAGTAATCCACTGAATCTTGAAGCCTTGCTGTAGGCAGGGATTGTGTCTACCAACTCAAACTGTGCTCTGCACGCAGTAAGCATTCTATAAACAGCATTGATTGGTTGATTGAGAGACATAAGAAGCCTATGGAAAACAGAAATCAATTTCACTCTATTGTTGACTGAATAAACCCAGATTTGACCCTCTCTGACCCAGCACACTGTTCTGTATCCTGGGGGATCTGTGAATATTAAATAATTCCTTGTTGAGGGGTTTTGATTTCTTTAGTTCTATTTTCCCCTCTCAGGGTCACACCTGGAGAGTTTCCAGTACTCTACCAGTCTCAACTACTGGAGGGCGAGTCAAGCAGAAGCATATCTATTCCATTCCTAGTTTGAGCTGTGGCTAGTGAATAGAAGGCAATTTTTTTCAAGTCAAAACTCACCTGTGCTGGGCAGCAGCGGCATGGGAGATAATCGATGGCGGAGACTCAAGTTTACGGCACAGGAAGCAATGGTAAACCACTTCCGTATTTTTACCAAGAAAACTCTATGGATACACTACCAGGACCATTGCAGATGGAGGTGGGGCATCCTGGGAGAGATGTATCCATGGCATCGCTATGGTCAGAGACAACTCGACAGCATAAGACAAGTCCTATTTTAAGGTAAATAGAAAGGTTTATTGACAAATCTGTCGCCTCAGTTTCACTCTTACTGGATTTTCCATCATTTAATTTTCTCATCTGCAGATGATTTTAGTATTTAATATTTTTCACAAATAGCAGGCATTAATCTAAGCCTTATATTTCAGCTCTCCTAATTTATACAGAAAACTTGCCATTCTGCTTTCCAGGAGAAAGGTGATCAGATTTCCCTTACTCTATCGAAGATCAAGCATCATGCTTCGCTCTGTATAATACCCCTCCTGGTCTGTACTATCCAGGTGATTTTTCTTCCAAGGTGATCACCCCACATCGGGTCTGATGGCAACCCTGCTGAATGTTTTATTCACAATCATACAATCCACCTCTCAATTGGTTTCTCTCCCAAAGAGACAAACACAGATAAACAACTGGGCATCCTACTAAGAGCATCTTGACAGCTTGATTTTTAGAGTTTCATCCCCAGTAAATAACTACCCAGTAGTAGCATCAATCATATTTAATATATGATTTAGTATGTAATACCACAATTATCATTTATTAAGCACTTGCTGTGTGCGAGGCACTGCACTAAGTGCTTGGTAGAGCACTGTATAACAGAGTTGGTAGACATGTTCCCTGTTTAGAAGGAACTTACAGTCTAGAGGGAGTTTGCAGTCTAATCAGGTGATGTTTGGGGCAATTGGGTTACTTATTTGAAAAGTTAAGTGCATACAAAGGATACCAGTTTGGATCCTGAAAAATTAATGTCTATTGAAAAATAAAGGCTAGCAACAGGGTATCTTTCCTTACATTCTTTTTTTTTGGTCCTGTTTATGATTCCCAAAAGGACCAAGACAGGCCAATTTGGCATTCAGACAGATGTCTTTTCGAGTTTTATAGAGGGCTGGTATGATCGCTATAGCTACTAAATAAATCAGTGTGAAACAGCAATGTATATATATTTTTATACCCATATTTACTTGTCAGAATTTTGCAATAGAGAGCATCTCTTTGTTTTCAAAAAGAAATCACTCTACTAGGAGACATACATCTGAGTTTCTGTCTGGGGTTTTATCTTTTATGTGTCATAGCTATAGTTACTTTCTCCAAAAAAGGAGTTTTTCATCTTTCCTTTGACTCAGAGACTTTCCCCTGTTTCCTGGAAAGCTATCTGAAATCCTGAAACCAATCCAACCCATTAGCATCTAGTGGTGGAGCACTATTGACAATGTGTCTAATGTAGACATCTGAGTACCTCTCCACCCTGACAAAATGCAAAATTACAACTAGCCACCTCTCTTGGTTTATGTATTAGGGGAAAGATTGTTAAGGGTTGTTCAGGTAGATAGGAATCCATTTCACTGAATTATCTAGTTTCTCTCTCTGAAAAATAGGAAAACCCTCTTGCAGGAGGTCCTGGGTAAGAGATTAATGGCCAGAAACTATCCCTTTGGCATGTACAAGATGGTGAGCTCCTGAGAAGCAGCGTGGCCTAGAGGATAAAGCATGAGCTTGGAAGTCAGAAGGGCCTGGTTTTTAATCCTGGCTCCTCCATTTGTCTGCCGTGTGGCCCAGGGAAGGTCACTTCACTTCTCTGTGCCTCAGTTACCTCATTTGTAAAATGGGGATTAAGACTGTGAGCCCCAAGTGGGTCATGGGCTGTGTCCAACCTGATTACCTTGTATGTACCCCAGTGCTTAGTAGAGTGCCTGGCATATGGTAAGCATT
The DNA here is from genome assembly GCF_015852505.1 of Tachyglossus aculeatus. Lineage (NCBI taxonomy): Eukaryota > Metazoa > Chordata > Mammalia > Monotremata > Tachyglossidae > Tachyglossus > Tachyglossus aculeatus. The sequence goes on along the minus strand of NC_052101.1, from coordinate 98,229,436 downwards.
TAACAAATGCTATAACAACAACAAAAAAAAACCCTGAAGGTAGGTATCATGTGTACTAGCTCTGTTATAGTGTACTTCCCCAAGTGCTTAGCACAGTGTTCTGCACACAGTTGGCATCCAATAACTACCACTGATTGATTTATTGACACGAGTCAGTGCTCCTGAGTCACCATTACCCCCCTCCCCTTTTCCTCTGCTCAACACTGGAACAAACCAGTGATTGTAAGAGATGGTGGGGGTGGGGTGTAATCTGGCTGCTTGCCTGCCTCTTCTGAACACTGTATAAAATGCAGCCAATTTTGGACCACCTTGACAAGTCTTCATTTTAGTCCTTACTAACTCTGACCTCATTTTTGAAAAATAGAATCCCCAAACCGGAAAAAGATTTCCAATAAATTTTATGAGAACTGAACTGTGCTTGGCCTAGGGGAACCAATGGGCCAAGAATCAAAGGACCCAGTTTCTAATCCTGGCTCCGCTACTATGTGAAATTGAGCATATCATTTAACTTCTCTGTGCCTCAGTTTCCTCATCTGCAAAATGGGGATTCAATACCTATTCTCCCTCATACTTAAACTGTGAGTTCCAGTGAGGTTAGAGACTGAGTCCAACCTGAGTATCTTGTATCTACCCAAGTGTTTAGTATGGTGCTTAACAAATATAATTATTATTACTATTATTGTTCACCATTGCCATGTGGAAACATTCCAGCTTATTGTTGTGATGATATACCGTTTGTTTTGATTTCCTGGTATATCCTAAGACAATTCAACTCAACCAATTCTGTGCATTGTGTGTGAGTGGTATTGCTGGATAATAATAATAACAATAATAATGATAATAATTGTGGTATTTGTTAAGCACTTACTGTGTGCCAGGCACTGCACTATGTACTGGGGTGGATACAAGCAAATCAGGTTGGACACAGTCCCTGTCCCACCTGGGGATCACAGTCTCAATCCCATTTTACAGATGAGAGAACTGAGGCACAGAGAAGTGAAGTGATTTGCCCAAGGTCACACAGACAACCTTCTTACTACCAGGCTCCTTCTCTATCCACTACCTCATGTTGCTTCTCTATGTTTAGCCCTTTCCTCTTTTTCACTGGATGATGTCTCCATGTTCACAACTTTTACTTAAACAAGGCACTATAAAGTGTTATCATCAACAGCATTTACCATGTGCCTAATCTGTGCAGAGCACTGTTCTTGGGAACATACAACCAAAGAAAAACTATTCTGTCTCTTTTCTAGAGGAGCTTACAATTTAATAGGGGAGACAAGCAGTTATAATTTGTCAAGCACACCATAGATTATAAAAGAGGTAGCTACAAATGATAAAAGCAAAAGGAATATAAATAATTAAATGAATAATAATCAGAGTATTCACATGGCTGCTAAGTGTTTGAGTTGCTGGGTTTGACCCAAACACATTTAATTCATTTTGGAGTTCTATCAAGAAAAGATGAGTCAATCAGCCTATAAAATATTTCATTCTGTATGTCTGAAATTCAAGATTGCTTTTTAAAGTGTTTCGGTCACTATTTCAGTATATATATTACTAATACCATGAGACTCATTCTTTCCTTTTGTGAAAGTTACCAAGTAAAGAGAATCTTTTCAGCCATACACACACACCTCGGTGAATTTCACCCTCAACTGGTGTCTTCTCTGAATCCAAAGGACAACTCTATTCAAGTCATGTGGAAGAAAGGGTTCATGAACTAGACTGCAGTGATTATTTGCACGTTCTTACAACCCCTTTGCCCTAGGCTGTGTGTGGAACTGATTTCACCCTTCACAACCTTGGGGTGAACTAAATTAGTATTGCCTTGAAAAGCTGGCTTAACTACAAATCAGAGCTGAGATGGATATCTTAATGGACAAATGTGTCTTCAGGAGGCATCTCCACTCCTAACTTGTCTGGCCTACCGGTCCTCAAATTTCCACTTCAATCAATATTAGGTACATGGCAGGCTAAGCTAAGGGTGCTTTGGGAAGCGGGGATAGCCTCTGTGGCCTAAACCTTAGGGCTCCCTCATCCAGATCATATATTCCTAGTTTCTTGTTGAGAATGTGAGGAATAGTGGAATCTAAGTTCTCCTAATATACTGACCTGGATTGAAATACAATCCCCGCCCCCACTGCAGTACTTTTTAAATGAATGTCACCCCTGGTGGCTTAGTCTTCTTGCAAGCAGAATATCCCATGTCTTCATATGTCACTCTAGGTTGGGATTGCTGGCTTCTTTCATATGTACTCATAGGCTTGATTTACTTCTGGCAACTCTGCAGTGGCTAGAAAGACTGGGTACTTTATATACACCTATCTCCAGCCTAATAATAAAATTACCCAAAGCCAAATTTTCAGCCAAGAAAAAAAAAAGCCCCAGATCAGCATTTAATTAAAATGAATGGAAACTGACAGGCTGAAATGACCTCAGTTGTAAAGATATTTTTTACTTAATTTAGTAACAGAGCATTTGGGAGCACGTTAATAAAGATTGGCCTGATGGCCTTTATTTAGTTAAGGCTGTAGAGAGGAAGGATAATTGGTGTCATTTGTTAAAAAGTGACAATTTAATTATTGACAGTTTTGTTCAGATTTGAATGTGGCAGGCACAGGAAACGGATGCAGTTTAACATAAGAATGCAAAACAATTTTCAAGTGACAAATGGTTCAGGTCCCACATGGAAGTGGCTACTCTGTGATCTTTGGCTTTGGGGTTCCTGTTTGAATAAATCAATAAATATACCTTAGTTCAGTTGGCACAGAATTTTTTACATTGGATGCCAACCAGTTTGGCACCCATTTTGTTCTGGTGGTAGAACTATTTGTTCTCAGACCATCTGACTCTGGATATACGCTCAGTGAAAATGAACATAGTAACCAACCAATCAGTGGCATTTATGGTGTGATTACTATGTACACAGAACTATAAGAATAAGAATAAGAATAATTTTGGTATTTGCTAAGGGCTATGTGTCAGGCACTGTTCCGAGCGCTGGGGTTGATACAAGATAAACAGGTCCCACATGGGGCTCACAGTCTAAGTAGGATAGAGAAAAGGTTTTAAATCCCCATTATGCAGAGGAGGAAATGGAGTTACAGAGAAGTGAAGTGACTTGCCTAAGGTCATACAGCAAGTAAGTGATGGGGGCAAGATTAAAACTCAGGTCCTCTGACTCCCAGGCCTGTGCTCTTTCCATTAGACCATGTTGCTTCTCTACCGTACTGTAACATTTGCAACAGAGGAATGTTGGGATGGGAGAGGGGAGATGAGAGAAAGGAGCTGCCTTTGTCCTTTCCACCAGCAATAAGTGTGCTTGTCCTTTGGCCTTCCACCAGAAGTGGAATAGATGAGAGTGCAATTCCGACCAGTCAATTTCCCTACTTCTTGGTGCCCTGATGGAAGATTTGCTGTACCCATGCATTTCCACCCCGCTATTTGCCTATCCCTTTTGTCTGCATAGTAGTAATAATGATAATATTTCTTAAATGCTTACTATGTGTCAAGCTCTGTAATAAGCTCTTGAGTAGATACAAAATAATCAGGTCCCGCATTGGGCTTGCAATCTAAGTAGGAGGGAGAACAGGTTTTGAATCCCCATTTTACAGATGAGGACACTGAGCCACAAGAGAAGTGAAGTGACTTGACCAAGGCCACACGGCAGGTAAATGCTGGAGTCACATTTAGAACCCAAGTCATTTGACTCCCAGGTTCGTGTTCTTTCATGCTACTTCTCTTTTTTATGCTTCCTATGTTAGATTATAAGCCCCCTGAAGACAGAGAATGTGTTTTCTACTTTGTACTTTCTACTTTCTACTAAGGTGCAGAGAAGTGAAGTGACTTGGCCAAGGTCACACAGCAGACAAGTGGTGCTTAATTAACCCAACTGGTGAATGCATTGGTTGGTTGGAAAGGAGGCTGAAAATCTTGACCTGTAGTAAGGATATGGCTTTATCTGTGGATTTCCATCTATATCATATACCATATCATCTACATCAGCAACCATCCATATCTGTGCCATGCTTCTTCTCTACTCATTCAACTGTATTTTTTGAGTGCTTACTGTGTGCAGAGCACTGTACTAAGCTCTTGACTACTCTTCTATCTCCAAGAAACCTGAGCTAGTAAGTGCTCAATAAACATTACTGAATGATTGGCGGGTAGCTCTAGATTTCCACTCCTGTGACCCAGGAGGATCGTTGTTGACAACAAAAAGTTTGCCTCAGAGATTTTCCTGTACTGGCCCAGAAGCCAAAACCCCCTTTGCCCAAATGATTTTCATCCCCTGACTTGTTTTTCTTGTTTCCAACCACTGAGGATTTTAAGAAATAGAGTCCTTTGGAAATGCATCCTTTAAAGTATTTTCTCTTCCAAGAGTAATTATTCTAGGAAATTTGGGGAAAAGTCAATGCAGTCGTTGTCTTCACATTTTGCATTTCTAAAGTGAGTTCCAAAATAATTGGTTCAGAGTTGTTTTGTATGTATCAGTGGCTCATTCAGTGAAATCTTTTCATAACTCAAAAACTCCTATAGACTTGAGAATTAACAGGAAGAAAGGTCCCACCTGTTATAGAGAAGCAGTGTTGCCAAGTGGAAACAGCACAGGCTTGGGAATCAGAGGACATTGGTTCTAATCCCGGCTTCACCAGAATTAAAATGGGGATTAAATTTCTGTTTCCCTCCTACCTAGACTCTGATCTCTCTCCCTCTCTGCAGTCTCGCATTTCCTCCTGCCTTCAAGTCATCTGTACTTGGGTGTCCTTCCATCACCTCAAGATTAACATGTCTAAAACAGAAGTCCTCATCTTCCCACCCAAACCCAGTCCTCCACATGACTTTCCCTTCACTGTAGACAGCACCACTACGCTTTCTGTTTCATAAACCCATAATCTTGGCATTATCCTTGACTCTTATCTCTCATTGAACATACGTATTCAATCACTAAATCCTATTGATTCAACCTTCACAACATTGCTAAAATCCACCCTTTCTGCTCCATCCAAACTACTACCATGATAATCCAATCACCTACCCTATTCCACCTTGATTACTGTATCAGTCTCCTTGCTGACCTCCCTGCCTCCTGTCTCTCCCCATTCCAGGCCATACTTCACTCTGCCGCTCAGATTATTTACCTAAAAAAACATTCAGTCCACATTTCCTCACTCCTCAAGAACCTCCAGTGGTTGCCCATCCACCCCCACATCAAACAGAAACTCCTTACCATCAGCTTTAAAGCACTCAATCACCTTGCCTGCTCCTAACATACCTCACTAGTCAGTCAGTCAATCACATTTATTGAGCACTTATTGTGTGCAGAGCACTGTACTAAGCGCTTAGTTACAATATAACAATACAACTTTCCTACTACAACCCAGCCTGCACACTTCACTCCTCTAGTGACAACCTACTCACTGTACCTCGATCTCATCTACCTCGCCACTGGCCTCTCACCCATTTTCTGCTTCTCGCCTGGAACACCCCCCCTATTCATATCCAACAGACAATTACTCTCCCCACCTTTAAAGCCTTAGGAAGGCCCATCTCCTCCAAAAGCCTTTCCCTAAGCCCTCATTTCCTCTTTTCCACTCTCTTCTGCATCTTCCTGACTTGCTCCCTTTACTTATAACCACACCCCAGCTCCCAGCATACATATATATAGCCATAATTCATTTACTTATATTAATGCCTGTCTCCCTCTCTAGACTGTAAGCTTGTTGTGGCCAGGGAATGTGCCTGTTCTATTGTCATGTTGTATTCCCCTAAGCACTTAGTAAAGTGCTCTGCATGTAGTAAGTGCTCAATAAATGTGATTAATTTACTTAGACTGTGATTCCCATGTGGGACAGGGACTGTGTCCGAACAGATTATCTTGTATCTCTCACAGTGCTTAGCACCCCATTTGTCACATATAAGGCCTTAACAAATACCCCAATTATTTTTTTGGATATCAATCAATTGCATTCATTGAGGGCTTACTGTGTGCAGAGCACTGTACTAAGCACTTGAGAGGATACAATATAACGGACACATTCCTTGCCCACAACGAGCTTACAATCTAGAGGGGGAGACAGACATTACTACAAATAAATAAATGAATTACAGATATGTACATAAGTGCTGTGGGGCTGGGACCTTGGACATTTATTGTCTACTGGACTGGGATATCTACTGTACATATTATAAAGTGATATTAATTAAAAAATTATTTGCTATTTGGTACGTTTTCCATTCACTGGGTGGAGAAATGTTTCCTTTTGTTTGTTTTGAACCTACCATCCTCTCCCAATACCATAGAAAATACCCGCTTGTAATCTTGGCATTATCTTCGACTCATCTTAGCGTGGCCCCTGCTGCTCCCGGAAGGCTCCTCTCCTCAGAGCGCCCCCATAGACGCCCCCTGCTTCCACCACCAACCCCCACTTAAGCGACCTTCCTTAAAGTGCCCCCCATCCCCTCTCAACTCTACCCTTTCTACTCAGCTAGACTCACTTGCTCCCCTTTCCCTTCACCGCTCTCGTACCACTAACCCACAGCCCTGGATCACTGCCACTGTCCGCCTCCTTCGCTCTTATGCTCGAGCTGCCGAACGCTGTTGGTGAAAGTCTAAACACCATGCCAACCTCGTTCACTTCAAGTTTATCCTTTCCTGCCTTAACTCAGCCCTCTCCTCTGCCAGACAAAACTATTTCTCCTCCCTTATTGACACCCATGCCCATCATCCCCGTCAGCTCTTCAGTACATTCAACTCCCTTCTCAGGCCCCCGGTTCCTCCCCCTCCTCCTTCCCTCACCCCCAACGATCTGGCCTCCTACTTCATTAACAAAATTAAATCCATCAGGTCCGACCTCCCCAAAGTCACTCCCCCCGCCTTCTCCAACCCCCCCGGCTCTCAACACTCTCTGCTACTCTCCCATCCTTCCCAGCAGTATCCTCAGAGGAGCTCTCCTCCCTCCTCTCAAGTGCTACTCCGGCCACCTGTGCTTCTGACCCCATTCCCTCTCATCTCATGAAATCTCTCGCTCCAACCCTTCTCCCCTCCTTAACTTCCATCTTCAACCGCTCACTCTCCACTGGTTCCTTCCCCTCTGCCTTCAAACATGCCCATGTCTCTCCCATCCTAAAAATACCCTCTCTTGACCCCACCTCACCTTCTAGTTAACGCCCCATATCCCTCCTACCATTCCTTTCCAAACTCCTTGAACGAGTTGTGTACACACGCTGCCTCGAATTCCTCAACACCAACTCTCTCCTCGACCCCCTCCAGTCTGGCTTCTGTCCCCTACATTCCACGGAAACTGCCCTCTCAAAGGTCACCAATGACCCCCTGCTTGCCAAATCCAATGGCTCATACTCTATCCTAATCCTCCTCGACCTCGCAGCTGCCTTCGACACTGTGGACCACCCCCTTCTCCTCAACATGCTATCCAACCTTGGCTTCACAGACTCCGTCCTCTCCTGGTTCTCCTCTTATCTCTCCGGTCGTTCATTGTCAGTCTCTTTTGCAGGCTCCTCCTCCTCCTCCCATCCCCTTACTGTGGGAGTTCCCCAAGGTTCAGTTCTTGGTCCCCTTCCATTCTCGATCTACACTCTCTCCCTTGGTGACATCATTCGCTCCCACGGCTTCAACTATCATCTCTACGCTGATGACACCCAAATCTACATCTCTGCCCCTGCTCTCTCCCCCTCCCTCCAGGCTTGCATCTCCTCCTGCCTTCAGGACATCTCCATCTGGATGTCTGTCCGCCACCTAAAACTCAACATGTCCAAGACTGAACTCCTTGCCTTCCCTCCCAAACCCTGCCCTCTCCCTGACTTTCCCATCACTGTTGATGGCACTACCATCCTTCCCGTCTCACAAGCCCACAGCCTTGGTGTCATCCTCGACTCCGTTCTCTCATTCACCCATCACATCCAAGCCGTCACCAAAACCTGCCGGTCTCAGCTCCGCAACATTGCCAAGATCCGCCCTTTCCTCTCCATCCAAACTGCTACCCTGCTCGTTCAAGCTCTCATCCTATCCTGTCTGGACTACTGCATCAGCCTTCTCTCTGATCTCCCATCCTCGTGTCTCTCCCCACTTCAATCCATACTTCATGCTGCTGCCCAGATTGTCTTTGTCCAGAAACGCTCTGGGCATGTTACTCCCCTCCTCAAAAATCTCCAGTGGCTACCAATCAATCTGTGCATCAGGCAGAAACTCCTCATCCTCGGCTTCAGGGCTCTCCATAACCTCGCCCCCTCCTACCTCACCTCCCTTCTCTCCTTCTCCATCGCAGCCTGCACCCTCCACTCCTCTGCCGCTAATCTCCTCACCGTGCCTCGTTCTCGCCTGTCCCGCCGTCGACCCCCGGCCCACGTCATCCCCCTGGCCTGGAATGCCCTCCCACTGCCCATCTGCCAAGCTAGCTCTGTTCCTCCCTTCAAAGCCCTACTGAGAGCTCACCTCCTCCAGGAGGCCTTCCCAGACTGAGCCCCCTCCTTCCTCTCCCCCTCGTCCCCCTCTCCATCCCCCCGTCTTACCTCCTTCCCTTCCCCACAGCACCTGTATATATGTGTATATATATATATATATGTTCGTACATGTTTATTACTCTATTTATTCATTTATTTTACTTGTACATATCTATTCTATTTATTTTATTTTGTTAATATGTTTGGTTTTGTTCTCTGTCTCCCCCTTCTAGACTGTGAGCCCGCTGTTGGGTAGGGACTGTCTCTATATGTTGCCAACTTGTACTTTCCAAGCGCTTAGTACAGTGCTCTGCAAACAGTAAGCGCTCAATAAATATGATTGATTGATTGATTGATCTCTCTCATTCAACCCACATATTCAGTCTGTCCCAAAATCCTGTCAGTCCTACCTTCACTATATCTCTAAGAGCTGCCCTTTCCTCTCCCTCCCAAACTGCTACTGTGCTGATCCAAGTACTCATCATATTCTGCCTTGATTACTGCATCAGCCTCTTTGCTGACATCTCTGCCTTCTGTATCTCTCCTCTCCAGTCCATACTCCATTCTGCTGTACAGATCATTTTTCTAATACTGCTCAATCCATGTCTTCTCTCTCCTCAAAAACTCCCAACAGTTGCTCAGCCAGCTCTGCATCAAACAGAAACTTCTTCCCATTGGCTTTAAAACACTCAATCAGGTCTCTTCCTCCTACCTTACTTCACTGATCTCACACCCTTCACTCCATTAACACCATTAACCTTCTCACTGTACCACTATCTCGTCTTTCTTGCCCCTGACCCCTTGGCCTTTCACATATGACAGATCACCATTCTTTCCATCTTCAAAGTCCTTCTAAAATCATATCTCCTCCAAGAGTCATTCGCCAATTAAGGCCTCAGTTCCCTATCTAAGCCCTCCCTTCGGCATCACCTTTACAATTGGATCTGTTCCCCTTAAGCACTTTTGATAGTCACCATTCCAACAGCCCCACAGTACTTTGGTACATATTCACCCCTCCAACAGCCAGCCACACAGCACATATGTACATGGGAAATAGTATGGCGTAGTGAATAGAAGATGGGTCTATGAGTCAGAGGTCATGAGTTCTAATCCCAGCTCCACCATTCTTCTGCTTTGTGAAATTTGGCAAGTCACTTCACTTCTCTGGGCCTCAGTTACCTCATCTGTAAAATGAAAACTGAGACTGTGAGCCCCACATGGAACAGGGACCTGAACATATTTGCTGGTATCCACCCAGGTGCTTAGTAGAGTGCCTGGCACATAGTAAATGCTTAACAAATACTAATTATTATATTCAGCTGTGATTTATTTTAATGTGTTGTTTCCCCTCTAGTCCTTGAGGGTAGGGATTATAAATACCTACCCTTTTGTACTGTACTCTCCCAAATGCTTAGTATAGTGTTATGCACACAGTAAGCTCTCAATAAACACCACCGATCAATTACCATCTTCAAGTTTCAATGGATGCTTCTTTGTCTTCATGTAGGATTTGGGGGAAGGTAATTCTATGTTCGCTCCTTCCACACTCTTTGTAATTTTGTGAACTTTACTCTCATTCCTTGTCAGCCTCATTTTCTTAGTACAAAGAGCACTAACCTTATAGCCTATCTTTGTCAAAGCCCGGTAATCTCCCCACCTTCAAAGCAATTTTGAAGTCCCACCTTCTCTATAATGATAATTATGGTATTAGTTAAGTGCTTAGTATGTGCTAAGCACTGGAATCAATACAAAATAATCAGGTTGAACACAGTCCCCTTCCCACAGTCTAAAGGGGGAGGGAGAACAGGTTTTCAATCTCCACTTTACAGATGAGGATACTGAGGCTTCAAGAAGTTAAGTGAGTTGCCAAGGTCACAAGTGGTCAAATGGCAAAGTTTGGGTTTGAACCCAGGTCCCGTGAAACCCAGGTCCATGCTCTAGTCATTATGCCACACTGCTTTCCCAAATTAATTTTCCTCCCCAGATTATTGTCTCCCAACCACCCTTTCAGCATTTATACACTCACAACCACCTGTGGCATTTCTATACTGATCAGCTTACAAAGGCTACTATTTAAGCATTTACGCATCCACCTATCCATCTCTCTCCATCCTCTTCTAACCTCCTTTCTGTAAATCATTTTGTGTCTGTCTCTCTGTCGAAGGCAGAGACTGTGTCTTTTACCTCTCATGTACTCTCCCGAGTTCTCGTGTCAGTACTCTGAGCACAGTGGTTGCCCAATAGATTCCATCCCATTGATCATCTTGATCATGTTCACCCTCACTAGCTCTACCGTACCTTGCCCAAGATGCAGAAACCTGAACTTTCCACATTATTCCAAATGCCAATGATCCATGTTCACTTTCTATCTCCTCAGTATATAGCACATGGAGCCACAGTTGGCTCCTAATGATTGATTTAGTGTTCCTGCTTCTCACATTGGAGAGTAAGCTCCTTGAGGACATAACTGTGGATCATTCCTCCATGTGGGGGAGTTTATGGACTTTCCCAAGTTACAGCAGCCGGTGATGACAAAGTCATCAGTCAGGGCTGCTACTATCAAGAGAAGGGAATGCTGAAATGCAGGAGGATCTTAGAGTTGTTCCACACCCAGCAGGGCACAGGACTGTGGCACTATCCTACACCCAAAGGGGATATTGGAGCTGAATGGCCTGCAATAACCCTAAAATTTCTGTTTCTGACAGTGTTTAGTGCACCAGCAGAGATTCAGCTAACATGTTTCAGTTTATCTCACCCTCTTACTTTATACGAGGTGCAAGACACAAGGCATTACACAGTTTTTAACTGCTGTAACTCAGTCTAAAAAAACACTTCAGAAACAATTATTTTAGATGTAAATTTATGGAACGAATTGGCTCTCCAACTGCATAATTTATTCAGCACTAACACTATCCAGAAACCTCCCACAAAGAAGATAGGACTTTTTATTGTGGCTCTCTAGTGATTCATAGCTTGCTAAGTGGATGGAAGATTGTATTTACAGTCAGATCTAGAAGCATGTCGGAAATAAGACTGAGGGTTTTTTTTCCTCCAGATGTTAAAGAGTTTCGGAATCCTCAGAATCAGGGGAGAGTACAAGCAGAACAGCCCAGCTATTAGCTCTGTGCTTCTCTCTGGCTCCTGGTTCACAAGGCCTGGAACCTTTTCTTTCCATGTGTTTATAAGTCCTTTCCTCCCCTAGTCTCTCTCCAAAGCCTTTCAAAGATTCACTCCCACATACATTCTCTGTTCTCCTCTTACCAATGCTGCCCCTCCCAGGTTGGCCTCATTATTAACCCATTCTCTTGCCTCTATATTCCCTGATATCCCCATTCTGCTACTCTGTAGCCCACTGTCTGTGACTTTGCCAGTAACTCCGAGCTTTTGCAGTAGGGACACATGGTGGGGAAACATAAAGCTGTTGGTCACAGAGGGACCAGGTGAGAGAGGGTGCCTAGTTTATCTCTTCAGCACTTCTGCAAAGCAATACAAGGACATGTCCTAACTGACTCCTGGGATACCAGAGAAGCAATGTGCCCTAATGGAAAGAGTGCAAACCTTAGAGTCAGAAAACCTGGGTTTTCATCCTGGCTCTGCCACTTGTTTGCTGTGTGACCTTGGGCAAATCATTTAACTTATCTGGGCCTCAGTTTCCTCATCTGTAAAATAGGGATTCAATACCTGTTCTCCAACAGACTATGAGCTCCACGTGGAACAGGGACAATGTCCAACCTAATCATATCCACCCAACGCTTAGTACATTGCTTGGCACATAGTAAGCTCTAACAAAGACCATTATGTTATTATTTATTATTATAGAGGGCAAAACTGGTTCCAAAATAGCAATTTTCTTTCAAAAAAATGAGCTATACAAATCAAGTTACATTTAATGTCACATAATGGTGGATTTTAAAATCAGGAAACACAGGTCATGTAGCACCCAATCATTCTCTAGTAGAGCTGAATTAAACTTGAATGGATGGAAGATTATCAAAAGAGGTAATAATTATAATAATAATACTATCATCTTATTATCTAGACTGTGAGCTTGTTGTGGGCAGGGAACATGTCTACCAACTCTGTTGTATTATTCCCTCCCATGCACTTAGTACAATGCTCTATGCACAAAAAGTACTCAATACATACCATTGAAGATGATGATGATTATAGTAGTATTTGTTGAGCACTGACTAATTGGGTCAGGAACAGTCATCATCCCATGTGGACTCACAGTCTGAAGGAAAGGGAGAACAACAGATAGGAAAAGGAAACAGGAACATAGGAAGAAACTCCTCTCCTTCCTGGGCTATGGAAAGTGCATCGCTTAGTGCTTTCCACATCACAGGGCAGAGCACAAACAAAATAATATACTAATGATTTATCAGCTGAAAGAATTAGAATCTAGCTGGGTGAGAAAAGACTGGCCTAATGAACACAACTGTCACCCACATCGAGATTGTAGCGGACTCAAAAATATTTCCAATGTTTCACAGAGTCAAATGGTCTCTCTCATTTACTGATATATTATTTATACCTCATCATCATCAATTGTATTTATTGAGCGCTTACTGTGTGCAGAGCACTGTACTAAGTGCTTGGGAAGTACAAGTTGGCAACATATAGAGACAGTCCCTACCCAACAGTGGGCTCACAGTCTAAAAGGGGGAGACAGAGAACAAAACCAAACATACTAACAAAATAAAATAAATAGAATAGATATGTACAAGTAAAATAAATAAATAAATAGAGTAATAAATATGTACAAACATATATACATATATACAGGTGCTGTGGGGAAGGAAAGGAAGTAAGATGGGGGGGATGGAGAGTGTGACAAGGGGGAGAGGAAGGAAGGGGCTCAGTCTGGGAAGGCCTCCTGGAGTAGGTGAGCTCTCAGTAGGGCCTTGAAGGGAAGAAGAGAGCTAGCTTGGCGGATGGGCAGAGGGAGGGCATTCCATGCCCGGGGATGACATGGGCCGGGGGTCGATGGCGGGACAGGCGAGAACGAGATATGGTGAGGAGATTAGCGGCAGAGGAGCGGAGGGTGTGGGGTGGGCTGTAGAAGGAGAGAAGGGAGGTGAGGTAGGAGGGGGCGAGATGATGGAGAGCCTTGAAGCCCAGGGTGAGGAGTTTCTGCCTGATGCGCAGATTGACTGGTAGCCACTGGAGATTTCTGAGGAGGGGAGTAACATGCCCAGAGCGTTTCTGGACAAAGACAATCCGGGCAGCAGCATGAAGTATGGATTGAAGTGGGGAGAGACACGAGATGGGAGATCAGAGAGAAGGCTGATGCAGTAGTCCAGACGGGATAGGATGAGAGCTTGAACGAGCAGGGTAGCGGTATGGATGGAGAGGAAAGGGAGGATCTTGGCAATGTTGCGGAGCTGAGACTGGCAGGTTTTGGTGACGGTTTGGATGTGAGGGGTGAATGAGTGAGCGGAGTCGAGGATGACACCAAGGTTGCGAGCTTGCGAGACGGGAGGGATGGTAGTGCCATCAACAGAGATGGGAAAGTCAGGGAGAGGGCAGGGTTTGGGAGGGAAGACAAGGAGTTCAGTCTTGGACATTACCACTAAACCCCTAAGGAAAAAGAAAGATACCAGCATTTATACTGCAATTGAAAGCAAATAGCTCCTCATTAAGTAGCTTAAGAAAAATACCATCGACTTGGCTTCTTCTGGGCATACATTAAGGTGCTGTCATGATGTACAAATATCCTCTATTTACTGTATTAATGCTGCGTGGTTGTTGGTTGGTTATAGAAAATGCCTGCACTTGTAGCAACAGATTTTGATGAACCAACAAACATCTGTGCTGCCTAAAGCCTGGGCAGTAAGCCGGCCCAGAAAAATTGGAGGAAGGAGTGGCAGGAAAGATGGAGAGAGGTGGTCTCTTCCCAGCTCCCTGTGGCAGGATCTCTCCAGGACCCACTTGCTTCCCCCACCCCCACCCCTGCTCCAAACTATCCCATGCTGGCTCTCTCTGCTAGTCTGCTCTTCTCCCACACTGATTGGTCACCACTGCTCCCACTGTGGACCCCTCACTGCCACCAAACCCCATGTGGTAATTTGACAAGACTTTTCAGGTAGGGCAGCCCTACTGGTTGTTATTTCTGATGGTACCAGAAAGTCCTTAGCAATCTTCTATTTCACAGGAGGAAGCTCTTCCTATATTTTTAACGCTTCACCTGGAAAAGGAAGAGATCATCCTCAGATCATTCAAGGGGGAGTGGTTTATTTAGACTTCGGCTTCAAAAACCTCCAATGGTTGCCAATCCATCTCCGCATCAAGCAGAAACTCCTCACTATAGACTTGAAGGCATTCCATCAGTTCTTTCCCCTCTACTTATTCTCCCTCCTCTCCCACTAGAAATCAGCCCACAAAGTTCGCTCCTCTAATGCCAACGTACTAACTGTCCATCTCTCTCACCTCACCCACCATCGACCCCATGCTCATAACCTCCCTCTTGCATGGAACCTCCTCCCTCTGCATATCCAACAGACCAGCACTCTTCTCATCTTCAAAGACTTACTGAAACTATATCTCCTCCAGGAAGCTTTCCCTGACTAAGCTCTCTTCCCTCCACCCTTCCCCACCGACCCCCACTACCTCACTCTGACCTTTTAGACTTGGGTCCTTCAGGAAGTATATGTCCCAGTTTCTGGGAAATTTGACTATGCTGAATAAGGCTGTTGGAATTCATTCATACTCACAAAATCTTTTATCCCGCAATATCATTTATTTGTTCACCTGTAAGTTTCTCTCCCTTATGAGTGTGATTGATGGTAGTCTCCCACTCTAAGAGGGAAATATATGCAATTTTAAAACACAAAGCCTTGGCTTTGCTCCTCTTAAATGATATGCATGGGCTGCCCACTTCACCAGCTAATTATCCTCCCTCTGGCTTAGCCAGATAGCCCTGTATGAACACTGAAAAGGAAACAACTAGAACCATCCACTTGGAAAAAAAAAGAAGATGGATCATCTCATGTTGTGAACAGACAAAATTACTCTTCAAGAATCCCACTCATGAATCAGTGAAACAGTTCAAATTAGAGAACTTCTATCCATTTGGTATACACATAAAACTCCCATTAAAGATTATGGGAAGCTGCAGATGAGCTTCAAAGGAAGAATAATAGACACAGTGTTTGATCATTTCCAGCTCCCCTACAATAACCCTGACACAGCTCCCAGCTATTTTCTAGCACATGAATAATAATTCAGCCAATGGCTCAGAGCATCTAGAAGAATGATGTGAATTCCTCCTCATCACTCCCTGCCAAAAGAGAATTGTGCCCCACCAAATGTAAGTGCTGAAGAACACAATTTCCCTCTATATTCAGTAAGTACTGGGGATTATGTGAATCCCAATTAAAACACCATGAATTGAAAATGTATGACTCTCGTTGCTAATACTCTTCTTCTCTATCCTCCACTAACACCCTCAAACTTTTTCATGCCAGGAACACACTGTGCCCTCTCCTGGGTGTAGAGTACAGTCCTGTGATTTCCTCCCCACTGTTCTTTTTTTCTTAAGATAACTCTTTTTCTTCTTCCGGTATTTGTTACTATGCATCAAACACTGTTCTAAGTGGTGGAGTAGATAGTGAGAAGCAGCGTGGTTTAATGGAAAGAGCATGGGCTTGGGAGTCAGAGATCATGGGTTCTGACCTTGGCTCCTCCACTTATCAGCTGTGTGACTTTGGGCAAGCCACTTAACTTCTCTGTGCCTCAGTTAGCTCACCTGTAGAATGGGGATTAAGACTGTGAGCCCCACTTGGGACAACTTGATTACCTTGTATCTACCCCAGCGCTTAGAACAGTTTTTGGCAAATAGTAAGTGCTTAACAAATACCATTGTTATTATAATTATTATTATTATGTTGGACACAGCCCCTGTCCTGCATGGGCCTTAAAGTCTATGTAGGAGGGAGAACAGGAGAACTGAGGTGCAGAGAAGTGACTTGCCCAAGGTCACACAGCAAGCTATTGGCAGAATTAGGATTAGAACCCAGGTCCTCTGACCCCCAGACCCGTGTTCTTTCAACTAGGCTAAGATGCTTCTCAATAAGCCATGTCCTTCCCAGGAACTCCTGAATAGAAGAGAAAAATCCAACTTGTGCTCTTCACTCTTCCCAAGAAAATCTCCTAACTGTCCTGTGCCCTCAACTCACCCACCTCTGAGCCATTGTCCTTGACTTTCCCCCTGCCCTTCCTCTACAGCTTTGCCAAGATGCTCCTTGTGAACAGAGATTATGTCTACCAACTCTATTGAATTGTACTATCCCAAAGGCTTAGTACAGTGCTCTGCGCACAAGCTGTGCTCAGTAAACACTATGGATTGATGGCTGACAAGACACCTCCTTCAAAGTTATTTTAAAGGGCTTTCATTTCCATGGAGAATTCTTTTTTTTTTCTGTCCCTTCCTTTCCTATCATGCTATCCCAGCAGGCCACCAGACACCCTCTTTAGGCTCTTTAGGGCTAAGCAGTGCTCTAGAGATGTTGAGCAGTAGTTGAAGGGAGGGGGCTGGATTTCTCCCCTCAGTAAAGCCTCCCAAGCTATCCTTACTTGCCCTTCTTTCCCATCACCCACCCCTAATCTCTGTGTAGGGGAAAGAGGAGAGTAAGGTCAATTAAGATCGGGTTCTTGATAAACAGGTTTTCTTTTAAAAGCTTCCTTGTATATATTTGGGGTTGCCACGGAGCATGCTATTTTCATTAATAATAATAATAATAATAATAATAATAATAATAATAATAATGGCATTTATTAAGCACTTACTATGTGCAAAGCACTGTTCTAAGCGCTGGGGAATTTACAAGGTGATTAGGTTGTCCCACAGGGGGCTCACAGTCTTAATCCCCATTTTACAGATGAGGGAACTGAGGCACAGAGAAGTTAAGTGACTTGCCCAAAGTCACACAGCTGACAGTTGGCAGAGCCGGGATTTGAACCCATGAACTCTGACTCCAAAGCCCATCACTGAGGGTAGAGCAACAGGCACATCAACCACTGTGGAAATGCCCAGAAATTGCAAGTGGGAAATATCCCTGAGCAGTCTTAACTTTCTGGCATTTTCAGGAAGGGAAGTTTTTGGATATTTATGTGATAGGAATGAGAAGCATGAAAAGCCTCACTAAACTATTTCTTGCATTTTCCCACTGAAAGAGGAAAAATGCCTACTTGTCAGTGACCAAATGGCTCATTCCAGGTTCATGACGATTTATTGACCAAATCATAACGTGAAGTTATTGAGGATTATTTCCACTCTGCCCTCTTAAATAATGTTCAGTGTTTTTTATGTGAACCTCTACCTGTAAAATGAAGACATTAGAGGCATTTTATTCATTGGGCTTGACTCCTTCAGAAATGCGTTAGACTCCTGTGAAAAAAGATGAAAATGCATAATTAGGATGTTTGGCTCCTTTCAAGAAAGTAGTCTAACCAATCCCTGATGACTATAGAGGTGCAAAATTGTGCCTGGCGGTCGGTGGGTGATTACCACTCAGAACAGAGGGAACAGTATCTCCCAAAGGCAGGGAAGAAGCACTCAGCCTAACTTCTAACTGACAGGACCATTAGAGTTTAAGGTTTCTGGGGCTGCTGGGCTGGAATAAGAAAGGAGGAAGGGATTTGATGCAGGAACGCTGATGGTGTGTGTGTGTGTGTGTGTGTGTGTGTGTGTGTGGTGGGGGGAAGGGGAATAATAAGGAGAAGGGAAGAGTGAAGAAAGAAGAGAGGAGAAAAGACCTGACTTTTGAATATTTTTGAGAAGAAACTCATCTCATCGTTTTGGTATCTGCCTACCAAGAAGAAAGTTAGAGAAACTTGTTATCAGCAGTCCACAATTATCTACTAACTGCGTAACATAATAGGGAGTCAAAGTTACAATGATTCTTTTTGAAAAAGAAATGTATATGCAAATCAATTCTAATTACTCTTAAGGCCAGGAGGAGCATCCCTCTAGACTGTAAGCTCATTGAGGGCAGGGAATGTGTCTGTTATATTGCTATATTGTACATTGTACTCTCCCAAGAGGGTAGTATAGTGCTCTGCACACAGTAAGTGCTCAATAAATACCACTGACTGACTGACATCCTGAGATGCCTACCAGCTTACAGATATTCATGTGTGAAACATTAGCCTATTGAGGTCCTCCCTCTCCATAATACCCAAAGGTAATTTCTCCTTCATTCTGCTAGGCCTGCTGCCTTTCAACGATATTCTCATCTGTCAAATTTTCAATTTCTCTCAGTGACTTCAGCATCTCCCCTTAGTTCTTTTGAATGGGAGGGAGTTCACAAATCATAAAAACAATTAGCTTGAATAATTTTTGACCATGCAGCAAAATGTTGGGTCTCTTTAGTGTAAAGGGACTGGTGACTGTGAAAGTTTGTTGTGTCCTTGTAAGGGTTGTTTTAGTTCTTCATTCAAACTTTTTCCCTCTTTCTCCCTTTGCTTCTGCAGGTGCTCCGATGGTTCAGGATGGTGGGGCCATCTGAGTGAAACTCTCAGAAGTAATATTCAAAAAACATTGCTCCAACTTAATATTGTCTTTTGATTCGGGAAATCCACAGTTAGAAATTTGTGCCCTTGTATTCCTTTTGTTTATTTAAAAAAGGATTAATAACCACTTGCAGAAGTTATCCAAATCCAAAGGCAGGGAATGGCTTTTTTTTTCCCTTTGGGGGAGTTCAATCAAAGAAGGTATTATGAAGCTAAATTAAATGCTATGTGGGAAAGTGCTTTGAAATCTGCAGAGGAAAGATGCTATTTAAATCCCAAGAAGGATTATTATTAGTAATAGTACTTGTATGTGCCTGGCTTCATGACTCTAAGGAATTACAAATCCTTTAAAAAGGAACACTCTTATTAATCTTGAAATTCCATTACCCTTGCAAGGTTAAGATAATTTTGTGAATAACTTTCTCTGAACAGCCTTCTCATTTCAGAGTAGGAAACATTTTTTTTCAAGCAACAGTTCTTGCCCAGTGGATAATGAATAGTGGTCATTTTGCTGCAGCCCAAAATCTGCACAAGTATTTTAATAATAGGCCCTTGATTGATTTAATGCTAGGCTTTATGTTATCTTTTCAGGCATTCAAATATGATACTTTGTTCATGGACTTTATTATCTATAGAAGATTCCAATAGATGTTGGTTTAGAAATGCGGCACGAAGGAAACTAGCAGGGAATACTCTGATTTGTTGATGTTGCTCTTTTGCCAGTAATTCTGTTGATTTCTTTTCATGCTACACAAGAGAAAGAGAAGAGCTTTTAAGGCCTTATAAACATCAGTGACTTAAAAAGCAAGTCGCCAGCTTCAGACATGTCTCTATTTCTTTTGGCTTATTCCCAAATGTTGTAATATGTTCAGATAAGACAGTAAACATAGGGTAGCAGATATGCAGATCCTTATTGGCTTTCTGCTGATACTGGATAAGACCTAGTTAGGAGAAACTGTCCCCAAAGAATGAGATTTGGGGCATAGACTAGCTCCCAAAAAGAACCCTGGTCCACTAACAGGAATAATTGTAGCATTTTAAAAGTGCTTCCCAAGTTCCAAGCTCTGTACTGAGTGCTGGAGTAGATATGAGATAATCAGGTCACAAATAAACCTGAAGGGACCAAAGTCTGGGCCTGGAAGTTCTGGAATTGGAAGCAAAACTGGTACTGGTGATTTTAGTAGCCCCTGGCCAGACCCTAAATTTGCCAGTTAGGTAGGTGGATGTGAATGGCAAACCCCTGCAAATCTGCACTGACCCACAGATTCTGGGCCTAAGAGAAATTAGACTAGGCCAGAAAGAAAGCCTGTGGGCCAACACATATTTTGGCAGGCTTTGTGTGACTAAGAATATCCCCCTCCTCTGCAGGACATAGAGGTGTTGAAGATCAAGCAGGTCATGAGAATGGCTCATTGACCATGGAGCAGGAGGATTTTGCCCCCCAAAATCTGCAGAAATAAAATGTTTTACAACAAATGGGGAAACTGAGGTAAAATGATTTGGCATCAGAATGAATTCCTGGCATGGTTGCATCTGACCTGTTGTTCATGTGAGTCTGGAGCCTGGATGGCAACTTCACCACATGTTACATGAGGCCTTCAAGACTCATATGAGCAATATTCCAGGGACTATGCTCATGTGGACCCTAGGGTTTTCAGCTCAAGCAGGGCTCTGCCCTCTAGTGAGGACCAGGGTTTCTATGGCACAGATTGGGTCTTCTCCAGCAAGAAACAGGGTTTCTCTCTGGCAAGGCCAAACCTTCTCTTATCCTGGCCCTTGGACAAGGCATTTAACCTCCTCCTCGGTCAAATGTTATTTAAGAGAGCTACCCAAATGACAGAACTGACTGGATTGAGATCTACTTCTTCCTTCGCTAACTTACTCTTTGCTGATGAACAATGAAAGGATCATAAGGCAAGAAAATTGAAGCAAACTGAGAATAATTCTGAAAGGGCTAAGCAGACTCTAAACTTCATATTTATTTTAATATCACATGAATAGTTTTGCTCAATTTTTGTTTTGAAAAAAAATCATGGCAGGTGTAGAATTCAAAGGCTTCTATCTTCCCACTTGGGGGTGCAGTTGAAGGGTGGATATCCCTTCCCAGTGTCAAAACGTTCAGGCCATGTTTCCCCTTTCCTCAAGAACCTCCAGTGGCTACCCGTCCACCTCTGCATGAAACGAAAACTCCTTACCATCAGCTTTAAAGCAGGGAATCATTTTGCCCCCTCCTATCTCACCTCGCTAGTCTCCTACTACAACCCAGCCTGCACGTTTCACTCTTCTAATATTAACCTACTCACAGCACCTCGATCTTGTCTATCTTGCCGCCGAACTCTTGCTTTCATAATAATAATAATAATAATAATAATAATGATGGCATTTATTGTTTACTATGTGCAAAGCACTGTTCTAAGCGCTGGGGAGGTAACAAGGTGATCAGGTTGTCCCACGGGGGGCTCACAGTCTTCATCCCCATTTTACAGATGAGGTAACTGAGGCCCAGAGAAGTTAAGTGACTTGCCCAAAGTCACAGAGCTGACAATTGGTGGAGTTGGAATTTGAACCCATGACCTCTGACTCCAAAGCCCGGGCTCTTTCCACTGAGCCATGCTGCATCTCATCTTCCCTCTGACCTGGAACACCCTCCCTCTTCATATCTGACAGACAATGACTCTCCCCACCTTCAAAGCCTTATTGAAGGCACTTCTCCTTCAAGAGGCCTTTCCTGGCTAAGCCCTCCTTTCCACTTCTCCCACTCCTTTCTGTGCCACCTTGACTTGCTCCTGTTATTCATCCCCTGTTCCAGCCTCACAGCAGTTATGTACACATCTGTAATTTTATTTATTTATATTAATGTCCGTCTCTCCTTCTAGACTGTACTCTCATTGTGGGTGGGGAATGTGTCTATTATATTGTTATACTGTACTCTCCCAAAAACTTAGTACAGTGCTCTGCACACAGTAAGCTCTCAATAAATGTGATTGACTAACTGACAAAACAGGTCCCAGGCAGACTCTGACGCTGGATGGGTGAATTTGGGGGAAACCAGGGTGCATGAGAATCACCCCATAATAATAATATTTGTGGTATTTGTTAAGCACTTAATATGAACCAAGCAGTGAGCTGAGCAGCCCACTGTTGGGTAGGGACTGTCTCTATATGTTGCCAACTTGTACTTCCCAAGCGCTTAGTACAGTGCTCTGCACACAGTAAGTGCTCAACAAATATGATTGATTGATTGATAAATGCAAACAGGTACAGTCCATGTTCATCAAGGGTCTCGCCGTCTAAGGAGTGGGGGAACAGGTATTTCATCCGCATTTTTCTAGTACTTACTATGGACAAAGCACATTTTATAGATAAGGAAACTGAGGCCCACAGAACCTAAGTGACTTTCCCAAAGTCACACAGCAGGCAGATGGCAGAGGCAGGATTAGAACCCAGGCCTCCTGACCCTACTCTTGTGCTCTTTGCTATGTTTACTTTTATTTACTCGTCCTGCATTTTTCCAAGCTTGTTCTCAAAATCCATTCATTCATTCATTCATTTATTGAGTGCTTACTGTGTGCAAAGCACTGTATTAAGCACTTGGGAGTGTAAAATAGAACAACAAACAGACACATTCCCTGCTCACAACAAGCTCACCGTCTAGAGGTGTTTGGGGGATAAACAGAGATATTAGGAGAAATACAACAGTTAAGGATTGATCTGGTGCCAAAGCCGATCCTTTCCAGTATTGAAACTAATTCTACAGACCCCACCATTGCAAACAGGGTAAATGACCTGGCCTGCACAGGGTATTTGATTGTTTTGTTTTGAATTTTGCCAGGAGAGATTTACTGAGCTCAAACCTCTGGAATGAAGGGTGTCATTCCTTTTAAGGGCAAATTATTTGCTTTAATAGATTGCTCTGGTGATTTAATAGGAAAGAACCTCTCAATTTGCTTTGTTGCCTTTGTTTCACCATGATCCCCATCATGATAATAATAATAATAATAATAATTGTTATTATTATGCATTCATTAAGCTCTTACTATCTGTCAAGCACTGTTCTAAGCACTGAGCACTGGAATGAGGCTCAGACCTGATGTGAGGAGGTTCACCTTAGATCATAGGCTCCTTGGGATAGCCTTCCTACTTTCATTCAGGGAACATGCATTTTGAGCTTATCCAAGACACAGCAGACAAATTCTCCCTTTTGAACAATCAAATGGTTCAGGTTTAATTGCCAAGACTGTCATAACTGATCTAGCTTGACACTGCACATGTTGCATCTTCAAATTATTGCTGTCTTTGTTTTCTTTTGCCTTTTCTGGCTTTGCTGACAAGTAGTTAAATTAGTCAAGTTTATTGAGGCCCTGAAGGGTAGGCCTGTAGAAATAGCTTAGCATGTAAATATGTTTATTCTCATATTCATGCAGCAACATGACAACCCAGTGTAAGAAAATCTGTTTTACTCCTATCTCTGGTTTCAATGATGTTTTTCTTCAAGAGGTATATGAATATGAATTACTATAGTCCATGGCCACTGAAAAAGTGAGTTCTCTTAGCATGCATCTTCCAAGAAAATAGATCTAGAACTCACTATAGAATCCACCTCAGAATTCCATAGAATGGTTTGGCACCTTTCTAATAGAATTATTGGAGGGTTATTATGTCATCAGTATAAATACAAACTTTTATTATCAGAGAAGAATAATTCTGAACCATGTTCAGTTACACAAGAATCAATAACAGCCCCTATATTATCTGCTGTGAGTGGCCACCCCTGGAATCACAGGCTCACAAAGTTAAACTTAGCACCTCTCTAAAAATGTCAGCTGGAGACAATGCTTCTCTGATAAGGAGTAGGAGTTAGTCTAGAGAAAATAACCCCTATTGGCGAAAAGAAGGCTGAGGGTGAATTAGCAAATTATCTTCAAATATTTGAATGTGAATCTGAAGGGGAAAACTGGAGATGAGTTATCCTGAAGCAAAAGCAATTTATGTTAGGCAAGAGGAAGGATTTCTTGGCTACCTGAATTGGTAACCCAGTAGATTTTTAAGAGTAGGATAGCTAAATTAAAGTCCCATGAACTAAAGCTCCATATTGAATGAATGAAGGGGCAGAGATGGTATTATTCATTCATTCATTCACTCGTATTTATTGAGCACTTACTGTGTGCAGTGCACTGTACCAAGCGCTTGGAAAGTACAATTTGGCAACAGATAGAGACAATCCCTCCCAACAATGGGCTCACAATCTACAAGGGAGAGACAGACAACAAAACAAAACAAGTAGATCATCATCAATGCCATCAAAATAGATAAATAGAATTATAGATATATACACATAATTAATAAAATAAATAGAATAATAAATATGTACAAATATACACAAGTGCTGCGGGGAGGGGAAGGGGGTAGAGCAGAGGGAGGGAGTATGGGTGATGGGGAGGGGAGGAGGAGCAGAGGAAAAGGGAGTCCAGTCTGGGAGAGCCTCCTGGAGGAGATGAGCTCTCAGTAGGGCTTTGAAGGGGGGGAAGAGAGCTAGTTCAGCATTTGCAAGGAGGGAGGGCATTCCAGGCCATGGGAAGGACATGGGCCAGGGGTCAATGGTGGGACAGGTGAGAATGAGGCACAGTGAGGAGGTTAGCCGCAGAGGAGTGGAGTGTACGGGCTGGGCTGTAGAAGGAGAGAAGGGAGGTGAGGTAGGAGGGGGCAAGGTGATGCAGAACTTTGAAGCTGATAGTGAGGAGCTTTTGCAGAATCCAGGTCCTTCTGACTCCCAGGCCTGTGATCTATCCACTAGCCCACACTGCTTCTAAGTGGGAGGGTGAACATACATTTAATCCCCTTTTTTCAGGAAACTGAGCTCACACAGTAGGCAAGTGACAGAGCTGGGATTAGAACCCAGGACCTTTGACTCTCAGGTCTGTGTTCTTTCCACTAGATGACACTGCTTCTCTGGAGCAGTATTCAGAACCAGGGAAAAGTCTAGTCACCAGAAGCCTATGGCTCATAGTGCCACTGCAATAAATCTGGCTTTATTGTGGGGACAATGGAGAGTCGGGGAGGAGATGCAATGCAGTCCATTCACAGTCACTAAAGCTGGCTCAATGCCACAACATGACACCCTCTGACATTCTCCACTGGCTCCATCTCCCCCTTGCCCTGAGGACCTGAGGGAGGCAAGATCTGTCCTCCTTAGGGATTCCTTGGCCTAGCGGAAAGAGCAGAGCGCTGGCTTGGGAATGAATAATAATAATAATAACAATGTTGGTATTTGTTAAGCGCTTTCTACATGCCAATTACTTCTAAGTGCTGGGCAGGGATACAAGGTAATCAAATTGTCCCACGTGGGGCTCACAGTCTTCATCCCCATTTTAAAGATGAGGTAACTGAGGCACAGAGAAGTTAAGTGACTTGCCCAAAGTCACACAGCTGACAAGTGGCAGAGCCGGGATTAGAACCCAAGACCTCTGACTCCCATGCATGGGCTCTTTCCACTGAGGGGAATTAGAACCTAAGCTCTGCCACCTGTCTGCTGTGTGACTTCGGGCAAGCCACTTAACTTCTCTGTGCCTCCATTACCTCATTTGTAAAATGAGGATTAAGACTGTGAGCCCCATGTGGGAAAACCTGATTACCTTGTATCTACCCCCAGCACTTAGAACAATACTTGGCACATGGTAAGCACTTAACATATACCATCATCATTATTACTATTATTATGGCCCCCAAATAGCCACTAGCCAGACTGTAAGCTTGTAGTGGACAGAGAATGTGTCTGTTATATTGTTGTGTTGTACTCTCCCCAACATTTAATACAGTGCTCTGCACACAGTAAGTGCTCAAGAAATATGACTGATAGATTGATTCTCCTCTTCTGCCCCCTAGACTCAACTGTGCCTCCCTTGAGGTAAAGTGATTCCCCTGGATCTCTTTTTTCCTCTTGAAGCCCACTCAGCATTAACCCTTTTTTAGTAAGAGACTCTGACCCTAGTTGATTCTATTTGTGAACATAATGGCTCTATTGACTGGCCCATAGTATCTCCTTAGATAACTTGTGGGCCAGGTTATTTAGACAAGTGCTCTCCCCCTAGCAAATATACTTATCTTCAGAGAAGCATTACCTAAGTAAAGGGCTCCTCAAAATTATTCCATGAAAAGACGGAGCAGAAAATTGTCAAACATCCCCAGAACTGCAACATCATTCTAAAATATTACATTTTGTGATAGCTAGTTTCAGCTGCACATTGCAACACTGGTATTATCCAAAAGGGTCAATGAACAGTGATTGGATTCTTCCTTTTTTAAAACATATGGTCAAGTACTTTTCTAAGTACTGAGGTAGATATAAGCTTGGACACAGTCTAAGTAGGAGAGAGATCTGGTATAGAATTCTCATTTTGTAGTTGAAGAATCTGAGGCACAGAGGCAAGTGGCAGAATCATGTTAGAACCAGGTCCTCTGGTTCCGAGGTCCATGCTTTATCCACTGGGCCACATTGCTTCTTATTCATGACAAACCCCAGTGATCAGATGGCCAAGCATTTTTATTTAAGCCTCTTCTGTCCCTTCAGGTTTATATTCTTAAAGACTTATAATCTTTGTTTGAAAGAAGAAACCTGAACAATGCCAATTGTCCTGAAATGATTGCTAATGTCTCTGTGTCATCTTAACAATTCCTAAACTTTCTAAATTAAACAATTCTATCCAACATATCATCCATGGGAAATTTGAATCAACAGAGTTAAGAGCTTAAGTGTACCTTAGTTGTCCCTGCCCCAAATCATTCAAAGTTAAGTGATCTCCTGATGAATCATTTGTATATTATGTATGAAAATATCCAAATTAATTGAAAAATATCTGAACAGGAGGAACGAATTACTGAGGGGTGGGGATTAACTACGTTCTCTGAGAAGATAATTTAGTTTCATTCAAAGTGCTGGCCCAATTTTAAAAATCAAACATATGCCTCCTGTTCTTTAGATCCCTGAGAGTCCCTCATTCAGGGTTGGGTGCCTGAGTCTCTATCTTCCACAATGGTGACAACGAAATCCCACTGAGATCAATCCTGAACTAAAATGGCTCAGAAAGAGAGAGATGCAGAAGAGGAATTTTACTTCACATAAAATTGCTTGCCTTTATCAGGTTTTCCAATGCAACACCTTCTAGAGGCAGTAAAACGTTACTTCTTGGTGGTTGATTTGCTTCAGATTTTGATTCTTTAAGACTTTTACTTCGTTAAAACATTGACTTTCTCCATAGCCTTGTAAGTGACACCTAGAGGTTCTTTATTATCTCTGAAATGGGCAAAAATAATTTCCAGTGCCTGGCCTTGACCTTAGTCAGGCACACTAATATCACCCTTCATCTGGTTTCCCTGAAGCAATTAGCCTCTCATCAGGAATCTTGGCTCCCTGGGGTGACCTGAGGGTAGCATATATAAGGGTAATTGCTCTGGGTTCAGCACTCTATGGGGGTCACCTCCCTCAGCCCTCCACCACCTGCCTGGACCAAGTGGGGGAGATAGTACAGAAGCAGCATCGCTCAGTGGAAAGAGCCCAGGTTTCAGAGTCAGAGGTCATGGGTTCTAATCCTGGCTCCGCCACTAGTCAACTGTGTGACTTTGGACAAGTCACTTAAATTCTCTGTGCCTCAGTTACCTCATCTGTAAAATGGGGATTAAGACTGTGAGCCCCATGTGGGACAACCTGATTACCTTGTATCCCCCCCCCCACCCCCGGCACTTAGAACAGTGCTTGGCACATAGTAAGCACTTAACAAATGCCATCATCATCATTATTATTATTATTACAGAACTGAATTGGTCCCTAGAACAAATGGTTCATGACTTTGATTTGGGGGAAATGGGAAATTTAAATACTGGAATCAATCCATTAGTGGGACAACCTGATCACCTTGTATCCCCCCCAGTGCTTAGAACAGTGCTTTGCACATAGTAAGCGCTTAACAAATGCCATCATCATCATCAGTGGTATTTACTGAGTGTTTACTGTGTTCAGAGCACTGTACCAAGCACTTGGGAGAATATCATACAACAGAAATTATTTATTTATTGTCAGTCTAGAGGGGGAGACAAACATTACTAGAAATAAAGAAATTACTGCTATGTACATAAGTGCTGCGGGGGTGAGGTGATTATCAAGTGCTTAATGGGTGGGGCTCCAAGTGCAAGTGAATAAGCAACATAGAAGGAAGAGGGTGTAGGGGAAATGAGAGCTTAGTTTGGGAAGACCTCTTGGAGATGTGATTTTAGTAGGGCTTTGATGGTTGGGGAGAGTGGAGGTCTGCTATATAGGAAGGAAAGGGAATTTCCAGGCCAAAGGATGAGCAGAGGCAAGGGGTTGCTTTAGGATTTGTAGAGATCAAGGCACACTGAGCCAGCTGGAACTAGAGGAAACAAGTAAGAGATCAGTAAGGTAGGAGGGGGCAAATTGATTGAGTGCTTAAAGTCAATGGTAAGGAGTTTCTGTTTGATTTGGAGATGGATGGGCAACTACTGGAGGTTCTTGAGGAGTAGGGAGAAGTAGACTGAATTTTGTTTTAGAAAAATGACCTGGGCAGCAGAGCAAAGTGTGGACTAAAGTGGGAAGAGACAGGAGGCAGTGCATCAGCAAGGAGACTGATGCAGTAATCAAGACGGGCTAGGAGGAATGCATGGATTAACAAATTTACAGGATTTAGTGACAGATGGAATACGTGGTATGTATGAGAGAGGTAAGTCGAGGACAATGCCGAGGTTATGGACTTGTGAGATAGGGAGGGTAGTGGTATTGTCCACATTGAAGAGAAAGTCAGGGGAAGGACTGGGTTTGGGTGGGAAGGTAAGGAATTGGGACATGTTTAGTTTGAGGTGTTGGCATGACAGCCAGGTAGAGATGTCCTGAAGGTTGGAGGAAATGTAGACTGTAGAGAAAGAGAGAGGTCAGGGCTGGAGAGGTAAATTTGGGAATTATCTGTGTATAGATGGTAGTTGAAGCAATGGGAGCAAATGAGTTCTCCAAGGGAGTAGAAGTAGATGGGGAATAGAAAGGGACCCAGAACTGAGTCATGAGGAACTTCCATTGTCAGAGGGTGGGAGACAGGGGAGGAGCCTGAAAAAGAGACTGAGAAGGAGCAATCAAAGATATAGGAGGGAAACCAGGAGAGGGCATTGTTAGTGAAGCCAAGGTTGGACACTGTTTCAAGGTATAGAGGGTGGTCCACAGCATCGAAGGCAGCTGAGAGGTCTAGAATCAGGATGGAGTAGAGGCTATCACATTTGTCAAGAAGGTCACTGGTGACCATAAAGAGGGCAGTTTCCATGGAGTGAAGAGGGAAGAAACCAGATTGAAGGGGATCAAGAGAGAATTGGAGGAGAGAAAGTGGAGAGAGTGGGTGTTGACAACATGTAAATCTCAAACTGTTGGCCACCATATAGATGAGACTGTCTATTTAAATACATTGAAACTACTGAAAATTATTTTCTTAAATGTGTTACCTCTTCACTTAGAAAAAGCAAAAAGAGAGCAACTATGCAAGAAATTAATACTATTTCAGAACAGGTTAAATGGGAAGAAGAAGCAAAAAATATCCTGAATGTTTCCAGAACTCCTACAACTATCCTCTGGGCCCAGGATTCAAGAGCTATAGTGCATCAACAGATTTTCATATGTAGGCTTCAAGATTTTCTGTTTGGCTATATTCACCACCCAACCTGGAGCAAAGCCAAAGAAAATCTGTCCTGGGTCTTTGCAGGTGTTCAGCATTTTGAATAGTTCATCCTTAGTGATACCTGGCAAAATGTAGCCATATGTTTTGGCTAGTTATGTCTGGCTTCAGGAAGCTTGGCTGTATCCACCAGGTAATCCCAAAACCTGATATCCGTGTAGTACGGAACCAACTCTTCATGGAGGAGCATGTGCTTTGGAATAGACTTTCCACACACACAAAAGGGAACAGGTTTACAAAGAATTGCCACACTTATCAGATCATAGAAGGAGTTTATAATAGTGCTGCCATTTTTTTCAATTGCCGCAATGGCCAGTTCTGAACCTAACTGAACCTCAACATTTACTTTAGCCTCAAAGGTATCCACACCTTCCTCTACCAACTGGATCCTGTAGTCTACCTTCATGGGCTGGATTGTCATGCGCTTTGCATTAAAATACTGGGTCAAATCAACGGACTGAGTAGGGTCGACTTGGACCAAGTCCACAAGGTACTGCAGTCCCCTGAGACTTAGAGGCAATACTGATGCCTGAAACTGTGTCCTTCATTTGAAGCCATATATTGGGAGATGCAGAAAAAGTGGGGTGTAACCCCCCTCAAAGCCTAAACAGGAACGAACTTTATACCTGAACTTTATACCCTTTGCCACATAATCAACCACTTTGCCTTCCTCTCTGTCCTCTATTCATCCTCTTGGACCCAGGGCTGGGCATCGGGTTGGTCAGACTAATGCGCGGCAGGGTCTGAAACAGGTCTAGGACCTGCCATGACCCAGCCAGGCTGCCAATGATTCAGAGAGCAGCCAGAAAGTGATTTAAACTCCTTAACACTGACTGTCCATCTCCCAGGTTGTCACACATTGAAGTTTACCTCCTAAGGGCCAGCCTCATTAGCTAGACACATCCTCTTTGGGCTCTTCTCCATCAATCAATCAATTGTATTTACTGAGTGCTTACTACTGTGTTTACAGAACTGTACCAACTACTTAGGAGAGTACAATTGTAATAGAGGTGGTAGACACATTCCCTGCCCACAACAAGCCTATAGTCTGGAGGATGAGGTTACAATTAACTAAAAGCTCTCCAGACTCCCTCTTATACCAAAAGGTGATTTTCCAGACACTAGGACCTTGAGAAAACACTTGTGCTACTTGGCAATGAAAGGTGAGTCTCCATTATCTGTTAATGGGTGTTAGCTTATGAACTAGGCAGGGTTGCCTAGTGGGAAGAGCATGAGTCTAGGAGTCAGGGGACCTAGGTTCTAATCCTGCCTCTGCCGCTTACCTACTGTGTGACTTGGGCAAGTTACTTAACTTTTCTATGCCTCAACTTCCTCATCTATTAAATGGAGATTAAATACCTGTTCTACCTCCTGCCCTTAGACTGTGAGCACCATGTAGCATAAGGACTGTGTCTGACTTGACAGACATACCTCTTGTATCTACCTACCCCAGTGCTACGGACAGTGCTCAGTATATAATAATAATAATAATAATGGTATTTGTTTAGTGCTTACTATGCCACCAGGCACTGTACTAAGTGCTGGGGTGGATACAAGCAAACCAGGTTGGACACAGTTCCTGTCCCACATGGGGCTCACAGTCTCAATCCCCATTTTACTGATGAGGGAACTGAGGCACAGAGAAGTTAAGTGATTTGCCCAAGGTCACACAGCAGATATGTGGCTGAGCCATGATTAGAACCTATGACCTTCTACCTCCCAGGCCCAGGCTCTAACCACTACGCAATGCTGCTTCTCTTTTTCCTTAAGATATAAGAATGAGCCCAGTTCTCTGCATGAGGTAAGATCTATGAGGTTGTGCGTGGATATTGTGCCATAAGCTAAAATATCATGGTGACTGATAAGTCTTTGCAATAACTTCAGCTACATAACTCAGTTGAGATAGTAGTATCCTGCCAAATTTGTTTATTTATCCCTAAAACTATGGGGAAATTCGAGTTAATTTAGTAGATTGACACTTTGGAATCAGAAAAAGGGAAACATGCCCAAGTCAATTTGAAGGTGAAAAAACAGTTTAGACTTAAGACTTCCTTCAATCCCAGGAGCCCACTAAATGGCTGAGTTTCTTTCTGAGAGCAGAGAGATAAACCTCTGATTAAGTAAGTTATGCAAATTACTCCAACCTTACAGACCCAATCCCTGAAAGAAGTTACACTTAGAACAAATAAAGTTGAGTCTGATTGTCCACACTTTCTCCAACCCCTCTTCCCCATCCCCGCATTCTCCCCCTAAGTGAGATTTCTCTCAGTGGACTATTTATTAAGTGCAGCATTATTTTGAGGGGGTGATTTTGAAGGCTGCTTAATCATGTTACCCAGCCACCCGGGACCCCAGACCATCTAAGAAGCACATTCTCTTTATCTTCACCTTCAGAAGGGAAAAAGAGCTATTAAAGAAAAAGTTACCCTTTAGGATTTTAACAGTGATCGATCATATTCTTTTCTTATATCGTGATGTGGGATGTTTCTTTCATGGCTTCTGACCTCATCCTGCACCACAGAAGAAAACATTTTAAGGCCATCACTGCAGGGCAACTGCCTGCCTGACATTGTGACTCATCAAGAAACTCAAGATCTCTTGCTGTTTGGTTTCTGATAACTGAGTACCTTAATTTCCCATTTGTGAGCTCACTGTGCATTTCCAGAAACGATTACTAAAGAGACACTGCTGGGCTTAGTCAGAAAGACTCTGTGTCTTCATATGCTGTTAACCAAGTGTAG
Source organism: Tachyglossus aculeatus (assembly GCF_015852505.1). Taxonomy (NCBI): domain Eukaryota; kingdom Metazoa; phylum Chordata; class Mammalia; order Monotremata; family Tachyglossidae; genus Tachyglossus; species Tachyglossus aculeatus. Next base: position 98,196,999 of record NC_052101.1, on the reverse strand, counting down.
CACATGGTAATCATTGAGAAGTGCTCTGTGATATACTGACTTTGGAATTCTTCCCATAACATCCTAACGATTCTAGAATAGTCTCAGTATTTGCTTTTGCACAAACCATTCTTTAAAGAAGGAACGAACACTGCTCATCCTTGAAAATAAGATTAAAAAATGGACCATGCTTTATATTTGATACCTGCTCACTCTCTCCCTGCAGGAGCTATGTGGGCAGGAAAATGAAATGAAATAAGTTCTACCACAGCTGATGCAGAAACCACTGTAATAGAAAACCAGCTACCCACAGTAATTGGGTTTTGGGCTAGATCTGATTACTAGAGCTTTGGGTAACTGAATAATATAGAACTCAGAATACCTGGGTTCTAATTCTGAATCTGTCACTTGCCTGATGTGTGACCTTGGCCAAGTCACTTAACTTCTTTGTGCCTCAGTTTCCTCAAAAGTGAAATGGAGATTCAACACCTGGTCTTACTCCTACTTAGAGTATGAGCCCCATGGGGGACAGGGACTGTGCTTTACCTGATTATCTTGTCTCTAACCCCAGCACTTAGTACAGTGTTTGCACATAGTAAATGCTTAATGAATACCAATCAATACATTGTATTTATTGAGTGCTCCCTGTATGCAGATTACTGTACTAAGCCCCTGGGATAATACAACAGAACAGAGTTGTTAGACACAGCCCCTGCCCACAACGAGCTTACAGTCTACAATTATTATTATTATTGTTATTAGAAAACAGGTGTTCATATCATTGTCTTTCTACTATAACCTCTCTGGCCATAAATTGGGGAACTTGTTTTAAGACTGGTCACTATGCAGATTGCATTTTTCAAAGCAATTCTATAGCGATCATTGGAACTGGAATTTCTTGGAAGCTCCGTAGAGTAGCAGCAATTAAGCTACGAAGAGTAGCATTAATTTGGTATTTGTAAATCTGGATAAAAGACAATTCATCACAACAGTCATTTGTAACTGATTTCCAAGATGAATTGATAGTCCATTAATTGCAATTTTCCATGCTAAGAATCTTGGAGAAAGACACTCTCATCTGAAGAAGATAAAGATCTTGGAAATACAAGTGTATTTTAGTAGTTTCCTGCCATTTTTTCAGTTTTTCCCTCATCATAAATTTATATTTTCTAATTCTGAATATTGCAGGCCAGTATGCATAACCACAGACACTTTGAACTATCTGAATAAATTCAACGTGATGATGGTCTTCAACAAGTAATACTTCCTCATCTTTTCCAAGAGGCAGTGTAACATATGGGACACTGTGAATGTTGAATATTTGAATGTTACATATGGGAAAATTTTACCACATAACTGTGTTTAGGAAACTTTGGGTGGAAAACATCAAAATGAACATGGCACAAAATGGAAAACAGTATAATGCAGTTTTTACTATAGTAATTTTATCTGGCTTTTGGCAAACCACTTAGCCTCTGGGTCTTAGGTTCTCTTAAAAAGTAGGAATCGAATGGTGATTGAGTGAATGAGCTCAATTGTCTGCTACATGTCCAAGCAAAATGCAGTGTAGATCATGATCTATGTATGCCCAGAGCACTACTACCCACCATCAGGTCTGGAAAGCACAGTTCAAATTTGGGATCTTAATTGGGGATGAAGAAGAAATATAGGGATAAACTGCAATCCCCATATATGTCCAAGACTGAACTCCTTATCTTCCCTCCCAAACCCTGCCCTCTCCCTGACTTTCCCATCACTGTTGATGGCACTTCCATCCTTCCCGTCTCATCAGCCTGCAACCTTGGTGTTATCCTCGACTCCACTCTCTCGTTCACCCCTCACATCCGATCCGCCACCAAAACCTGCCGGTCTCACCTCCGCAACATTGCCAAGATCTGCTCTTTCCTCTCCATCCAAACCACTACCCTGCTCGTTCAATCGCTCATCCTATCCCGACTGGATTACTGCATCAGCCTCCTTTCTGATCTCCCATCCTCCTGTCTCTCCCCACTTCAATCCATACTTCACACCGCTGCCCAGATCGTCTTTGTGTGGAAATGCTCTGGGCATGTTACTCCCCTCCTCAAAAATCTCCAGTGGCTACCAATCAACCTACACATCAGGCAAAAACTCCTCACCCTTGGCTTCAAGGTTCTCCATCACCTCGCCCCCTCCTACCTCACCTCCCTTCTTTCCTTCTACAGCCCAGCCCACACCCTCCGCTCCTCTGCCTCTAATCTCCTCACTGTGCCTCGTTCTCGCCTGTCCCACCGTCGATCCCTGGCCCATGTCATCCCCCGGCCTGGAATGCCCTCCCTCCGCACATCTGCCAAGCTAGCTCTCTTCCTCCCTTCAAAGCCCTACTGAGAGCTCACCTCCTCCAGGAGGCCTTCCCAGACTGAGCCCCCTCCTTCCTCTCCCCCTCCTCCCCCTCTCCACCTTACCTCCTTCCCCTCCCCACAGCACCTGTATATATGTATATATGTTTGTACGTATTTATTACTCTATTTTATTTGTACATATTTATTCTATTTATTTTATTTTGTTAATATGTTTTGTTTTGTTGTCTGTCTCCCCCTTCCAGACTGTGAGCCCACTGTTGGGTAGGGACTGTCTCTATATGTTGCCAACTTGTACTTTCCAAGCGCTTAGTACAGTGCTCTGCACACAGTAAGCGCTCAATAAATACAATTGAATGAATTCTTGACCAGAGGATTCCTGCCTGCCCGTTGTGGGAAGGGATTGTCTCTATTGCTGAATTGTACTTTCCAAGTGCTTAGTACAGTGCTCTGCACACAGTAAGCACTCAGTAAATACGACTGAATGAATGAATGGTCTACACAGACATTCAAAGCCGCCAGGTGCAGTTTGAAACTTTAAAGCATTCAATCACCTTGCCCTCTCCTACCTTACCTCCATGATTTCCTACTACAACCCAGCCTGCAAACTTTGCACCTCTAATGCCAACCTCCTCACTGTACCTCTATCTCATCTAGCTCACTTTTGACCTCTCACCCAAGTCCTGCCTCTGGCCTGGAACATCCTCCTTCTTCATATCCTACAGACCATCATTCTCCCTGCCTTCATTCAAAGCCTTATTGAAGGCCCATCTCCAATTTGAGGCCTTCCCTGACTAGGCACTCATTTACTCTTCTCCCACTCCCTGCTGCATCACCCTTGCGCTAGATTTTGCACCATTTATTCACTAGTCCCTCAGCCCCACAGCACTTATGTACATATCCCTATTTAGATTAATGTCTGTATCCTCCTCTATACTGTAAGCTCATGGCAGGCAAAGAACTTCTACCAATTCTGTTACATTGTACTCTTCCAAGTGCTTAGTATAGTATTCTGCACACAGTATTCTGCACTCAATAAATATTACAGAGAGGGAGTGAGAGAGGGCAAGAGAATGAGAGAGAGAGAGAAAAGAAAAGGAAAGAAAGGAAAGGAAAAGAAAAGGAAAAGAAAAGAAAGGGGGAAAAGGAAAAGGAAAAGAAAGAGAAAAAGGGAAAGAAAAGGAAAGGAAAAGGAAAGAAAAGGAAAGGAAAAGGAAAGAAAGAAAAGAGAGAGAAAGAATGAATGAAAGAAAAAGTAAAAAAGAGAGAGAAAGAATGAAAGAGAGAGAGAAAGAATGAAAGAGAGAGAGAAAGAAAGAAAGAAAGAAAGAAAGAAAGAAAGAAAGAAAGAAAGAAAGAAAGAAAAAGAAAGAAAGAAAGAAAAAGAAAGAAAGAAAGAAAGAAAGAAAGAAAGAAAGAGGCCCAAATCTCTCAAGGGCTTTTCATTTATTTTTTGAAAGTAGAGTAAAATCTCTTTAAAACCCTGAAATTTTGTTCCTGGAGAACACCACGACATTAAGATTGTTCTATGTGTCATTGAGTTAATGGGATTTAGGATTAATGGAAATTAAGGGATAATGTCTCAACTTTTTTCAAAAGTAAAAATATGGCATTGGTAAGTAAGGAAAATATATACTTAAAATGCATGTTTATATATCCGTATTTGTGGATTTTGGCTTTTCTCTAAGTATTTTATTGTGTGTGTGTGTGTGTGTGTGTGTTTGTGTGTGTATGTTTCATTAGTTGTCTAGATATGTATAAGTTTCCTCTGTGGGGGCATGCATATGTGTCTTCATGTACTGGTGCTGTTTCACCTTGCTTTCCTTGCGTTTTTGTTTTTTTTTTGCCTGTCTCTTTCCCTGACCATAATTTGAAATCCTAACAGGAAATGGGAAATTTTCCCCTCCTTTTCACCACCTCTCTGCACTACCTGTTACCGGGTTTTCTGCTATTTTTCACAGCAGGAAATATTCACAGTTATGTCAGGATTTTTTGATTTCATAATAGAACAGAATTTATTAAGTTTGAAGCCTGCTTTCCTTTGGAGGACTAAGGACAAAGAGAGGGCTTGAGTGTTCCTAAAGAAATATGTGGCCAGAGGGGAGGAGGGAAGAGATGTTAAGAACCAATAACATTTTGTTGAAATAGTGCTCTGTACATTCACTTTTTCAGAGTTTTATTGTGCCACTTCCAAAAACAATTTTTGAGAATTTTAACAATGCAGTCAGTTCTCCCAAATCCTGTCAGTTGAGTTCATGAAGAACCTTGTGTTATAGAAAACCAGCACTGTAGAGTACGTATACCGTGTTCAGTTTTGCACAAAAGTTCAAAATACTTTCCTCTGTCTTCAGCTACTGCACTGTGTTGTAACCAGGGAGATGTGCATTGTCAGAAGAATGTTCCTGAATTCCTCAGTAGTGTACTATCAGTAGCGCATAGTGAAAATACGTTTAATGGCAAACCTGAGGGTAATCAGGAAAGAAACAGTTGTGTCTGTATAAACTCTGAATGGGAATGGGACTTTCTTTTCATGTACTTCATAGGGACAGAAAATTTTTGGGTGGGTGATAAACACCATTACTAAGTTCACTGCTTATTCACCTACTCCTCAAAATAAGTAAGACATCTCCTCTAGAAGAGATATAGAATGGGAGTGCCCAAAGAATTATTGTATCAATTGAACACTGGTATTTATTGAGTGCCTACTGCTTGCAGAGCATTGTACAAAGTGGTTGAGAGGCCACAACAAAAATAAATGAAACAGTCCCTGCCCTCAGGGGGTTTAAAATGTAATGGGGGAGGTAGGCATATATAAATCACTTAGTAGGAGGTAGAAATATGAGCACAAATATAGCAAGTAGGATGAGTACTTCTAGATGAAGTGGGTGAATAAATAATCTATTGTGAAATTGAATATAAGTATATACACAAGTGCTGAGAATGGATATGATTATATAAGCACGGGCCTGGAAGTCAGAAGGTCATGGGTTCTGTTCCCAGCTCTGCCACTTGTCTGCTGTGTAAACTTGGGGAAGTCACTTCACTTCTCTAGACTTCATTACCTCATCTGGAAAATGGGGATTGTGAGCTCAACATGGGGCAGGGACTGCGTCCACCCTGATTTGCTTATATCCACCCCAGGGTTTAGAACAGTGCTTGGCACATAGTAAGGACTTAACAAATATCATAATTATTATTATAAGTGCTAAGAGTGACGTCTGACAACTGGAAGTGTTGTGAAATAATCTGGGAAGGCTTCTTGTAGGAGGTGGGTGTTTAGGAAGGCTTTGAAAATGGAAAGAGCTGTGGTCTGATAGATTTTGGTGCAGGAGCGAGTTCCAGGCAGGGGAGACAGTGTGAACAAGGAACCAGAGGCAGGAAAGTGAAAAGCAGGGTACAATTAGAAGATGGGTACGTGAGGATTGAAGAGTGTGAATTGGTGAAGAGTGGATAAGGACAGCGGATATGTATGTTGGGCAAAGATGGGGGAGAGCCATGTAGCCAATGGTAAGGAGTTTCTGCTTGATGCATAAGAAATTGGATAATCATCTGAGGTTTCTGAGGAATGATGAAAGAATTGTTGAGAAATGTTTTGGGTTGAGATTTCATTCTTTTGATTTTTCTACCCCTAGCCTCTCCCTTTTTGACTGAAATCCACTGACACCCACGAATACTGAAATGATAGTCTCCTCACATACCCTTCCTCTAGAGAAAACTCCATTTTCCCCCCTCCCACACATTATAAACAGCACCAATTGTAGTGTGGTGCCATTTGAAGGGAGATGAAGCACCCACATAACTGGTTGAAAAATCACTCTTCTAGGCACCCCCCTAAAACAAAGACTACCTAGCCATGTTGAAGGACTCTAGTCCTTGAAGATACTTGAAACTGGGAATTTCTGCATTGTCCCAAAAAGTACCAAGAGTATATAAGGAGACTGCACCAACTTAGGAAGGCATGGAGGAAGTTGATGCATAAGAAAATGGGCTGAGTGACTGGAAATGATTTCCTTCAAAATTCTGCTCCCTGCCCAGCCTGTGGAGAAGAGATCCAAATGAGAAAGGAGGATAGATGGAAAGCAAAGCCAATAACCAATCACTCCCCTGCTCTTTCTAAAAGACAAACACCCATATCAGCTGATTTTTGAGCTCTTTTAAAAAGATAAGGAAATCCAAATTACAATTTAGTAGGATGGGGAGGATGAAGAGTTGCTAAGGACACAAAAGAAAGTGACTTCATTTGGGTTCTTTCCCCTTTGTTTTGTGGAAAATACATTTTACTACTGTCTTCTATTGAGCAAAAACATCTCCAAACTACAGTGGCTTTTGGCTCTGTGCCCTTGCACATGATTCTATCGTCCTCTGAAGACCTGCCACTGAAAGGGATATTCATGGGGATGTTATCCTCATCAGTCAATGCTTATCTTGGCTAGTGTTTGTTTGTATAAGGATTTCATATCACCCCACCTTAGTGCATGGATGTGTGTTCAAACAGTGAATAACTGTTGCTCACAACAGCTCTAACTGTCCCTGCCCTAAACAACTATGTAACAGACAGAGCCAACACCTAGCACATGCTTTTGACATCAGAAATTGAGAGTGTTTGCTCTTCTTTCTGCCTCATCTCCACATCACTCCTGCTCAGTACTAGGTGAGACATTTTCTAGTCTTAACGTTCTAAGAGTTGACATTCAGGTGGTTGATAGATATATGCCTAGGTGAGCTGGATATGTAATAACTACTTATTCACTTTGGCCATGACTCTGTATAATCTCCTATTTCAAAAAAGGGAGACAAAATGGACATAATCAATTATAACTGTAAATGAAGAAGAGATGGTAAAATATGCAAGGGTAAATGCAGTTCTCAGAATTAAATCATGAGGTTTTTTTTTCTTTTCAAGAAACTGTGCAAAGAATAGTTGTCTATAAATATAATGGCATGTTTAGTACTAGACTGGCCACAAAGGGGTTTCATTTGGAGAATCAATCTTGGTAAATAAAATACACACTGAACCTAAGTGACATATTTTGGATTCACAGTAAAAGTAACTGGATCCTGTGGTTGGGTTACTGTGAGTTTTCAACTTGGTGCTATTACTAAATTTTGAATTGAGGCAATGACCATCTGGGAGGGAAGGAGGAGCAAAATCTGCAAGCTAGCAGGATCCATACTCTCAGGAGAAATTGTGTGTAACATTCTGTCCAATCATTTGGGGACATGAATAAGTGGCACTCATTGAAAGCCCTGAAGATATTACCTGTAGTTTTGAAATAGGACATGAAAGGAAAACTATTTTACTAATGACATCAACTGAGAAGCAGTGTCCTAGTGGAAAGAGTACAGACCTGGTAGTCAGAGGATCTGGATTCTATATCAGACTCTGCCACTTACCTGCTCTGTGGCCTTGGGCAAATCAATTTGCTTCTTTGTGCCTCAGTTTCCTCATCTTTAAAATATCTGCTCTCCCTCTCCTCTAGACTGGGAGCCCCATGTGGGCTAATGACTTTGTCCAACTGGATTAACTTGTATCTACCCCAGCACTTAGTACAGAGCTTGACGCATAGTAAGCACTGAAAAAATGTCATAATTATTATCAGCACTGATCCAAAGAGCAGCACAAGAATTTGATCCAAAAGTCCCAAGCATTGTGAACTATGCAGCTAGCCTGAAAAAAAGCCAAGAAAAAAAAAATATTCCCTCTCTAAATCTTTCCTTTCTTCATCCTCTTCGACTCTCCCTTCTAAATCTCTCAAAACTTCTGAGGGCCAAAGTCCTCTCATGTGGTTAAAATTGACTTCTATATCTGCCATGAATGGATGAGGGTGCCAATCAATCTGCTTTGGAAGCACACAATTGGCTTATAGGGTGGCATTATCGAAAGGATGTCTCTGTTTCCTGACAGACATTTTAATTACATGCCCCTCAGTCTGATTCTAGCAAATCATAAATTACCCCTAGAGATGGAATGTCACTGCATCCCTCTGATTACAAGAAAATATTCCCTGGGTTGGAAAATATGAGTCGACGTTGAATCAATACCAGGATTACAACCACCCCATACCATGTGTCATAAATGGTGGGAAGGGGAGTTCAGCTCAGAGTTTATTTTCAGATTCAGCTCACTAAAAATACCAAGGTTTTTTGGTTCAATCACATAATCTCTCATTCCCTGAATGAGTTGGCTTCTAAACAACAGTGGCTTTTCTTTCTCTCTTTCTCTCTCTCCCTTTAAAGGCAAAGGCAGGGGTGGAGAAAAATGTAGGGAAAAATGTGATTCAATCAAGATCCAGAGTGTGAATTCCTGTCTCTGTCCACAGCAGCTCCGGGTGGTGTGGGACAGATGTGAATCAAACCTTCAGCAGCTGGCTAGGCTTTCAGAGCTGACGTCAGGGTGACACTACTCTCCTCCCAACCCCTCCCCTTCTAATCTCAGGGACGAAAAAGATAGAAGGAACCTAAGGAAAAAGCCCTTCACTGGGATTGGCTAGAAAAGTTTAGAAATCACTCCCAATTGGCTGGCAATGTTTTAGAGGGAGTTCTACTCTCCAATTAAAGCAGCATGAAACAGGCTGGTTGTGTACAGAGCTCAGAACTTGAACTGGAGTATTAGCAGCTCTCAAACATAAGCCATTCAGCAACTGCTGTCAGAAGTGCTCATTGTAACCCTCAGGGCTGTCAATATATTGTGCTGAAAAGCCTGACATTTTCTATTAATAAAGAAGAAAAGGGCAAAGCTGGTAATGGATCTGAACCCAGCCGTCCAGAAGGTGAGTTGTGATTTTATTTACCTTGTTGCTTTCTTTTGCTCTCTTTCTTTTTCTTAGAGCTTACCTGGAATTCTCCGAAGTGCCAGGCATTTCAGTTTCCCTGAAGCTCATTAAATCCACTGCTGTCACACAAACTGTAGCAGTAATGAATTCATCATGAACTATCTTGGGAGAAAACCTTTTAAGTGAATGTCCCAAAGTCCATTGGTGAAATTCTTGTGCTTGAAACAAGTTCTGAACTGTTGCAAGTTACCCTTCCTGACTAGCCGTGCTAATTAAGAATGAACCTGACCTTGTTTTTTTTATTATACTTCAAGTTCTTTTTTTTTTTTTTTTTTACAAAGGTAGTTTAAAAAAACCCATCTAAAATGTATTTTACCCAAGGGAGGCAATCTTCTTGCCTTCATCCTTGTGGTTTCTCCCCACACAATTCAGCTGCTGCCAAACTGCTTCTCTGGTTGCTGGCACTGGCAGTGACAGAACTCAAACACAAGGGAACTAATTTCTCTCCCCAGGGATTACACATTTCACTCTCATAAGTGTTGGCCAGATGCCCAGAAGCCAGTGTAAAGAATTGCAGGTCACAGTAAATAAAAAAGAGTTAGAGTGCTGCAGCTGCTCTTGTAGCTCAAAAGCACAGCAACTTACCTGTAATGGGCTACTGGGAGAGCTTACGTCCTGAACTGAAAGAAAATTTAAGATATATGGCTATATTTCAGCAGGGACCTTCCCTTAAACATCCACAGTTGCCTGGGGGACCAAACAATAAAATTGTGATTAGTCAATCCTCAAACTCTAGAGCAACCCGGTGTACTGGCCTTCAGATGACCCAAATCTTCTAGTTGCAATGAGTCAATCCTTCAAAATTTGGACCAACTCTGGGACACTGGCCACAGTCAACCAGCAATATAGGCCAAATCTTTTAGGTGGTGACTGTTAATGAGAGAGAGAGATGTTGGTTTCATGGTCCCAACATTATTTAATGGTTCGTTCATAGTGGGTAGGCAATTCAGATGGATTTAGGTCATCTGGTTTAAAGGATGCCATGGGTTACATTCTATTTTTCTAGCTATTTAAGAATGTATCAAAATGAAATTATGCATGCACATCCTATTTTTAAAACTACCTGCTGAGGTGCAAAAACAATTCGTTCATTTTTCCAGCAGTATGTTAGATGAAAATTCCTCCCCAAATGCAGTCAAGGAAAGAGGCTAAACACAAAAGCCTCTGGAAATTGAGATGATTAAATTTATGTAACACCAAGAGCTGATTTATAGTCAATGCCTGAAGTGAAGGAGGGTTCTGTTTAGAAACCAAACACCACAGCCCCATGCAGGCCAGCAGAGGGGCAGGCTTGATTTTGTTTGCCTTTGCTTGGGAGATGTGGACTATCCGGATTAACGAAGGAACATTTTCTCCTTGTCACACGTCTGCCAGCATCCTTGGCCTACAAAGCGTTTATTTTCTGTGAAGATCCAATTACAGGTTTTGAAAAAGCATGCAGGGGTGTTGAAATGAAAGGAAGGTTATTTCATACACCTTGGGACTGGAACAATTGAAAACCACTTGTGGTGTTTATGGAATACTGCTTGAGACAAAACAGCAAAAGGCAGAAAAAACTGAGAGTTGGCATTACAGAATTCAAGACTGGTGAAGTGTAATTCTGCATCAACTATCATGATGTTTGGGTTTATTTCCATTTGAAACAGTTGCACTTCACACTGTTTGGCTTCAGGGTGCCCTAAGACTTTTGAAAAAGATATCTATGCCTTGAAATATGAATATCCCTTCAAACAGCTTTGAAGCTGAAACAATGTAAAAGTAAGAACAACTCATGCCTAGTCATTAAAAAAGCAGAGCAAGACTCTGTATATGAGTTGGACTGGATTAGCTCTTTATGCATACACTACAACTTGTGGTATTTGATTTTTATAGTGCGACAGAAGAAAATTTTAGCAATGTGTCTCAACTGGGAGAACATCCTATGGAATGTTGTTGATTTATTTTAACAACTAAACATTCATAGCCAACATGAAATTGTTTATCCACATGCAATCTTCTTTGTTTCAACCATTTGCCTTTACTGTTTATTCATGTACAGGCAATCCTTGGATTTATGACAGTTGGGGTTCCTGAAAATTGTCTTAATTCCAAATGTTATAAATTAGAACCAATCTTATCATAGACTCTTATAAATGGGGGATTTGTGCCTGAACAGGGTTGGATACCCTAGTTTTACCACAACTACCCCACATTGAGTATTCAGGCAACTTATACATGAGCTATATTAATGTATTCATATGGAATCAGAGAGTTTCCACTGTTGGGTGGCTGGTTTATTTGCTCCATCTGAAGTAAAATGGATGTGTGGACTATTCCTGGTAATTGGGTAACCCCCACTTCCAGCCTCTCCTGCTCTGCACCCCTTCTGTCCTCTTTAAACCACCCCCCCACGTCCATTCCCATTAGAACTTTCCCATTTTTCCATCGCTCCTGGGCACACCTTCCCTACTGCCCCAATATTGCCTGCATCAATCAATCAATGGTCCTTATTAAATGTCCACTGTGTGCCGAGAACTGTATTCTGTTCTTGGGAAAATAAGATAGGGTTAGTAGACATGATTCCTGCCATCACCACTAGTACCAAAGAGGCTAGTGCTGGGGGTGTAAAGTCAGAACCAATGTGTCAAGAAAACCAAAACAGGGAGCAAACTCAGAAATGTTGTAAATCCCATTTGTTTTAACTCAGAATATCTTGTTGTGTACTGCCTATATTATAGATTTAAATATCAACAGATGCTAAAAGGAGCCAGTGAGTTCCACTAAAGGTCTTGACTTTCACTTGCCTCTGATATCTCCAAGGAGGCAGTACCCAGTACTGGTGTCCCACATATTGGTTCACCTCCCTCCCCCGACACCTTCTTATTGGGGCTGTGTGAGGAAATATTCTTGGTTTTGGCAGGTGGTGTTACCAGTCCAATTTACCCCTCACTTTACCCCTCACTGACTAAAACCCTTCCTGGAAAATGAGAGGTCTTTAAAGACTGGGCTTTCAACATCATTTTATTTTTGTGCTCTCAAAAATGTCAGCATTTCAGCAGAACTTATTCATGTAGGAAATTTGGAAATGAACAAAATCACCCTATAGGAAAATATCTGCTCGTTGGCATATTTAGCCATCCCCATTCCATCATGATCATTCTAAGGTACTTGAAAACTCTTTTTTGTTCATTTTTTTTAATTTGGTCTTCTTGGAAAGATAAAATAGAGACAAGATGACAATTTGTACTCAGTTGTCAGATCAAGGTAAAGCTGGTGTCCTTCCCTAGCTTTTCCATCTTGTCTCCTATTTTCCTCCTCCAGCTTTCTGTTTTACATACAGTCTTCCCCGATTTCACCTCTCATTCCTGTGCTGTGCTTTTTGGCATGCTGGTCAGGCAAGCAATCCAACATAAACACTACTACTAGTGAATTGACATTGGCTCCCTTAATCTTAAAAACATTCTAAGCTGTCCCCTAAATGGTTTAATTACTATGACATTGGACTGATGCCTGTAGGTGCAGTCTCTAGGCCAAAAGTGAACCAAATTCCCTATGAAAGAATCTCCTAAAATTGAAGCACCAACATCCATTGCAGCCACTATTTCTAAATAGATAATTTTTGTCATATGACTATGTCTGCAATCAGAAAGGCTTGAAGATGAAAGGCTTTTGGTCATCTTTCCAAACTTGGCTTGCATCAGAGAAAAAAATTTTTCTTGATCCCCACCCCCACCCCACCTGCTCCTCTTCTGATTGGCTCACCCCTAGCCAGGAATACCTCCTCTCCTGATTGGCTGTCCACAGCCTGATGTTGCCCGCAAGTCGGTTCACGGACAAATTCCATTCAACTGTCGTGGAACCCCACAGATATCACAAAGCCGTCATTTTAGCCATCAACTTCAACCCTTTTTCTGCCTAAACCTTTGATCAGGGCTAGATTCCCAGAGGAAATTAACTGATTTGAGTTCCATTTCTTCTCCCTTTACCTTCCTCTGGTGGAGGTCCTCATATGCAGTGAAAGCAGGATAGAAGAGGAAGAGAAACAAAGAGCCTGAATAATCCATAAATTAGATCGTTGGCTTTTGAATAATGAAGGGTTGACTGTTCTAATATAGATGCATATTCAAGGAAGTAAATGTGGCTGAAAGGAGGCCTGTAATTTCTGAGATAGCAGTAATATTTATCTCAGCTCTCTCCCAATCCTGGGTGGCTTAAGCAATCAACTGTCTAGAAGCAGAGGGCTGGACCTTCAAGTTATTTCCAGCTCAATGATTTTAAGATTCTATACAGCCCAAAGTCAAACAGAGAATCAGCAATAATCTCCCTTTTATTTTTATTCATCTTCAAGGGCTGTATTCACATCCTGAATTACTCGGTTAATTGACATTCTGTCTCTTGGCTCTGAAATTGGTGTAGACTCTGCCTGACATGTTACCAATCACTTTGAAGAGAGTTTTAATGTAACAAGCAGTCTAAAACAATCCTGAATTAAGAGAGAGGTCAGTCTGTTAGTACTCAGAAAATTGATGCCAAATAAAGTTAGGTAATTGACAAACTTTTCCAGTCCTGAGTTTGATTCCAAACTTCATATCCCCACTTCACTTAAAAAAAAAGTTCCACCTTCAGATTCATTTAAAGGGGCACTCTATGAGGATATTGAATTAGACAGGCAAAAGAGAAATTTTGTTCCTTGGGGAAACATGCTATTTATGGCATTTGTCTCATGGATAGCACTTCTTAAATGCAGCCCAAGCAGCTAGTCAAGTGATGTTGCATAGCTCTCCTTAGGAGGAGAGACAAGAAACAAATGACAAATAAATAAAAAAATCCTGTCAAAGACAAAAGGGTGGGTTGGTCAGCTTTTCGGAACAGTAAAATCAATTGTAGCCACTTGAAAAGACAGCACATTGGACTGCAGTTTGAAATACTGAACATTTTCCATTTGGCTCAAAATGAGTGGAGGATTTTGCAGGAAGGTGCACTGCCATTTCCTCAGCATGGGCTACTTCACCCAATTGCACCTCTGAGGATAGTGTTTGCTAAATTCTGGTCTGGCAAGGATCTTGACTTTTGCCATGCCCACCTATGTCCTCTCCTACCTCTTTCTGCCTCTCACCTTTTTGCTGTATTCAGTTGCAAGGTAACAACAGTGATAGTGTTATTTACTGAGCACTTCTATGTGCCAAGAACTAGGGTAGAAACAGTGTATACAGGCTGCCCTACATGGAGCTCATTGTAGATGAGGAAACTGAGGCACAGAGAAATTAAGGTCACACAGGAGGCAAGTGGTGGATCCAAGAGTAGAAGCCAGGTCACCTCATCCCCAGGCCTGTGCTTTTTCCTCTCAGTTGGGTTGCTTCTTGCTGCTTTGTGTCCTATGGGGGAAGGGCATATGCATTACTGTTAAGGGTGGTGAGGCTGGATGCTTTTCTTGAACAGGGAAATTTTGAAATTCCAGACCACGGAAAAAGGTCAATTTCACCCTATAAAATTGAAATCCATTTTGGAGCAAGCCCTAACCTATAACCTGGAAAACCTCAAAATGTCCCCTTGGGTTTCGGCTATGGTGTAGAGCTGAACAAAACATAATCCCAAGAGCCATTCTATTGGTCCATCCAGCCCAGTGTTCCTTATGACAGTGACCCCAAAATGCTTGGAGGAACTGTCTGATGGTTGCTCTCCTCGAAACCAATTCTAATGCTTAACAATGTTCCTTCTCACATCCCCAACTACCCCCCTGCTCCTCAGAAGCCCACTACAGACCGCTCATCCATCAATTTATTCAAATGTCTCGTGAAGTTCCCAATGTCTTCTGTCTACACAATTTCCTATCAGAACAAATTCCACGTTTACCACTTGCCATGTGAAGAGGTGTTCCTTTTGTTTGTTCTGAATTTACCCAACTCCAGGAGCATGAGAACCCTGTTTTTCTGGTATTGGGAATTGAATGACTACAGTCACCCAATCCCCATCCTTATTAGCTTTTGTAAACTTGACTCACATTCCCTCTCAGCCTGAATATTTCCAGATTCAAAATTCCAAACTACAATAACAATGACATTTGTTAAGCACTTACTGTGTGTCAAGCGAAGTACTAAGCACTGGGGTAGATACAAGATAATGAGGACCCACAGTCTAAGAGGGAGAAGAAGACCCACAGTCTAAGTAACAGGGAGAAGAGGGATTGAATCCCATTTTAATAGTAATAATAATAATAATAATGATAATAATAATAGTATTTGTTAAGTGCTTTCTATATGCCAATCACTGTTCTAAGCACTGGGACAGCTACAAGGTTATCATGTTGTCCCATGTGAGGCTCACAGTCTTAATCCCCATTTTACAGATGAGGTAATTGAGGTACAGAGAAGTTAGGTGACTTGCCCAAGGTCACACAGCAGGCTAGTGGCAGAGCTGGGATTAGAACACAGGTCCTCTGACTCCCAGTCCTGTGCTCTTTCCACTAAGCCATGCTGCTTCATACCATCTCAAGCTATTCTGTTAAGGCAGCTTCACAGTGTTCCCAATCCTGATTGCCCTTCTCAGTACTTCCTCCTCATGTCTCTCCAATCCTTTCTTAAAGTGCAGGTGACTAGAACCGCACACAGCATTTTAGGTGCTGTCACATTTTGCTTTTATAGAGTGGCAAATGTCTGTTTTGTACTTGTGTTTTTAATTCTCTTCCTAATGATGCCCAGCATTGAGTTGGCCTGATTTATAAGGTGAATAAACAAAGACTCAGATCTCTCACCAGCATCATAATTGATACCTCTCTACCCATCATAATTTGGATTATTTTTCCTGAGTACATTACCTGGCACATAATAATAATGATAATAATAATAATAATAATAATAATAATAATAATAATAATAATGGTATTTGTTAATTACCAAAAGTGACAAGCACTGTTCTAAGTGCTGAGTAGATACAAGGTAATGAGTTCATCCCAGGTGGGGCTCACAGTCTTAAACCCCATTTTACAATAAGGTAACAGGCACAGAGAAGTTAAGTGACTTTCCCAAAGTCACACAGCTGACAAGTGCCGGAGCCGGGATTAGAACCCATGCCTGCTGACTCCCAAGCCCGTGCTCTTTCCATTAAGCCACGTTGCTGCTCTGAAGCTCATCTGCCTATTTTCAGTGGCTCACTCAGTTTGGGGGCTCTCCCTGCAGTTTATCTCCACCATCATGGCATTTCACCATCTAAGAGAGCTTAGGGTCATATACCAATAGGGATCACTGGACTGCCTCCTTGTTCTACCAAATCAATCAGTGGTATTTATCCAGTGCTTACTGTGTGGAGACACTGTTCCAAGCACTTGGGACAGTACAATACAATAGAGTTGGTAGACATGGTCCCTGTTTTCTGCTTTCCCACTTAGTTGCCTTATTTTTCCCCCTTAGTCCTAAGCATTTGATTTCCCACAAAAAGGAGGTCCTGTTCCCATGAGAACAGCTTGAAAATGCCTTGCCTTTTAGAGCTATCTCTGCCACTTTATAGGTTGGATAATGGACTGTAGCAGTGAGAAATCAAAAAACGATATCCTAAGGATGATAGTAATCCCTTTTGAATTATAAAGTAGCCAGAGTAGAAACTACCCAATGTCAATGCATTTGAATTATCTGTGACTCTCGCTGCGATTTCACACACTGGGAAAATTCTAGTGGAGCCTGCTGATAGGAGACTCTGGAAAATATGTTCTGCCTTCAGAATATGTTTGTGTGCCTAATTATTCTGACTTATAGCCTGCTCTATAACATCTGAATCAGAAGCAATCACAGAACTGGATAAAAACCCTTACTTATTTTCACACTAAAAGAAAATGAAATTTCACAGTAAACCAAGAACAGAGTTCTTAAATCAGACTGTCCAAAGAACAGACAAAGCCTGATCCTAATGGTGAGCCCCATAGAATAAAAGGCAGCTGTGTAGTGTCCAAGTGAATTTTTTATTGAATTTCTATGATTTATAACATTGAGTTTCTCCTAAACATGTTTTGAAAAGAAAATGCATCTGTGATAATACAAATAGGGAGATAGAAGCATGTTCTGGGCCCATAAAATCCAATTTGGACTGATAAGGCCATCGTATGACACAGGACTGCAATTTTGAGGTTTTCAGCAAATCATGAGATTCTTGTGTGAAAAAAAATCCTGCTTCTGTTCCCTGGGAATAGAAGAGTAGGTTTGGACGGGAAGCAATGTGGTCTAATGGAAAATGCATCTGACTGGGTTCCAGGAGACCTGGATTCTAATCCTTGCTCCACCAATTGCCTGCTGTGTGACCTTGGACAAGTTTCTTAACTTCTCTGGGCCTCAGGTTCCTCATCTATAAAGTGGGGATTAAATACCTGTTTTCTCTTCCCCTTGGACTGTGAACCCCATGTGGGACAGGGACTGTCTGATCTGATTATATCATACTTATCCAAACTCAGTGCTTAACACATAGTAAGTGTTAAATACCATTATTATTTTAAAATACCATTATTATTTAACCAATCTCATTTTCCACACTTGACTTGAAACATTTAATAGCAAAATGCCCACTGCTTCTCCACTTTATTCCCTAGAATTTAACAATATTATACTAAGCAAGACAAGGCATTGATGCCGTTCATGGAGAGCTGTTTTCTAAACCAGTGTAAAGCATTTAGTTACCAGCTGCATCTTACGCTGTGTGTCAATTTTAAAGATGTCAAGTATTCAGGACTTCCCATATAAATCTTCAGTTAAATGTCCTCTTTCCTCCTTTTTTTCCCCCCCTCACCTCTCCCTTCTGCCTTTCCAAGGGCACCTGTTTCTGTTATATATCCTATTTTCCCTCTCCAGAAACCCAATGCTATGGTGTATCCAACCATTATATATCTAAAGGAGAGGTTACATCTGAAAGTGTGTTTAAATTATGGCCAAATAACTAGGTGGGTCCAGGTGTTGAAGTACCTGCATGTGAGATGTAAATATCATTTATTTATCATTAAGCAGGCATACTCATTTTCACAGGGTACTGTGCTGCATTATTCCATTATCCTGTAGTTGGGGGTCTTGATCTCCTCCTCTCACTTCCCAGGATAGCTCCAGCCCATTCTTGACACCCAGGAATATTAGCTCAGGAGTTGGAGAGGGATGGGAAAATAGAAACAATTCTCCTCCCCCCACCACCCTGTAGATCTTCCTCTTTTTTTGTGGTATTTGCTATGCACTCACTATGTGCCAGGCACTGTACTGAATGCTGGGGTAGATACAAGCTAATCTGGTTGGACACAGTCCATTTCCCACATGGGGCTCATATTCTTATTCCCCATTTTACAGACAAGGTAAAAGGTACAGAGAAGTGAAGTGACTTGCCCAAGGTCACACAGCAGACAGGTGGTGGAGCCAGGATTAGAAGCCAGGTCCTTCTGACTCCCAGGCCCATGCAGCTTTCCAACTTGTGACCCCTCATTTGCAATTCAAGCAGAAATGAAGCATTTTCCAAGCTAGTGGATTTTCAGAAGGCAGATCCAAACACTAGCCCCAGACCCGTTAGCTACTTGGGTGAATACTGGATAGCTGACAGTCTTATTTTTAACTCAGGGGCTCTGGGGTTGGCAGAACAGCCTTTGGACTCAGCCAGGACAATTTCTTAACCCCTCCAAGGCTTTCAGTCAGTTAATTGCAATTATTGAGTGCTTACTGTGCACAGAGCACTGTACTAAGTGTTTGGGAGGGTAGACTATAACAGTGTAACAGACACATTCCCTGCCCTCAGTGAGCTTGCAGTCTAGAGGAGCTTAAAGTGCCTGAGTGCTTGAGACCATCCACTCACCCCCACTCTGCCACCTCTGAGGTTGACCCAACCTGGTTTTTGGGCCCCATTTTGGGGATGGAGTCAAGTTGGACCTAGACACTCGGGGCCTTGAAGCCAGCCTGACCTGCCCCCTCCCGGAGCTGTCTCTCAGGTTTCTATCCCTAATTACTCACATTCCACTTGAGAATCATAAACTGATTTAGGCAGACTAAACTTAGATGGACACATCATTTGCTCATGACTATGTCACGGCTTTCTCCCTGAGAAAGCTGAAAACACGGTATGTCAGTGATGACATCAGCAGGACAGAAGTGGACGTGTACTAGAGGGGGAGGTTTGGAACACAGCAGAGGGTTCTTGAATGACTGAGGGGACTATGGAACCAATAGGAGATCTGCCCTTAAGATGTTACTGTCTATTTGGGCAGTATGACTAACAGGCATTTCCAGGTGCTGAATCATGAGGCTTGCATCACTGTTACTAGCTATTCTAATCCACTGCCTAAAGAGGCCGAGGGATCAGCCTCGTTTCTTTGATCAATTCCCTTATTAGGAAGGTGATATGAACTGAGATGTGCCTTTCTTTTATTGCCCCACCTTCTTCCAAATTTCAGATAGACATTTCCTTTCTCCTCCTCCCCACCCCTGAAGGGTATCTGCACCAGCCAAGTGCATTTTGGGAATGAAGAAAATTCTACATGGCAGCTGAATTTGCATGGGAGAAACTAACTATAGTGAAGACTGAATGGGGTAGGCAGGGGCCAAGCTCCCTCCCCAAACCCCGCTGGCAGGACATCCAGCTCTTCTAATTCCCCAACACATCATCTGCCATGCACGTAGTCCCTAGAGTCCCCAAGCAGGCTAGTGGTAAGATGAGAAGCAGCACGACCTAGTGGAAAGAGCACATCCTGGGAGTGATCTTGGGCAAGTCACTTCACTGAGCCTCGGTTTCCTCATCTGCAAAATGGAGACTCAGTAGCTGTTCTCCCTCCTCCTTTGATTGTGAGCTCCACATTGGACAGGGACTGGGTCTGACCTGTGCTTATCTTGTATCTCCCACCATCAGTGGTTAGAACAGTACTTGGGATGAAGTAAGCGCTTAACAAATGCCACCATTATTTTGATGGGGAGAGGGAATGGCCACAGTAACCCTGGATATAAATTTCCCATCAGGTGAACTCCTGCATTGATGGAGAGGGACTCATGGAAATGCAATCCACCACAAAAGTATCCTGACCCTCAGTGAATGTTTTTCAGCCCTTCTGCAGTGAACTGCAGCAGAAACAACTTGAATCAAATCCTCCTAAAGTTAGCTAGCTAACATGTCAAGTAGCATGAGAGATATTAAAACCCAGGCATAATCTAGGACTCTTTTCAACTTGCCATTCTACTTCCCCCATGGAAACACAGCCTGTTTTGAGCACCTTCTTTCTCTCCTTAACTTCAAGAAAATGTTCTGATAAACAAGTAATAAAGGATCTGTCAGCGTACCAGCTGCAGACCCTTCTCTTTTTAACATCAGGGGCATAGAGAAGCTTCCTTCTGAGGATACGCCTAAAGAATTATGATTCTTCCGTCTTTAAAGACTCCAGCTGAGAGAGGATATGATTGAAGTCTACAAAATCATGAAGGGTGTAGACAGGGAGAACAAAGAATTGTTGTACTCTAAATGCCATAGTAGCAAAATAGCAGGGCACAATTGAAGCTTGAATATTGTTTGGTTCCAAACAAAACAAAGGAAATACTTCTTACCACAGTGACTTCCTTCTCGCAGGAAGTTATGTGAAGTGAAAGTATCAGCAGATGTAAAAGTGGGGTATGGATAAATTCATGGATTAGCAATCCACACTGGGTTACTAGAGGGAAAGTTGGGGAAGTAGAAGGAAAAGAGGAGGGACATAACCATTATGATGAAAATAAATGCTCATGATGAAGTCTCCCATCAAATAGCACAAAGCCTTGATCTTGAGACTTCAGGACCAAGAACCTGCACCAAGGAATTGATTTGACATGCAATTGGTTTATGCAGTGCCATTCTCACTCTCTCACATGCTTCACTTCTATAAAGCCAACCTACTCACCACTTCCACCCCATGTCATCCCAGACTGAGCCCCCTTTTTCCCCCAGACTGAACCCCCTTTTTCCTCTCCCACTCCCCATCCCCCCCACCCTACCTCCTTCCCCTACCCACAGCACTTGTATATATGTTTGTACAGAGTTTTTACTCTATTTATTCTACTTGTACATATTTACTATTCTATTTATTTTATCAGTGATGTGCATCTAGCTTTACTTCTATTTATTCTGATGACTTGACACCTGACCACATGTTTTGTTTTGTTGTCTGTCTCCCCCTTCTAAACTGTGAGCCCGTTGTTGGGTAGGAACCGTCTCTGTTGCCAACTTGTACTTCCCAAGTGCTTAGTACAGTGCTCTACACACAGTAAGCGCTCAATAAATACGATTGAATGAATGAATCTCTCCTGCCTCTGACCTCTTGTTCACATGTTAATAACAATCATGGTATTTGTTTAGCACTTAACTACACGCCAGGTACTGTACTAAGCACTGGGGTGGATATAAGCAAATCAGGTTGGACACAGTTCCTGTTCCAGGTGGAGCTCACAGTCTCAATCCCCATTTTATAGATGAGGTAACTGAGGTCCAGAGAAGTGAAGTGACTTGCCCAAGGTCACACAGCAGACAAGTGGCAGAGCTGGGATTAGAACCCATGACCTTCTGACTCTCAGGCCCGTGCTCTATCCACTACACCAGGCTGCTTCACATCCATTTCATCTAGACTGTGAGCCCGCTGTGGGCAGGGACTGTCTCTGTTGCTGAATTGTACTTTCCAAGCGCTTAGTACAGTGTTCTGCACACAGTAAGCACTCAATAAATACAATTGAATGAATCCATTTCTTCTACCTGGAATCCCTCCCCTTTCACATCTGGCAAACCACTCTTCTCCCCATCTCCAAAGCCCTTCTGAAATCACATCTCATCCAGGATGCCTTCCCAGATTACTCTCATCTCTCCACTTTAAAACTTCCACATCACCTAAACACTTACTCACACCTGCCTCACCCAACCCCCGGTAACACTTTATGTATATTTCTTTAAACTCAGTTGCTTCCCCCACTCCTACTTTATTTTAACTAGATTATTATCTCTTTGAAGGCAGAGACTGTATATAACTCTACTGTACTCTCCCAATCCCTTACTACAGTTCTTGGCACATAGTAAGGTCTCAATAAATACAATAGATTGATTGATAACCATAATGGCCAAAGTGGCAGAAAGATCTGCTAGACTGGTTTGATGAGAAACTACAGCAGTCGGATGTTAGGAATACAAAACTGTAAAATGAGATATTAAGAACATAGTTCCTGTCACAGTCATCCTCCTTTTAGATTTGAGGAAATCTAGCACCAAGTCGATTTTTAAAATTGAGAAATGAGAGCATCTGAAGGAAAAAAAGCCCATATAAGCCTCAGCCTGGAGTTGACAGCCCATAAAACCATATTTCTTCCCAATCCTGTACATCATGTACTTGCAAAAACTCAAAAAAACACACCATTTCAAATACGCCATGGGGAAGGCAATTCCAATATCTCACCTTTGGTTCCAATACCATATGCATGTTTAGAGGAAAGAACCTGAACAGGAACAGTTGATGAGCAGGAGGAAGAAGCTGAGCCTAAAATGTGAAAATTCAGTTTAAAAAATCCAGAATTTAACCTGAGAGTAAATTCCCCTTGCACATTTCCTATTTCAAATCATTGCTCAGCCTAAAATGTTTCTTGCTCCATGCCATATTTTAGAGCAAAGGACATCATGCAATAAAGTAAAATGAGAAACACATGGTTTTGATGCTGAAATGCCACAGGGATGATCGTTCTTAATCTTGGACTATTGCATATGGTACATTAAACAATCTCCCCAGGGCTCTCTGCCAATAATATGGAAAAAAGACATTAAAGGTCTCATCATAAGGACCTAGAGGAAGAGACCAAGGTTCATGTGCGTACTAGCTATGCTCCAAAAGCAGCTCTCCCTGCTCAGTCATCAGAGAGTTCCTTATTAAGGTGGAGAGCCAAAGGCTGATTTATATTACCCAGTGATATTCCTGCTGAAGCACTTGTTCAACTTTCCCTCTCCCTGAAGTTGTATCGACATCTAGTAGATGTGACAGTAGATGGCTTCCCACCATCTGATGTCATCCCCAATCTAACTCGCATTCTTTGCTCCTCTCACACAAATCTCCCATCCCTCACTCTCTACTTTCCAACTTCAAGCCCACTGCCCATGCCTTTCCTCCCTTCCTGAACACTTTCCCATCCATCTATTGCCCCCAGCTTTGCCAAACCACATCTCTCCCTTCCTTTAAAAATCTTGGAAAAAGCCACCAATTCCAGGGGGCTTTCCCTGATTTAAATCTCCCACCTTCCTGGTGATGCCATCCCCCAGTCACTTCAGCATTCCTAAAACATTTACTCGCTTTGATTTTTTCTTTTCACCCCCAGCTCCTTCTCCTGCAGGGAGTATGGGAAGTTAGTCAGGCATCTTTTCTTTCCTCAGTTGGATTTTGGGGTAAGAAGAGACAAGGGGTCTAAGTATTCTGCAGGCCCAGAGATTCATGTTCATGCAAAAGAGGAGACAAGTGTGGCTGTGGTGGCACAATAACATCTGTCATGTTTAAATGTCAAACAAGAACACAAATGTGGTCACATCTTGAGCCTATGTCCTACTGGCAGCTTTAGAAGAGGCAGGGCCTGACAGAAGGACCTGGGTTCTAATCCCAGGTCTGCCATTTGTCTGCTGTGTCACTTTGGGCAAGTCAATTCACTTTTCTGTGTCTCAGTTTGTTCATTTGGAAAGTGGGGATTAAGACTGTGAGCCCCATGTGGGACAGTGACTGTTCCCTGCCCAATTGCCTTTTACCTACCCCAGTGCTTAGTACATAGAAAGCACTCAAATACCACAATTATTATTATTATTAATATTAATTTTGATTGTCTGAGTAGATCAGACAGTCTCTATTTCATACTCACTTTACCCTTTCCAAAGCATTAAAGAACTATTTTTTAAATAAGTGAGAAAGAATTTCTGTCTGAGTTATAGTCTAGGTTCAATACCCCCAGGTTAGGGGCTCCAGGCAGTCACCTGACTTCCTCTCCCTTAAAGCTGTTACTTCTTGCTCTGGGCCTGGGAGATAATGTGGGGTGTGGGGATTCAGAGTTGGTGGGGTTAAATATTGGAAGAGGACCCAGGCAGAGACTGAGGAACATGGCCAAGCAGCTTTGCCTCTCCCATTTACTCCATTCTCTCCTCTGTCTGACCCACAAGTGAGCCACAAAACCTCTGGTGTGGGCTGGTGGGACTGAGGTGGAGAGGGTATAGTATCCATCAGATCTCTAAGAGCTTTTTTTGCCCTGGTATCGAGGAGTTTCTAACCACAGCTTTAACAGAAACATTTGATTTGGGGGCAAAGTAGTTTAGAGGGACACTGTATGTGGATTTCATCCTTCTGCCAGAAAGTTTTATGAGTCCCCTATGACTAGCAATCCAATATTTTGTGCAATACAAACTTGCAAAAATGAATTATTTGATTTATAAGATGGGGTCTCATCTTTAGAACATAAGGCAATTTTTTTCTCTATATCCCATTCATTCCTTTCTCTCCCCTATGTCAATTACTGTCTTCCTTCTTTCTAAAGCATTTCTGATCCTAATTGGACAGATGGAAATGGGACATCTATGACCCCACCAAAAAAAAAAAAAAATACTTCCCCTTTGGGAGAGATGAGTAGGTGAACTCTAAGGGTATTTTGGGAACTAGATGTGGTTTGGGGAGTTGGGGGAGAAAAATCAATCATATTTATTGAGTGCATACTGTGTGTAGAGCACGGCACTTGAGAGAGTACACTATAGCAGCGTTGGTTGATCCGCTCTCTGGGGGGTGACTCAAGAAATGCAGTTGGAGCCAAAGTATATTTTATCCCCTTCAATCAACCATATTAAGTACCCTCTGTGTGCGGAGCACTATACTAAGTGCTTTGAAATATATAATAGAGTAAAAGAGACAATCCCTGCCCTTAAGTAGTTTGCCATCTAAATAGAATTCTAACACACTTAAGTATTTTATAACTGTTTGCAAGGCTATAACCCTCCAAAATGGAGAAAGATGCCTCTTGACTCTCAGAGCACCAGTTTCAATCTCTTCAATTTCAGGGTACAGGTTTCTATACATAACCTGACATGTATGGATATTTGATGCCAACAAAATCCGAGTAGCAGCCACAGGAGCAGATAAGAATAAAAACTGTTGCTACTGCCATTATCACCACTGACCTTTCCAAGCCTCACCTTTAGTTTTGGGCTAGTGAAAGATTAGTGGTATTAGTGGTAGCAGCTGCAGAAATTTCTATTCTGACCTCGATACTGACTTGGGTGTCCCTCTCTTTTCCTCCTGTTTCTGCCCCTGTCTGTTTCATAACCCCCAGAGAAAGCAAGAAATTGCACTAGTGTTAAATAATTGCAAGGTTTTTGGCTTTTTCCCTCTTCCTCAATGGGATGTGGTATGATTTTTTTTTAACTGTATTTTGTTAATCGTATTTATTAAGCGCTTACTGTGTGCAGAGCACTGTACTAAGCGCTTGGGAAGTACAAGTTGGCAACATATAGAGACAGTCCCTACCCAACAGTGGGCTCACAGTCTAAAAGGGGGAGACAGAACAAAACCAAACATACTAACAAAATAAAATAGAATAGATATGTATAAGTAAAATAAATAACTAGAGTAATAAATATGTACAAACATATATACATATATACAGGTGTTTAGTGTTAACACTTAACACATAGGTGTTAAGTGTTTACTATGTGTTAAACACTATTCTAAGCATTGAGATAGGTATAAATTAATTAGGTCAGATAATCCCTGTCCTGCATGGGGCTCACAGTCTAAGCAGGAGGAAGAGCAAGTATTGAATCCCTATTTTACAGTTGATGCAAGACACAGAGAAGTTAAGTGACTTGCCCAAAGTGACACAGCAAGCCATTGGTAGTGTCAGGCTTAGAACCCAAGTCCTCTGACCCCCAGGCCCGTGCTCATTCCACTAGGCCATGTTGCTTCTATGGTATGAGGTAGATCGATGAGTCTGAAATTGGGCCACTATTGTTACATATGCTTATTTATATATCACAGAATAGCCTTGAGATTTTGGCTAAAGAGGACTCCAGAGAGCTCTATGATGTTGAATTCCAGTTGTGCTGGAAACATGGGGCATTAGCAATTATTTTCTTGTGGGTATTTTGGGCACTCCAGTCTGAATTAAGCAATTGTGAACACTGTTCTGGAAAAGCAACTTCAAAATTTACCTAAGATCCAAGTTTCAGATTGGATACTACTTTTTGGTTTAAAGTCCTTACTGGGCTTTCAGAGTATGCCTTAAGACTGGTGGAAAAATTTCAAATGACCCTTTTTTATCATGAACTTACCCATCACTATTGGGAGAAATGTATCTGCCAGGGATGTGCTCTGAGAAGAGTAAGGGATTAAAGAGGCCCCATTTTGTGTCATGCTGTCAGAGTGAAGAGTGAAACTTGGCAGTCCTATTAAAAGAAGATCCTGAGATCTCAACACCTTTCTTTGCTTTATAATTGGTTCTATGGAAAATTACTCACATGCTCTAAGTAGGTGTCAGTTAAGTCAAGACTCCCTGGGTTGAAGAGAGTATTTCACCGAAACGATCCAGCCAAATACCTCAGTGCTTATAAGAGTTGTTAGTGGGAACCACTTGGTCCAAGAATTCCTTTCTACAATTTGTTCGAGAATTACCCGATCAGTTATCTTCACTGGTTCAGAATTGATTGAGTTCATATTTCACAAGACATCCTATAGAGGGACTGTCATGCCATGCTTGGGCCATGGTTTCCTATTAGAAAATGATAAGGCAAGTATGTAATCCTGCACAAGTGTTGCTAATATGAAGGGAATGAATTTTCCACTTTTGCCTGTACTTTGTATCCACTAGACACCTCAGTAGCCACTACTGTGCTCCAATAAAAAGTGCAAAAATCTCAATTTTTTCAAAGGTAGGTTGCCACTCAAAATAAATGTGTAGTTTGTCATGTATGTAATATGCATGCATTATAAAGTGTGTATGTGCGAGAAACAGTTCTGTGGAAAGAGAATGAGAGGCAGTGTGGTCTAGCAGAAAGAACATAGGCCAGGAAGTCAGGAGACCTGAGTTCTAGTCCTGACTGCAATACTTACTTGCTGTGAGACTTTGGGCAAGTCACTTACCCTTCTGTGCCTCCAGTTTCTGTATCTTTAAAATAGGGATTAAATATACCTGTTCTCCCTCCCTCAGACTGTAAACCCCATGTAGGGCAGGGACTGTCTGAGCTGATAATCCTGTATCTATCCCAGGGTTTAGCACAGTAGTGGGCCCATAGTAAGCTTCCAATAAATATTATCATTATTATTACCACTGGCAGTGAGAGCTTATCTTTGCTAGT
Organism: Tachyglossus aculeatus; assembly: GCF_015852505.1. Lineage (NCBI taxonomy): Eukaryota > Metazoa > Chordata > Mammalia > Monotremata > Tachyglossidae > Tachyglossus > Tachyglossus aculeatus. The sequence goes on along the minus strand of NC_052101.1, from coordinate 98,169,557 downwards.
GTTAAGGCTAGAAGGATATAGGCATGACTGACTACCTTAATTCCACTGTAGTTGCATGGGTCCTTTGCAGTCCTGATGCATTTGCCTCTTCCAGTGCTTGTTGCTGCTTTCAAATATTACTTGTGGTCTCCAAATCTTCCTGAAGTTACGACCCAAAGAGCAACCCCTTTCACAATTGCTATAACCAGGCTCACCTGTCAGTTGCTCTTTTTCACAAGAATCCACTGCTATAAAGTAATCTTGTTTATGCATAAGTATTCTTCTTTCAGATGGAAGTACGCACACAGACACTCTCTCTCTCTCTGCCAAGGGTTTTGATGTCAAAGCCAACGTTGTGGTCATGAGCTGCTTCCTGGGGACAGACTTATCATATATTCATTTGTGCATCTGGGCTGAGCATGTCTGGCTAGAGACTACCTCCCAGTATCTCCGAACCACACTTACCTACCTTGGTTGCCTTCCTTGAGCGCAAAGGAGGGCACGATGGGCATTTAAAGGATGAAAATGTACAAGGGTCATTGAAACCTAGAGTCTCCAGCTGGCAGTTTAGACAAGACATGGTGGGCTAGGGAAATTAGACTGTGAACCCAATGTGGGACAGAAGCTGTGTCTGCCCCGACTATCTTGAATCCACCCTAGCCCATATTACAGTGCTTGGTTCAATGTAAGCACTTAAATACCATAACTATTATAAAATTCACTGCTCTTAATCCTGACCCGATTGGCTTGGACCAAAATAGGACCATACTGGACACTCTAGCCTTTTCATCAGGATCCTGGTTATGGGCCTCCCACATCTCAATATGCCAAGTAATGTGGAGGGAGCTTCTTGGGCATATGTGAGTCCTCTGCTACACAAATATCATTCCTGGCACATTAGACATGCTCTTGCCCAGTTGGGTGGTGACTGAAATATTACTATTAGGTATCCTGGCTGAAACCTTAAAGTTCCCTAGACTATAAACTCCTTGTTATCAGGTAACATATCTACTGGAACTGTTGTATTGTTCTCCCTCAAGCACTTAGTACAGCATTCTGCACAAAGTGCTTAAATACCATTGATTGATTTGACCCTGCAACTAGAGTTTAGCCTTCACTATTTCCTTGTATTGGTATGTTCTGTTTCATAGTTAAGGGATTGTGGTTGGTTATTTACTGAAGTATTTTGAAGAAATTTAATTTTCCATCTCCAACATGTCACCTCCGTAACACTTCCTTATCCCTTTGCTAAGGGCAAGAAATAGGAATTTCAAAGTTCCCTTCAGGCCCAGCTGTCTTTTGTGACAGAACACTCTATTCACTGCCAAATTTCTCAGGCTGGCTCCACTTTAAAAATTGCTTTGACAGAATGCATGCATTGCAGAGTGCAGAAATTCAAGATTAAACAGGAAAAGCCTAGTGTGTGCAATACAATGAGAGAAGTGCTCCACAAGATGAAAAAGCACCACCATTCACAGAGGTCAGTGACCATTTAGGTGTGTTATTCTTCAGAACATTTATTTCCACAAAAGGAAACGATAAGGAAGGATTGGAAACTATAGTCATTGGACAGAGATGTTTTCATTTGTGATTTGTCTCCTTGGCTTAATTTTTGAGCTCTACATTTTATACTGAACTCCAGAACCTTTGTACTATTATCATCCTGGTTCAATGCTTGGATAAATTATAGTACACTGAATGTTAAGACACAGATCTCTTCCAGTGAGCCAAGAACAGAATCAAAGAGGTCCAACTCTCATAAAAGCAGTCAACCTCTGTTTAGATGTACAGAGGTCTCTAATGTAAAAACTTCTCATATCCATCAATCCCCCTGTCACTTTTTAAATCTAATTTGTTTAAACAGTCAAAGAGGCAGATGGAAGCATCAGGAGTATGGGGGTGGACAGTAAACTTTAATTTTATTTATTAATATTTATATTAAGCACTTAATATGTGCCAAAGCACAGCCCTAGGCACTGGGTAGATACAGGATAATCAGGTTGCTTACCAACAGGTATAATAATAATGATGGTATTTAAGCGCTTACTATGTGCAAAGCACTGTTCTAAGCACTGAAATACATTCAGGAAGGAAGCACAGGTATCTGATCTGCATTCTATAGGAGAGGAATCTGAGTCCCAGAGAGGTTAAGTGACTTAGGTAAGATCACACAGCAGGAAGTGATTCCCACTCTCACTCTTGCTACTAGGGCACGATGTTCTATGGGCAGCAGAAGTTGAATAAGGTGGCATCAGATAGTTGAAAGCAGCAGAGACAGTGCTGCTAAAAGGCAACCAATGCCCTGATACTTTTAGGACAGTTTCAAAGATTTAATAATAATGTTGGCATTTGTTAGATGCTTACTATGTGCCAAGCACTGTTCTAAACACTAGGGTAGATACAAGGTCATCAGATTGTCCCACGTGGGGCTCCAAGTCTTCACCCCCATTTTACAGATGAGGTAACTGAGGCACAAAAAAGTTAAGTGACTTGCCCAAGGTCACACAGCTGACAGGTGGCAGAGCCGGGATTAGAACCCACAACCTCTGACTCCCAAACCCGTGCTCTTTCCACTGAGCCACGTTTAGTAGGGCCTTTGGGAGGTCACTGTCCCAATTTCAGGGAGTCTTGTCCAACCTGGAAGATGCAACGTCTGGATATAGAACTCTTTTTGCTCACAAATGTTCCCAGAAAAAGTAATCCAAAACAAAGATTTACATATTACTAAGCAATATTATAACCACAGTTATAAGAAGGGTTCACATTCAAAAGCCAGACATGCTCCACCTGCATGAAGACAATGCTTAGGTAAAGGCCTAGTGAACACTACAACAGCATCACTGCAATCAGGGGACAAACTTCTCGGGCTCTATGTGATGCTGTTCTTTTTCTGAGACACTAAGCCACAGTTAGTATTTACCAGTCTCCTGTCCATACAAAGCAAGTCACAGGCACAGTCAAGGCTAGGGCAATGAGAACCCAGCATGTACATCCCAGAGTATCCTTGGCATTTGTTAGTAGATTCATTCATTCATTTCATTCAGTCGTATTTATTGAACACTTACTGTGTGCAGAGCACAGTATTAAGTGCTTGGAAAGTACAATTGGGCAACAGATAGAGACAATCCCTACCCAACAACAGCCTCACAATATAGAAGGGGGAGACAGACAGCAAAACAAAACAAGTAGACAGGCATCAATACCATCAAAATAAATAGAATTATAGGTATATACACATCATAATAGAGTAATACATATATACAAATATACACAAGTGCTGTAGGGAGGGGAAGGGGTGGAACAGAGGGAGGGAGTAGGGGTGATGGGGAAGGGAGGAGGATCAGAGGAAAGGGGGGGCTCAATTTGGGAAGGCCTCCTGGAGAAGGTGAGCTTTCAGTAGGGCTTTGAAGAGGGGAAGAGAGCTAGTTCGGCAGATATGAGGCAGGAGGGCATTCCAGGCCAGAGGTAGGATGTGGGCCAGGGGTTGACAGCGGGACAGGCAAGAACAAGGCACAGTGAGGAGGTTAGCGGCAGAGGAGCAGAGTATGCAGGCTGGGCTGTAGAGGGAGAGAAGGGAGGTGAGGTAGGAGGGGGCAAGGTGATGGAGAGCTTTGAAACCAATATTGAGGTGTTTTTGCTTCATGTGAAGGTTGATAGGCAACCACTGGAGATTTTTGAGGAGGGGAGTGACATGCCCAGAGTGTTTCTATAGAAAGATAATCTGGGAAGCAGAGTGAAATATAGACTGAAGTGGGGAGAGATAGGAGGATGGGAGATCAGAAAGGAGGCTGAATGAGGTTCCCCCTCATCTCCTACCTACTTCCTTACCTCACAGCCTACCACAAATACAGAGACAATCATGGAGAGATACTGAGGACATTCTTCTGGCCCTTTACAACAGACCCATTAATGCAGAAAAGGGAGTAGAAAAAAATCAGAATTGTACTTTTTTCTGAATAGGGTACCAACCTTCATTTACCCCTCTATTTCCTTCTGTCATTGCCTCTTGTAATAGCCAACTTTTCAGAAAATAAGTAAACAAACACCAAAATTGGGAAGTTATCCATAAAGCCAAAATTTACTAACAAAATCATTAATGTTAATAATGTATGGCCCTCTCATAAGAAAACGCTTAAATTATTTGAAAGCACCAAAAAGGAAAAACCCCTCAAACACATTATACTGAGGGTATTTAATGGCCAGAATGTGGTTTAATAAGTTTGTTATCCTTGAAATAGTCTGATATGGAATTAGAAAAATACATTCCTTTCTTTCTTGAACACGTTACATTTGGTCAAGACATTTGGTCTTACATTCCCAAGGACAGAGGAAGTATAATAAATATCTGTTGCAAAACTTTGTTGCAGATTTAATGCTCAAGAGCCAGTCTATTAAGAGCAAAACAATTTGAATCATGAAATAGATTAGTTTGTAATTCCCCAGAGTAACCTTAAGATATTATGTCTTGATATGCAGATAGTTTGTTTTCAATTAACAACATGTTGACTTAGAAACTTAAACGTTTGGTTGATTAGAGATCTACAAAATTGGCTAGAAAATCGCCTGAGAAAAGATTCCCAGAAGATTTGGGTTTCCACTAGTTTGTTTTAAAGACAGTTATTATCACCAAGAAAAGTTGGCAAGAACTAGCAGAGGAAGAAGCAACCAAGAATGAAGACCAATTGAAAAATAAAAGCAAGTTTTCGGAACTTCGAGAAAGCCTAAATTTGGCTCTTAGAGGAAAAGTGCTGGTCAACTGCTATTCTCTAATACCTTTCAGAGTTAATGAAAACAATGATCACATTCTGGGAGTTGAAACGGTCTCAACTGATCCCCTTAAAAGAAAAATTGTAGGGAGGAAAGAGCCTCTCTCTCTCTGGCTCTTATAAGAAGCCACAAGCCCATCAAATAATGGCCCAAATTGTTTTGAAATGATGGCAGTTCTTATACACATGAGGATGATTTTGATGAATCTGATGATTCTGCCAATCTTTATTTGTCAAATTCACAACGTCTTTGGTTCCAAGTGAACTGGTGTCAAAGGAAAATATTAGTATTTCAATTAGATTCTATTCTTTCAATCGAGGGGTCTTTTATATACAGGATTCATGGAACTGCTTTGGATACAATGACACATAAACACCAACTATCAGCTGGCAGGAAAGCAGCCTGGTTTCCTTTCCTCCCCAGTCATAATAAATTTTCCCCATGCCAACAGAACTTAAAATAAAGGAATCAACATACTTCCCAGATTTACCCAAGTCTTGGGTCATGTCTCCATGGGTCAAGCACGTTTTTTCAAGTGCATTTTCTGGGCATAAAAATACCAATTTTTGGCTGGAAAAGCCACAATGCATTCTACCAATCAAGAGAAAATGGTGCTTTTGACTGGGTTCCTGTAGTAGGATGGGTGGCAGATTAACTGTATGTGGCTCCCAATTTCTTCATCACAATACAAGTCTTCCTAACATTAGGTTGACACAATGCTTTTCCAGTGCAGATTTTGGCCAAAAAGTGATTGTGTCTAACACCTGTCATATCATATGCTCCCAAGCACAGTGCTCTGCACACTAAGATCTGAACAAATACCATTAATTGACTGATCACTTGCTCTATTCAGAGCACTGTACTAAGCACTTGGGAAATTACAGTAAAGATAAGAAACCCTGCTCTCAAGGAGCTTAAAGTCTAGTAGAAGCAGCATGACTCAGTGGAAAGAGCACGGGCTTTGGAGTCAGAGGTCATGAGTTCAAACCCCGGCTCCACCAATTATCAGCTGTGTGACTTTGGGCAAGTCTTTAACTTCTCTGTGCCTCAGTTACCTCATCTGTAAAATGGGGATTAAAACTGTGAGCCCCCCATGTGACAACCTGATCACCTTGTAACCTCCCCAGTGCTTAGAACAGTGCTTTGCACATAGTAAGTGCTTAATAAATGCTATCATTATTGTTATTAGTAGTAGTAGTAGGGGAGACAGACAAAATAGATTGCAGACATGGAGAAGAAAGGAATATAAAGATATATTTCAAGGCTTTGGGATTGGCTGGGGGGAAGCACACAGATGCGTAGGTGCTGGATGTACTGAAGTAGTAAAATGGGGAGAAAAATTAATTAGATCAAGCATCCTGGAAAAAATGTGCTTTCAGAAGGGCCTTGAAGATGGGGAGTGTATGCTTTGTTGGACGTGAAAGGAGACTGAGTTCTAAATAGAAGGACATGAGCAGGAGTGTGGTGGTGAGAAGAATGAGGCACAGTGAATAGGCTGACATGAGAACAGCAAAGCATGCAACTGAAGGCATACCAGGAGAGGAACACTATCCATTAGTTGCATTTCTGAAAGTAGAGATTCAGCAGATAGTATTTTAGAAGCACAGGTAACTTTCAACATTCTTCTCCTACTAATCATTACCACAATAATCCCCAAATACCATTCACCCATAAAACAAACATCAACACTGTTAACAAGAGACAAAATTGATTTGAACGTAAGCTTTTCCCCTTCCCCTTGTTTGGCCTCTGCTCTGTTATTAATGAACGGTCAGTAGGCAAATGGCATAAGAAGGAAAGAGCAGAAGAGAAGAGGCCTATAAAACTAGTATGTTGGCTTTTTGACATCTCAAGTTTTTACTCTTCCAAAGTGTTCACATGACATCTCAGTTTGAATGCACGACCTTCCCATGAAGTAGGCAAGGAGAGATAGGTATTATCCTTACTTTAAAGGAGAAAATGTAGTCTCAGAGAGGTTGTGATTTACCTGTGATCACATGACAGCAGAACCACGTCTGGGGACTCCTTAGAGCCATGCCCATTCTATTACCCCACACTGTCAGTAAAATCCACTAGCTTCAGAATCGGTCTCTGACAGATTGAGAATTGATTATATCTTACTTGAACCACCCTGCCTTAAAAAAAAAATACTGACATAATTATAGTGCAGATTGAATTGTACTATCCCCCATTGTTTCAAACATACTCCTTGAAGTCAGGAACTAGATCTACCTACTCTTCCAAGCCCTTAATATAACAGTCTGCACACAGGCAGCTCTCATTAATTACCACTGATTGCATCACCAGGCTGTTTCTAATTCCATCCATTTACGCTAGATAATGATAGTTGGAGATAAATGTGAGGTTTCAGGGTGAAACATTTCTATATATTAAATATCTCTGTAAGCCATGCTTTATGATAATTGGGGTCGAAATATGATTGAATGAATTCAAATATTACTCAGCACTTCCAGTCCAATTAATCAACAGTATTTATTGAGTGCTCTTGGCAGAGCACTGTACTAAGCACTTGAGAGAGTGTAAGAGTTACTAAACGTGATCTATCATTTATATGGCGGGGGGGGGAGACAGACACTAAAACGTGGCTCAGTGGAAAGAGCATTAGCTTTGGAGTCAGAGGTCATGGGTTCAAATACCGGCTCCGCCAATTGTCAGCTGTGTGACTTTGGGCAAGTCACTTCACTTCTCTGTGCCTGTTACCTCATCTGTAAAATGGGGATTAAGACTGTGAGCCCCCCGTGGGACAACCTGATCATCACCTTGTAACCACCCCAGTGCTTAGAACAGTGCTTTGCACATAGTAAGTGCTTAATAAATGCCATCATCATCATTATTATTAAAGCAAATCAAAGATAAAAGGAAGTAATAATATGTAAAGATATGTACACAAGTGCTCCATCTGTTTGTGAGTACCTAAATACCTAGGTGGTGTGAGAGTAGTGAGTCTGGAGTTGGGGATACAGAGTGGGGAGGTGACTTATTCTGCTGTATCTGATGGTGATTAGCACTGTCTTGAATACAACTGCTGTAGGTCAGAGTTTCAGTTCTAACTTGTCCTCAGCCTGAAGAGATTTGTTATTGGTTTAGCAAGTGGTCCTGCTTCTAGCTCTGGTCTGCTGCTGTCATTTCCATTCCCACTCCAGCCCAAGATCAAGCATTCTGCCAGAAAGCAGTGCTGCCTCAGGCCTGGGAGAGTCAGGCATTAGCCCTTACCCCCAGGGCCCAGATTTCCTGTACAGCAAAGGAAGAAGCTCTCTACTGCCAGATCACTTCCAGTTGTTGTTGTTTTTTTTCTTTTTTGTAGTATTTGTTAACTGCTTACTATGTGCCAGGCACTGTACTACACAGCATGGTAGATATAAGCTAATCAAGTTGGACACAGTCCATGTCCCACATGAGGTTCAGTTTTAATCTCCAATTTACAGATGAGGTAACTGAGGCACAGAGAAGTAAACTGACTTGCCCAAAGTCACCCAGCAAACAAGTGGCCGAGCCTGGATTAGAACCCAGGTCCTTCTGACTCCCAGGCTCACCAGGCTACGCTGCTTCTCATCATTCCAGTGGAATAATGATTTGATTTGAACAATTAGCCTTGAATGTGTCTACCAACCATTGTGTTTTCCCAAGTGTTTAGTACAGTGCTCTGCATGTAGTAAGTGCTCAGCAATACCACTGATTGATTGACCATTGATTGTTGAGGACATTTAACTTTTCCAATAGATACGTATTAAGGATTAAATGTCAGGAAGTGTTTTCAAAGTAGATAATTTAGGGATCAATTAATGTTTTTCACGAGGTAGGCACACTTTTGATTCAAATAGCCCCTTGTGTGGTTTTTGGTTCATAAAAGAGAATGGGCCCAAGGGACTTAAATCCCCTTATCCCAGACAGACTCATTGATTTGATGCCCTGAGGTTTAGGATGCGGCTTTTTGAGTCCAGATCCATTCAGGAAGCTCTAGATAACTTTGTGTATGTGGAACTATGATCCAGGCCACCCAAGCCTCCTAAGAGGTCTTCAGATTCAGGATGACACGAACCAGTCTTGACCCCAGGGTTCATTGTTCACAGGCACAGATACAACAAGGGATCTTTATTCCAGCCCTTTATTACCCCCAAAATCCTTTGAGTTTGGAGAGAAACTGTATTCTTTTTGCCCCCTTGGAGATATAATTAGCAGCCAAATGTACTACTTCTAACACCATATCAAGCATCTCAATAATCATTTAGCCTGCAAATTTGTAGCTATAGAAAATGGAGGATGATCATAAAACAGTTTCTCCTTTCATTTCATCCATTCTTATCAATAGAAGCAAACTGTGGTCAATTTTGTTCTTTCTTTCTAATTTTGCACCATCTAGGAAGACTATGAGTGTATGTCAGAATTTCTACATAACACACATATTCCTAGACCAATGAACAGATTAATTCTTGAGGTATTTTCCTCAAAATTTTCCCCATTCATTGGATAAATTAATAATTTAATCCCAGCCAAATCATTATACTTTTACTCTACTAAATGTAAGACTAAAAAAAAACTTAAATACAATCACTTTAGCATCCTAGGCCAGCAGGTTCCTCTGCCTGTTTCAAAAACAAGGAATTTTTTATAATATGAATACTGGACTCAACCCTGCCAGATCCAGACAGATTTTAGGGAAAATCCTAGGTGATTTAGCCAGATGCATAGTTGGCCTAACCATGCTTTTTTTTTGTTTTGTTTATTTGTTTCTTTGATTTTTCTGGCTTCCTCAACCCTACGTTAAATTCTGTCATCTTGGCAGCTTGCAGCTCAGCGTGTGGTTAGACAATAAATCACAAGAAACTATGCACCCAATCAGCATACAAGGGGTAAAGGTCCCTCTTTAAGGGGCAGGTGGCCATATCAGATGCATCCAACTCTTTTGCTACTGGTGGCTGAAAAGGGCCTCAAAAATCTATCAGGGAATTTAGTTGTGCAACAAGGATTTATTGAGCATCTACTGGGTACATAGCACTGAATAATAGTGGGCACTTTACTACCTAAGGAACTTATCAAAGTAAGGTTTTTTTAAAAAAAGAATTTATTGTAAGTTGTGGCTTATGTTACGTATTCACTGATATATAGTCAGAATGTTTAAATAACCATGAGGAACCTAAATGGCTCAATTGGAAGTTAATTGTGTTGTACTGCATTCTTGTTGGTAACCCCTACGTAAGCCTAAGTTCACTTTGTAATTTAGGCCTGCCAAACTCTGCCTTTAAGATACTCTCCCTCTTATGTATTTGTTCAATGGATCATATTTTCTTTGAGTTTGATTTCCACTTTGGGACGTACTTGGCCATCTGGCCTGATACTATAATAACATTTCTTTTTAAAATGTAGAAAGCCAAGGTACAAGTTGTTGGAGGTACTCTTGAATAAACACCATTTTCTCCCCATCCATAATAATATAATAATAATGATGGTATTTATTATGTACTTACTCTGTGCTTAATGTGCTTTCTCCCCACTCCTCAAAAAATTTTAATGGTTGCCCATCCACCTCCGCATCAAACAGAAACTCCTGATGATGATGATAATAATAATAATAATAATAATAATGGTATTTGTTAAGTGCTTACTATTTGCCAGGCACTGTACTAAGCGCTGGGGTGGATTCAAGCAAATTGGTTTGGACACAGTCCCTGTCCCATGTGGGACGCACAGTCTCAATCCCCATTTTACAGATGAGGGAAATGAGGCCCAGAGAAGTGAAGTGACTTGCCCAAGGTCACACAGCAGACAAGTGGAGGAGCTGGAATTAGAACCTATGACCTTCTGATTCCCAGACCCGTGATCTATCCTGACATATCTATCTATACTGAGCCCCCTCCTTCCTCTCCCCCTCACCCCCCTCTCCATCCCCCCAGTCTTACCTCCTTCCCTTCCCCACAGCACCTGTATATATGTATATATATTTGTACATATTTATTACTCTATTTATTTATTTATTTTACTTGTACATATCTATTCTATTTATTTTATTTTGTTAAGATGTTTGGTTTTGTTCTCTGTCTCCTCCTTCTAGACTGTGAGCCAATTGTTGGGTAGGGACTGTCTCTATATGTTGCCAACTTGTACTTCCCAAGCACTTAGTACAGTGCTCTGCACACAGTAAGCACTCCATAAATACGATTGATTGACTGATTGATTGATGGATTGATCTATCCACAACGCCAGGCCTCTCCTTCCTACCTATCCTCACTGATCTACTACAACCTAATCTGCATACTCCACTCCTCTAACACCAACCTACTCTCTTTACCTTCATTTCAGATATCCCGCCACCAACCTCTTGCCCACATTCTCCCTCTGTCCTGGATCTCCCTCCCCCTTCACATCTGACCATCCGCCACTCTCCCCACCTTCAAAACCCTCCTAAAATCACATTTACTCCAAGAGGAATTTCCAGACTAAGCCCCTAATTCCCCACCCCACCTGCCCCTCTGGGTCATCTTTGCACTTAGCTGTGTACACCTTAAGCATTTTGATATTTGTTAGAACAATGAAAAAATACTCTCCTTTAATGTCTGTCTTCCCTTGAAGACTATAAGCTCCATATAAGTAAGGATCCCTAGTACTAAGTATTTTCTCAAGTGCTTAATATAATGCTCTGCATTCAGTAAACACTTAAGATTGATTTGTGCCAAGCACTGTGCTAAAGGCTGTGGCAAATACACATGCAAAGCTGATCAGACACAGTCTCTGTCACACATGGAGCTCACAGTCTAAAAGAGCGAGAGAAAAGTATTTTATCTCCATTTTATAGATGAGGAAACTGCAGCAAACAGAGGTTAAGTGACTTGCCCAAGGTAACACAGCAAGTAAGTGACTGAGCTGGGACTAAAGGCCAAGACTTCTGACTCCCAGTCCCATTTTCTCTTTACTAGGCCATGCAACCTTTCTTCCTCTGAGAAAGGTACCACAATAATTTTCAAAAGGTGTGATAATAACAAATAATAACTGCATACATAATCAGATATTTGCATTTTTCAGTTAATATTGTCACAAATCATTACTTGTCCTTGTAAAGGGTAGCATTAAAATAAAGTTTCTACCTTTTATGTTATTATCTCCAATCTTACAGAGAGTAGTGTCAGTGAGTCTGGGTAAGCATTTGTACTTTGGGTTAGGAATACCATTTGTTAATAAATTGCTTATCACCAAAAACTCTGGTGACCTTTCTGTTTGGCCTTCCCTTCATCCCTAGTGGACTCCATCTTTCCCTGATGAATTTGGACTGGTTTGGGTCAATGCATCCTTTGAGCACTCGGAGAGATCAAGTTCAGTCTGTTCCAGACAGCCCACAGTTGAAAATGACTAAATGCCTTCCTTTACCCTTTTATATAAGTAGAAGTAGACTGTAACTACTTTTAAATGATGATAAAGAATGAAAGAGCCAATTTGCCTGACCCTTGAAGTTCAATCTGTGAGCCTTTCCTTCTGCCCTGTTTAGAAAGTATTTTAAGGCTCAAAATTCAGTGAGGGTATGGAATTCAGTTTTCACCATTCCTCATAAAATGAATCAGAATGAACTTGGTCAGAAATCAATTTACAGTGTGTCATTGGTCACAGTGAGATTTGTTTCATTGTTTAAATATCAATTTATTTTCAACTTTATGATGAGACATGCTCTTTAGAGGCTTGGTTTTTGAATTCTTCCAACCTCATTTCAAATGTCAGTCATCTCAGGTTAAGGAGATGAGTGTGTGAGACCATAAAGAATGAGAACTATGAAACTGGGACCAGAACTCCAGCATTGGTGGGTCAGTCACTAATTCTGGGGTTACTTCTCACCACCCCAAAATCCTCTGGGTGGGAACCTTAAAAGCCCCACATTAACAGAGAGGATCCTAACAGTCACTGCCACCATGGGGCAACAGCAGGAAATGAAGGAAAGGCTGCTTAGCCACCTCTTTCTTTCTCCTCCTCCTCTGCAGTCACCCCTCTCACCGATCCAGTTGAACTGATCATTTCCTGGTGGTTTCCCATGCAGTCGCTTGGAAATATTATTGGGCACCCCTGCAACATCTAGAATGCATCCCATTCCCCCACAGTATAATTACCAGTGGGGTCCACTGCCACAACTCAGGTGGCAGTGGTGCTGTACGCAGAAGCTGGGTGAGTGGTATGCTAGTGTCTCCACCCCTGTCCAGATATAAGGTCCCCAAAATATAGTCACTTTGAGCTATGGCTGCACAGATAGCCTTCATGCTTCAGGTCCAAATGAGACAGTTTCCAAGCTCAAATGATTAGTCAATCATATTTATTAATAATTATGGTATTTGTTAAGTGCTTACTATATTCCAGGCACTGTTCTAAGCACTGAGTGCTAACCGTGTGTAGAGACCTGCACTAAGCGCTCGGGAGAGTACAATATACCAGTTGATAGACATGTGAACCCGCTGTTGGGTAGGGACCGTCTCTATATGTTGCCAACTTGTACTTCCCAAGCACTTAGTACAGTGCTCTGCGCACAGTAAGAGCTCAATAAATACGGTTGAATGAATTGAATGAGTGAACACGTTCTCCGAATCAGTTCTATAGAGTCTATTGGGAAGTGGAAGGTTAAGCAATTACCTGGGTTCTGGCCACTCATTTATTCCTCAAATTTGGGCTAAAGAAGTGCAGGACTTTGGGTGGGGAAGTTGGCCTGAATTCCCTGCCTATTTGTGACTCCATTGGCCTTTCCATTAGAACAGATTTTATTTCCCTCAATCAATCAATAGTCTTTAATGAACAACCCTGGGCAAAGCACTATACTAAGAGCTTGGGAGAGTACAGTAGAGATAAAAAAAAAATCAGCTCCCTCCTCAGGAGGGAGTCATAACAACTGACCCTAGAGGAAACACACATGAATTGTCATTGTAAAAATGGATCTGTAAAGCTCCAGGCCCACGCATTACTATCTACTTTGAGTGGAATAGTTAGTTGATATTATTTTTAGATTCTTTCACTACCTACATTTGGAATTTCTTTCCAATGCAGTCATTACACAATATCTCCCTCGGGAATAAGGATTGGAAAAAGACAGCCAACTAGCACAGATGTTGGACAGCAGAACATTTGCGACATAATTTGGTATGATATTGGGACAGTGTTCTAGTTCTATAAATAACTCATTCTCTTTACCCTATTTAAAGAGGGCCAGGAATTCTGTACGCCCTATGAAACATACAAATGAAAAACTGAGATCAACAACAATGCCATAATTATTGGCCCTACCAATCTTTATCTTGGTCCAGTGGGAAGAGTAATGGTCTAGGATCTAGTCCAGACTGGGGCTATAACATCAGTGGTGAAGGGTTCTGACCAAAGAATCACCTAGGGTGTTCCCCAAGGTGGGCACATCCAGCAGGAATCTTGAAAAATAGCTGGCTAATGTTGGCTACAAAGACCACAGTGGCCACCAAGGCCAGCTGTTGGGGCATGGAGCTTAATATAAATATAATAATAATTAATAATTAATATAAATAAATAAATGAGAGTTATGTACATACGTGCAATGGGGCCTAGGAGGAAGGATGAATAAAGGGAGCAAGTCAGAGAGATGCAGAAGGGAGTGGGAGAAGAGGAAAGGAGGGCTTAGTCAGGAAAGACCTCTTGAACTATTGGGACTGAGACTCAGCAATAGTTCTCAGTAGGAAACTCCATCACCATCACTACTGGGTGAAATAATGCCCAATAATGAGTAGAGAACTCTCCAATTATTGTTGTTAGCTGATGGTTTTTTTTATCAACGAAGGCTGTTGCTAGAAAATTGTCACTGTTTCTAAGCCATTGTATTTATAAGGCTCCACAAAGCAGAAATCCCAAAGTGATTTTCCTAGATCATTGCTTGTGAGGAGGGCTGGTGGAAGTTTGATGCTCACCATATTCAGTGTGAACACTTTCTTCAAGGATATGGGTGTAAAGACTGAGTTTTCAGTGGCTGGTATTTTATGAGAAAAAGAAGGAAGGAGTGTTTCTTTTCCTTTCCCTTTTATGCTGAGCAAAAATATTCACCTTAGTGTACTTTTTCCACTGATATTTTCCACCTGGTTGAAAACATTGGTATATATTTGTTTTCTTTTACTTTTAAACCCAATTAAGCACAAGTTTATTTCTAGTTAAGCTCCCCTGTAGTCTGTAAGATCTTTGGGAGCAGGAAGTTTGTCTACTATTTTGTATTGTACTCTCCCAAATGCTTAGTACAGTGCTCTGCACACAGTAAGTGCTTCAAATGCCATAATTGATTGATTGAACAGGGCCAGTCAGGTTAAAAGCCAGAGAAGAAAGCCAAACATACACAATGCTGCTCATAATCCCTTGTGACTCATGTCCCTTTCCTGCCTACAAGTCCCACCTTTATGATAGTAACAGCATTTCCTCTACATTCCTGACTGGCCTGGTGCCTAGCACAAGGCCATGGAAATCTACTCAGGGTCTGAAAAGGACTGCTCTCAGTGCAGTGTCTTACATAATCCTACAGGTATTTAGGAAGAAACACCTGTCACCTGCAGGGTCACCCCAAGCCCAAAACCAAGCCAACAGATGCTATCTATCAATTAAGCGCAACATCTCTGTCCCAGTTTCGTCATCTGTAAAGTGGGGATTCAATACTTGTTCACCCTCCTACTTAGCCTGTGAGCCCTATGTGGAATCTGATTAACTTGTATCTACCCCAGCACTTAGAACAGTGCTTGAAACAGAATAGATCCTTAACAAATATTACAATAACAAAAGTAGTTATTACTAGTAATAATAATAATAATTGTATTTGTTAAGTGCTTACTATGTGTCATGCACTGTTCTAAGCACTGGGGGATACAAGGTGATCAGGTTGTCCCATGTGGGGCTCACAGTCTTAATCCCCATTTTACAGATGAGGTAACTGAGGCACAGAGAAGTTAAGTGGCTTGCCCAAGGTCACACAGCTGACAAGTGGAGGAGCCAGGATTCGAACCCATGACCTCTGACTCCCAAGGCCAGGCTCTTTCCACTGAGCCACACTGCTTCTCCTAGTAATTATCAGTAATAATAATAATAATAGCTGTCTCCCCTTTCAAAGTGTGCACTCTTTACAGGCAGGGAATAGGTAACAATAATTGGCAAATTCATTAAGCACCGTACTAAACACGGGGATAAACACAAGATAATTAGGTCAGACATGGTCCCTGCCCCCTCTGGGGCTCACAGGGTAAGTAGGAGGGAGAGCGGGTATCGAATCACTATTTTACAGATGAGGAAACTGAGGCCCAGATAAGTTAAGTGACTTGCCCAAAGTCACACAGCAGGTAAGGGGCAGAGCCGGGATTTGAAATCAGGTCCTCTAACCCCCAGGACCAAGCTCTTTCCACTAGGTTACACTGCCTCTCTAGGTCGCATGTTTCTGGTCAGTTACTCAAGCATTTAGTACAGTGCATTGCACCCAAAGGGAACTCAATACTATCCCATCACTACTACTCCTGTCCAAGCTCCATTTTCTTAAAAAGTGCTGTCTATGGGCATAATCCAGAATAGCCATGGAGCTGAAAGGGAACACATTTTCCTTTCCTACAGTCACCAGAGACCATGGTTCTCCGTAATGCAGTGGTCTCTGAGAGGTCTTGCCCTCACACAGAGCCAGGAGCCCTCATCCCCACCTGTCTCTTGATGAGACCTGACCCTATCACCACAATCCTATCAGTAGTGTACACTGATTTCCAAAGCTGGGTATTATGCATTCCCACAAATGTTTCTCATTAAATTCTGTTGTATTGTACCTCATCTCTCACTGTTATGATTTACAAGCAGCCTGGGGACTAGGTGGAGTTAGAGAAAGCAAGTGAATACATAACTCTTCTATTTCATTATGATTTGTTGTCTTTAAAAAAAAATCCACTGAGATTTTTTTCTCCCAGATTTTAAGCAGAGAAATTTCCAGCAAAAGTTAACTCCACCACTCATTAGACGTTATTGCTGTATGCAGAAATGTGCTCCAGGTGCAAAATATTGATTTGGATTTCAGTTAAGCAGGCTTGTAACTTAGCAAGAGAAAAAGAGATGCCTTGAGCATCCTCCACTGGGAATTGATGTGTTTGAACTGTGGAAGGTTTGAACCTACAATATCCAGTACATAACCCCTTCTCTCCAGATATCTTTAGATAGCTCTAGAGCATTGGTCTGCCATAGCTAGCAACAATTGGGAAATTGCTGAAGTTTGGATGATAACCTGAAAATCAGTCGAGGCAAAATAATATGATTTGGCTTTATTTGAGAAAACGGAGCACCTACATTTTTTGTGGCTGGTTATAAAACATTTGTGCAAAGTTTGAATCACATCAGCAAATATCCTAATCCTTAAAGTGAATAGGACTAATTACCTCTGAAAAACTAACTCATTATACGGAAAGGTTTTCATGCCAATCTGCAAGGAACTAGGGGAAGTGAGTGCTACTGAGCTATAAATAAACCAGTACCATTGCCTGTTTATTGAAACAACAAATCACCTATTTAAGGGATTAAGCTATGTACAAACTCTCTCTCACACTGCCTTCTGCTGCTGATGGCAAGTTCACTCTGGGCCTCTGAAAAGATATACTAATCCTAACAATCTCTTTTATAATAAATATTAACATTTGATATTCTAAAATTAACAAATAATTGGAATACTTTAAACAGTTTCAATTCATGTGAAAGTTTGTTTCTTTGCTCTAGCTGGTCTGAAATTATGATGCCTCTATTTTTTTCTTCCTTGTTTACCATCATTAATCTCAAGTTTCCCCACCCCTGCGTATTCCACCACTGTAAAAGAGCCATTTTCCTCCTCCCTGGGCCTAGTTTTGTCCAACTGTGCTTTCTGCATCTGTTTTTATTCTACTCAGTTGGTGGGAGTTGCAAATGTTTTCTACTCCTTCTGTAGATCTGTCCATTTTCTTTGTTGCCTTTAGCATTTCTAATTTAATTTCCTCATTTAGTTTTTCCTTCAAAGTCAATGGTGCATTTCTTTAAGCATACATTTCCAGGATATAATCTTTCTTGACCTTAATTTTATAACTGTGCCTACCTTCCCTGTACTGTCACATAAATCTTGACATCTAGCTTTAACAAATATACTACACTCCTCTGACAAGTTATCTACTCCTTTTTTTCAAATAAGCCCAAGCACTAATCATGCTGTGCCCAATTTGCATACTATTTCCCCCTTAACAATGATAAATTGCACAATTTCCTTATTATCTTTGAATTCATCATCATCATCATCATCAGTACTTACCCAGCACCTACTTCTGGTATTGCACCTTTCTAGGCAATGGGGGACATACAGTAGACTTCAGAGAGGTTGTACAGGCCTTAGAGAAATTTACAATCTAATGGAAGAGTTAAATTATTAAGCACACAATAGGAACAAGAGTAAAAGCATAGATACAACTGGAAAAAAAACTTGCTTACTGATAGAAAAGAAAGGAAAAATAAAAATATAAAATTTCATTGTGATATTACTTAGCTAGACAATTATTTTCAGCATATAATATAATTTTTTTTTCTCCTGAACATGGTGGTAAATCTGTTGTGACATATTTACTTGGGAATCCATGCTGGCAAAGACTCTCCAATTAGTATTCATTTACTATTCTAATCTAGAAGGTTCCCATTTGATTGTATATGTTTCCTTTTATCATGACTTTAACAAATCCACAGTTGTCTGCTATCTTGCTGACTGAAATCAATCTACCAATGTTATTTATGTAGTACTTAGTCCATGAAGAGCACTGTACTAAGGACTTGAAAGACTACAATAGAGTGAATAGCCCTGATCCCTGCCTTCAAGGAATTCATAACCTAGTGAAAGTAAATTGCTCAAATGCTGTAAATTGCTTAAGTGTGCTGCTCTCATTTGGGCTTCTTTTTGGTTCTTATATTCCTTTTTGCTATAACAAACAAATTCAAAATGATTGTATCCTTCAAACGTTAACAGATATTTCCAAATGCAGGATATCTTGGGACTTGACTCTGGCCATGATTTTTATCAATTTTATCAATGTTTTGTTTTTTTGTCTGTCTCCCCCTTCTAGACGGTGAGCCCGCTGTTGGGTAGGGCTTATCTCTATATATTGCCAACTTGTATTTCCCAAGCGCTTAGTACAGTGCTCTGCACACAGTAAGTGCTCAATAAATACGATTGAATGAATGAATCAATTTAATGTAATTGACATTCTCCCAGAATTCTTTTGTTTTCTTGACCAAATTTTTATCATGCTCTCTCATACAGCTTGACCATGGTAGTTTCCCATTAAGTGCAATCATACCAGATTGTTCACATTAATTTCCATATATCCTTATTTCTTATTCCAAGTGCTATTTGATCTTTAAGGAAAATGCTATAAGAGTTCTAAAAATTTAGCCTGGACTCCAATGCTTTAGCACTTTTAGTTACTAAAGTTTCATCTTCTGCCTGATAGTGCCCACAAAAGTAGACTCCTTCCCTGTTCATATCCTTTGGTAAACAGTAGCCATGAATCTTGGAATATCTTGCTTAGAGTTATTTTTCAGAATCTGATTGATTAAAGCTATTAAAAAGTGAACTAAAATGTAAGCTCCTTGAGAACAGGAATCATGCCTTTTGTACTGTACACTCCCAAATGCATAGTACAGTGTTATGCACCCAGTACGCACTCAATAAATACCACTCATGGATTGAACTTCTTTCCCTGCATATTTAGGAATATAGCAACAAATGGAGCTTCCACTTTTATATTTAGACCACTCCTTCTCAGGAACAAGTCAAACTTCTGCACAAAGCACTCCCAGCCATGAGTAGCATTCACTGTCATTCTTAAATTGCTAAATGCATTTAGCTATTCTGCATCTAAGCATACATCTTCCCTCACCAGACTGCGTTCCATTTTCAGTTCAGTGCCAGTATCGTGTTCTGTGTTTTCACTGGTAACAAAACCAGAGAGCGGTTTTTGAAACAACAAAACTTATTTCTAAGATTAAACGACGTATAAGCGTCTCTCTCGTACTCTTTTCTCCTGCTACTACCTGTGGACTCTGCAAGCACTTCCTGTACCTCTTAAACTATTCTAAGAGGTGGGATTTGTTCCAAACTTTGAGAGAGAGTTACAGCTCCAGGGCAACTGCTGCTGTCATTTTTGAGTCAGCAAGACTAGTGCTGCACCTTGACTGATCCACAACACCCAAGTGGAGTTATAGGTAGGGGTGAAGGAGAGTGTCATAAGGGCCTGGGATGGCAGGTTAGGATGTTAAGATGGCTACTTCAAGCCAGATAATAATAATAATGATAGTAATAATAATGATAATAACTGTGGTGTCTGTTAAGCACTTACTATGTGCCAGGCACTGTACTAAGCACTGGGGTGATTACAAGATGGGAATGCAGATCGCATAAATGGGCCTCTGGGCCTAAGAAGCAACCAGAGGTAGGGATGCTACTCACGGGTACATGTATAGGACTACAGTTTGCTGAGCTGACTGGTGATTGTTGTCTTGGGCCAGTAACTTCATCATTATTGACAGTGTAGCTACATTTTATGATCCCCTGGGGGACCGATCAAATGAAAAACAATTTCCTTCAGTCTAAGCAGCAGGAGCCAGCAATGCATTCACCCCTTGATTCTTTCAACATAATAATGGCATTTATTAAGCGCTTACTATCTGCAAAGCACTGTTCTAAGCATTGGGGAGGTTACAAGGTGATCGATCAGGTTGTCCCACGGGGGGCTTACAGTCTTAATTCCCATTTTAGATATGAGGTAACTGAGGCACGGAGAAGTTAAGTGACTTGCCCAAAGTCACACAGCTGACAATTGGAGGAGTCGGGATTTGAACCCATGACCTCTGACTCCACAGCCCGTGCTCTTTCCACTGAGCCACGCTGCTTCTCCAATTCAACATAGTTTAATTGCCTGTTGTTAAAAATCTGGTTTACTAAAATTTAAGAAGACCTAAACCATGGGAGAAAGTAAGCTTCTGACCCGCCCATCATTATCAAAGACGATTTTGTCAGCTAGACACAATAGGTTATCAATGTTGTGAAGAGATGGGGAAGAGACGTAAGAAGGGTGAGAAAATGTGGATGATGGAGTGCTAAATGCCTATAACCACCATTTCTGCAGCCTCAGGGAGAGTCTTTGATCTAGGCTCCCTAGCATAGGAACCAAGGATCTGGGAAAGTAGATGTGGAATTTATGTGCATACTAGTTACTCTGTCAACAGCCCCAGGGGAGAAAGAAAACTTTTGTCCCGCCCTCTCCCCTTCTCCCTCTCCTGCCAGGGAGCTGACCTCTGATCTCTCATTCATTCATTCATGCATTCATTCAATCGTATTTATTGAGAGCTTACTGTGTGCAGAGCACTGTACTAAGCTTTTGGGAAGGACAATTGGGCAACATATAGAGACGGTCCCTACCCAACAACGGGCTCACAGTCTAGAAGGGGGAGACAGACAAAAAAACCCCAAAGAAAACCAAGTAGACAGGTGTCAATACCAATGGAATAAATAGAATTATAGCTATTAATTAATCATTAATTTAATCATTTTATCATTAATAAAATAGAGTAATAAATATGTACAAATATACACAAGTGCTGTGGTGAGGGGAAGGGAGAAGGGTGGGGGGGTGATGTGGAGGTGAAGAGGAGGGGAGGAAAAACAGGGGATCAGTCTGGGAAGGCCTCCAGGAGGAGGTGAGCTCTCAGTAGGGCTTTGAAGGGAGGAAGAGAGCTAGTTTGGCAGATGTGTGGAGGGAGGGTATTCAGCGTGACTCAGTGGAAAGAGCACGGGCTTTGGAGTCAGAGGTCATGGGTTCAAATACCGACTCCACCAAATGTCAGCTGTGTTACTATGGGCAAGACACTTAACTTCTCTGTGCCTCAGTTACCTCATCTGTAAAATGGGGATGAAGACTGTGAGCCCCTCATGGGACAACCTGATCATGTTGTATCCTCCCTAGTGCTTAGAACAGTGCTTTGCTCATAGGAAGCGCTTAATAAATGCCATTAGTATTATTATTATTAATCCAGACCAGAGGTAGGACATGGGTCAGGGGTCGTGGAGGGACAGGCGAGAATGAGGCACAGTGAGGAGGTTAGCTGCAGAGGAGCACAGTATGCAGGCTGGCTGTAAAAGTAGAGAAGGGAGGTGAGGTAGGAGAGGGCGTGGTGATGGAGAACTTTGAAGTGGAGAGCGAGGAGTTTTTCCATTGCTGGGGCTGGGTTCCAGTAAGTGATGTTGGCCATGGGGACAGGTCAGAATGAATGTGCACTGTGCACATATCCACCATGCAACCTACCATAAGGTCAGAAGTTGCCTGAGAGTCTATTAGCCACTGTGATGGTTTGGAGCTAGCAATCCAGAGGGCTACCCTTCATATTTTGTAGACAAAGGCAGAGCTAGGCTTCCTTGGAGATGGCTTGTGAGGTATTAAGCAAGCAAATGGAATTACTTCATTTTCTGCCATTTAAAACATTTCTTAAGTTTCCATTTATAAGCAATTGTCATATAGGTCAGTAGGTCTCATAGAGCCTTAACTTTCTTTGGACAATATAGGCATTTGGAAAGAATTTTAGAAATAGGATGCATCCAATTCAAAAAGCATTATTCTTTGGGGTATCCCTGCCCAAAGCACCAGAGGCCAAGAGTGACTATTTCCCAAGTTGAACTGCAGAGTAAATGAGAGGCCCATGGCCTTGTGTGTGCAGACAAGCACACAGGTACAGAAGTCTCTGAGCAGATTACTGGAACAGGTCTCTGCAAGTTACAGGGATATAGCCATGCTTGGATGATCTTTACTGTCTCAAAATTAGCTCCTACCCAATTGGCTGGTTTTGGGACAGGATGACTTTGACATCTGTCTACATGTTTTGCTTTGTTGTCTGTCTCCCCCTTCTATCAATCAATCAATCAATTGTATTTATTGAGCACGTACTGTGTGCAGAGCACTGTACTAAGCACTTGGGAAGTACAAGTTCACAACATATAGAGACGGTCCCTACCCAACAGTGGGCTCACAGTCTAGAAGGGGGAGACAGAGAACAAAACAAAACATTTTAACAACATAAAATTATTAGAATAAATATGTACAAATAAAATAAATAAATAAATAGAGTAATAATCATATTGCTTGAGCACTTGTTGTGTGCAAAACTCTTTACTAGGCTCTTGGGAGACTACAATGTAACAAGCCTCATTATCCTTTATTAAATGCTAATATCTTTATTAAGTTACTTCTGATTCTATTAGAATGTTCCTATATGCCAATTCATTTTGTTAAGGGCTTACTATGTGTCAAACACTTTTCTAAGTCCTGAGGTGGATACAAGTTAATTAGCTTGGACACAGCTCACAGTCTAGAAGGGGTAGACAGAGAACAAAACCAAACATATTAACAAAATAAAATAAATAGAATAGATATGTACAAGTAAAATAAATGAATAAATAGAGTAATAAATAGGTACAAACATATATACATATATACAGGTGCTGTGGGGAAGGGAAGGAGGTAAGACAGGGGAGATGGAGAGGGGGACGAGGGGAAGAGGAAGGAGGGGGCTCATTCTGGGAAGGCCTCCTGGAGGAGGTGAGCTCTCAGTAGGGCCTTGAAGGGAGGAAGAGAGCTAGCTTGGCGGATGGGCAGAAGGAGGGCATCCCAGGCCAGGGGGATGACATGGGCCAGGTGTCGACAGCAGGACAGGCAAGAACGAGGCACGGTGAGGAGATTAGCAGCAGAGGAGCTGAGGGTGCGGGCTGGGCTGTAGAAGGAGAGAAGGGAGGTGAGGTAGGAGGGGGTGTGGTGATGGAGAGCCTTGAAGCCCAGGGTGAGGAGTTTCTGCCTGATGCGCAGATTGATTGGTAGCCACTGGAGATTTTTGAGGAGGGGAGTAATATGCCCAGAGCTTTTCTGGACAAAGACATTACGGGCAGCAGCATGAAGTATGGATTGAAGTGGGGAGAGACACGAGGATGGGAGATCAGAGAGAAGGCTGATGCAGTAGTCCAGACGGGATAGGATGAGAGCTTGAACGAGCAGGGTAGCGGTTTGGATGGAGAGGAAAGGGCCGATCTTGGCAATGTTGCGGAGCTGAAACTGGCAGGTTTTGGTGACGGCTTGGATGTGAGGGGTGAATGAGAGAGTGGAGTCAAGGATGACACCAAGGTTGCGGGCTTGTGAGACGGGAAGGATGGTAGTGCTGTCAACAGTGATGGGAAAGTCAGGGAGAAGACAGGGTTTGGGAGGGAAGACAAGGAGTTCAGTCTCGGACATGTTGAGTTTTAGGTGGCAGGCAGACATCTAGATGGAGATGTCCTGAAGGCAGGAGGAGATGCGAGCCTGGAGGGAGGGGGAGAGAGCAGGGGCAGAGATGTAGATTTGGGTGTCATCAGCGTAGGGATGATAGTTGAAGCTGAGGGACTGAATGAGGTCACCAAGGGAGTGAGTATAGATCGAGAACAGAAGGGGACCAAGAACTGAACCTTGGAGAACCCCCACAGTAAGGGGATGGGACAGGGAGGAGGAGCCTGCAAAAGAGACTGAGAATAAACGACTGGAGAGATAAGAGGAGAACCAGGAGAGGACGGAGTCTGTGAAGCCAAGGTTGGATAGCGTGTTGAGGAGAAGGGGGTGGGCCACAGTGTTGAAGGCAGCTGAGAGGTTGAGGAGGATTAGGATAGAGTATGAGCCATTGGATTTGGCAAGCAGGAGGTCATTGGTGACCTTTGAGAGGGCAGTTTCTGTGGAATGTAGGGGACGGAAGCCAGACTGGAGGGG